>NW_026843712.1:0-1200000 GCF_030254825.1 Meriones unguiculatus | reverse complement strand
CATTTCCTTTCTACATGCCACTAATTTTATCTCAACTTGTGCCTCTGTTTGGCTATGTTTGTCTGTGTTTCTTTAAGTATTTTGTCTATTTCTTCTTTCTTTACCTCCAATTGACTGGCCAAATCTTTGAAAGTTTTGTTCATTTCCTCTTTAACTGACTGACTTTGCATGGTTATTGTTCTGAGAGTGTTGTTTGTTTCCTCTTTATGAGTCTCAAATAATTTGGGTAAGTATAGCTTTAGAGTCATTTTCCTGTTCTTCTGATGAATTGGAGTATCCATCAATTTTGGGGGTTGCTGGTGAAGTCATGATGTCCTGATTTATGTTGGAAGTGTTCTTTTTGCTACCCCTGGCCATTGGCTTATCTGAAATGGCCTTATCTTTTGGGTTCTACAGTTCAGACTGGTACTGTCTCTCTCTGGCATCTGGAGAATTCTTCAGGA
Source organism: Meriones unguiculatus (assembly GCF_030254825.1). Classification (NCBI taxonomy): domain Eukaryota; kingdom Metazoa; phylum Chordata; class Mammalia; order Rodentia; family Muridae; genus Meriones; species Meriones unguiculatus. Next base: position 1,199,557 of record NW_026843712.1, on the reverse strand, counting down.
AGCTGAGAGAGGTCCCATGTCCTCAGTGTGTGCTGAAGACTAGCTGTACCTGTGGAAGAAAAGTACACAGGAGCAAATGGGGCAAATTCAGGCATGTGTGTGTGTGTCTTTGTGTGTGTTTGTGTGTGTGTGTGTGGAAGTGTGCGTGGAAGTGTGTCTCGGGGGACAGAGCGATAGATAATTTTGAACCCTTGAGTGAGTAGGAGGGACTCTGCACTGTATATGTAGCAGGTGCTAGTAATGTTCAGGGCACAATTTCTGTCATTAACTGCCTTAACTCCTCAATTGGACCCACAGATCAGGGGCTTCAATGTCCCAAGTGACCCTCTGTTTCCCAAAGTGGGTATGTGTTGATGCCTGGCCTTTGTTTTAGAAGGACCCTGGATCTGGGGATCTGCAGATTCTCAAGGGTGCACTCACTCTCAGGCAGGTCACTTGGCAGGGGTCAGGGTATCCGGGCTCTCTGCTCTCTGGTTTGGCCTGGCTTGTTTGATGTTCTCCGCCAGCTCAGTGCTGCTGCCACTGCCAGGTTAGGAAGTCCTGCTATAGCTGGACTGGGTTGCCAGAGGTTTTCTGTAAGAGCTGTAAGTCCAGAGGTTTTCTGGTAAGAGCTGGGGGCCCTCCACTATACTCTTCAAGACTGGGAGGCCCAGCCCTGGTGTGCTTAGCTTGTATGGCAGGTCTGCTTGGCTTTGGTGGGTATATAGAGTAATATCTGTCACTGAGGGATTGGACAGGCCATGCAGTCAGTGTCTGAGCGACCCTGTGGGGCCAGTATGTTGGCTAGCAGACCCAAGACTCTGGAATGATGGTGCCATGGGTCTGGACCCCCAGTGCAGGGCCTCAATGTCCCAAGTAAGCCTCTGTTTTCCACAGTGGGGATGTGGGTGGGAGGGGACCAATGCCTGGCTTCTACTTTAGAAGGAACGTGGATCTGGGGCTCTGCAGACACACAAAGGCGTACTCACTCTCAAAGTGGTCACATCAGCAGGGATTGGGGTAACCAGGCTCTCTGTTCTCTGGTTTAGCCCTGGTTGGTCTTAAGCTGGAGGATTGATGTGCCCCACAACCTCAGCACTGCTCCATCGCCAGGTTAGGAAGTCCCACTGTAGCTGGAGACTGGGTTGCCAGTCCAGATGCTTTCTGGGAAGTCCTGGGGGCTCTCCACTGTGTTCTCCTAGCTTGGGAAGCCCAGCGCCTGGTGTACCTAGCTTGTATGGTGTTTCTGCCTGGTTTTGGTGAGTACATAGCATATTCTCTGTCACTGTGGGATTGGGCAGGCCATACAGTCAGTGATTGGGTGATCCTGCAGAGTCAGTATGGCAGCTAGAAGATTCGGGCCCTGGGAGGATGATGCTGCAGTGCAGGTCTGGGACCGGTACCATTGGCAGTTGCAGCTAAAGAGCTAGGAGCTCTGCCTCAGCCACTACAGACTCCAGTCAGTTAGGTCTGTGCTGAGAATCTCAATGAGTCCACTGTGCTGATGAGGAAAGAGGTCTGAGTGAGGGGAGTTCTGGGAGATCAAAGGATCATTTCTCTCCTTCCCCAATCAAGTCTCCAGGTGACCTGAGACCAAACTTCTCACCTCATGTGATGTTCCCTGTTGTTTAGAAATCCTCACTGTTGTTTTCCTGGGTTCAGAGGTCCTTCCACTCACCAACTCAGATGTTCAGCTCTTCCACAGCTCAGAAGCTATGTGTGCTAGTTGCCATCTTGGCTCTGCCTCCCCCAGTGTGTGTGCTCTTATCCTTTGTGTTTATTGTCCTCTCTGATTTTCAGGGAAGTGGGAGATATATGCGATCCTTGGTAGATATTCATTCTGTGAGTTGATAAATGAAAGAAGTAATCAGAAAAGGCAATGGTGAAAATCCCAAAGGATGTTAGAAAGATCTAAGATGACCCTGTCAAAAAAAAAAAAAAGGCAGGTCCTCCATGGAGTTTGAGATGTGGTGGGCCGGGAAGCTTTGTAATTAAGATAAAGACAGAATAATCAGGAAAAGAGGGAAGAACTGGCTTGGAGCACTCAAGTCTGAACCAAGAGTTAGCATCATAAATGAATCAATTTGTGACTGGAGGATTGACATCTATAATAAGGTTGTCACAGATCTGTGAGTGAGATGGTAATGGATGACTAGAACGATCTTTTAAACTATCTGTGTCCCAACTAGGTGTAGCCTTCCTGGCTTGGATGTCAGGATGAAAGCGTTTCTCAGAATTAGCACCTGACCCAAAGTGATATTAAATGAGGTAATAGTTGGGGCTGAAAGTTTCTAAAGACACTAAGTATGATGGGTTTCCACCAGATTTTGAAGAAGTACCTGAGGCAATGAAAGGAGAGTAGGAAGAGTGTAATTACTATTTCTAGCTCCATCTATTGGCAAATATCATTTTCCTAAGTTGAATAATATTTTATTGCATAATTGTACATTATTTTTCATATCCATTTGTTACTTGATGGATTGTATCAATTCTGTTTTCAATTCTGGCTAATGTGAGTAGTCCACTAATAAACATAGATAAGCTAGTAGTTTTTCCATATGTTATGGTCATTTCAATATATTGGTGATAGTGGTATAACTGTATTATGTAATAGATCTATTTTTAGGTTATGAGGAAATTACACAACAAGTTTCATAGTGACTGAACTGGTATGCTCCCCTACCAGCAATACTTATATGTTTCCCTTTGCTGCTAGGATCACTGAAATAACAGGTTTTGCCACAGCTAGCACAACCAACAACATCACAGGAACATGCAAACAAGTTTAATCATATACAGAAACATAATCTTGTTTTATTTCAAAAATTATCTCTTTCTTCCTGTTATCTAACTACCTACTAGAGTTAGCATGGCAAGCAGAGGTTGAGCAAAGAGTATCTATTTATCTCTTATGTGAATTCTTTCTTCTCTGCCCTTTTGGACTTGTAGTTTCCTGGATGACATTCCTACTACTCCTCTTAGACATTCTTCCTGCCTAAGGTATTTCACCATAAGCATGCCACATTAGGGAAAGAGGTTATGCTTAAAGATGCAACTGTAAACCATCTGAATATGTTGTAGCTTGTTTTACTAATCGTGAACAATCTGCCTGTCATGAGATTAAATCTGATGCACCAAAGGAGGACCATTAGTGGAAAGGACTGGGACTCTCTGGACATATGTGGCTGATTGACAGCTCAATCTCCATGGCCATCTCTGAGTGAGGTGAACAGGGCCTGACTCTGTCACTATCTCAGCTGACTGCTGTTTGATCATTGACCCCAGCCTGATGATGTGTCTTTGCCAGGCCACAGAGGAAGAGTATCCAGTCAGTCCTGATGAGACAAGCTTTGGGCAGATCATAACAGTGGAGACCTCCCCATTCCAGTGGACTAGGAGAAGGAGATAGGAGGAACAAGGAGTTTTGGTGGTGGGACTGTAGGTAGTTGAGGAAGGGGGTTCAATGGTGATAGATAATGAATATATTTTGAAGAAATAAAATATTCAAAATTAAAAATTAGTTTTAATTTTTATCTCTGTGATGGCAAAAATATATTTTCTTTGGTGTTTCTTAGTCATTTTTGTTTTATCTTTCAAGACCTATGTTTAGTTTTATAACACTTTAATTATAGTATTTGCTTTATTGATGTTCAGTTTTTATATTCTTGAAATACTATAGGTTTTAATTGTCTATTTAAAGGATAATTTCTAAGAATATCTTTTTACATTCTGCTTCCTAGCTTGAACAATATAGTCTTTTGCTAGACAGAAGCTGTGAAGCTTCACCAAGTCACACTCCTTTTCTTGGTGCCTATGCTATAAGTCCTTATCTTAAAAAAAGTAGTTTCCTGGGCTAAAAAGGTTGCACTTATTCCCCATTTTTTTCTAGCAAACAAAGAATATTTGTCTTTATGTTGAGATCTTTTATCAATTAGGAGTTGAGGTTTTTCTGAGCAATAAATATGATTTATTAATCCTAATTATCCTGCATGAAACCATTCATTATGAACAAACCAATTTACAAACCTTTTCTTCAGTTTATTTTATTACTATTATTATTATTATCATTATTAATTACAGTTTATTCACTTTGTATCCTGGATTTAGCGCCCGGACTACTTTCCTTCTAATCTCACTCTTCCTCTATTTCCCTGCTATGTCCCTCCTTAGTACACTGAAAGGGGAATTCCTCCTCTACTATCTGACCCTATCTTATGAGGTCTTACCAGGATTTGCTGGAACTTCTTTCTCTGAAGTCTAGTAAGGCCACTAAACCATGGGGGAAGTGATCACAGTGCAAGCAACAGAGTTCATGCAAGTGACTGTCCCTGTTCTCTCTAAAGAACATATGTGGAAACTGAGCTTCCCAAAAGCACAGTCTCTAATACCAAAATCAACAAATGGGACCTAATGCTTCTATGAAGCAAAAGGGCGCTATTATCACAACAAAATGACTGGCTACAAAATGGAAAAAGATCTTTACCAACCATATGTCTGACACAGGGCTAATATCCAAACTAAAAAACAGTAACAAATCAAGGAATCCAGTTTAAAAAATGGAGTACAGAGATAAGGAGTGTTATAATTCAGAAGTAATGGGATTTCAAATGTGGGAATTGGCAGGCAAATAACAGGGTTATAGAAGTAAAACATAACCATAATATGGTGGTTAGAACAACCTTATGAAACAAAGACATGGATTCAAGGTGGAATTAGCAATAGGTATTCTACACCTATGGATACTTGATTTTTGACAAAGAAGCCAAAACCATTCAATGTAAAAAAGACAGCATTTTTAACAAATGATGCTGGTCCAACGGAATGTCTATATGAAGAAAAATGAAAATAGATCCATATTTATTACCCTGCACAAAACTAAAGTGCAAGTGGATCAAAGACCTCAACATAAAACCAGGCACATTAAATCAGTTAGAAGAAAAAGTGGGGAAAACCCTAGAACTCATTGGTACAGGAGACTACTTCCTGAACAGAACACCAACAACACAGGCTCCAAGAGCAACAATCAATAAATGGGACCTCATGAAACTGAAAAGCTTCTGTAAAGCAAAAGACACTGTCCTTAAAACAAAACGACAGCCTACAGACTGAGAAAGGATTTTCACCAGCCCTATTTCTGACAGAAGACTGATATCCAGAATATATAAAGAAATAAAGAAGCTAAAAAGCAGCAAATCAAGCAATCCAATTTAAAAAATGGGGAACAGAGCTAAACAGAATTCTATGTAGAGAAATACAGAATGACAGAGAAACACTTAAAGAAATGCTCAACGCCCTTAGTCATCAGAGAGATGCAAATCAAAACAACCCTGAGAATTCACCTTACACCCATCAGAATGGCTAAGATCAAAAACTCAAGTGACAACACATGCTGGAGAGGTTGTGGAGAAAGGGGAACCCTCTTTCATTGCTGGTGGGAATGTAAACTTGTGCAACCACTTTGGAAATCAATCTGGAGCTTTCTCAGACAATTCCTCAAGATCCAGCTATACCACTCCTAGGCATATATCCAAAAGATGCTCAAGTACACAACAAGGACATTTACTCAACCATGTTTGTAGCAGCTTTATTTGTGATAGCCAGAACCTGGAAACAACCCAGATGTCCCTCAGTTGAGGAATGGGTACAGAAATTGTGATACATCTACACAATGGAACACTAATCAGCAATTAAAAAGGGGGAAATCATGAAATTTGCAGGCAAATGCTGGAACCTAGAATCGATCATCCTGAGTGAGGTATCCCAAAAGCCAGAAAGACACACATGGTATATATTCACTTATATAGACCTATAAAATAAGATAAACCTAAAAAAGATAAATGAGAAAGAGGTCCCAGGGTAAGACGGTTAATCCTCATTTAGAAAGACAAATAGGATGAACATTGGATATAGGAGAAAACAAGCAACATGATAGGAGCTACCACAAAGGGCCTCTGAAAGAGTACCTGGAAGTGTATCAAAGCAAATATTAAGACTCATAACCAAGCCTTTGGCAGAATGCAGGGAATCATAAGAAAGAAGGAGGAGTTAGTAAGACCTGGAGAGGACAGAAGCTCCACAAGGACCAAATATATCTGGGCACATGGGTCTTTTATGAGACTGTTTCTCCAAACAAGAACTATGAATGGATATAAGCTAGAAACTCTGCTTGGATGTAGCCCATGGTAGCTCAGTATCCAAGTAGGTTCCCTAATAAGGGAAACAGGGACTGTTTTTGAAATGAATTCAGTGGCTGGCTCTTTGACTCCCCACCCCCCACCAAGGGAGGAGCAGCCCTGTTAGGCTACATAGGAGGACTTTGCAGCCAGTCCTGAAGATATCTGATAAACCAGGATCAGATGAAAGGGGAGGAGGTCCTCCCTTATCAGTGGACTTGGAAAGGGGCATGGAGGAGATGAGGAAGAGAGGGTGGGATTGAGAGGGAAAGAGGGAGCCGGATACAGCAGGGATACAAAGTTAACAAACTGTAACTAATATTAAAAAACAAATTTACACACCAACAAATCAAATCATCCAATTAAAAAATGTAGTACAGGGCCAAACTGAGAATTCACAACAGAGGAATCTCAATGTCTGAGAAGCACTTAAAGAAATGCTCAATGTCTTTAGTCATCAGAGAAATATAAATCAAAATGACTCTAAGATTCCATCTTACACCAGTCAGAATGGCTAAGACAAAAAATTCAAGTGACAACACATGCTGACAAGGATGTGGAGAAAGGAAAGAAAGCACTCCTCCAGTGCTGATGGGAGTGCAAACTTGTACAACCTCTATGGAAATCAGCTTTGTGCTTTCTCAGTAAACTGAGAATAGTTTTACCTCAGGACCCAGCTACAAAAAGTGCAAGGATAAAGAGGGAACAGAGTTTGAGAGTATGTTCAACAAATGATTGCCCCAACCTGAGACCCAGCCAATGGCAGCCAAGCAAGGGGAGGAGCTCCATGTGTCTTTTGGAAGTGTTGGGGGGGAGAGGGGAAATGGAAGGGCCTGAAGGGGCAGAAACCCCATAAGAAGACTAACAGCAACAACTAACCCAGACCCATGGAGGCTAAAGAGACTGAGACATCAACTAAGGAGCATGCATGGTCTGAACCTAGGCCCCCTGCATATATGTGACCAATGGATGGCTTGCTCTTCATGTGGGTTGTCTGGTGAGTTGAGGGGGGGAGCTGTTTTTCACATGGACTGTGTTGCCTGTTTTTGTATCACTTCCCCCTGACAGGGCTGCCTTGACTGCCCTCAGTGGATGAGGATATGCTCCGTCCTGATGTAACTTGATGTACTGTGGAAGGTTGCTGGGGGGGATTGTCCTTTTCCACAGGGAAAAAAAAGGGAGGGGGATGGAGGCAGTGGGAGGACTGGAAGGAGAGAAGGGAGGGGACACCCTTGTCATGTAAAGTAAATAAGCTCAAATAAAATAAAAATTAAAAATAAAAGCAATAGGTGTTCATAATAACCTTTCGAAACAATCATGGTTGCCATTTCCTGGAACAGGCAATATAGTACCATTTGTGGTTAAGGTTAGAGGTTGGTTATAGCCCAATATTTAGGAAACAGATAATACTAGAGTAATGAATCTACTTTGTCCTCACTATAAGGTGGCTTTCAGATGAAAGGCTATAAGATGAAGGCAGGCTGGTTTGTCACCACCATGAAGCCAAAGTGCCCTGAGCCCACTTCCTAAAAGCCCTGGTTCTAAACCATCAGCATTCCTTTTACAAAAATAGAGTGTGTTTGGTAGGGGTTGCTGGCATTGATCCATTTTCTCCATCTATTCTGTCAGTTATTTTTTTTTAATCAGACTACCTCATTTTTCTTCACAAACTTTTTGTTTTTTGACTAAACTGGTGACATGTGATTAAGAGGTGAGCATGTTTAGGTTGTGTCCTGAGCTCTTCATGGTATTTCCCGTCAATATCTGGCAGAGAAATGAGTGTTCTTTCTGTGATAAGTACAAGCATAAATCTTCATTTGTGTTAAGTAAAAAACAAAATCAGGAAAAGAGGTCTCATCAGAATAATTGTTTTTCCTATTGGCAGTGGAAAGGTCACAGAAAAAAAATCTGAGCCAGGGTTCTGGTGTGGGTCTGAGTGACAACAATCACTATGCTATGAGTGTGAGAATGGATGACAGATATGCTAGAGCATTATATATGTGACACAGATACACATATATTCATGTATTAATGTATTCATTCATTCATATTTATTGTCTGTAATTCTTAGGAGTTACATGAAAGGAAAAAGCAATTCATACCATTACACACTCAACAAATGCATGTATTGCCCACCTTCTTTTTGTAATATATTAAAGCAGTGGTTTTCAATAATCCTAAAGCTGCACCCTTTTAATACAATACCTCAATGTGATGACCCCCAACCACAAAGTTACTTTGTTGTTTCTTTGTAACTATAATTTTGCTATTGTTATGAATTGTAATCTAAATACCTCTTATGCAGTATAGCTGATATGTGACCCCTGTGAAAGAGTTGTTAGAACCCCAAAGGGGTCATGACTCACAGATTTAGAAACACTGTATTAAAGCAAGAGATATATTAACAATCATTTGAATTGTTGGCACTTGCAACTTATTGGAGGGGAGCATACACTGATCTGCCCAAAATTTACATGTGATATTCATCAGTGATGTCACTGAACTTATTGGAAACCAAGCAAATGGCCCAAGCAGACACTTTCATCCTCATATAACATCATGTGATTTCTCCAAAGTCTCATAGCCACAGGACTTCTGGCTTGTAATTCCAGAATCTTTCTTTCTAGAACACCATATTAATTTTTTCTTTGGTATTTAAGACAACCAACCAAAGCTCAAACTTTACAGAAGCAAAAAAGTGAAAGAAAATTATCCAGTGGAACATAGTTGCTTCAGATAGGCTGGGGCATATCCTCAATAGTGCCATGTACAAGGTAGAGCACACACTTGAGAGCCACCACCAAGTGAGGCAAGTCAGGTACAAGTGAGGTCAATCCATGTCTAACTTCTTAGCTGCCTAGAGAGATACAACCAAAAAGAAAGTTTTATAAGGAGGGTCTCAAGCAGGATGATTTGTACAGTTTCAATTGGTGATTCAGTATTTCTTCAGAGAGAAAGGAAGGCATGCTGGGATGAAAGAAGGCTTATGAATCTTTTTTTTTTTTATTTCACTTATGGCCATATCAGACAACTCTGCCTGGTGTCATGCCTTGTGATTCCTGGAGGACACTCATAATCATAATGACTTTCTTCTTTCTGACCTGTCTGATATGGCCAGAGACTGATACAGAATTCACAGATCAGATGACTGGTTATATCAAAACAGTCAAAACTCTATAGCAGTCGACTTGGTCCTTTTATACATACTCACACTTTCATTTTAACTCTGCCATGTCTCTTAACATGAAGTCTAATATTCCCTTAATTATTATTTTTATCTCTCTTTTCAGCAAACCATAATGACAATACTATGGCCAAGATACGGCAAGTTCAGATTTTTTTTTTCATTCATCTATTCTCAAACTTTATTTTCTTTTTTTTTTTTTTTTTATCTTAGAATCACATCAGTATTTTTTTTTTTACTGTTTTTTTTTTCAATGCAGTTTATTCAGGAACATTGAACAATCCTCGGACCCCGGGGAAAGCCAGCCCACAGCTTAAATAGCCTCTGGGTAGCCAACCCAGGCGTGCCACGGGGGCAATGCAGATAGGTCCACATACATGGAAGCAAGCCAGATCCTCGGCCTTAGCCAAATGTGGAGTTGTTCGTGACAGAGAGCACTCACCATCGGGAAGGTGGAAGGCGGAAACCAGCTCCATCTTTAAGGCATAGCATTCCGCAGCTCTCTACAGTTCCCCCTTTTTGTTTTAGACGCATCAGGCAAGAGTAGAGGTCTGATCTCTGATATTAGAAATAAATTGGGACTTTGTACAGATGTTCATTTAGGTGTCATCCACCAAAAGAGCATCAGACCGTCCGATAACTTTTTCTCAGAGGCGGGACCTGGGGCATCAACCCGCATGCAATCAGACATGCTCTTCTCTGGGTCCAAAGTGGCTGACCCTGAGTGCAGTGCTTAGCCTCGCATCCTGAGCGTATCATTTTAGCTTTTTATGGTATCCAACCATGCTTGGGGAGAATGTCCTGCTTCAATGGCTGTAAAGGCCTGAATGATCATGGCTGCATCACACTGTTGTGAGACTCTAATCTTGCATATATACCACAGGCAAACCAAGGAGACCAACACCAGAAGGCCTGCTAACTCTCCCATGCCCGCCCATTCCTTCAGATGATTCATGGCTGCAGCAATCCATGTTGATAATCCTCTGGCTAGTCCTGCGTCCACTCCGGTAGAATTTACTGTGACAATGGCCACTCTCAGCTGCTCCATCGTAGTATCGAATTCTCCAGTCCAATTACCTAAAATATAGCTCGACAATTGTTTAGACAGATTTGCAGCACAGGAAAAAATCTCATGTTGTATGCTAGTGACACAAAGTCCAGCATACTTTCATTGACAGCCAGGTTGAGCGATTTGCCATAGGGTATCAATTTGCTCCTGCAAGAGGTCAATCCTCTGATTGAACACCATCAAGCTTCCTTTTAGTTGAGCGTTAATTCCTTTATGTACAACTAAGGCATGAGCTACATTGGCTAAATGATTATTCAGGGTCTGAGCAGTCTGCCCAGTATGACTCATGGCTAATGCCCTGGTGGTAGCTCCAACAGCCGTCAATGAGATGGTAGTAACAATGGTGGCTGTAGTTCCAAGATCCCTTTTCTGTCTGAAGAAAGTCATAGCGTGAGGATGTCTTCTCAGCTTTTTGGGTATAGTCCCTGGATGGCTGGTGTTTTTTCAGGAGTTGCTCACCTCAGGGATATAGACCTGAGTGGTAACTGTGGTCTTTGTTAGTCGAGAGGGTTCTCCTCTCACCCAGGGAAGTCCTGCGGGCAGCTGCCCTGTTTCTGGGTTTCTTGTTGCAAATTTAATGATCAGCTGCTGTGACCCAGTTGGACATCAGGCGTGCCTCAACTGTTTGTGCTTGTGTCTGGAGCACAGCTGAGTGCTGGCGCCTCGGCCCCACTAGACTGCTAGACTTTTTCTAGGGAAGGATTGGGTGATTTAGATCAGTACAGTTTCCTTCCTTCCCCGTGGATTCTCTGGAGACACGGACTCCTAGTGTCTTTTTTTGCCCTGGTGCACACTGCTCAGTGTCCGCCAGCTGGCTGGCCACAGAAATTTGCCTGTGCCTGGAGCACAGCTGTGTGATGGTGGCTCAGTCTCTGCCAGCTGTCTGGTGCGCAGAAACTGCCTGTGTCTGCCTTTGTGGCTTTTGGGAGCCCGAGTGGCTCCCTAAGCTGGGTAATTTTCCGGGGACCTTTTCAGGTTGGGGGTGAGCTGAGTGCTCTGAGATCAGACCCGCCGTTTCTATCTCTGGCGGCGAATCAGGCGCGCAGGCAGGCAGGGCTCTGTGCCAGAACCTGGATCCCCGGCTCTGGCTCCGGGCTGGCTCCTGGGGTGCCCGTGGAACCCGCCCGAGTCTTTTCCAGGGGATGTCTGGGTGACCTAAGGCCGGTCCCAATCGTTTCCTGTACCCTGGGGTTATCTCTCGACTGAAAATTCCAGTCTCTGATAGTGTGGTACCCAAGGTTCAGTCTGGGACCGTGACCAGAGACACTGACTTGTGGCTCTGGGCTGGGGCTGGGGCTGGCGGCCGGCAGCCAAGCGTCTGGCGGAACGAACCGGGATCTCTTCCACGGTTTAGCCTGGTGAGTTAAAAGCTGATTGAATCCCCCACCGTGGGGTATCCTCTCACCTGGGAAACACAATGACTGTGTTTTATGGCCGAGAGTTCTGATTGCTGTTCACTGTGCTGATCCTGCTGTGCTGCTGCTCAGAATGAGAGTCCTCCCGGCGCCACCATCTTGCCCCTCGCAAGTTCAGATTTTTATTAGAGGTATGTACATTTTGTATATGGAGTCAAATTCTCTGTAAAATCAGCAGATATATCAATTTTAAATAGTTTTCAAGTAACTACTTCAATTATTATTTTCAATAAAGACTGTTTAATTTTTCAAATTCAGGAAACCAATGTTGGATATGCCCTAGATGAGGATAGCTTTGGTGGTCTATATATCCTTTTTTCCCAAGCTATAAAGAATTGCATAACATGAAGGCTGACATCCTCTACTACCTCCTTTCTCCAGAGGTATAGTATCCCAGTTACCAATGCACTGTACCAGACCATTCTGACATTTCTCCATACAAAAAAAAAAAAACAAAAAAAAAAACAGATAAGGAGATAGATAGATGATTGATAATATAAACAGATGATAGATACATTTATTGATAGATAGGTGATAGACAATAGATAGGTAGATGAGATGATAGAGAGAGAGAGAGAGAGAGAGAGATAGATAGATAGATAGATAGATATAGATATAGATAATGGATTGATTGATTGATTGATTGATAACACAGAATGAGGAAGGTGAGAACTGCCCAGTTCTTTAAAAACAGTGATTCACAGGCCCCCAAGGTAGTCAGGAATCACTCTGAGTCTTGTAAAGCATGTTCTAGGTCCTGATCCTAAACATTGTGACTAGTGACACTAAGCAACAGACTTGCAGGTGCACACCTACTCTGGTACAGGCAGACTCAGCCACACTGCTGTGCTGACCCTGATATAATCCTTGCTAGAATACCTTCAGATACACCTTTCATTCTGGAAGTGCCAAAGGGGAAAACACACACACACACACACACACACACACACACACTGTTCTTTTAGAGGACACAAGTTCACTTCTAGATACCCACATGGAGGCTAACAATGATCTGTAATTTCCAGGAAATCTGATTCCCTCTTCTGGTGTCTGGAGTACTGCACATATGAGATGCACATACATACATACATGCATGCAAAACACTCATATACATAAAATACATACAAATAAACAAATCCTTTTCTAAAAATTAGATGCTTGCTATGTCTCATGTTGTCAACACATTTTAAGCACATAGGATTTTTCTAAGGGTTTTCAAGGAACAGGCCAGGTCCCCGGAGTCTTAGAAAGGATTTTTTTTCTCACAAATACAAGTCTTGCTTGAATTTTCTGAAAACTTGCTGTTGTTGAAAAGTAGTTTTACTTTTTAAATTGAACTCCTATTCAATTTAGGTGATTTTTAAAAAACAATGTTGTTATAATGGGAAATTATTAAAACCGTAAGGTTATATGGCCTCCTGAATATTGTTACTTTGAAAACTATACATAAGGAGTTTTCAGCTACATAATGGCTTACTCTAAAGCTAAAATAAGCCAAATTATAATAGAAAAATCAACTAGTCTACTTTCTGCTTTTGTTTAGAAAGCTGTTTCACCCTCAGAGAGCAAGCAGGAGCAGGTTCCTTCTGGCTCCCAAGTGAGTGTATGGATGTATCTCATCCAGCTCATACTATGCAGTAAGCCTGACAGCCTCTCATTGTGTGTGTAGGACTGTTTATACCTAGAAACTTGCCAGCACCAACACTGCTCCTGGTTCTTGATATTATTTTTCTCCAGAGATGCAATCTTTATGCCTACTTAAATATAAAGCCTGATTTCTTTGTTCTGATTTGCCAATGCCATTTCTAGTGAACAGTAGAATAGCAATTTTTACCTGCTCCATTCATCCAGAGCCTTCAGGGGCTAATATATCTCAGACAGAGGAGTTCCTTACTCTTCATAGTGAGATTGCCATCATTCAACTTTATCTCCAGGAAAGATACTCAGGGAAGACAGAATGACCCCATTTCAAGTGCTGAATGTGCAGTGTGTTTCCTTAATAAAGTTCTTTTCTCTCTGAACCCCAGTTTCAGTCCAGAAACCATTCCATGACTATTGATGACAAGCTTTAATGTACTCCATCACTGAAGTAGACAAAACAAAAAATATGACAGGAGCAGAAGGTGTGCCTTGCAAGCTCTAAGATTTCTTTTGAAGGAAACTGAAACAAAAAGAACTGAATTCACAAAGTTCTAGGTCATATTGCCAAGTTGGTAGATAGCACTCCTTCTGACACCTAAGGGAGTTAAATATGTTTTACATATTTAAATGTAAATAAGTCAAATGCCAAATGGAGTCTGAGTGAGGAGAAAATTAGGCTCAGCCAAGATTTATTCTATCTGAGACTTGTTGATAGAAAAATATGTCTTCTGAAAGTATAATGTCCTGGTTATTATTACCCATTGCTATGAAAAAATGTTCTGAGATGTAGCTAGAGAGAGAGTGGATTTTAATTCTCAGTTCATCACAGTAGAAATATTGAGGCACAAGAAGCTGATCATGTAACATCTGTGGTCAGAGGAAGAGAGCCATGGACAAATACATATGTGTGTCCAGCTCCCTTTCTCCATTCTCTTCAATCAAGGAACCCGAGCCCAGGAAGTGTTCCCATTCACCGTTAAGATGGGGCTTTACACATTAATTAATCAAGACAATCCTCTACACGCATGCCCCAAGACCCATCTCCCAAGTGATTCTAGATTCAGTCATGTCTACATTCCCAAAACTAGTCACAAGAAAGTGAGAAGGAGAAGGGAGTTGTGAAAGCTAGTAGCCATCTCACGTAGAAGCATAGTCTATCTGCATGCTAGGTGGCACCAATCATGCTATCCAGATAGAAGACCTTAATCACACAAGCACAAAATGACCAGAGAATTCCTGTATTTGTTTCATTCTTCTCTTCCTTTTGTCATGTACCAAACAGTAACCAGACTTCAGAAGTGAATTCTTCAATTGAGAGATTCTTTCTGGTAGAAGCAAAGCTATACAAGATATTCATGCTAATCTTTTTTTTTTTTTTTTTTTTTTTTTTGAGAAAAACTGGCCCTTACTAGTTAAGGGACTCATTCAAGGTCACATAGAAGCTAAACTCTATTCTCTGTTGCTACCCAGACTTCAACACTCAAGTCATGTGCTCTTTCTAGCATACCTACTTTATTTTTAATTTATGGGCTCAAATGCTCTTAGAAACCGACTATGTTCTAACTGGTCACAGAATGATAGTAACAGCTAAACATAGACATATGTGGTGCTGTCATTCAGGAACTGATTATGTTTTCTTTTTCAAGTCCCTATTTCTGAGAACCATGGAGTCACTGAGCACTAGAGGCTGACTTACTCAAGGTCATATGGTGACCCACCCAGAGCCTTAAAGAGCATTAATTCTAGAGCTCATGACTGGCAGTAAGCTTAGTGTTCGTACTTTTGCACAGCCCTACCCACCGCACTAATCAGCTTGTTCCTGTGGCAGCCTTATCATCTTCACCAAGATACTTTTGAGAACAGAGCAGCCAGACAACAGGTGTAAGCTAAAACTGTACCAAACAAACTGGGACAAGTGATCATTACATACCTATAATGACCACAGGTTGTCTGGCATCAAAACCAATGTCAAATGACAAGTGGAGTCTGAGTGAGGGGGAAATTAGGCTCAGCCAAGATTTATTCTACCTGAGACTTGATGATAGAAGAATATGTCTTCTGAAAGTATAATGTCCTGGTTATTAGGCTCTAAGAATGAGTCCTTTTTCTGCTCTTTAACATTCACTATTTCCTCCAGGTTTGAAGTCAGATCTCCCTGCTCTTCTTAGGTCAGGGTAGTTTCACTTGTGTATCTATCTTGAAAGTAAAAATAAATTCTCTGGAGAGTATTTATTTAGGTCTAGAAAGAGAAGAAATATTTAGAACTTCCTAAAACTTCCCTTTCGTACACACTCAGATCATGTCTGCCTTTGGACATGTTATGTTTGGACTTTAAAAAAAAATTAAAGAAGATATATTTTTATTGGAGAATTGAGTCCATTGATGTTGATAGATATTAGTGACAAATGAATGTTAGTTCCTTTTATTTTAGAATTGGTCATGTTACTGTGATTCATTGCTTGTTTTCTTTTAATTTTTTGTTGTGAAGTTATCTGTATCCTCTGTTTTCTTGGGTATAGTTTTTTGTTGGTGGTGGTAGATTGTAGTTTTCCTTCTAGTATTTTCTGTAGGGCTGGGTTGCTGTGTGGATATTGTTTAAATTTAGTTTTATCATGGAATATTTTCTTTATCCATTTATGTTGATTAAAAACTTTGCTGAGTATAGTAGTCTGAGCTGGTATCTGTGGTTCCTTAAAGTCTGCATGACATCTACACAAGTTCTTCTAGCTTTCATAGTTTCTGTTGAGAAGTCAGGTGTGATTCTGATAGGTCTACATTTTTATGTTACTTGGCCTTTTTCCCTTGCTGCTTTTAATATCTTTTGCTTGTTTTGTAGATTTAGTGTTTTCTCTATTATGTGATGAAATGAGAATAGTTTCTTTTCTGGTGTATTCTATTTAATGTTTTGTAGGCTTCTTGTATGTTTATGGGCATCTTTTTCTTTAAGTTTGGAAAATTTTCATGAAAATATTTTCTGGGGGGCGGAGCCAAGATGGCGACTAGTACACACAGTTTCTGAGCGGTGGGATACCTGAACTTCTGACTTGGTGAGTGGAAGGACCCCAACCCAGGAAAACCACGGTGAGGCTTTCTAAACAACAGGGAACATCGCAGGAGGTGAAAACTTTGGTCTCGGGTCACCCCGGGACTTGTTTGGGGAAGGAGAGAAACGATCCTTTGATCTTGCGGCATTCCCTTCCCCCAGACCTCCTTCCTCCTTGGCACAGCAGCACAGCAGACTCATCTTTCTCAGTGCAGACCTAACTGCCTGGGGTATACAGCCACTGAGGCGAAGCCCCAAGCACTTTAGCAGCAGGAAAAAGCCAGCAGTACGTGTCCCAGAGTCCCAGATTCCTGCTGCGGCTGCACCATCCTCCCAGGGTGCGAATCTGCTAGACGCCATACTAGCTCCGCAGGATCACCATCACTGACGGTACGGCCCGCCCAATCCCAAAGTGACAGAGAATACCCTATATACTCACCAAAACCAGGCAGAAACATCATACAACCTGGACACACCAGGCGCTGGGCCTCCCAAGCTTGGAGAGCACAGTGAAGAGACTCCAGGGCTTCCCAGAAAGCATAAGGACTAGCGACCCAGTCTCCAGTTACAGCGGGACTTGGCGGCTGAGCAGCACTGAGCTGGCGGGGCACAACAGCTCTCCAGTTTAAGACTAACCAGGGCCAAACCAGAAAACAGAGAGCATCGTAACCCCATCCCTGCTGATGTGACCACCCTGAAATCTCCAGCTGCAGCAAGACCTCAGAACCTGGCAGTGACAGCAGCACAGAACTGGCAGAGCACATCAAAGAAGCAGGGCCAAACCAGAGAGCAGAGAGCCCCGGATACCACGATCTCGGCCAAGTGACCTGCCTGTAAGTGAGTGCACCCTTGAGAATCTGCAGTTCCCCAGATCCTGGGTCCTTCTAAAACAGAAGCCAGGCATCGAACACCCTCCCACCCACATACCCACTTTGGGAAACAGAGGGGCACTAGGAACATTGAAGTTCCTGCCCTATGGGTCTAATTGAGTTAAGGCAGTTAATGCCAGAAATTGTGCTGCAATCATCATTAGCGCCTGTGACATATACAGTGCAGAGCCCCTCCCACACACTCAAGGGTTCAACATTAGCCATCACTCTGTCCCTCGAGACACACGTCCACGCACACTTACACACACACACACACATACGCGCGCACACACACATTTGCATTTGCCCCATTTGCACCTGCGTACTTTCCTCCTACAGGTACAGCTAGTCCTCAGCACACGCTGAGAGTTCTCAGCTTCCTGAAGAACTCTGCAGATGCCAGAGAGAGACAGCACCAGTCTGATCTGCAGAATCCAAAAACAAACAGGGAAGGTTTCAGATAAGCCAATGGCCAGGGGTAGGCAAAAGAACACTTCCAACATAAATCAGGACATCATGACTTCACCAGCAACTCCCAAAATCGATGGATACTCCAATTCAGCAGAAGCAAAGGAAAATGATTTTAAAGCTATGCTTGCCCAATTATTTGAGGCTCATAAGGAGGAAATGAACAAGTCTTTCAAAGAGATGGCCAGTCAATTGGAGGCAAAGAAAGAAGAAATAGACAATATCCTTAAAGAAACACAGGCAAACATAGACAAACAAATAGATACACAAGTAGAGGAAAAATTGGTGGCATATAAAAAGGAAATGAAAAAAGAAATGGAGGCCATCGTAGAGAGACAGGAATCCAAATTCAAACACATGAAAGAAATGGTGCAAGGCATGAAAACAGAATTAGAATCAATAAAGAAAACACAAAATGAGAAAACCCTTGAGCTGGAGAACTTGGAGAAAAGATCAGGAACCACAAAAGTAAGCATCACCAACAGAATACAAGAGATGGAAGAGAGAATCTCTGGAGCTGAAGACACACTTGCAGAAATGGATACTTCTCTCAAAGAAAAAGTAAAATCAGAAAAGTTCCAATCACAAAATATCCAAGAAATCAAGGATGCTATGAAAAGACAAAAATCTAAGAATAGGAATTCATGAAAAAGAAGACTCCAGGCTCCAAGGTCCAAAAAATTTTTTCAAGAAAATCATAAAAGAAAATTTTCCCAACTTAAAGAAAAAGATGTCTATAAATATACAAGAGGCCTACAGAACTCCAAATAGAGTAGACCAGAAAAGAAACACATCACATCACATCATAGTCAAAACACTAAATCTACAGAACAAAGAAAAGATATTAAAAGCAGAAGGGAAAAAGGCCAAGTAACATATAAAGGTAGACCTATCAGAATCACACCTGACTTCTCATCAGAAACTATGAAAGCCAGAAGGGCCTGGGCAAGTATCATGGAGACTCTAAGAGATCACAAATGTCAACCCAGACTACTATACCCTGCAAACCTTTCAATCAACATAGATGGAGAAAACAAAATTTTCCATGACAAAACTAAATTTACACAATATCTACACAGCAAACCAACCCTACAGAAGATACTAGAAGGAAAACTCCAATCCAATGAAAACAAATTCACCCAAGAAAACATGGCATACAGATAATATTCCAACAAAAATGAAAAGAAAACAAGCAATGAAACAGGGTTAGATCACCGACTCCATTACAAAAGGAACTAACATGCATTGGTCACTATTATCTATCAATATCAATGGACTCAACTCATCAATTAACAGAATGGTTACGGAAACAGGATCCAACATTCTGTTGCATCCAAGAAACACACCTATGCAACAAAGATAAACACTACCTCAGAGTAAAGGGCTGGAAAACTGTTTTTCAAGCAAATGGTTCCAGAAAACAAGCGGGAGTGGCCATCCTAATATCTAATAAAATAGACTTTCAACCCAAGTTAATCAAAAAAGATAAGGAGGGCCACTATATTCTCATCAAAGGAAAAATCCACCAAGAGGACATCACAGTCTTGAATATCTATGCCCCAAATACAAGAGCACCGACATTCGTAAATGAAACATTATTAAAGCTTAAATCATAGATTGATCCTAATACATTAATAGTGGGAGACTTCAACACTCCACTCTCACCAAGGGACAGATCAACTAGACAGACACCAAATAGGGCAATAAAAGCACTCACAGAATCCCTAAATCAAATGGACCTAATAGACGTCTACAGATCGTTTCACCCAAACTCAAAAGAGTACACCTTCTTTTCAGCACCGCATGGAACCTTTTCCAAAATAGACCATATAGTGGGTCACAAAGCAAGCCTCAACAAATACAAAAGGATTGAAATAATCCCTTGTATACTATCTGACCACCATGGACTAAAGCTAGAAATCAACAACAACAGAAACTACAAAAAGCCGACACGCAGATGGAAACTAAACAACTTACTACTCAATGACAGCTGGGTTAAGGAAGAAATAAAGAAAGAAATTAAATACTTCCTAGAATTCAATGAAAAGGAAGGCACAACATACCCAAATTTATGGGACACATTGAAAGCAGTGCTCAGAGGAACTTTATAGCACTAAGTGCCTGCAAGAAGAAATTTGTAACATCACATACAAACAACTTAATGGCCCAACTGAAAAACCTAGAAAAAAAAAAGAAGCAGATACACCCAAGAGGAGCAGACGGCTGGAAATAATCAAACTCAGGGCTGAAATCAATCAATTAGAAACAAATAAAACTATCCAAAGAATCAATGAAACAAAAAGCTGGTTCTTTGAGACAATCAACAAGATAGACAAACCCTTAGCCAAACTAACTAAAAAGCAGAGAGAAACTATCCAAATCAGCAAAATCAGAAATGAAAATGGGGACATAACCAAAGACACTGAGGAAATCAAAACAATTATTAGGTCATACTACAAAAGCCTATATGCCACAAAATTTGAGAATCTAAATGAAATGGATAATTTTCTTGAAAGATTCCATCTACCAAAACTAAGTCAAGATCAGGTAGAAAGACTGAATAGCCCTATATCTCCCAAGAAAATCGAAGCAGTCATTAACAGTATCCCCTCCAAAAAAAGCCCTGGACCAGATGACTTCAGCGCAGATTTCCACAAGACCTTCAAAGAAGTGCTCACTCCAATTCTCCTCAAGCTATTCCACAAAATAGAAACAGAAGGAACACTACCAAACTCATTCTATGAAGCCACAGTCACCTTGATACCCAAACCACCCAAAGACCCAACAAAAAAAGAGAACTTCAGGCCTATCTCTCTTATGAACATTGACGCAAAAATACTCAATAAAATACTTGCAAACTGAATCCAAGAACATATCAAAGATATCATCCACCATGACCAAGTAGGCTTCATCCCAGGCATGCAAGGGTGGTTCAACATATGGAAATCCATCAATGTAATCCACTACATAAACAAACTAAGGAGAAAAACCACATGATCATCTCCTTAGACGCCGAAAAAGCATTTGACAAAGTCCAACACCCATTCATGTTTAAAGTCTTGGAGAGATCAGGGATACAAGGCACATACTTAAAGATAGTAAAGGCAATATACAGCAAGCCTATAGCTAATATCAAACTCAATGGAGAGAAACTTAAATCAATCCCACTGAAATCAGGGACAAGACAAGGCTGTCCATTGTCCCCAAATCCCTTCAACATAGTATTTGAAGTCCTAGCCAGAGCAATAAGACAACTAAAGGAGATCAAGGGGATACAAATTGGAAAGGAAGAGGTCAAAGTGTCACTATTTGCAGATGATAGGAAAGTATACATGAGCGACCCCAAAAATTCAACCAGAGAACTCCTTCAGCTGATAAACACCTTCAGCAAAGTGGCAGGATACAAAATCAACTCAAAAAAATCAGAAGCCCTCTTATATACCAAAGACAAAAAGGCTGAGAAAGAAATTAGGGAAACAACACCCTTCACAATAGCCACTAATAACATAAAGTACCTTGGTGTGACTCTAACCAAGCAAGTGAAAGACCTCTTTGAGAAAAACTTCAAGTCTCTGAAGAAAGAAATCGAAGAAGATATCAGAAGATGGAAAGATGTCCCGTGCTCATGGATTGGTAGGATTAACATTGTGAAAATGGCCAACTGCCAAAAACAATCTACAGATTCAATGCAATTCCCATCAAAATACCAACTCAATTCTTTACAGACCTTGAAAGAAAGATTCTCAGCTTCATATGGAGAAACAAAAAACCCAGAATCTCCAAAACGATCCTGTACAACAACAGATCATCTGGAGGTATCTCCATCCCTGATCTCAAACTGTACTACAGGGCAACAGTAATAAAAACTGCATGGTATTGGCATAGAAACAGAAAGGAGGATCAATGGAACCACATAGAAGACCCAGAAATAAACCCACACACCTATGAATACTCGATATTTGACAAAGAAGCCAAATCCATTCAATGGAAAAAAGACAGCATCTTCAACAAATGGTGCTGGACCAACTGGATGTCTACATGTATAAAAATGAAAATAGATCCATATTTATCACCCTGCACAAAACTAAAGTCAAAGTGGATCAAGGACCTCAACATAAAACCAGATACTCTAAATCAATTGGAAAAAAAAGTGGGGATCAGCCTAGAACTCATTGGCACAGGAGACAACTTCCTGAACAGAACACCAACAGCACAGGCTCTAAGAGCAACAATCAATAAATGGAACTCATGAAACTGAAAAGTTTCTGTAAAGCAAAGGACACTGTCATCAAAACAAAATGACTGCCTACAGATTGGGAAAGAATCTTCACTAACCCTTTATCTGACAGAGGACTAATATCCAGTATATACAAAGAACTAAAGAAGCTGAAAAGCAGCAAACCAAGTAATCCAATTAAAAAATGGGGAACAGAGCTAAACAGAGAATTCTCGACAGAGGAATATCGAATGGCAGAGAAACACTTAAAGAAATGCTCATCCTCATAAATATAATAATGATCAGGCAAGGTTACACACTTTATGTTATCTAAGAAAAGTCAGTCCTAGTTTAAGTACATATCCGGACTATATACAAGAGAGTCTAATAACCCGTGTACATTTAAAATGCTAATACTAGATTTTTATGTCACCCCACAAAGAAATAATAAGTAAATGAATCAATAATGACATTAATTAGCTTGAATTTGTCATTTCACAGGTAAAAATGTAATATTACCCTATAAATATTATTTGTCAATTTGATTTGGGGTGGAAAGTTCTGTAGACATCTTTTAAGTTCATTTGATTTAGGGCCTCTGTAAGTGCCCTTCTTTCCCTGTTTTGCTCCTGACTGGATGACCTGTCCCTTGGTGAGAGTGGAGTGTTGAAATCTACCACTATTAATGTGTTGGGATCAATGTGTGATTTTTGCTTTAATAATGTTCAATTATAAATGTAGGTGGTCTTGTAATTGGGGCATAGATGTTCAAAATTGTGATGTCCTCCTGTTGTAATTTTCCTTTGAGAAGGAAGTGTCCTTCTTCATCTTTTTTGATTAATTTTGGTTGAAAGTGCATTTTATTAGATATTAGGATTGCTACCCTGGCTTTTTTTCTGGGTACATTTGCTTGAAAAACATTTTTCCAGCCCTTTACTCTGAGGTAGTGTTTATCTTTTTTTCATAGGTGTGTTTTTTGGATGCAGCAGAATGTTGTATCCTGTTTCCGCACCCATTCTGTTAGTCTGTGAGAGTTACTGGAGAGTTGAGTCCACTTATGTTGATAGATAATAGTGACCAATGACTGTTTGTTCCTTTTATTGTGTAGTTGGTGGTCTTACTATGATTCATTGCTTTTTCTTTTAATTTTTGTTGGGAAATTATCTGTAACCTATATTATCTTTGGTGTAGTTGTTTTCATTGGACTGAAGTTTTCCTTCTAGTATCTTCTCTAGGGCTGGGTTGCTGTGTAGGTATTGATTAAATTTAGTTTTGTCATGGAATATTTTGTTTTCTCCATCTATGTTGATTGAAAGCTTTGCTGTTTATAGTAGTCTGGGTTGGCTTCTGTATTCCCTTAAAGATTCCGTGTCCTTTGCTCAGACTCTTCTGGCTTTCACAGTTTCTGATGTGAAGTCTTGTGTGATTATGAGTGGTCTATCTTCATATGTTACTTGACCTTTTTCCCTTGCTGCCTTTAATATTTTTTCTTTGTTTTGTAGGTTTAGTGTTTTGACTATGATGTGATGTGAAGGATTTCTTTTCTGGTCTAGCCTATTATGTGTTCTTTAAGCTTCTTTTATGTTTATGATTTCTTTCTTTAAGTTGGGAAAATTTTCTTCTATGATTTTCTTAAGAATATTTTCTGATCCTTGGAGCCTGAAGTCTTTTCTTTCATCTATCCCTATTATTCTTAGGTTTTGTCTTTTCATGATGTCCTTGATTTCTTGTATGTTTTGTGTTTGGAACTTTTCTGATTTTACCTTTTCTTTGAGTGAGGAATTAATTTCAGCCAGTGTATCTTCAGCACCTGTGATTCTCTCTTCCATATCTTGCATTCTACTGGTGATGCTTACCCTTTATGGTTCCTGATCTTTTCTCTAAGTTCTCCAGTTTCAGGGTTTTCTCTGTTTGTGTTTTATTTATAGATTCTAATTCTGGTTTCATGCTTTGCACCATTTCCTTCATCTCAGTGAATGTGGTTCCTTGTTTGTTGTTGTTGTTGTTTCTTCTCTATATGTCTCTAATTGTTCCTGTACATGGGCTGTTATAGTCTTCTGTAATTCTTTGAGAGCTCCATTCATTTCCTCTTTTTGTTCCTCTAATAACTGAGTAAGTATAGCTTTAAAGTCATTTTCCTGTGTTTCCGCTGAATTAAAATATCCATTGATTTTGGGGGTTGCTGGTGGGTCCATGGTGTCCTGATTTTTGTTGGGTGAGTTCTTACTTTGGTCATTTGCTTATCTGAGATCTTTGCTATTTTTTCCTTGAGTCTGAACTTCAAATTGGAACTCTTTCTCTGGTCTCTGGAGTATTCTTCAGGAAAATCAGGGAGGTCCAGTGGTTTGAGAGTGTGTGTTGCTGCTTAAGTTGTTGTACCTAAGGGAGGAAAACCACTGGCGCAGATTTGGCATTGTGTGTGGGGGGGGGGGTACATGTGTGCATGTGTGTGGGGGTTTATTTCTTATTTATTACAATTTATTACAACCCCACCCTCCCTCCCTCATTTCTTACTATACTCCTCCCTGAGCCCACTGATAGAGGAGGTTCTGTTTCCTTTCTATTTGATCTAGCCTATTAGTTCTTATCAGGACTGGCTGCATTCTCTTTCTTTATGGCCTAGTAAGGCTGCACCCATGGCAGGGTTTGGGGAGAGGAATATTCAGAGAGCTTGCCACTGAGTTCATAACAATGACAGCCCCTGCTCCCTTTACTAAGGACCCCACTTGAACACTGAGTCCATGGGTTACATTTGAGCAGAGGTTTTAGGTCCTGAGCACAGATATTTATATGACCAGGTTCCAATTAAAAAAAAAAAAAAAAAAAAAAAAAAAACCTTGGATGTGAGGTGAGTGATTCCCCAGTAATCAGCATTTCATGTGTGTCATGCCATAGGTGTAAAGGTTTACAGGTAAAATGAAAGATGTATTACGAGGTTTGAAACATTCTGGAACTTAGAGAACTTCTGGAACTAGAGAATCTTGAAATATTTTTTTATAATAAACAAAGCAAGTGTAGTTTGGAAATTCCTGATTAGACAGACACTTTGCAAAACAGCAGAAAAACAAAAGTTGATATTATAAACCCCAGTTTCTTTAAGTAAAAAATAAAATAAAAAGAAAAAAAAAACAGTGGTTCTTGAACAAGAAAATTTCTAGGAAACTCACAAAACAGAAGTCTCAACAAGGGTAAATGGTTATAAACCACAGGGTGCCTCAAATAGTTTATATAAGCAACAAAAGCTTTCTAAGGCAGAAGGCTCTTTGTTGGGTTGGTCTGACATTTGGCCAGGCAGTTCCTCAGTGGATGCAGCTTTTGTGAGTCATGACTCATGACTCATGCTGGGGAGGGCACTTTCTGTGATGTGGTGGCTCAGAGTCACTCTTGCTTCTGGCTGTCTACATTATGAAGTTATTGCTTCACTAAGATTGACTCAATTGTTTTTCTTCTTTCCTTCCTTCATTCCTTTCCTCCCTCTTTCCTTCCTTTCTTCCTTATTTTGTTGTCAGTACTCTATCTGGACCTATTTATATCTCCTTAGAATAAGAAGGTTAAAATGTAAAATGAGACCCTTCACATAATATTTAGGGTATAGCAGTAGGTAGACAGGGGCCTTCTTCTAAGACCAGGGTCTTCTCTCTCCATCCTCTTGCTTCCTGAGCTGTGATCTATGCTGAAGTGTTTTTTCTCCATTGTAAAGCTTTCTTGCTCTCCTGCCTGTATAGTCCTGGAAAGACCAGATTGGTACTGCTGTCTTCCCCACTAACTACCAAACCACAGGAATTAGTACTAGTATCCTCTTATTCTTACTTTTTTGTAAGATCCCTCCTAAGTCATCCATGTGTTTCTTTCCCTTTGCAAAGATGTAGTTTATATGTGGATCTATTAAATCCCCAGATTGATAGTTTTTCTACATGATCACAGCTACTTCTAGATTCCTTTGTTTGTTCTTTGCCTCCAAATAAAGTTAAACTTTGACTTTTACAATGTGCTAGATTCTGAGGTTGGTTTAAAAAAACACACAAAGCAACCACTGGCCAATATTATCATTGTTTTTAAGTATCTCAGCCCTTAGGATCATCCACAATTTGGAAAGTGAGGCCTAGAGAGTTTTGAATTGTCCAAGATCGCATGGTGAACTATAGGGAAGACAAGACTAAGCAACATCATCCCTGGCTTCACTCCCCAGGCCCAGACTCCTCTGAAGAAGATACCTCCTTTTTCACAGATCTGTTGATTCTTGGCAAAGCTGGCCAGCATTATGCCACTTTTTGGCTAAGGATTTTGCAACATTACCGTGTGACTTAAGAAAGATAAACATGAAACAGTGAGAACTAGGCGCTGTACTCACCTGCCCATTTCCAGAACACAAATTCAAGAATCTATGGGTTGCAGTCAGGCCCAAAGAAACTTAGGTACCAAAGACATATGATGCCCTTGGGTATCCCAAGGAGATCAGTGACTTCTCAAGGGAGGGGTGTTCTGATTTGCTAAACCTTATGAATTTGTTACCACTCTACCACCAATCTATCGGATGTCTCTGGTTTGAACAAGGGAATGAGATTATGATTATAGAGAATATATGAGAAGTTGGGAGAATCACCATGCAAAATATTGAAATGAAAGGGCTGGAGAATCACACAGTGGTAGAGTTTCTGCCTAGAATTTGCAAGGCAGCTTGCCATATGCAAACAAACAAATGGGAAATAAAAGAGTATTCTAGGGAATGGTGAGTGCTTGGAATAAAAGTGTTGGAATGGAGTGATAGCATTTAGAGATGGAGTTTGAGGGTCTCCTGGGTAGTGTCAAGAGGGCTAAGGCAGGAGGAGACTGGACAAATGAGTCATCCACTGCATATCTGGATGAGCATTCTGAAGAGAGAATCAGAGAAGCATATTGTGGGACAGAAATATGGGTAATATCCAGGTCAGGGACTTCTGTAGTGGCTGGATCACATGTAGGAGTCATGGACTCTATGTGAAGAGGCAGGAGCACTCAGAAAGATGTGATTCAGGGAAGTGCTGACCTGATTATACTAACCAGCCTACCTTTTGATTGTCATTGAGGAAGACATTCTAAATTCCTGTAGACCACTTATGACCATGAGGACCCCAGAGCTCAACAATGTAGCTCTGAGTTTCACAAGTCTTGGTTTCCTGCTGTGCTGCTGCTCAGAATGAGAGTCCTCCCGGCGCCGCCATCTTGCCCCTCTCCAAATTGTGGTATTTTTGTACAATGGAATACTACTCAGCAATCAAAAAGGAGGAAATCATGAAATTTGCAGGCAAATGGTGGGATCTAGAAAAGATCATTCTGAGTGAAATATCCCAGAAGGAGAAAGACAAACATGGGATATACTCACTTATATAGACCTATAAGATATGATAAACATAATGAAATCTATACACCTAAAAAAGATAATCAATTGAGCGGACATGGGGTAAGATGATCAATCCTCGTTTAGAAAGACAGATGGGATGTGCATTGAACGTATGACAGGAGTCTACTGAGCGCATCTGAAAGACTCTAACTAGCAGTGTTTTCAAAGCAAAGACTCATGACCAAACCTTTGGCAGAGTACAGGGAATCATAAGAAAGAAGGGGAGTTAGTCTGATGGGGAAAGGACAGGAGCTCCACAAGGACCAAATATATCTGGGCACAGGGTCTTTTCTGAGACTGACATTCAACCAAGGACCATGTATGGATATAACCTAGAACCTCCACTCAGATGTAGCCTGTGGTAGCTCAGTAACCAATTGGTTTCCCAAAGTGAGGGGAACAGGGACTATTTCTAACAGGAACTCAATGACTGGCTCTTTGGTCTCCCCACCCCCGAAGGGAGGAGCAGTCCTGTTAGGCCACAGAGGAGGGCTTTGCAGCCAGTCCTGAAGATACCTGATAAAACAGGATCAGATGAATGGGGAGGGGGTCCCCCCTATCAGTGGACTTGGAAAGGGGCACGGTGGAGATGAGGGAGGGAGGGACTGGGAGGGAATGTGGGATGGGGACACGGCTGGGATACAGAGTTAATAAAATGTAACTGATAAAAAATAAATAAAAAATAAAAAAAATTAAAAAATTAAAAAAAAGTCTTGGAGAGATCAGGAATACAAGGCACATACCTAAATATACTAAAGGCAGTATACAGCAAGCCCATAGCCAACTTCAAACTCAATGGAGAAAAACTTAAATCAATCCCACTTAAATCAGGGACATGACAAGGCTGCCCATTGTCTCCATATCTCTTCAGCATAGTACTTGAAGTCCTAGCCAGAGCAATAAGACAACTAAAGGAGATCAAGGGGATACAAATTGGAAAGGAAGAGGTCAAAGTGTCACTATTTGCAGATGATAGGATAGTATATATGAGCGACCCCAAAAATTCAACCAGAGAACTCCTTCAGCTGATAAACACCTTCAGCAAAGTGCCTGGATAAAAATCAACTCAAAAAAAATCAGACTCCCTCCTGCCTATCAAAGACAAAAGGGCCAAGAAAGAAATCAGGGAAATAATGCCCTTCACAATAGCCATTTAAGACAAAAAGTAATTTGGGGTGACTCTAACCAAGCAAGTGAAAGACATGTTTGACCATAACTTCAAGTCTCTGAAGAGAGAAATTGAAGAAGAAATCAGAAGATGGAAAGATCTCCCATGCTCATGGATTGGTAGGATTAACATACTGAAAACAGCCATCCTGCCAAAAGCAATCTACAGATTCAATGCAATTCCCATCAAAATACCAACACAATTCTTTTTTTTTTCCAACACAATTCTTTACAGAGCTTGAAAGAAAAATTTTCAACTTCATTTGGAGAAACAAAAATCAAAAAATCTCCAAAACTATCCTGTACAACAACAAATCATGTGGAGGTATTTCCATCCCCGACCTCAAGCTGTATTACAGAGCAATAGTAATAAAAATTGAATTTGCATAGAAACAGAAAGGTGGATCAATGAAACTGAATAGAAGACCCAGAAATAAACTGACACACCTATGGATACTTAATTTTTGACAAAGAATCCACAACCATTCAATGGAAAAAAGAGAGCATCTTCAACAAATGATGCTGGTCCATCTGGATGACTACATGAGAAAAATGAAAACAGATCCATATTTATCGCCTTGAACAAAACTAAAGTCTAAGTGTATCAAAGACCTCAATGTAAATCCAGATACTCTAAATCAGTTAGGAAAAAAAGTGGGGAAGAGCCTGGAACTCACTGACACAGGAGACAACTTCCTGAACAGAGCACCAACAGCACAGGCTCTAAGAGCAACAATCAAGAAATAGGACCTCAGGAAACTGAAAAGCTTCTGTAAAGCAAAAGATACTGTTGTCAGAACAAAACGACAGCCTACAAACTGGGAAAGGATATTCACCAACCCTTTATCTGACAGAGGACTAATATGCAGAATATATAAAGAACTAAAGAAGTTAAAAAGCAAGTTAAAAATCAAGCAATCCAATTTAAAAAATGGGTTACAGAGCTAAAGAGAGAATTCTCTGTAAAGGAATATTGAATGGCAGAGAAATACTTAAAGAGATGCTCAACACCCTTAGCTATTAGAGAGATGCAAATCAAAATGACCCTGAAATTTCACATTACACCCATCAAAATGACGAAGATCAAAACCTCAAATGACAACACTTGCTGGAGAGGTTGTGGAGAAAGGGGGAACTCTCCTCCATTGCTGGTGGGAATGTAAACTTGTACAGCCACTTTGGAAATCAATCTGGTGCTTTCTCAATTAGGAATAGTGCTTCCTCAAACCCAGATAGACCACTCCTAAGCACATATCCAAAAGTTGTTTAAGTACACAACAAGGACATTTGCTCAACCATGTTTGTAGCAGCTTTATTTGTAATAGCCACAACCTGGAAACAAGCCAGATGTCCATCAACGGAGGAATGGATGCAGAAATTGTGGTATTTTTACACAATGGGATGTTACTCAGCAATCAAAAATGAGGAAATCATAAAATTTTCAGGCAAATGGTGGGATCTAGAAAAGATCCTTCTGAGTGAGGTATTCCAGAAGGAGAAAGACACACATGTTATATACTCATGTGTGTATAGAGTATATTTAGATATACTCTATAGCTTATATAGACCTATAAGTTATGATAAACGTAATGAAATCTATACACCCAAAATAAGATAAACAAGAAAGAAGGCCCAGGGTAAGATGATCAATCCTCACTTATAAACAGAAATGGGATGGACATTGGACACAGGAGAAAACATGTAACAGGACAGGATCCTACCACAGAGGGCCTCTGAAAGACTCTACCTAGCAGTGTATCAAAGCAGATACTGAGACTCATAACCAAACCTTTGGCTAAGTGCAGGAAATCATATGAAAGAAGGGGGAGTTTGTATGATGTGGAAAGGATAGGAGCTCCACAAGGACCAAATATATCTGGGCACAGGGGTCTTATATGAGACTGTTTCTCCAACCAAGGATCATGGATGGATATAACCTAGAACCTCTGTTTGGATGCAGCCTGTGGTATCTCAGTAACCAAGTGGGTTTCCCTAGTAAGGGGCAGAGGGACTACTTCTGACATGAATTCAATGGCAGGCTCTTTGGCCTCCCCATCCCCCATAGAAGGAGCAGCCCTGCTAGGCTACAGAGGAGGACTTTGCAGCCAGTCCCGAAGATACCTGATGAAACAGGGTCAGATAAAAGGGGAGGGGTGCTCACCTATCAGTGGACTTGGTAAGGTGTAGGGAATAGTTGAGGGAGGGATTGTTGGATTGGGAGGGAATGAGAGAGCTGCATACAGTGGGATACAAAGTTAATAAAATGTAACGAATAATAAAAAAAATAGAGGCAAGAGACATGGCTGCCATTTCATTAGAGGACTTAAATTAATTTCCAGCAGCAATGTCAAGTGGCTCATATCCACCTGTAAATCCAGTTCCATGGCATCCAACTCTCCTCTGGTCTCCATGGGTACCCACATACAGACACACATACACATAATTAAAAAGTAAATAAATTAAAAGATTTAAAATAAATTTCATTAAGTAACAGTGAAAGTATATTAAATGTTTTCTGCTAAATTGAATTTGTCAGTTGTTTATTGAAGTTTTATCGCCTCTTAGTCACACTGCTGGATTATGGGACAAATAAATAAGATATTGGTTTGTATTTTGACTGGAGAAGTTCAGCATATATATTTATATGTATATATGTGTGTTTATGCATTTGTATAGCAATCTCTAGTTATACACCAAATACTGTATTAAAAAAAAAAAACAGATGACAGAAATTTCTGCCTCTTAAGAAAGACCTTCCCAAATGGGAAAGTCTTTCAATATTAGACTATATCATATGGAAAGTGACAAGATCATTAACATAATTCCTACTTGAAAATACTTACTAGTGCAGAACATTACACTTAAGTAGGTGTTGGTGCTCAAGAGTTTGTTATACTTAATGCAGCCATTTCCCACAATCCTTTGGGTAACTATTAAACATAAAACAGGAGAATAATTTGGTAGCACAATGATAGCTGCATGATAGACATTATCTTATCCACTCTGTGCTGCAACCCTGGTCAACGGTTACTTCTTTAGTTCCTGTGATAAAATTCCTTGACAAAAGCAACCTAAGAAAGGAGTTATTCATTTTGTCTCACAGGTCAAAGGGACACAGTTTTCACAGGAGGGAAAACAGCATGAGGCTACTTCTTACATTGCATAAGTGTTCAGAGATCTAGTTCTAGATCTTTTTAGCTAAAAAGAGAAAGAGTGGATTTTAATTCTCGGGTCATTATGATAGAAATATTGAGGCACAAGAAGCTGGCCATGTAACATTTGTGGTCAGAGGAAGAGAGCTATGGACAAATACATCTGTGTGTCCAGCTCCCTTTCTCCATTCTGTTCAATCCAGGACCCCAAGCCCAGATGTTAGCTAGCTAGCTTTCTCATTTTTATGTAGTCTGGGATTCTAACCCATGGATGGTACTGTTCCCATTCAGGAATATATTTTTTCCTAGATGATCTAGATTATCTAGATTAATTAATCTAGATGATCCCTCATGTGCATGCCCAGAGACTTGTCTTCTAGGATATTTTAGATCCTAAAGATTTCAAAATAAATATTTACTATCAAATCTAGGAAGGACCTAGATCATCAGCTTCATTTCTGTGGGGCTTGGGAATACAAGACAAGAACATATAGCTCATAGATAAAAGATTCAGGATTTGGTCTGTGAGTCTGACATCATTTAGTTAGCCTCAAAGAAAAGGGAGGAAACAGGTGAAGAAAAGGAAATAGGTAAGAACCATAGAAGCTCCTGAGATCCCATGAGGATAAGCCCCTAAAATATTCCTTACCGCATGATCTCAGAATCCACTTCTACATATAGGATTTTAGGGTTTTTTTTGCCTGTTAAGGTCTCATTGGTCTTCCCTCACTCAAAGCATTGCCTAAGACAAGGGGATAAACTTGACACAGAGACATATCTAATACAAAATTTGAGTTGGGAACTTAGTTTGTGGGATGAGAGTTGACATCAGCATTATTGTCCCATTGCATGTGATGCAGCTGAGACCAGAGATGATATGATTTGCTCTTAATCCTAAACTTAGTGAGTCATGACACTCATTCTGTGGCCCAGATATTAGCAATTCTAATAGAGTGGGGGTCTCCCCAGGGACTCATATTCCAACCAAGGAACATGCATGGAGATAACCTAGAACCCCTGCACAGTAGTATCCAAGTGGGTGCCAGAGTAATGGGAAGAGGGACTGTCTCTGACATAATATGATAGGCCTGTTCTTTTATCACCTCCCTCTGAGGGGAGAGCAGCCCTACCAGGCCACAGAAGATGACAATGCAGCCATCCCTGATGTGATCTGATAGACTAAGATCAGGAGGAAGGAGAGGAGGACCTCCCCTATCAGTGGACTTGGGAGGGGCAAGTGAGAAGAAGGGGGAGGGAGGGTAGAGCTGGGAGGGGAGGAGGGATAGGCTTATGGGGGGATACAAAGTGAATAATCTGTAATTAATAAAAAATAAAAAAGTAAAAAAAAAAAGACTGATAGCCTCTCATTGTGTCTGTAGGACTGTTTATACCTAGAAACTTGCCAGCACCAACACTACTCCTGGCCCTTGATTTTATTTTTCTCCAGAGCTGCGATCTTTCTGACTACCTAAAATATAAAGCCTGGCTTCTTTGTTCTGAGGCAAAAAAAAAAAAAAAAAAATGACCAATGCCATTACTATGAAGAGTAAATAGCAATTTTCACCTCTTCTACACATCTAGAGTTTTCATGGACTAAAATATTTCCGACATAGGAAGTTTCCTTCTCTTCATAGGATACTACTATCACTCAACTTTATCTCCAGAGAAGAGCCCCGGGGATCTTCCCATTTCAAGTGCTGACTATGCAGTGTGTTTCCTTAATAAAGTTCTTTTCTCTCTGAACCCCAGTTTCAGTCCAGAAACCATTTCATGGCTGTTGATGACAAGCCTTCATGTACTCCATCACTGAACTAGACAAAAATAAATGTGATGGGAGCAGAAGGTGTGCCTTATAAGCTCTAAGATTTCTTTTGAAGGAAACTGAAACAAAAAGAACTGAATTCACAAAGTTCTATGTCATATTAATGATTTGGCAGAGAGCACTCTTTCTGGCACCAAAGGACTTGAAATATATTTAACATGAAACAGTAGGACATGTTTTAGTTTATTTACCCATTGCTATGAAGAAGTTCTGACAGAATTAGCTAAAAAGAGAAAGAGTGGATTTTAATTCTCGGGTCATTATGATAGAAATATTGAGGCACAAGAAGCTGGCCATGTAACATTTGTGGTCAGAGGAAGAGAGCTATGGACAAATACATTTGTGTGTCCAGCTCCCTTTCTCCATTTTGTTCAATCCAGGACCCCAAGCCCAGCAAAAGGTCTAATCCACTGTTCAAAGGGGGCTTTCCACATTAATTAACTAGTCAAGACAATCCTCTTTAGGCATGCTTCAACACTCATCTCTTAAGTGATTCAAAATTCAGTTATCTCGACAGTCAACACTAATCAAAAGGAAGTGAGAAAGGAGAAGTGAGTTGTGAAAGCTAGTAGCCATCTCACATAGAAGCAATCTATCTGATGCTTGGTGGCACTAATGACACTAACCAGATGGGGCACCCTAACACACAATAGTGTGATGACCAGAGAGTTCCTGTATTCATTTCCTTCTTCTCTTCCTATGTCATAAACCCAACACTTACTAGACTTTAGTAGTGACTTCTCCCATTGAGAGAGTCTTTCTTTCATTGAGAGATTCCTTCTAGTAGAAGCAAAGCTATAGAATGCATTCATGCTAATCTTTCTTTTTTTTTTCTTTTTTTTTTTTTAGAAAAACTGAGCTTTAGCAGTTAAAGGACTCAAGGTGACATAGAAGCTAGACTGTATTGTTACCCCGACTTCAACACTCAAACAAAGTGCTCTTTCAAGCACACCTACTTTATTTTTAATATTGGCTAAAATGCTTTTGGAAATTGATTGTGTCCTAACTGAACATGGAATGATAATAACAGCTCAATGTTGATATACATGGTGCTGTCATTCAGGAACTGACCATCTTTTTTCTTGCAAGGCTCTATTTTTGGGAAACATGGTAGCACTGAGATATTGAGGCTGACTTGTTCAAGGTCACATTGTGACCTACCCAGGGCCTTAATGAACATTGCCTCTAGACCTTGTGACTGGCAGAAAGCTCAGCATTCTTACTGTAGTGTAGCCCTATATGTCACACTATCAGCATGTAGCTATTGTACCTTATTATCTGCACTAAGATACTTTTGAGAATGAATAGACAACAGGTGTAAGCTAGAACTGGACCAGAGGAATTGAGATATATAGTCATTACTTACAGATAATACACTGGCATAGTGACCAAAGTCAAATACAAAGTAGAGGCTGAGTAAGGGGGAAATCAGGCTCAGCAAAGATTTATTCAGCCTGTGACTTGATAGTGGAAGAATATGTTCACTGAAAGGATAATCTCCTGATTATTAGGCTCTTGGTATGTGATCCTGTGTACATTCAAGCATGCTACAAACCTAAGCCTCTTATGCCTACTTAGTCAGAGCAGTGGAAAACACCACAACCTCCACCTTCTGCCATGTGTCCATGTCTTTCTCCACTCTATAGACTCCCTCAGGACATCTGCCTCTAGTTTTCCCTGAGAGCTCCAGAATTCTAGTTGTGCTAGTGGCAGTGTTATATTATTATGGTTTGTTATGTAAATGTCACTGGGAAAGAGTGACTTCTTTTGAGGGACTAGATGATCAGGGTTACCATAGCTGAACACTCCTAAAATTATCAGTGTGTGTCCTGACAAATGTCAAGGTGAGAACACAGCCCCTACTCCAGATGAAATGAGAAGCAACTGGAGAATTATGGGAGAATGATCTAGTGAAATACACAATTCAGGAGAAAAACTGAGAGACTTGAGCATATTAAGCCAGTAAAATGATAAGCTAGGGTTAGATGACAGGAGAGGAGGCAAACACCTATCAGTGGGTTTGTGGAGGGTCATGGGGTGAGCTGAGAGGGATGGTTGGATTGGGATGGGAAGAGTGAGGAGGATACATTTGGGTTACAAAATGAATAAACTGCAATACAAATAAATTAATTTAAGAAAAGAACTTGTAGAAAAAAGGAGTGACTCTGAGCAACCACATCACAGAAAGTACCAACCTCAGGAGAGTCATGACTCACAAAAGGTGCTACACTGAGGAACTACCTGCCCAAATGTCAGACCCTCCCACCCCAAAGAAGAGCCTCTTGCCTCAGCAAGCTTTTGCTATTTACCTAAACAATTTGAGGCTCCCTTTGGGTCATAAATGTTTAGATTTCTCCAGTCTTGTGTGGTTTTTGTGTGTGTGTGTGTGTGTGTGTGTGTGTGTGTGTGTGTGTGTGTGTGTTCTGAGATTCCTCAATTTGGTTAACCTTTGGAATGCTGGGCCTTGCTACATGCAGAATGTTTTAGTTCAGAGGATACAGCCACACAATACACCCTTGCTCCTTGCCCCTTAAGGTTCTAAGTCCTAGATCTGGATGCCCAAGCTGGGTACCTGCTTTTACATCTTACCTGAAAAGAAGATGACCCCACCTCCCACAAGGCATTCAAAGCCACTTCAAATGGGACTGGGCCTGAATTCAAATTCAAGCCATGAATGAAAAGCAAGAATGTAACTGCCACATGTATCCTAATGGGCTATGGGGCTTCCTTTTGCTCTTAGTGCATAGATAGCTCATAGTGGCAAATAGGACCTGCATTAGTGAGGACACCTTCCATTTTCCCAATGTCAGTTCTGCTCTGACCCCAAGAGATATGGACCTCACTGTAACAGAAGTAAGTGGGGCATCTAAAGCAACCTTCCATGGGCTCCCTCTCATACTTAGCATGCTAATGGTATGGCCTGGTGTCTTGTGGATTTGGCTTAGCATGTGTCGTCCTGACAGTGGGGTTTTAAGTGCTGCTTATCTATAGCATGTGTTAGACAGGCAGGTACAAGGTGCTCAGTTCAGATTCTCTCTGGGATGACTGATTAATTGCATTTTAATACATTCCTTTGGTTTGCTAGCACTGCCCATTTAGCAACTACACTTTAGAAACTACATTCTATGACCATGAAGACATGTTCCACTCCAAGAACTAGATCTACTCCCTTTCAAATCACTCTTATCCATCAGTTCTTCCATTTCAAAATTATGATCTCAGCCCAGTGGTGGTGGTGGTGACACACGCCCATAATCCCAGCACACAGGGTAGAGAGGCATGTGGATCTATGGGAGTTCAAGAACAGCCTGGAACACAGAGTGAGTTCTAGATCAGACATTGCTACACTAATAAAACCTGTCTACCCCTCCACCACCTTCCTCTAAACAAAAGGTCTTAGATGGATGAGTGCACCCTTGAAATGCAAAATAAGGGTGATAGCAGTAATAAATATTTTGTAAATTCCACTAACATATATATGGGAAGCTTTCCCCAGGACATTCCTAGCACATAGTACATACTGCAAACATTGTAATAGCCACTACTGTTACTTCTTACTGATTTGATGTTATTCTAAGAGTAGAAATCATACCTCACTCACAAATCTATCATTAGTCTGTAGGGCATACCAAAAGTTCCACAACAGGCATGTACAAATGCACTCCTACTATGTTCTCAGAAAAAGTCTTTAAAATGTCATCATATGTATACTTAAATATCTATATATTTTAAATGTCTGTTTTGAAGTTAAAATTAGAACTTAACAGAGAGAAATGAATCAGTAAGGGCTTCCTGTAAAGTTAGACTAAACAAAAACTATATTATTGTTTCCCCAGTGGCTGTGTGACCTGAGAAAGGTGTAACAGAAGAAAATGTTGACAGTTGCCCCAGACATCTATGGGAATTGGTTCCAACACTTCTCAATGCTTCTGAATTCTGCAGCTGCTCCATTCCTCTATATAGAGAGGCATAGTGTTTGTCTGGGTCCTATACACATCTTCCCAATTGAATCCCCTCTAGGTGACACACCTTAGCAAATACTAAATAAACACCACACAAATAATCGCCATGCTGTACATTTTAGGCAGTACTGACAAGAAATATGTATGAGTACATTTAGAACAGAGCAGGAGATTTTTTTAAATATATTCGATCCAAGACTTGTGAGCCAGAGATACAAAATCCAAGAATAAATCACAGGTTGTTCATAATATCAGCCTGTGTTCATAATTGGGGGCTTTGAGCACAGAGATCATGTCTAATCAATAACAAATAAACAAAGTCACATAAATGCTAGCACCACCCACTTGGTACAAGCACACCTCCTTCCCTTTTGCAGCATGTTTGGCTAGGACTCAGGAAGCATGGCAGCACTGGGTTATTCAGTCCTTTCTGCTTGTTCTCTTAGACAAGTAAAATTTCTGAGACAAAAACAGGAATTTATTGCAAAGCCCAACAACCTTGGCATTTGTTAGATCTCCAGCGGGATGTGGAGGCTCAGGTCAGGAGGAGGCTTCCTGATTTGCCCCTGTCATGGATCTGTGCTCACTGGAGTCCTATGCTTTGCAAATGAAGTCCTGGATTACTTAGAATGGCATAAAAGTTAATTTTTGTTTTAAATCCAGATGTGATTTCCAGACTCTTTCCTTTGAGTTTATTCATTCTTTCCTGGATGTTGGCTCTAGCTACTGGTCTATGTTGGCTCCTGTCTCCTTTATCCTGGCTGGAGCAAGGCCCAGAGCCTTTCAGTTAGATGGTATTCAAACCCAATCTTTGCAGCTTTCCTTTGAGAAACTTCACATCTCTCCCTCCTTCTTACCTCTATCTTCATGAACAAGTACCTGAGGGGTGTGTGTGTGTGTGTGTGTGTGTGTGTGTGTGTCACATACATGCATGTGTGAGAAGGTATGCACATTCATCTGGGTACATATGCATGGGGATGTGTATGCACATATATATTTACATACACATGTAGAGGGCAGAGGTCATCCTCAGATGTCTTTCCTTCAGGGACCAATCACATTATTGTCTGAGATAGGGTCCCTCATCAGTCAATGATCCCAGAAACCCAGGTCTCTGCCTCCCAGGTGCTAGAATTACAAGCACGGGTCACCATGTCTGGGTTGTTTGGCTGTTTGGTTTGTTTTGGCTGGTTTGTTTGGTTTTTTGTTTGTTTGTTTGTTTGTTTGTTTTGGTTTTTTTCTAGTGGGATCTAAAGACCAACCTGGGTCTTTAGGCTTCCACAGCAAGGACTT
Source organism: Meriones unguiculatus (assembly GCF_030254825.1). Lineage (NCBI taxonomy): Eukaryota > Metazoa > Chordata > Mammalia > Rodentia > Muridae > Meriones > Meriones unguiculatus. The sequence goes on along the minus strand of NW_026843712.1, from coordinate 1,160,724 downwards.
TTCTGATTGAACTAAGCCCCACTTAAAGCTATTTAGATATTCATCAGCAAGGTAAGTAGCTAAGGTTTAAAATGACAGGAGCTGTGGAAGTGCTGGTTAACACTATGGCCTAGTATCAGTAAACTCATTATAGACATGAAGTTGAACAGTACAGGCTCAAGTCCCTGTATAGGAACTCAGAGGCAAATGTTGTGGTTTGTCTCAGCTCCCAAGGCCTCTGCCTATGCATCTGCAGAGTAGAATGTACCTGCCTTCTGGGACTTGAAGGTGGTTGTTAAGATAGGGAAAAGCTAATCCAGGGCTTTGAATGACTTATAACTGCTTCACTGTGAATGAAAGTTGAGAATTAACACCTGAGCCTATCTGGGGTTCTTCAAACAGAAGGAAGCTTGCCTACTTTATTCTAGAATGTTTTCAGAAAGTCAGAAACTTCTCAGCTAACATCTCCAACCACAGAGTAATTGAAAATTGGGCTCCCCATCTCCTTTGGTCTTGTCACACACCATCTACTTCCCTGTACCCTCCCCCCCAACACACACACATAGGAATCACACTGGGGACCAATATATCCTTCTCCTGGGGTATAGTAAGCTCTCCAAGGTAGTTCCCTGGCAGTCTGAGAAATACTGGTGATCCTGAGTTCAGTTCAGCTCTGACTTGACAGCAGTGGGCTGGGGAGGATGGGGGCCCCCATCCTCCATGGTATTGTGCTCCAAAAGGAAACAGTTCTCCAAGCCCTCAAGACCTGCTTCACTTCTCTTCCAGTGTGCCTATGTGTACTTGGGACACATGACAACAGACTAGATCATGAAGGCGCATGCAGAGAGGGTACAGTGGGATGTTTCTATGACTGACAGGCAGTGGACCTTATGTGCAGTTCTGTCACATCCATGCCACCTATAAATAAAGCAGTGGGACAGCCAGACAGGTCACAGCCCAAGGCTATATGCCACCTGTGGGTAGAGCCAGCCCTTATCTAACACTTTATAAAGTACAGCATGTTCTGCCCAGCTGACAGGATGGCTGTTGTGGGAGCTAAGTCTGAGCTTGAATCCAAATCTTAGCTCTCTTTGCTTTGAAATGCAGCAGCTGTCTGACCTTGAACAAGTTACCTTCCCTCTCTGACTTCACTTTCCTCATTAGTACTGAACTCCACCTAAAAGAATCATAGTAGAGAGTTAAAGAGCAGAATATAAGACTATGCTCTCCCCAGCCTGGATCTATCTTTATGACAAGAACACTGTTTTGCATTATTATAACTCCAACACTTGGATGCTAAAGAAAGAAGATTGCTGCCAGTTGTGGGTAGCCTGAACTTCAGGAAGACCTTATCTCAAAGAGCTAGAAAAGTGACAGGGGGATTAGAGAGGTACTTTAGCCTGGAAGAGCAGTCTTCCAGAGGTTCTGTGTTGGGTACCAGCAGCCATACCTGCACCTACAATTACAGCTCCAGGGGATCCAATAGTGTCTTTTGTCCTCTAAGAGTGTGTGTGTGAGTATGTGTGTGTGTGTGTGTATCTGTGTGCCTGTGTTTCTCTGTGTGAGTGTCTTATTATCAGTGTCTGTGTTCACATGCAATGGTATGTCTCTGTGTTTCCCTGTGTATATGTGTCTATGACTGTGTTTCTTTGTGTGGGAGCCTGTATGCATGTGTGTCTGTATTTGTGTGTCTCTGTGTGTGTCTATGTGTGTTTGTGTCAGTGTGTGTTCCTGCATATGTGTGTGCACATGTTCATGTATGTGTGTTTATGTGTGTCCATGTGTGTGTCTGTATCTCTATTTGTGTTTCTCAATGCCAACATATTTGTGTCTCTATGTGTATCTGCTTGCATGTTCATGTGTGTGCTTGTGTGTGTCTGCAGCTCACTTAAGAGTCAAATTTGTACAGTTACTGTGGACTTTGATAGCATAGGGTGAAGGACCTGCATGGGAACTTAAAGGCAAATTAAGTTGTTTACTTCAGTTCTCTGGGCCTCTGCCTTAAAAAATTCAAAAATAAAAGAAGAAGAAAAGGAAAGAGGAAGGGGAGTAAATGGAGGGAGGGAAGAGAGGAGAAGGGAAAGGGGAAGAAGGAAGAGTTATCTGTCTTGCCACTGTGAAAAAGTTCCCAGAGCAGGTCATTGTAAACACATAAGAGTTTAGACTGTCTCAAAAAAAAAAAAAAAAAAAAAAAAAAGAGTAGAGTTTAGACTGACTCACCTAATTTCACAGGACATCACACCAAGTCAGAGATACCATGATGGAGGGAGTTTGAGGCGGTTGGTCACATGACATCTGAAGTTGGGCAACAGAGAGACAGAACCTGTGTGCTCAGTTTGCTTTCTCTTCATTGAGTCCTGGACCAGAGGCAATGAAATAGAACTGTTGGTGAGCTCAGAGAAGGCCTTCAAACCTCAATTAGCTTAATAAACATGATCCCTCAGAGGTAGGCCCAAAGACTATCCTAATTTGGGTGATCCCTCAAAGGTGTGCCCAGAGACTAATCTAATCTAGTTGATCCCTACAGGTGTTCCCAGAGACTAACCTAACCTTGTTGATCCCTCACAGGTGAGTACTGGTATAATATTATTGTGGAATGTACCCTTGTACATGCAAATGCTCATTTCTCCACACCACTATCTGGTTTCAATCTGGACATTGCATTGTGATGCTTATTCTAAGCATCACCTGTCTCAAGTTTGTGTAAACATGCCACCATTTGTTCTCTGTGTTGTCAATAAAACAACCAGCCCCAATGCTGAGCAATGGAGAGAATAGGGTGGAACTTCTTTGCCCAGAGAGAAGGAGAAGGAATCAAGAGAGGAGGGGAGAGGTCAACAGGAGAGAACTTGGAACCACATGGAGAGATAAAGTGAACCTAAGATATGACTAAAAGCAAGTATGATGGGTAAAATCTGAAATCAGAAAAATATGTGGGCTTGGAGGTTTAGGATGGAATAACTATTGCCCAGCACTGTGCTCTAGGTTAATTAAATTCATCCTACTCTCTGTGTTGTGATTTGGGTTTCAGCTTATTTAGAATAACAGCTGATTTAATAAAAATAAATAAATAGTAAATATTAATATGCAATAACAAATGGCACTCAACTAATCTAAGTATCTACATGCTTTTAACATAATTTGGTGGGGGGAATAAGCTTCCAGTGATACAACACAAACTTAAAACCTAAAAACTCACATGTCAATTACTGTCTCTTTAAAAAAGACTCTTAAATAGGCCCTGGAGAAATACAGGATACTTTGGGCAGACTTGAGAGTTATCATAACAAAACTGGCTGCTACTACAGTCTAACAGTAGGGGTACACAAATATGGCTTCCTTATATTGTGGCTGGCTCAGCTCAGGTCATAACAATTTCAGGAGCTAAAGATGGAAAGAAAGAAACTGGAGGAAGACAGACCTCTACACAGAGCATGCCCTAAAACTGTATCTAAAATTAAAAAAGAAATGCCATGCAGAGGATATTTTAATCCCTTTTGGCTTTGTTTTGGTTGCCATAGTCATGGATCTGGTTGCAATATGTTTAAAGGTGATGGCTCTTCTCCACATCTTCTCCAAGAAAGTTCAATGAGAAAGTGGGGAAAAAGCCAGGGATTAGAATGCTAAATTACAGACAATAGAAAGGGCACTCTTCCTTATAAAAATCAGATTAATAACAGCTAAAATTCAAAGCTCTTTGGCTGCAAGATACTGGTCAGTTCTTTCTGGTAAGGGCCTGTCAATTTACTATAACAAGTAAATTCCAAAATATAACCAACAGAGTTTTGCTAGTAACAACCTAAATTGGCACAACTGACCCAAAACCTAAAAATTTTCTTATCTCTTTGCTTGATTTTTACTTCAAGGCTTTGAGTTACAGCAATATTGATTTGAGAAAAAGAATATTTGAACAAGTTGGTAAAAGCACTTGCCTTTAATCCCAACACAAAGTAAAAATAAGCAAGCAGGTCTCTGAGTTCCAGATGAGCATAATTACATAATAAAATCCAGGTTAGCAACTCCTGCTGTTTAGCCACTTGCAAAAAGAGCCTCAGATTCAAAATGACAAAATTTTCCTTAAGGTAAGCTCTATTTTCTTAATAACAGACATTATATCCTTACTGTTCTAAAGATTGGATAAACATCAATTTTAGCTGTATGTATGAGAGCTGATGTCACACTGCTCTGAAAAGGCCAGCCAATCTCAGAAAATGGGACTTCTACAGGAGCACTGGTGCCAAAGGACATTTTGGCTCAAGAAATATGTTTTGTTGGTCAATATAAGAACTTAAAGTTAGGCTGGGAGACAAACATGCAAACTGCATGCCTCCCATGTCAGAAAACTTGTAAATGCTGACTAATTTAAGCTGCCACACTGCTCTGGAAACTGGCTTATCCTTTAGAATGTAAAACATGTTCATGGGGTGCAAATGTTAGTCATGACTGATGCAAAAAAAAAAAAAAAAAAAAAAAAGACACAGGAGGCTTACAGGGGGAAAGTACACACCAGCCAATTTAAATCCTTAAAACTCACATTTAAAATTCATATGTTTAAAATGCAGAACCCTCCATCCCATATCAAAAATAGGGCAAGCCAAAGATAGCCCAAACAAATGTAAAGCCCAGATACAAGATGCATAGGATACACTTAAATGCTAAAGGTAAACTGAAATTTATATAAAATTTTTTCTATGAAAGCATTACTTCCCATTCTATATAAAAAAGAGGATAGGACAAAAATAGCTACAATATATATAAAAATCTTGGCCTCAATCTCTAAACAGGTATGAGATGGCTAGGGTATGTTTAAACTCTAAATCATAAAGGAGTTTATGTAAAGTTTACTTAAAACATTCCTGTTCAGTATCCAGTGGGTTCCATTGTAATAGGAACAGGAACTGTCTCTGACATGAACTGATTGGCCTGCTCTTTAATTTCCTCCCCCTGAGGGGGAAGCAGCATTACCAGGCCACAGAAGAAGACAATGCAGCCACTCCTGATGAGACCTAATTGACTAGGACCAGAAGGAAGGAAAAGAAGTCCTCTTCTATCAGTGGACTTGGGGAGGGGCATGCATGCAGAGGGTGGAGGAAGGGAGGGATTGGGATGGGAGGAGGGAGAGAACCACAGGGGGGATACAAAGGGAATAAAGTATAATTAATAAAGAAAATAAATAAATAAATAAATGAAAACATTCCTTTTCTATTGCTCAAGGCAACCAGCTTGTTTTCCTGATGGGAGGCCTTCTCTACAGAAATAGGTAGCAGCTTGGCCTAATACAACAGGTGCCCAAGAGCACACACACACACACACACACACACACAAAGAAATTTTGATATATGCAACCTTGTTTTGATTTCAATATGATAATATTGAAGATCATTGTAGGTTCAATAACAGAGATAACTTATATTGCTGATCCTTTTACATGGGAACAAATCTGAAACTTATTGAGACATAAAAAATGTCTCCAGCCAGATCTTCAACAACACGTGGCCAATAAATCCATGCTACAATATCTTAAAAAATTAATTATGCCATTCTTTTATGTTTTTTATTTTTTATTTTTCTATTATTCACAGGTTATTTACTTTGTATCCTAGCCGTAGCTCCCTCCCTCTTTTCCTCCCAATTCCACCCTCCCTCCCTCATCTCCTCCCTGCCCCTTTCCAAGTCAACTGATAGAGGAGGTCCATCTCCCCTACCATCTGACCCTATCTTATCAGATATCTTCAGGATGGGCTGCCATGTCCTCCTCTGTGGCCTAGCAAGACTGTTCTTCCCTCGAGGGAGGGGAGGGATGTAAAGGAGCCATTCCTTGAGTTCATGTCAGAAATAGTTCCTGTTCCACTTACTAAGGAAACCCACTTGGTTACTGAGCTACCATGGGCTACATCCGAGCAGGGGTTCTAGGTTATATCCATACATGATCCTTGGCTGGAGAAACAGTCTCATAGGGGGACCCTGTGCCCTGATATATTTTGTCCTTGTGGAGCTCCTGTCCTCTCCAGGTCATACTAACTCCCCCTTCTTTCATATCATTCTCTGCCCTCTGCCCAAGGTTTGGTTATGACTCTCAGTATCTGCTTTGATACACTGCTAGGTAGAGCCCTCTTCAGTAGGCTTCTGTCCTGTTACTTGTTTTCTCCTACTTCCCCTGTCCATCCCATTTGTCTTTCTAAGTGAGGATTTAATCATCTCACTCTGGGTCCTCATTCTTGTTTATCTTCTTTAAGTACACAATTTTTTAGCATGTTTATCCTATCTTATAGGTCTATATAAGTGAGTATATTCCTTGTGTGTCTTTCTGCTCCTGGGATACCTCACTCAGGATGATCTTTTCTAGATCCCACCATTTACCTGCAAATTTCATGATTTCCTTGTTTTTAATTCCTGAGTAGTATTCATTGTGTAAAATTACCACAATTTCTGTATCCATTCCTCCATTAATGGACATCTGGGTTATTTCCAGGCTCTGGCTATTACAAATAAAGCTGCTACAAACATGGTTGACCAAATGTTCGTGTTGTATACTTGAACTTCTTATGGATATAGGAGTGGTATAGCTTAATCTTGAGGAAGATGTACAAGTTTACATTCCCACCAGCAGTGGAGGAGGGTTCCCAGTTCTCCACAACCTCTCTAGCACGTGTTGTCACTTGAGTTTTTAACCTTTGCCATTCTGCTGGGTGTAAGGTGAAATCTCAGGGTCGTTTTGCTTTACATCTCTCTGATGGCTAAGGACATTGAGCATCTCTTTAAGTATTTCTCTGCCATTCTACATTCCTCTATCAAGAAATCTCTGTTTAGCTCTGTTCCCCATTTTTTAATTGGATTGTGTGATTTATTGCTTTTTAACTTGTTAAGTTCTTTATATATTCTGGATATCAGCCCTCTGTCAGATATAGGATTAATGAATATCCTTTCCCAGTCTGTAGGCTGTCGTTTTATTCTGACAACAGTGCCTTTTGCTTTATAGAAGTTTTCATTTTCATGAGGTCCCATTTATCTACTGTTGCTCTTAGTGCTGTTGGTGTTCTGTTCAGAAAGTTGTCTCCTGTGCCATTGAGTTCCAGGCTCTTCCCCACTTTTTCTACTAACTGATTTAGTGTATCTGGTTTTATGTTGAGGTCTTTGATCCACTTGCACTTTAGTTTTGTGCAGGGTGATAAATATAGATCTATTTTTATTTTTCTACATGTAGACATCCAGTTAGACCAGCACCATTTGTTGAAGATGCTGTCTTTTTTCCATTGAATTGTTTTGGCTTCTTTGTCAAAAAACAAGTATTCATTGGTGTGCAGGTTTATTTCTGAGTTTTCTATTCGGTTCCATTGATCCACCTTTCTGTTTCTATACTAGTACAATGCAGTTTTTATTACAATTGCTCTGTAGTACAGCTTGAGATCTGGGATGGAGATACCTCCAGATGATCTGTTATTGTACAGGGTCGTTTTGGCAATTCTGGGTTTTTCGTTTCTCCATATGAAATTGAAAATTTTTCTTTCAAGGTCTGTAAAGAATTGTGTTGGTATTTTGATGGGAATTACATTGAATCTGTAGATTGCTTTTGGCAGGATGGCAATTTTTACTATGTTAATCCTACTGATCCATGAGTATGGATGATCTTTCCAACTTCTGATATCTTCCTCAATTTTTTTAATTCAGAGACTTGAAGTTTGTTTGTTTGTTTGTTTGTTTTTCAAACAGGTCTTTCACCTGCTTGGTTAAAGTCACCCCAAGGTATTTTATGTTATTTGTGAAGGGTGTTGATTCCCTGATTTCTTTCTCTGGTTGAATATTTGGTGTCACTTTGTATACTATAATATCATCTGTGAATAGTGAACTTTGACCCCTTCCTTTCCAATTTGTATCCCCTTGATCTCCTTTACTTGTCTTATTGTTCTAGCAAGGACTTCAAGAACTACATTGAAGAGAAATGGAGCGAACAGGGAGGCTTGCCTTATCCTTGATTTCAGTGGTATTGATTTGAGTTTCTCTCCATCAAACTCAAGTTTGATGTTTGCTACAGGCTTGCTGTCTATTGCCTTTACTAGTTTAGGTATGTGCCTTGTATTCCAGATCTCTCCGAGACTTTAAATATTAATGAATGTTAAACTTTGTCAAATGCTTTTTCAGCATCATGTGGTTTTTCTCCTTCAGTTTGTTTATATGGTGGATTACATTGATGGATTTCTGTATATTGAACTATCCTTGCATGCCTGGAATGAAGCGTACTTGGTCATGGTGAGTGATATCTTTTATGTGTTCTTGGATTCAGTTTGCAAGTATTTCTTTGAGTATTTTTGCATTAATGTTCATAAGAGAGATAGGTCTGAAGTTCTCCTTCTTTGTTGGGTCTTTACAAGGTTTAAGAATCAAGATGACCGTGGCTTCATAGAATGAGTGTGGTAGTGTTCCTTCTGTTTCTATTCTGTAGAATAGTTTGAAGAGTATTGGAATTAGCACTTCTTTGAAGATCTGGTAGAATTCTGCGCTAAAACAATCTGGTCCAGGGCTTTTTTTGGAAAGAGACTGTTGATAAGTGTTTCGATTTCCTTGAGGGATATAGGGTTAATCAATCTTTCTACCTGACCTTGATTTAACTTTGGAAGATGGAATCTATCAAGAAAATTGTCCATTTCTTTTATATTTTTAAATTTTGTGCATATTGGCTTTTGTAGTACAACCTAATGATTGTTTGGATTTCCTCAATGTCTGTAGTTATGTCCCCTTTCTCATTTCTGATTTTGCTGATTTGGATAGTTTCTCTCTGCCTTTTAGTTAGTTTGTCTAAGGGTTTGTCTATCTTGTTGATTTTTCTCAAAGAACCAGCTCTTGGTTTCATTGATTCTTTGAATAATTTGTTTCTAATTAATTGATTTCAACCCTGAGCTTGATTGTTTTCAGCTGTCTGCTCCTCTTGGGTGTATCTGCTTCTTTTTTTTCCCCCTAGGGCCAGTTTCTTGTATAAGATGTTACAAATTTCTTCTTGAAGGCACTTAGTGCTGAATTTTCCTCTGAGCACTGCTTTCATTGTGTCCCATAAATTAGTTTATGTTGTACCTTCATTTTCATTGAATTCTAGGGAGTTTTTAATTTCTTTCTTTATTTCTTCCTTAACCCAGCAGTCACTGAGTAGCAAGTTGTTCAGTTTCCATGTGTGTGTAGGCTTTATGTTATTTGTTTTGTTGTTGAAATCCAGCCTTAGTCCATGGTGGTCAGATAGAATACAGAGGGTTATTTCAATCTTCTTTATCTGTTGAGGCTTGCTTTGTGACCAACTATATGGTCTATTTTGGATAAGGTTCCCTGAGGTGCTGAAAAGAAGGTATACTCCTTTAAGTTTGGGTGAATAGTTCTGTAGAAATCCATTAAGTCCATTTGAATTAGGGCCTCTGTATGTGGCTTTATTTCTCTATTTGGCTTCTGGCTAGATGATCTGTCCTTTGGTGAGAGTGGTGTGTTAAAGTCTCCCACTATTGAGGTGTTGGGATCGATGTATGATTTAAGTTTTAGCAATGTTTCCTTTACAAATGTAAGCGTGCTTGTATTTGGGGCATAGATGTTCAGAATTGTGATGTCTTCTTGGTGAATTTTTTCTTTGATGAGAATGTAATGACCCTCCACATATTTTTTGATTAATTTTGTTGAAAGTCTATTTTATTAGATATTAGGATAGCTATATAAACTTAGAGTCCCAGTTTAGATCCAGAGAACCCCAGCTTGAGTCCATTTGCTTGAAAAATATTTTTTTAGCCCTTTACTCTGAGGTAGTGTTTATCTTTGTTGCAAAGGTGCCTTTCTTGGATGCCACAGAATGTTGGATCCTGTTTCTGTACCCATTCTGTTAGTCTGTGTCTTTTTATTGGAGAGTTGAGTCCATTGATGTTGATAGATAATAGTGACCAATGAACGTTAGTTCCTTTTATTGTGGAGTTGGTGGTCTTACTGTGATTCATTGCTTGTTTTCTTTTACTTTTTGTAGGGACATAATCTGTATGCTATGATTTCTTGGGTATAGTTGTTTTTGTTGGATTGGAGTTTTCCTTCTAGTATCTTCTGTAGGGCTGGTTTGCTGTGTACAAATTTAGTTTTGTCATGGAGTATTTTGTTATCTCCGTCTATGTTGATTGAAAGCTTTCCTGGGTATAGTAGTTTGGGTTGGCGTCTGTGGTCCCTTAAAGTCTGCATGACCTCTGCCCAGGCCCTTCTGGCTTTCATAGTTTCTGATGAGAAGTCTGGTGTGATTCTAATAGGTCTACCTTTACATGTTACTTAGCCTTTTTTCCCTTGCTGCTTTTAATATCTTTTCTTTGTTCTGTATGTTTAGTTTCGACAATGATGTGACATGAGAATTTTCTTTCTGGACTGGTCTGTTTGTTGTTTTATAGACCTCTTGTATGTTTATTGACATCTCTTTCTTTAAGTTGGGGAAATTTTCTTCTATGATTTTCTTGAAAATATTTTCTGGACCTTGGAGACTGGAATCTTCTTTTTCATCAATTCCTATTATTCTTAGATTTTGCCTTTCCATGACATCTTTGATTTCTTGGATGTTTTGTGTTTGGGACTCTTCTGATTTTACTTTTTTCTGAGAGAAGTATCAATTTCTGCAAGTGTATCTTCAGCAGCAGAGATTATCTTTTCCATCTCTTGTATTCTGTTGATGATGCTTACTTTTGTGATTCCTGATCTTCTCTCTAAGTTCTCCAGCTCCAGGGATTTCACCGTTTGTGTTTTCTTTATTGATTCTAATTCTGTTTTTATGCCTTGCACCATTTCCTTCATCTGTTTGAATGTGGCATGCTATCTCTGTATGATAACCTCAAATTTTGTTCATTTCTACTCTATCTGCCTCTTTTTTTGTCTCTATTTGTCCCTCTATTTGTTTGGCTATATTTGCCTGTGTTTCTTTGTGAACTTTCTTCAGTTTTTCTTTCTTAGCCTCCACCTGGGAAGTCGATTCTTTTAGAGATATGTTCGTTTCCTTTTTAACTGTCTGGATTTGCTTGGCTATGTCTGTGAGAGATTTGTTTCCTCTTAATGTGACTTTAATAACTAGATAAGCGTATCTTTAAGGTCATTTTCCTGTGTTTCTGATGAATTGGAGTATGCATTGATTTTGGGGGTTGCTGGTGACACCATTATTTCCTGATTTTTGTTGGGTGTGTTCTTTCACCTACCTCTGGCCATTTGCTTAACAGTATCCTGCACTGTTTGTTCTTGGATTCTGCAGTTCAGATTGGTACAATCTTTCTTTGGCATCTGAAGAATTCTTCAAGATGAGAGAGGTCCAATGATATCAGCTTGTGTGTTGGTGCTTCAGCTGTACCTGTGGGAGGAAAGTCCACAGGCGCAGAGGGACACAAGCGAGTGAGTGTGTGTTTGTGTGTGTGTGTGTAGAAGTTTGTCTTGCAGAACAGGGTGCTAGAGAATGTAGAGGCCTTCAGTGAGAGGGAGGGGGACCTTGTGGTCACTGATGGGGTTGCGGGTGCTGAAGTTATTGCATGAGCTGGCGATGAATTTGCATGCACAAATTCTCTAAGTACATCAGTGGCCTACAGGTAATGATCTCTAACTGAGCTCCAGGAGCTATTTGTCTAAACTCTGCTGAGCCAGGGCTTCCTTGTCCCAAGAAAACCTTGTCCCTCCACAGAGCCAGGGCTTCCTTGTCCCAAGAAACCCTCTGTTTCACACCGTGGATATGTGAGTGGGAGATTTCTGATGTCTGTCTGCTAGCTTAGAATCACCCTGGATCTGTGGCTCTGCAGGCACTCAGGGGTGCACTCACTCTCTAGCAGGTCAAATTGAAATGCACAGGGGTCCTCCTGTTCTCTACTGGCAGGTTTGGATCTGCTGAGCCAAATGTGTGCTCAGACAGCTCAGTGGTATTGCAGCCACTGTACCTGGGAATCCAGTTGTGGCTGCAGAACTGGTGTATCTAGGTGTCTGCCAAGAAGTCTTGTGTAGCCCCTACCATAGCTTTGTACTTGGTGCCCCTGGTCGGTTTTGAAGGTCTGCTGGACTTTGGTGAATGCCCAGCCACTGAGGGACTGAGCAGCTCTTACAAGTCAGGCTCTATGGAGTTAGTAAGGCCAGCCACTCACAGGTGTGGGATTCAGGCAGGATTATACCATGGATCTCGGGCTCCAGGCTCGGTTGATGGTGGCTGTGAGGCTGCAGTGCTAGTATTCTTGCCTCTGCTGTCTTAGTTCTCAGGCAGTGATATCTGTGCCACTGGCACTGTGGCTCAGCTCCTCCAACGTGGGGAGGGAGGCCTGAAGAAGGAAAGTGCTCCTTTCTGTTCACAGAGAAGTCTGTGTCTGACCTGAATCAAAAAGTTCTGTGCTCCTGTGGTGTCCCCCTCCTTCAGGAGCCACAATGTCGATTTTCCTATTTCAGTTGCCCCTCCACTCACCACTTTCAGAGTTTCAAATCCTCTGCCTTTCATAAACAGTGCGCACTGATCGCCGCCACCTTGGATCCCCCATGCCATTCTTTTAATTAGAATAGACAAAAATGGTTTACAGTATAGTTTCATACTGAATATCTCATACATTTATGATTTTAGAACTGTGTAAATGCTACTGAGAAATTATATGTTTGCAAAGGATTGGACCCTAGAGACGTTGGATCAAACCTGACACTGGATCAAATCCTTCCAGCATGCTGCGACATTGACATATCTGTTCCAGCATATTGCATGCATGTTCTTGCATCTTGCATTCTGCTTGTCTCTGCCTCAATTGCTTTTCCTCATCAAAGCCTGCACTCAAAAGAGCTTTGAAAAAAGCTACTAATATTAATTGGTCCAGCATTTTAGACTATTCCAAACAGGACTTCTATTAAGCTTGAAATTTCTCAACATTCAAAGAATGGACCACAAATGTTAATGCTTCCTTAATTAACAATTTTTCCCCAATTATCCTTTGGGTCCCCTAACAGGATACTGTGTGTCCAAAATGTCAGCTAAAAGAAATCCATGAGAACGATGTCAAATTTTCCTAGGTTGGGCAGGGAATGTGAATTGATGATTGCTTGTTTTCTATGGCTGGGAATGCTTAATGTCATTGGGAGATAGTTATAAATTATTAATGGTCTTATTAAGAGAGAAAACAAGGTTAGACTCAAGTAAGGTTTATTTTAACTCAGGTATAGAATTTTGTGTATTGATGGAAAATATGTTTGTTTTTAATACATTGGTAAATTTTAGTGTATTGATACAAAGTCAAGGTTATTTCCAATACTTTTAAACAGCTATTACGAACTGTTTAGGATATTATGTAATGTTTAATCAACTCAAAGTCATGTCAGATACTAGTCTAATTTATCACAGGATAGATATAATTTTGTATAAAGACCAACTACATAAAGATAGGAAAGTCTTCAAAAGCTTCAGAGATCAACGAAATATGTCGTTTTAAAATGTCCTTTTATTTTAAGTATTCCTTGACAATGAGACAGGTCATCTCTTGGCCGCACCCGCCTACCTCAAACAAGATGATGAGCATCAAAAACCACCATATGGAGATGGCTTTAATTGTGGAAACCAAGTCAAACAAACAAACAAAAAACAAAACAAAAAAAATAACAACAACAACAATAACAAACCAAGGCCATCATTTCACTACAGACAGAATTCTGTCAAAAATGGGCAAGAATAAATGCAGGACAACTTGACTGCTGAACTCTGCCAACACAGGCTAAGCAAGTCCTAAATAGTTCCTGCTTCATATATATGCCTGTCAACTATTTTGATCCAGAAGGCTGAAGATGATGTTCCAACATTATAGAGAGTTATGAGGAACTGTTTAGGCAGCAAACTGTCTCTGTCATTTTTTTTTCTTTGAAGCTGCTAACAAGCACTTCCTGTTTACTCAAGTAACTAAGTCTTCTACTTATCAAGGTTATGGTGGGGTTGAAGACCAAATAGTTATAGTTCCACAATTAAGTTAAAGTTGTTTAGAATTTTAAAAAATGCTTCCATATTGGTAATAATAATAAAAGTTAATTTAGATATAAAACTCTAAACTTGTCAAGATAAAATATACAATCAAATACTTTCTCCTGAGATGCCAAATGTACATGTACTAGATATTGCACATGTAAATCTTACCTAATAGTTTTCATAACTTTTATATTTATTATTGTATTGAAAGAAAAGGAGCCTTTTATTGGACTTAAAGGGGAAAATGTTGGTATAATACTCTTCTACATACTTAGTTCCAATCTGGACAATGCATTGTGATGCTTCTTCTAATCATCATCTTCTCCAGTTTGTGTAAACATGCTACCATTTGTTCTCTGTATTTTTAATAAAACAACCAGCCCAAATGCTGAGCAATAGATAGTACAGTGTGGGACATCCTGGTCCAGAGGGGAGGAGATGGAATCAAGAGAGGAGGAGAGAGGTCAACAGGAGAGACCACTGGACTATGTGGACAGATGAAGTGGACATAAGATATGACTAACAGCAAGTATAATGGATAAAATCTGAAAGGTAAGAAACTATGTTGCCTTGGAGGTTTAGGATGGCGTGACTATCGCCCAGCATTGTGCTCTAGGTTAATTTAAAAAATCCTTGTCTCTGTGTGGTGATTTGGGTATACAGCTGGTTTAGAAATAACCATCGCTTAACCAAAAGATAATTTAATAGTAAATATTAATATTCAACAACAGGTGAGCCCTGAGACTAACCTAATCTAGATGATCCCTCCCAGGTGTGTCCAGAGGTTTTTGTTCTAGGTGATTCAGTGTCTGGTTAATCTTGCAGTGTTAACCATCCCAAAAGAAATCCAACGACTTTCCCATGCTTGGAAGGCTTCTTTACTTACAAAAACTGCCAATAGTGGCTCCCCTGTAGAAGGCATCTGGCATGAAGTTGAATGGTATGAAGAACTGCCACTCATTTCCTGAATGCATTATACCTACTGCAGCCTTAGGGAGTATAGGGAGTATCAAATATCCTAAGAGGTTTGCTGTCCTATAGTTTGAAGGCAATAACCACCTCAAATACCCTGGAGGAAAGAGGGGATGTCTATCCTGGCATCATTTCTTAATTTGTATTTGCATAGTTACTTGCAAATACACCAGGGGGAAACTGTCACCCTGGTGATAGCAGGCTCCATAAGGACAGGGACTTGGGTTCTTTCCTGTGGTTACAGGAAAAATCTCCGATGGGTAACATGTCCCTCCAAACTTCCTGCATAACCCGGAGTGGGCTGTCTGGATTCAGAGGCCTGTGTTGGAACACATCAGACTCCAACATTGTGTAGACGTCACACAAATCCACTTACTCTATGAAACCTGATCCTGGACAAGTTGTCTACAGTTTCCTTAAGCTCATGTTCTTGCAGTTGTAGAAGGACATGGATGAATGGAAGCCATGTGATATTCAAAACACCTATCATAGGTTATTCAAGATATTGATCTAAGAAATGAATGGGTGAACAATGAATGAATGAGCAAATGGACCACATTAAATAGAAAGTATTGTGGTAGAATATTTTGGAAGGTATCAGAAAAGAGAATGAAATTGTCTTTTCCCAGGAGGTAAACCTGAGGGTAAGCATGCTTGTGTTTGTGATCTCCCTCCTTCTCTCTCTGTCTCTCTCTGTCTCTGTCTCTCTCTCTCTCTCTCTCTCTGTATGTATGTAGGGAGAAGTTGTACATGAAGGACCAGAGAAAGGAAGAGAGGTCTCACCTGATTGACATGTTTAGTGTTTTCAGACTTGTGCTACAGACAGTTTTTGCCTCAAATGAACATGAACTGAAGGTTGTAAATAGCCAAATTCTGGTCCAGTAAAAGCAGGCCACCTGCCACCACTGCACCTGATGGTGGTGCCAGTGAATCCTGAAAACCTCCTTCCACATATCAGGACAGCTTTTCCAAGTGAGAAGACAAAGTTTTATCTGGGAAGAAACTCAGGGAGTCCACAAAATGGCTTAGGTAGGGCTCATATTTCCATGTATCCCTGAGTGCCAACCCCCCAAAAGCAGCCATCCAGGCTTACAAACCCATGATTCCAACAGAAAACTAATCACTATGCCCAGGCACTTCTGGTTCCTCTGTGGCTGTCTTCTGAGAAAAGCTTTATGTCTCTGTTTCCTGAAAAAACCCAGCCCAGAGCCAGCAAACTACATTGCAATCAGCACTGACATTTAGGGTATGTTTGTGGGTTTTTTGTTGTTGTTGTTGTTTTTATTTATTTACTTTTTTGTGGTTGTTGCAGTGGTTGGTGGTTGGTGGTTGGTTGGTTGGTTGGTTGGTTGGTTTTCTGAGACACAGTTTCTATGTATATCCTGGACTTCTTTCAATATACTAAACTTATACCAATGTATCAAAAATACTTATTTTGCATCAATATGCAAATCCTATACCAGAGTTAAAATTAACTTTATTTGGGAATAACAAATAAAATCCTAAGTTGAGGAGATTCAATAATCTACCTTTTTTATATAAGATATCCCGGTAAACTCTTTGTTTCACTATGAATAAGACCATTAATAATAAACATCTCCCAATGACAATAAAATTTCATTTGTGTCATTCAGTATATCAACCACACTCCAAGGCTGTCCTCATGCCTGGGAGTTCTTGGTCAGCATGCACAAAAAAAGAAAAACTATGTTTATATTGGTGTTTAATCAAATTTTTTTCTTTATTTTTTGTCTTACTGTCTTTTTGTTTGTTTTGATTTTCATTTGTGTCTGTGTGTGTGTATTTAAAGAGAAGGAAATAAAGTTAGGTGAGGAAGGAAGTGAGGAGGATCTCGGAGGAGTTGGGGAAATAGAAAACATGATAAAAATATATTGTATGAAAAAGAACAAGAAAGCACTATCCCTAATTGTCTGAGAAAGCACCAGACTGATTTCCAAAGTGGTTGTATAAGTTTACATTCCCACCATCAATGGAGGAATGTTCTGGGCAGGAGCTCCAAAAGGACAGCAACATATCCTAAAAGTCTGGGCACAGGGGTATTTTCTGAAACTGATACTCCAGACAAGGACCACTCATGGAGATGGCCTGAAACCCCTGCACCGAGGTAGCCTATGGCAAGTACAGTATCCCAATAGTAATGGGGGACAGGGACTGTCTCTAACATGAATGATTGGCCTGCTCTTTGTTCACCTTCTCCTGACTGGGAGCAGCCTTAGCAGACCACAGAAGAAGACAATGCAGCCACTCCTGATGAGACCTGATAGACTAAGGTCAGGGGGAAGGTGAGGAGTACCTCCCTTTTCAGAGGAATGGGAGAGGGAGACAGGTTGGGAAAAGAAAAGGTGGGTTTGGGAGGGGAGAAGGGAGGAAGGTACAGGGGGGATACAAAGTGAATAAACTGTAATTAATAAAAATAAAATAATTTAAAAAAGAAAAACAAAAACAAAAAAAATTAGTTTCTAGAACAATAAATCAAAATCTGTAGACCAGCAAGCTCTTCCTGACATGACTGGAAAGAGTGAACATATTCAATTTCACACATTTCATTCTGGCATGTAGTTAACTAAGACTAGTGACTCAAACCTCCTAGCAGATCCATCACCAGTAGCTGGATGTCATGTTAGGTAGGATTGCAAGCTTATGGTGAGTGCCAACTCTGCAGTCACATGGATCTTGGTCAAGCCAGGGCAG
Source organism: Meriones unguiculatus (assembly GCF_030254825.1). Lineage (NCBI taxonomy): Eukaryota > Metazoa > Chordata > Mammalia > Rodentia > Muridae > Meriones > Meriones unguiculatus. Next base: position 1,143,110 of record NW_026843712.1, on the reverse strand, counting down.
TGGCCACAGAAGAGTGGAGATCCAGAAAAAATGGTTTTCTCTTTCCACTTTTCCAGAGTCTGTCAAGAACTCCCATGCCAGTTCAATCGAGAAGTCTGACATCATGCCTATGAAGGGTTGAGTGTTAAAGTCTTGGCAAGAGTTTGCATTGGACCAGCCCAGTCGGATTCCCTGCATCTGTGAGGAACAAGGCTCTGTACAGGAAGACATGGTTTGGGCGATGAATTGATGGGCAGAGACACCTTGATGGTTTTGGCTCTGCTGCACTTTACTGAAATCAAGCTAGTATTTTTATAATAATTTCACAAAAAGGCACCTTAAAGTTGGCATACTTCCCAGAACATTTAGACTTTTACCAAGAATACAAAGTTTACATTTTAACATAGAGAGTGCCCACAAAAAATTTTGGCCTGAAAACTTTTGATCAAAGCAGACAAAGGGAGAGAAACCTCAAATGAAGTTTCATGACTGCTAAGCAATGAGGAGGAAAGTCAGGAGCTAAGTCAGATGCCTGCCAAAATCTTTTTCTGTATCAAAATCTAAATACACCTTTGTTAACCATCCTCCCATATGTCTTATTAAAGATATACAATCTTCCCTAGGAACAAGACAATAAGGGGGGAAAGCTCAAGCCAGCTATACTTCTCATACTATTTTTTCCTAAGAAGGAGCCTATTATTTTCTCACTATTTTTATAATGCTTTTAATACTAAATCTAATTCATTACTTTTTATTTTTTCAATGCAGTTTATTCAGGAACCTTGAACAATCATCTGACCCTGGGGAAAGCCAGCCCACAGCTTAAATAGCCTCAGGGTAGCCAACCCCGGCATGCCACGTGGGCAATTCAGAGAGGTCCACATACATGGAAGCAAGCCAGATCCTCAGCCTTAGCCAAATGTGGAGTTGTTCGTGACAGAGAGCACTCACCATCAGGAATGTGGAAGGCAGAAACCAGCTCCATCTTTAAGGCGCGGCATCACGCAGCTCTCTACAGTTCCCCCTTTTTGTTTTAGATGCATCAGGCAAGAGTAGAGGTCTGATCTCTGATATTGGAAATAAATTGGGACTTTGTACTGATGTTCGTTTAGGTGTCATCCACCCAAAGAGCATCAGACCCACCCAATACCTTTTTCTCAGAGGCAGGACCTGGGGCATCAACACGCATGCAATCAGACTTGCTCTTCTCTGGGTCAAAGGCGGCTGACCCTGAGTGCAGTGCTTAGCTTCGCATCCTGAGCATAATATTTTAGCTTTTTATGGTAGCCAACCATGCTTGGGGAGACTGTCCTGCTTCAATATATGTAAAGGCCTGAATGGTCATGGCTGCATTACACTGTTGTGAGACTCTAATCTTGCATATATACCACAGGGAAACCAAGGACACCAACACCAGAAGGCCTGCTAACGCTCCCATGCCCGCCCATTCCTTCAGATGATTCATAGCTGCAGCAATCCATGATGATAATCCTGTGGCTAGTCCTGCGTCCACTCTGGTAGAATTTACCGTGACAATGGCCACTCTCAGCTGCTCCATCATAGTATCGAATTCTCCAGTCCAATTACCTAAAATATAGCTAGACAATTGTTTAGACAGATTTGCAGCACAGGAAAAATTCTCATATTGTATGCTAGTGACACAAAGTCCAGCATACTTTCATTGACAGCCAGGTTGAGTGATTTGCCATAGGGTATCAATTTGCTCCTGCACGAGGTCAATCCTATGATTGAACACCATCAAGCCTCCTTTTAGTTGAGCATTAATTCCTTTCTGTATATCTAAGGCATGAGCTACATTGGCTAAAAGGTTATTCAGGGTCTGAGCAGTCTGCACAATATGACTCCTGGCTAATGCCGTGGTGGTAGCTCCAACTGCCACCAATGAGATGGCAGTAACAATGGCTGCTGTAATTCCAAGATCCTTTTTCTGTCTGAAGAGACTCATAGCGTGAGGGGCATCAACGGGCACAGGCACCCAGCAAGGCATGCGAGTAACCAGCTAGTAAATTCACTAGCATTCCAGCATTGGGCAAAAAAGGAAGTATCATTACCACAATTACTTGGCTCTATCTGGCTAATAATGAATAGAAATGGGGGATATAAACAAACAGGTGTGGGCTTATAGGAAATATTATGAGAAGTCTTAACCCCCTCGTTAGAACATCCTGCATCAGTTCTAGAACTAGCAGTGGTGGTGTATGAGGTCTGAGTAGGTTCAGGAGACCATTGCCCCCAGGGGCGAGACGTGCTCCATGTAAATTGACTAACTCCATGTTTTCCTCCAATTTTGAAAGTCATTTAAGGTTCTTAAATTATGTTTTTCCCTTTTTTTAAAATTTTTCATCAATTGCACTTTATTCATTCTGCATCCCCCTATTAGCCCCTCCCTTATCCCCTCCCAAATCCACCCTCCCTCCTCCCTCTGCATGCATGCCACTCCCCAAGTCCACTGATAGGGGAGGTTCTCCTCTCCTTTCTGATCTTAGTCTATCAGTTCACATCAAAAGTGGCTCCACTGTCCTCTACTATGGCCTGGTAAGGCTGCTCCCCCTCAGGAGGAGGTGACTAAAGAGCAGGCCAGTCAGTTCATGTCAGAGGCAGTCCCTCTTCACATTACTATGTAACCCAATTGGACTCTGAACTGCCCTGGGCTACATCTGTGCAGGGGTTCTGGGTTATCTCTATGAATAGTCCTTGGTTGGAGTATGAGTCTCTGGGAAGTTCCCTGTGTTCAAATTTTCTTGTTCTGTTGCTCTCCTTGTGGAGACCCTGTCCTCTCCAGCTCTTACTATTTCCCAGTTCTTACATAAAATTCCATTCACTCTGCCCAACAGTTGCTCATCAGGCTCAGCATCTGCTTTGATAGTCTGTAGGGCAGAGGCTTTCAGAGGTCCTCTGTGGTAGGTTCCTAGGTTGTTTCCTGTTTTCTTCTTCTTCTCGTATCCATCCTCTTTGCCGTTCTGGATGGGGATTAGACATTTTTGTTAGGGTCCTCTCTCTGGCTTAGTTTCTTTAGATTCACAGGTTTTAGTGGGTTTGTCCTATGTTGTATGTCTATATGAGTGAGTATATACCATGTGTGTCTTTTTCTTCTGGAACAACTCACTCAGGATGATCCTTTCCAGGTCCCACCATTTACTTGCAAATTTCATGATTTCCTTATTTTTCATTGCTGAGTAATATTCCATTGTGTTGATGTACCACAATATCTGCATCCATTCTTCAGTTGAGGGGCATCTGGGTTGTTTCCAGCTTCTGGCTATTACAAATAAAGCTGCTACAAACATGGTTGAGCAAATGTCCTTTTTGTGTGCTTGAGCCTCTTTTGCATATATGCCTAGGAGTGGTATGGCTGGATCTTGTGGAAGCACTATTCCTAGTTGTCTGAGAAAAGGCCAGATTGATTTCCAGAGTGGTTGTACAAGTTTACATTCCCAACAGCAGTGGAGAAGGGTTCCTCTTTCTCCACAACCTCTCCAGCATATGTTGTCACTTAGTTTTTTATCTTGGCCATTCTCATGAGTGAAAGGTGAAATCTCAGGGTTGTTTTGATTTGCATTTCCCTAATGGCTAGTGAGGTTGAGCATTTCTTTAAGTGTTTCTCTGCCCTTCAGTATTCCTCTATAGAGAATTCTCTGTTTAGCTCTGTTCCCCATTTTTTAAGTGGGTTACTTGGTTTTCTGCTTTTCAGCTTCTTTAGTTCTTTATATATACTTGATATGAGTCCTCTGTCAGATAAAGGGTTGGTGAAGATTCTTTCCCAATCTGTAGGCAGTCACTTTGTTTTGATGACGGTGTCCTTTGCTTTGCCGAAGCTTCTCAGTTTCATGAGGTCCCATTTATTGATTGTTGCTCTTACAGCCTGTGCTGTTGGTGTTCTGTTCAGGAATATTTCTTCTGTAACAATGAGTTCTAGGGTTTTCCCCACTTTTTTTGAAGCTGATTTAATGTGTCTGGGTTTATGTTGAGGTCTTTGACCCACTTGGATTTCAGTTTTGTGCAGGGTGATAAGTATGGATCTATTTTCATTTTTCTACATGTAGACATCCAGTTGGACCAGCACCATTTGTTGCAGATGTTATCTTTTTTCCATTGTATGGTTTTGGCATCTTTGTCAAATATCAGGTGTCCATACGTGTGTGGGTTTATTTCTGGGTCCTCTGTTCGGTTCCATTAATCCACCAATCTGTTTCTATGCCAGTACCATGCAGTTTTTAAAACTGTTGCTCTATAGTACAACTTAAGATCAGGGATGGAGATACCTCCAGAAGATCTTTTATTGTAGAGGATTGTTTTAGCAATTCTGGGTTTCTTGTTATTCCATATGAAGTTGAGAACTTTTCTTTCCAGGTCTGTAAAAAATTGTGTTGGTAATTTGATGGGCATTGCATTGAATTTGTAGATTGCTTTTGGTAAGATGGCCATTTTTACTATGTTAATCCTGCCAAGCCATGAGCATGGGAGATCTTTCCATCTTATATCTTCTTCTAGTTCTTTCTTCAGAGATTTGAAATTTTTTTCATACAAGTCTTTGACTTCCTTGGTTAGGGTTACTCCAAGGTACCTTATGTCATCTGTGGCTATTGTGAAGGGTGTTCTTTCCCTAATTTCTTTCTCAGCCCTTTTTTCTTTTGTGTACAGGAGGGCTACTGATTTTTTTTTCTTTTTTTTTTTTTTTAGTTAATTTTGTATCCGGCCACTTTGCTGAAGGTGTTTATCAGCTGTAGGAGTTCCCTGGTAGTTTTTGGGGTTACTCACGTATACTATCATATGATCTCCAAATAGTGATAATTTGACTTCTTCCTTTCCAATCTGTATCCCCTTGATCTCCTTCAACTCTCTTATTGCTCTAGCAAGGACTTCCAGAACTATGTTGAAGAAATATGGAGACAGTGGGCAGCCTTGTCTTCTCCTTGATTTCAGTGGGATTGCTTTAAGTTTCTCTCCATTCAGTTTGATGTTGGCTATATGTTTGCTGTATATTGCCTTTACTATGTTTAGATATATGCCTTGTATCCCTGATCTCTCCAATACTTTAAACAGGAATGGATGTTGGATTTTCTCAAAGGCTTTTTCAGCATCTAGGGAGATTATCATGTGTTTTTTTTCTTTCAATTTGTTAATATGGGGGATCACATTGATGGATTTCCGTATATTGAACCACCCCTGCATACCTGGGTTGAAGCCTACTTGGTCATGGTGGATGATATCTTTGATGTGTTCTTGCATTCGGTTTGTGAGTATTTTGTTAAGTAATTTTGCATCAATGTTCATAAGGGAGATTGGCCTGAAATTCTTTCTTTGTTGAGTCTTTGTGAGGTTTAGGTACCAAGGTGACTGTGGCTTCATAGAATGAGTTTGGTAATGTTCCCTCTGTTTCTGTTTTGTGGAATAGTCTGAAGAGAATTGGTGTTAGCTCTTCTTTGAATGTCTGGTAGAATTCTGCGCTGAAACCATCAGGTCCTGGGCTTTTTTTGGATGGGAGACTTTCGATGACTGCTTCTATTTCCTTGGGGGATATAGGACTATTTAATTGATTTACCTGGTCCTGATTTAGCTTTGGTAAGTGGAATTGATCAAGAAAATTGTCCATTTCATTTAAATTTTCAAATTTTGTTCCGTATAGACTTTTGAAGTAAGTCCTAATGATTGCTTGGATTTCCTCAGTGTCTGTAGTTATGTCCCCCTTTTCATTTCTGATTTTGTTGATTTGGATGGTGTCTTGCTGCCTTTTCATTAGCTTGGCTAAGGGTTTGTCTATCTTGTTGATTTTCTCAAAGAACAAGCTCTTGGTTTCATTGATTCTTTGAATTGTTTTATTTGTTTCTAATTGATTGATTTCAGCCCTGAGTTTGATTATTTCCAGCCATCTGCTCCTTCTTGGTTTGTCTGCTTCATTTTCTAGGATTTTTAAGTGAGCCATTAAGTTGCTTGAATGCGCTGTCTCAAATTTCTTCTTGAAGGTACTTAGTGCTATGAACTTTCCTCTTAGCACTGCTTTCATTGTGTCCCACAAGTTTGGGTATGTTGTGTCTTCATTTTCATTGAGTTCTAGGAAGATTTTAATTTCTTTCTTTATTTCTTCCCTGACCCAGCTGTCTTTTAGTAGCAAGTTGCTCAGTTTCCATGTATGTGAAGGCTTTTTGCTATTTCTGTTGTTACTGAGGTCCAGCTTTATTCCATGGTGATCAGACAGGATACAAGGGATTATTTCAATCTTCCTGTATTTGTTGAGGCTTGCTTTGTGACCAACTATGTGGTCTATTTTGAGGAAGGTTCCATGAGGTGCTGAGAAGAAGGTAAATTCTTTTGTGTTTGGGTGTAGGGTTCTGTAAATGTCTGTAAGGTCCATTTGATTCATGACCTCTGTTAGAGATATTGTTTCTTTGTTTAATTTCTGTTTTGTTGACCTGTCCTTTATTGAGAGTGGGGTGTTGAAGTCTCCCACTATTAGTGTGTGGGGATCTATATGTGGTTTAAGTTTTATCAATGTTTCTTTCACAAATGTGGGTGCCCTTGTATTTGGGGCATAAGATGTTCAGGATTGTGATGTCTTCTTGGTGGAATTTTCCCTTGATGAGTATGAAGTGTCCTTCCCCATCTCTTTTGATTAATTTTGGTTGAAAGTCTATTTTATCAGATATTAGAATGGCTACTCCTGCTTGCTTCTTGTGTCCATCTGCTTGAAAAGCCGTCTTCCATCCCTTTACCCTCAGGTAATGTCTATCTTTGTGACTTAGGTGTGTTTCTTGTATACAACAGATTGCTGGATTTTGTTTACGCATCCATTCTGTTAGTCTCTGTCTTTTTATTGGAGAATTAAGTCCATTGATATTGAGAGAGAGTAATGACCAGTGGCTGTTAGATCCTTTGAATTTGATGTTGGCTGTGGTCATACGGTTGTGTGCTTGGTTGCTTTTTATTTTACTGTAGTGGGGTTATTTATTTCCTGTGTTTTCTTGAATGTAGTTAACTTTCTTGGGTTGTATTTTCCCTTCCAGCGTCTTCTGTAATGCTGGATTTGTTTGTAGGTATTGTTGAAATTTGTTTTTGTCATTGAATATCTTGTTTTCTCCGTCTATGAGGACTGAGAGTTTTGCAGGGTATAGTAGCCTGGGCTGACATCTGTGTTCTCTTAGGGTCTGCATGATATCTGTCCAGGCCCTTCTGGCTTTCATAGTCTCTGTTGAAAAGTCAGGTGTGATTCTAATGGGTTTGCCATTATATGTTACTTGGCCTTTTTCTCTTGCAGCTTTTAGTATTTTTTTGTTGTTGTTGTTCTGTATATTTATAGTTTTGATTATTATGTGGTGGGTGGATTTTCTTTTCTGGTCTAATTTATTGGGTGTTCTATAGGCCTCTTGTATTCTTATTGACCTCTCCTTTAAGTTGGGAAAATTTTCTTTTTTTTTTAATTTGTTTATTCATATTTAGACAAGTTAAATACATATGCATGTAGAGTATATAGTAGTCAAATCAGAATAGTTACCTTTTTGTTGTGTTCTTTTTTTTAATTCTTTATTAATTACACTTTATTCACTTTGTATCCCCCTGTGGTTCCCACCCTCCTCCCATCCCAATCCCACCCTTCCTCCACCCTCTGCATACATATCCCTCCCCAAGTCCACTGATAGAGGTGGTCTTCTTTTCCTTCCTTCTGATCCTATTGAATTAGGTCGCATCAGGAGTGTCTCCATTGTATTCCAGACTATCAATGAAGATGCTGAGACTTATGGGCAAACTTTGGGCAAAGTGCAGGGAATCTTAGGAAAGAATGGTCCCCTTTTAAATTTATTTCCATTAGCTTTCATTTAGGAGTCTTTGAATTTTCCTTTAGTTATTCACAGGACTTGCAGTACCAAAACCAATGTGTTATCAAATCATAGAAAGTCGTAGGAGAATGTTCAAAGCACGTTACTTAATAAAAGATGTTAGTCTGAAAAAAAGAACATGATGTATACTATGTTTTAGAACAGCCATTAGAATAAAAATTACTAATTGATACCTAAAACAGCTGAACATGTATCCGGTAAAATTAGAGATATAATCAATGTTATCCATTCAAACATGTGTTCATTTACCTAGATTTGGGTGTCAGGATGAATTAAAGTACCTTGTATTCCATTTAGTTTTTTCTAATAAAATATACTTTAATACAGTACATTTTTGTATGCATAAGTTTTTCATGACTGTGAATACTTTTTTGATATATATTAATGACAGTATTAAAAGATATACATCATCCTCATACAATTCTTTTTTTTTCTCAGAGCATTTTATTTTATTTTATTTTATCAGTTACATTTTATTAACTCTGTATCCCAGCCGTGTCCCGATCCCTCATTCCCTCCCAGTCCCTCTCTCCCTCCCTCATCTCCACTGTGCCCCTTTCCAAGTCCACTGATAGGGGGGACCTCCTCCCCATTCATCTGATCCTGTTTTATCAGGTATCTTCAGGACTGGCTGCAAAGCCCTCCTCTGTGGCCTAACAGGACTGCTCCTCCCTTCGGGGGTGGGGAGACCAAAGAGCCAGTCATTGAGTTCCTGTTAGAAATAGTCCCTGTTCCCCTCACTTTGGGAAACCAATTGGTTACTGAGCTACCACAGGCTACATCTGAGTGGAGGTTCTAGGTTATATCCATACATGGTCCTTGGTTGAATGTCAGTCTCAGAAAAGACCCTGTGCCCAGATATATTTGGTCCTTGTGGAGCTCCTATCCTTTCCCCATCAGACTAACTCCCCTTCTTTCTTATGATTCCCTGTACTCTGCCAAAGGTTTGGTCATGAGTCTTTGCTTTGAAAACACTGCTAGTTAGAGTCTTTCAGATGCGCTCAGTAGACTCCTGTCATACGTTCAATGCACATCCCATCTGTCTTTCTAAACGAGGATTGATCATCTTACCCCATGTCCGCTCAATTGATTATCTTTTTTAAGTGTATAGATTTCATTATGTTTATCATATCTTATAGGTCTATATAAGTGAGTATATCCCATGTTTGTCTTTCTCCTTCTGGGATATTTCACTCAGAATGATCTTTTCTAGATCCCACCATTTGCCTGCAAATTTCATGATTTCCTCTTTTTTGATTGCTGAGTAGTATTCCATTGTGTAAAAATACCACAATTTCTGTACCCATTCCACCGTTGATGGACATCTGGGTTGTTTCCAGGTTCTGGCTATTACAAATAGAGCTGCTATAAACATGGTTGAGCAAGTGTCCTTTTTGTGTACTTGAACAAACTTTGGGTATATACCTAGCAGTGGTATAGCTGGATCTGGAGGAAGCACTATTCCTATTTGTCTTAGAAAGCGCCAGATAGCTTTCCAGAGTGGTTGTACCAATTTACATTCCCACCAGCATTGGAGGAGGGTTCCCCTTTCTCCACAACCTCTCCAGCATGTGTTATCGCTTGAGTTTTTCATCTTGGCCATTCTGATGTGTGTAAGGTGATATCTCAGGGTCGTTTTGATTTGCATTTCCCTGATGGCTAATAAGGATGAGCATTTCTTTAAGTGTTTTTCTGCCATTCGATATTCCTCTGTCAAGAATTCTCTGTTTAGCTATGTTCCCCGTTTTTTAATTGGATTACTTGGATTGCTGCTTTTCAGCTTCTTTAGTTCTTTGTATATACTGGATATTAGTCCTCTGTCAGATAAAGGGTTAGTGAAGATTCTTTCCCAATCTGTAGGCAGTCATTTTGTTTTGATGATGGTATCCTTTGCTTTACAGAAACTTTTCAGTTTCATGAGGTCCCATTTATTGATTATTGCTCTTAGAGCCTGTGCTGTTGGTGTTCTGTTCAGGAAGTTGTCTCCTGTGCCAATGAGTTCTAGGCTGTTCCCCACTTTTTTTTCCAATTGATTTTGGGTATCTGGTTTTATGTTGAGGTCCTTGATCCACTTTGACTTTAGTTTTGTGCAGGGTGATAAATATGGATCTATTTTCATTTTTCTGCATGTAGACATCCAGTTGGTCCAGCACCATTTGTTGAAGATGCTGTCTTTTTTCCATTGAATGGAATTAGCTTCTTTGTCAAATATCGAGTATTCATAGGTGTGTGGATTTATTTCTGGGTCTTCTATGCGGTTCCATTCATCCTCCTTTCTGTTTCTATGCCAATACCATGCAGTTTTTATTACTGTTGCCCTGTAGTACAGCTTGAGATCAGGAATGGAGATACCTCCAGATGATCTGTTGTCGTACAGGATCGTTTTGGAGATTCTGGGTTTTTTGTTTCTCCATATGAAGCTGAGAATCTTTTTTTCAAGGTCTGTAAAGAATTGAGTTGGTATTTTGATGGGAATTGCACTGAATCTGTAGATTGCTTTTGGCAGTATGGCCATTTTCACAATGTTAATCCTACCAATCCAGGAGCATGGGAGATCTTTCCATCTTCTGATATCTTCTTTGATTTCTTTCTTCAGAGACTTGAAGTTTTTCTCAAACAGGTCTTTCACTTGCTTGGTTAGAGTCACACCAAGGTACTTTATGTTATTAGTGGCTATTGTGAAGGGTGTTGTTTCCCTAATTTCTTTCTCAGCCTTTTTGTCTTTGGTATATAGGAGGGCTTCTGATTTTTTTTTTAGTTGATTTTGTATCCTGCCACTTTGCTGAAGGTGTTTATCAGCTGAAGGAGTTCTCTGGTTGAATTTTTGGTGTCGCTCATGTATACTATCATATCATCTGCAAATAGTGACACTTTGACCTCTTCCTTTCCAATTTGTATCCCCTTGATCTCCTTTAGTTGTCTTATTGCTCTGGCTAGGACTTCAAGTACTATGTTGAAGAGATATGGGGACAATGGACAGCCTTGTCTTGTCCCTGATTTCAGTGGGATTGATTTAAGTTTCTCTCCATTGAGTTTTATGTTAGCTATAGGCTTGCTGTATATTGCCTTTACTATCTTTTTCCTCTATTCCTATTATTCTTAGGTTTTGTCTTTTTATGTTGTCTTGAAATTCTTGGACAGTCTGTGTCAGGAATTTTTTAGATTTAACATTTTCTTTGACAGATACATCTATTTCTTCCATTGTATCTTCCACACCTGAGATTCTTTCTTCCATTTCTTGTAGCCTATTGGTTATGCTAACCTCTGTAGTTCCTACTTTCTTCCCTAAGTTCTTTCTCTCTACAATTTCTTCCATTTGTGTTCTTTTTTATTTATTTATTTATTTATTTATTTATTTATTTATTTATTTATTTTTATCAGTTACATTTTATTAACTCTGTATCCCAGCCATGTCCCGATCCCTCATTCCCTCCCAGTCCCTCCCTCCCTCCCTCATCTCCATCGTGCCCCTTTCCAAGTCCACTGATAGGGGGGACCTCCTCCCCATTCATCTGATCCTGTTTTATCAGGTATCTTCAGGACTGGCTGCAAAGCCCTTCTCTGTGGCCTAACAGGACTGCTCTTTTTAATTTTTCCAATTCTATCTTCAGGTCTTGAGCTATTTTGTTGGTTTCCTTCCCCAGTCTGACTGTATTTTCATGTTTTTCTGTCAATTCCTTCAGCTGTTTGTTTGAACAATCCACTGTTTCTTTTATTTCATTCAGTGATTTAAGCATTTCCTCTTTAAAGGCCACATACCATTTGGCTTCAGCTTCTTCTATTTCTTTTCGTATTTTATTTGTTTCCTCTGATATCATCTTCTTGAACATAGATGTTAGGTCATCTCCTTGAATTTCATTTATGCCGGGGTGTCTAGGGCTACTTGCCCCTGGATAACTGAGTTCTGGAGATGCCATAATGCTCTGGCTTTTGTTGGTTGAACTTTTATGCTGTCCTCTACCCATTGGGCTGTCTTAGTTGTTTAAATTTAGTTTCTGGTTGTTCATGGACTGTTGTAGTGGAGAGAATCCCTTTGGCAGGAAGATGGTTTTTCCTCAAGGAAGCCTTACCAGCTTTTTGGGTATAGTCACTGGATGTCTGGTGTTTTTCAGGAGTTGCTACAGCTCACCTCAGGCATAGAGATCTGGTGGTAACTGTGGTCCTGATTAGTCAAGAGGGCTCTCCTCTCACCGGGAGAAGTCCTGGAGACAGCTGCCCTCCTTCTGGGCCTCTCACTGTAAATTTAGTGATCAGCTGAGGTAATCTGTGGCGGGTGAGCACTGCTCTGGTGTCTTGGGGCACTCAGTTCTGTCTGCTCGCAATCCGCAGTCCGCTAGACTTTCCCTAGGTGACCCCAGCAGCACAGCTTCTTCCCTCTCTGTGGGGTCCTCTCTGGACAGGAGTTCCTAGTCCCCATTGCACTGGGGCGTGCAGCCTGTCTGCACCACTGAGCTGAGTGCAAAGCTCTCTGCGCGCGGCAGGAGCTTGGCCATGATGGCCACAGAGACCCTCCGGGGAAAGACTGGGTGACCTGCGATCAGACCCGCACACCTGCCTCCCCGTGGGGTCCCCCCGCAACTGGGACTCCCAGTCTCAGGTACCCTTGTGCCCACGGATCAGCCTGGGAAAGTGGCTGAGACATGCCCGCCTGTGGCTCCAGCCTGGAGACCCAAAGCCTGTGTTACCCAGGATTTCTTCCGGGTTTTGGCTGGGCAGCTGAGAGTGGACCGGACCAATTCCTCCACCGTGGGAGCCTCCTCTCATCTGGGAAACACAATTGATGTAGTTTCAGGGCCCAGAGTTCAGTCTCCTGGTCTCTGCATGGAAAGTGCTGTCCTGCTTCTCAGACGCGCTGCCTTCCCGGCGCCGCCATCTTGGCTCCCCCTTATTACTTTTTTTAAAACTAATTTTTCTCCACCCTATTCTTCTTAAAGCTTTTGGTAATCTATCAAGAATATATTTCCTTTAAGAGTTAATTTTTCTGTTTCAGGAATCATAGAGAAATATCAAAAAACTCATTAATCCAGCCCCACAACCGCAACTGAAAAAGTGTAAAGACCCTAGACTCCGTCTTTTTTACTAGGGTGGTCGGGAAGACCTACCAGTGGCCTGCAGGGAGTGAATTTCCTTAGAAAGCTTGTCTCCTGCCCTGTAGCACAATCTATTGAAAAGCTACACTGACGATGCTGGAGTGGGTGTGGCAGAGTTGACGAAGTGAAAGTATGTGAGGGCTCTAGCAAGTAGTGATAACTACTGCCATTAGGACTCATCAGGCAGAGATGACTCAGAGCCCCCAGCTTCCCTGTCAGCCTGTGAGCACTAGGAAAATAATCCATTGAGCTGAGCCTACACAGCTGGCTCACTGAATGATGTAGAAAGCAGAAAACTCTAACATGTGTTTCATGGACATCTTATGAATCTCCTTTTGTAACTCTTTGGAAATTCAAGAGACACTCATTATTTTTTGAATTGTTTAAATATAAACTTTTAGACTACAGTACAGCAATGTGGACTTTAACCTCAGCCCTGGAGAAAGCTGAAGCAGCTGGATCTCTGTGAGTTCCAGGGCAGCCTGGTCAATATATCAAGTTTCATGTGAGCCAAGGATACACAGTGAGACCCTGTGTATCCTGTCTTCATAGATAGATAGATAGATAGAAGATAGATAGATACAGATAGATAGATAGATAGATAGATAGATAGATAGATACATAGATACATAGATAGATACATAGACAGATAGATACATAGATGGGTACATAGATACATATATCATTCATACACACATACATGACAGTTGGTATTCTCATAGTGCTGAAGGCTTCTGGAAGGCCAAGATTGGTATTGGCAAGAGTTCATTCCCTGTGAGTTGTTGCCTGTGACTACAAACAGCAACTGCCTGCACAAGGGGCTGGGAATTAAGAGACAAAGAACACAAAGGAGTGACACCAAGACAGTGCTCTGATCAAGGTGCCATCTTTAATACAGAATAAGCCACTTATATAGCGAAACCACAAGGGATTTTCCAAGTAACCATAGCAACCTTAAATCAAAGACAATGTTATTCCTAGACAACATCCAAAAGAAACATATCCAAGCAAAACAGGAAACTTACCAAGCCAAACAGGAGGCTCCACCAAGCCAAACAAGAGGTGTATGATGAAAATAACAAGAATAGCAAGACATGACTTGCACATACATGATCACCTCAGGTCCAATGGAATGGCTGTCTCAGTTCCCCCTTTTTTGTTTATGCCCAAAGACTCATAATGGATTGTGCCTGTCTAAGGTCAGAGGACAATCTCTTCTTATCCATCATCAGAATTTCAGACTGATGTTCTGAAACCCTGTCTTAGGTTGATAGAGTGGCTAACCAACATCTCTTAGCTATCTGACTCTCTGTCAATGGAACCAGAGGGGATAAACAAGATGAATCTTCATTTGTACTAGCCATACGCCAAGATGTGGACCTTCTTGAGGGGCAAGTTGTTCATTTAAGGATACAAAAACACCTAAGAGCAGACTCAGTAAATTCCTGTCTATTGGTATAATTTTTTTAATGTATACACCTTACTCTTGTTCATTCAAATACTGATTTCTCCCCTACACCATCCCCAACTCTCTGGTTTCAATCCGGATATTGCCTTGTGATACTCATTCTAAGCATCTTGTCTCAACTCTTGTGTAAACAGGCCAAAATAAAGCAACTAGACACAATGTTGAGCAGGGAGGAGCCAGAGGACAGGAAAGAGGAGAGGAGCCAGAAGGCAGGAGATGAGTGAGAGGAGAAGGGGGAGAGGAAGAGCTCAGAGAGCAGAGCTGGAAGAGAGAGCTTGGAGGACATGGAGCATGAATCAGACCTAAGATTTCACGAAAAGCAAGTATAATGTGGGAAATCTAAATGTTAGGAAATTGAGGGCTTGGAGGTTTAGGAGGGAGTAAATATTGCCCAGCATTGTGTTCTAGGTTAACTAAAAACCCAGTCTCTGTGTGGTGATTTGGTTATACAGCTGCTGAGGATTAACAGCAGCATTACCAGAAGATAAATCAATAATAAATATTAATCGTCACCTACAACACCTGCCTTTGGCATCTAGATCTAAACAAGACTCAAATAATCAAAGATACAACAAGCAATGTGGCAACGCTGGTAGCAAAAGGCTGAGCTGAAATGATTACATCTGTTTTTGAATTTGATATTTTTACCAGGCTATTTTAGCCCTGGGGCTCTATTTTATGGAATTGGAATTTCTTAGTTGTGACAAATCCAGGATACATGGCATTTCCCATGAATGATGAAGTTAAAGTACAGCTACATAAATAAAGCACCAAGCCCAGAAGCCACATTCTCAGGTCAAGCTGCACTCAAGCTGAGACAACAGTCCCCTGACTAGGGATGGCAAAATCCTATGCAAAGCAGAAGTTTGGCCAATACAAATCATTCTCCTTATTTTGTGTCCAGAGATAATCCAGGATATATCCAAAGGTGTGAAGATTGAGCCCTGCAGACACTTCATGTATCCATCCTGGCAGGAATCAGAAATTCAGGGCTGTTCTTTTTGTCAATGGGAAATAAAAAGGTTCTGAGCCCATCATGATGGATCCATTTGACACCAGAGGCAATGGTAATCTACCATGGCAAGGAACAGAAGGCACTCCCTTCTAAAGTTATGACCATGACAATGATGAATGAGCCGATAACTCCCTCTTTGACATTCACATAGACAGGCATCAAAATGGGGAATATCAGGACAAAAGCCCAAAGGTCCTATTTAGTGGTCCCTGGACAAGTCACTGGACAAGTGGTATCAGCAACAGCAGTGTCAGCAACTGGCGAGGTCTCCAAAGATTTGATGTTATCCACTTGACACACCAACCTTTCCAGTAACCAGAGGGCAGCATCATTTTCCTGTGAGAAATGATCCTCTCCCCCAATAAGTACAGGGTCAGAACCATACCATTGGTTGGTTAGAGGATCCTTCCGTCTAATCATGGCATAAGTGGAAGAAGACTTGAGATGCCAACAACGTTCCACTGCAGATTTACCTTCTTTATCCACTTGTAAAAAAATTTTAAATGAAAAGAACATAGTCAGTGTGAGCTCTGGGGGCCTTATGTGGATACAGCTCCTCCATCTTTTGTTTTAGACAGATGATTTTTGATCATCAAATGGGTTCTCTCTACCATACCTTGATCCATAGGATTGTAAGGTATGCGATTTTTATGTATTATAGAAAATTGTATACAAAAGTGTGCAAAAGTTTTGCTTGTATATCCAGGACAACATCCAAAAGAAACTTATCCAAGCAAAACAGAAAACTTATCCAAGCCAAACAGGAGGTTCTACCAAGCCAAACAAAAGGTATTTGCTGAAAAAAATAAGAATAGCAAGTCATCAAGACTTGCATGTTCATGACCACCTCACCTGTGAAGGAGTTAAGGAACAAGGTGTTGTAGGCTGCCTCTTTGGTATTGATGTCCATGTTACTGATCTAATGGAATCTTTTCTCTACAGTGCTTTGTATGAAATTTTCCTACTTCCTTTTTAATAAACTAAAAGAGACTGTGCAAAATGCATATTCATTCAATTGTTTCAGTTTTTTTACTGGAAGGCTTATTGTCTGCTTCTGCTAACCTAGGACTGGAATGCTTTCAACTTCTGCTTTAAAGAGAGCACCCTTTCTTGTTCTTATTGAATTTTGGGATGGATGGTTCAACTCAGCTGTTCTGACTCAAACTACTCTTCTAGAGGACTTATTCAATCTGGCCCATGAATTCCTATGCGTGGCCTCAAACATCAACTTACTCTAATATTTCTTCTTATTATTCACTGGCTCATTCCTTCTTCATCTGACTATATCTTGCTCGCTCTCTCTCTTTCAACTGTTCTTACTATCCCAGTAAAACTGTTTACCCCTCTCACTCTGCATTGGTCCTACGAAGTTTCCATTTCCTCTTTCTTCTCATGAGATATTGCCATATCCTATTCTGTCAAATCTTCCTGTGATTTATCAACAATTTTTCTGCCACTGAAATACCACTTTCAAACATGGGTGCTTCCTTTTATAAACTAACTTTCTTTTCATTGTGTGGGATTTGTGGCATATATCACCACACTTGAACCTAAGCTTTTCTTTACTTGATACTTGTTCAAGACTGGACTTGAACTCAGATTGGCTTAAAAATGTTATTTCTACTCCACTGGATCACACAGACCTAGAAGGTCTTTGGGGATGTGATCTCTTGCCAGAGCAGCCATGTTCTGAACTGAAATTCCTCTGCAGGAGTGGAATAGACTGACAATTAGAATATACCTTTCATGTAGATTATGTATGTCTCTCTGTTTGTGGTGTCTAATAGGTCACAATTTCAAGTATTTCAAAGCCCCAAACTACAATGAATACTGAAGCTCAAAAGGCAGGAAACCCAGAGGTAATACAACCCTCAAGTGCACTCACTTTCCCACTGTGCTTACCCTTGCAGAATATCACAATTGAGGGGGCATCCATTGTGGATGGTGACAATGCAGCCACAAATGGAGTGATGCACATCATCAACAAGGTAAAGATCACCTACCCTCCTGGCAGAGTTTCTTTCCCCTTTGTGATGTCTTTCTTGTATAGTGTCTTTGGGCAAATAAAAAATACTTAGCCTCAACATCAAATGAGCCTAACTGTGCTTTATTATTTTTGCTAGAAGCTCACGATGCTCTTTCCATTCAATCAGACACTGCTATAATTCACTTCACTTCTATTTAGAGCAGGGCCTCTGTCACAGGTCTCTTGTATATAAACACATGTTAAGAGGCACAAGTCTAAAACCAAAAACAAGAAGGAAAGAAATTGGTTATCATTACTCACTCTACTCCCTACACTAAAGTAGCCTAAAAAAGAGAAGGGGTACATGAAACCTAAGAATATAAAAATTTGGAAAGTACAAGAATACATGAAACCTAAGAATACAAAAACTTGGAAAGCACAAGAAAACCACCGTCTACTATAAGATATTTATATTTTATCTAAGCCTTAGTTCAATAGTACTCATTGGCATAAAACAGAAAAAAAAAGGAAAATCTGTTTGTAAGGTAACATATGATATCCAGATACTATATTTAGATCTTCATGTTAGCAGAAATTTTCACCACACAGGAAAGTTTCAGAAAGAGGAAGGCTAGGTAGAGAATTAATGAAATGCATTTTAATTTAAATTTTTCTTAGTATTTACATATGCAATTTGTAAAAGCCATAACTGCACTATTTGTGTTTGACAGAGAGGCTGCTTATAAGTATCTATGATTTTCAAAGCCCTTGCAATCCTCCTGCATTGTCCAGAGGCTTTAATCACACTGTTAAGCAAGAGATTCAGCATTTACATGACTATGTCTCCTGTAATGTCAAGTGACACTGCTTACCAACACTTTTTCTCTCTAATCTTAGCTTTCCAGAGTACTAAAATACTTTATAAAAATTAATTTAATAAACCATAAACTTGGACTGTGGAGTTGACTCAGTGGGCAAAGAGCTGATCACAGAACTGAAGAGCTCAATTCAGATCCATAGTGTCTAGTTAAAGAGCTGGATCTGTAACCCCATTAAAGGGAGAGAAACAGAACGATCTTCAGTCCAAAGGTCAAGATGATATACTGAACTCTATTCACAGTGAATACACATACACACACACACCTCCCTTCTTTCATATTTTGAATGGACAAACCTTCCTTAATAAGATGGCACATGAACTCACTTCTACTGTAAGCTTATCACCATGGAATAGTAAGTCCCAAACTTTCTGTGGCCTTCACACACAGCCTATATCTACAGAGTATATGTGAAAATAATAGTCTGAATCTGAGCTCATAGCTAGCTGTATAATTTTGTGGAAGTCATGTAGCCCACCTAAGCTTCCTTTTTCTTTATTTTTGAAAATTAAATAAAGCTCTCCATTTCAAGGCTTGCCAGTGTTGGGCCCTCAGACAATGCTGCTTTGATTCCCTTCTTCCTTTGAAATAACCTGGGATATGCTGTATGGAATTTATTTGCCCTAACCAATAACTATCCTATATATGATGACTGTTTCCTGAGATCCTTCAATAACTCTGTCCTAGAGGCATGTGATGACATTTCTCTGTGTCCCTCATCAGAACAAGCACTTTGCCCTATGTCTGATAACTGGAACTTCTAAAGTTATATTAGGTTCCAGGAATCACACTCCTACTTGGTATTCCTGGTGTTTTTTATAACACTAAATGTTGAGTGCTATATCATCTTCATATCACAAATGAGACAACACTCCAATATAAGTAATTAGATTAAGTTTACAATTATTCTTTTCTTAGCCTCTGAATTGTGCTTCTTCCTCATAAACTCTTCTGTCAACTGACATCATGCCTCCTTGTTTATTATGTACAGTTGTGTGAGCTGTGTGCTACATAAAGGCACTTGGCCAAATGATGGAGGTAAGTCCAACCCATAGTACTTTGCTTGTTTTGTACCCATCAGGAGTTAAACACTCATAAAGAAGTGGTAGCTTTCCAAAGTTTGGCCTTCATAAATGTATATTTTGTTATGAGATGAACATTAAACGATCAAGGTCTAGCAGACCATTTCATCACACCTCTTAAATCTGTTATAGCAATCACTTAGTACTGTTTTCACTGTGTCCTGTAAGTTTCAGTATTATGTGCTTTAATTTTCACTGAATTCTGGGAAGTCTTTAATTTCTTTATTTCTTCCCTGACCCAGTTTTTCGTTGAGTAGAAACTTGTTTAGTTTCTAAGAGTTTATAGGCGTTTCAAAATTTCTGTTGTTGTTGAGGTCTAGCTCTAGATGTCTGTTGGTTCCATTTGATTCATAACATGTGCTAGTGTCCTTTTTACTTGCTTTAGTTTTTGTTAAATTGAACTGCCTTTGGTGAGAGTTGGTGAGAGTTCACTAAGTAGAGGACTATGTGTGGCTTAAGTTTTATTAATATTTATTTTACAAATGGGGGTGTGCTTTTATTTGTAGCATAGATGTTCAGAATTGAGATTTAATCTTGGTGGGATTTTACTTTGATGTTTCTGAAGTGTCCTTTCTCAGGTCTTTGGATTAATTTTGGTTGAAAGTCTATTTTATTAGATATTAGAATGGCAACTAAAGCTTGCTTTTTGGGTCCTTTTACTTGAAAAACCTTTTTAAAAATAATTTTATTCTCAGGAAATTTGTATCCTTGAGGTTGAGGTGTGTTTCTTCAACGCAGAAGAAAGACAGATCCTCTTTACACTTCCATTTTTTAGTCTGTGTTTTTATTGGATACTTGACTCCATTGATATGGAGAGAGAAATTAATGAGGAGTGACAGATATTTAATTTTTAATGTTGGTTGTGGTGGTAGGTTATTTGCATGTTTATTTTTTGCTTTGTTTCAGTGAAGTTATTTATATTCTGTTTTTATTGGGGAGGGGAGATAAAGGGCAATGAAGTTAACATCCTTGTGTGAAAAATATCCTAATATGTTCTGTAGTGCTCGGTTTGTGCATAGATATTGCATAAATGTGTTTCTGTCTTGGAATATTAGAGTTTTCTGTATCAATGGTGATTGAAAGTTTTACTGTGTAAAATTGTCTGGACTGGTATCCTTAGGCTATTTCCATTGGCTATTGCCTGGCACAATGATCAACACCCATCAAAATGTTTACCACCATCTTGGACTCCAAGCAGATTTTATATTTCTATAGTTCATTTCTTGGGAGAAAACTTTCTTTCTATATATTCACCTGTCTGCTTTTAGGAAGCGTATGTTTACAACTTCACTTTTGCAATGGAAAATTCTGTTTCTAGCAATGAGGAGGTCCAGCCAAAGGGCATGCATTTAATTGTGTTTATATTCCTATTTCAAAAGATAAATTCCCTCATATACCCATTTTCCAGTACACAAATGTGGAGAGCCGAGAGAATGCAATCGCCATTACGAGATGGTGCCGACATCCGGCTCTGGCCCTAATGAACAATAATAGAGCGCGTGTGCAAGTTGCAAAAGCACGCCAAGCCACTGTCCAGCCCGGGGGCATTACTGCCTGGTTCGGGGCGTCACACGGGGCAATGGGCAAGCAGCCAACCAGCGGAGTACACGCTGCCATAGGGTGTATTTAAGCAGCACCATTCTGGCGGTTATCGTCTTCCTCTATTCATCGTAATAAATGTTTACTGCAGAAGGATCCTTGTGTCCATGTGCGTTCTTGCTGGCGAGACGATTGCACGGGTCACACACAAAGACATTTAAAGTGTGTATCAGTGAGCAAAGGTCAAAATGACTATGGATTTCAGCACCCAGATGCCTGGTGAAGGTTAATTACCTACTGTCCTACCAGTTGTTTCTGGAAGAATGATCCTTCCCATCTGCTGTCCTCTACCCACCTGTGGTTTCAAGCTATCCATTTCATTTTTACCATGGAGTATTAGGTAGTTTAAGCTTGGGTATATCACAACAATATTAATAGGCCCCTAGTGGGCATCTAGTGACAGTCATGGATGAGAACCTGTGGGCTATCAAGAAGCTAGCAGGATTGATGGCAGTGGGTTTCTGAAGTTGGTCTTGAGGAGAGCCTGGTGCTGGGTCATATACTCTTTAGACAGTAAGCAATTTGTTGTTTCTCATACTCAAACACAGTATGGGATTGTTATATGTATAACATCTTAACTCTGAAATACCTTGTGTTTTTTTTTTCATTATACTAGCAGTAGCCACCATTAAGAAGTAACCACAGCATCAAGAAAGGTGGAAAAACACAGAACTCTCTGGCTGTAAAGTATCATCATCACCCAGCTGGTCACAAAAATCAACCAACTTTCCTTAGTCTACAGTGTTCCCAACAAATTGTTCTGAGCCACATTGCTCTAAGTGTCATCAACATTCTCCTGGGGTCAGATGTTGCTGTTCTAATTCTAGGTCCACCTGGGAAGATGATCCCAGATGACAGCTTAAGATACTCATCCCAAAATATAATAGGCATCTGATGTAGATACAGGGAGGAAACTGGATGGGAGAAGAGAAAGGTAGGGGGCTGTGGTTGGGAATTAAGGATCAGGTATTGGGAGGGGAAGGGGGCTGAAAGAGATGAAAATCTGTGGGGGTGCAACTCTGGGACAGGCAAGGCTCTTGGGGGTCTAAAAGGGTGACCCAAGCTGAGACACCTAGCAGCAGGGGATAAGGAGCCTGAAGTGGCTACCTCCTCTACCAAGTGGGACTTCAAATGGAGGGAGGGAGACAATGACCCACCCACAAAACTTCAACCCAAAATTTGTCCAGTCTATAGGACATGTAAGAACAAAGATGGAGCAGAGATTCTGTGAACAGATAACCAAAGACTGGCCCAACATGAGACCTACCCCATGGGAGAGAGTTAGTCCTAACATTATTAATGATGCTCTGCTTTGTTTTCAGATAGGAAACTGTCATAAATGTCTTCTGAGGAGCTTTACCCAACAGCTGATGGAAATGGATGGAGAAACCCAGGGAGTCAATCATTCTACACAAAGACCTACAATCCATTGGCCTGGGCTGATGGGGGCTCACAGAGACTGAACCATCAACCAAAGAGCATGTGTGGATTGGTTCAAGGCCCTATGTACAATTTAGCTTGTTCTTTATGTGGTCTCCCAAAAACTGGATCAGAGACTCTCTCTGACTCTGATGCTTGCATTTGGATCCTGTTCCCTTAATCAGGCAGCCTTGTCTGACCTCAATGGGAGAGGACAAGCCTAATTCTGCTGTGATTTAATGTGCCAGAGCATGTTGGTACCTATGGGACCCTCCTCCTTTGGTGAGGAGAAGGTGAGGGGAGAGGTTTGTGAGGGGGTGACTAGGAGGAGAGGAGGGGAAGGCTGCAATCAAGTTGTAAAGTAAATAAATGAATAAAACTTTAAAAGAAACAATAATAATAGAATAATTTAATAAAGAACAACAAAGGAATAATAAACAGTAATAGAAATAACAATAACAAGGATCACAGATAGTGATGCAAAAATCAAGTAGCCAATAAGGTTTTGAGCTAGCTTCTCTAAATATATGTTTATCAGTGTGTAGCTTGGAGTTCTTTGAGATGCCTAAGGGTGCGGGTGGGGTATCTGTGCCTCTTTTACCTGCATTTGGGATCCCTTTCCACCTAGTGGGTTGCTTGTTCAGCCTTGGTGTGAGGTTATTTGAACTAATATCATTGTAACTTGTTATACCATATTTGGTTCGAATCACTAGGAGGTCTGCCCCTTTCTGAAGGAACACTTTGGAGGATTGGATCTGGGGGAAAGGAGAGGAGGCAGGGACGGACTGGGAGCAGTGAAGGGAGGAGAAACTGAATTCAGAATGTAATATATGAGAGAATAATAATAACACAGACCAAAAAATAGATATGAAAACAGGATCCATCCTTCTGCAGCATAGATGAAACAAATCTCAACAGCAAAGAACCTAATCTCAGAGTAAAGGGTTGGAAAAGATTTTCCAAGCAAATAGACCTAAGAAGGAAGCTGGTGTAACCATTCTGATATCCAACAAAATAGACTTTAATAAAAATTAATCACAAGAGACAGATAAGGGCAGTTCGTAGTCAAAAAGGAAAAATACATAAAGATGTTTCAATGAATAACATCTCTACCCCAAATGCAAGGGAGTCCACTTTTGTTAATGATATATTATTAAAGCTTAGATCACACATTGAACCTTACACATTTATATTGGGAGACTTTAATACCCCACTCTCACCAAAGAACAGCTCTTCCAGACAAAAATTAAAGACAAATAAATACTGGAGCTAACTGGCTTATAAACCAAATAGACCTAACAGATAACTATAGATGGTTTCACTCAAACACAAAATAATATATCTCCTAAGCACCTTATGGAACATTTTCCAAAACTGACCACATACTTAGTCAAGTCTAGTCTTAATAGACAAGAGAAAATTGAAATAACCCCCTATATCCTATAAGTCCACCATGGATTAAAACTGGATTTCATCAAGAGAAACAACAGAAAGCCTATGAAGTCATGGAAACTCTCTCTACTGAATGATTACAGAATACAGAACTTTCTAGAATTCAATGAAAATGAATCCACAACATAAACAAACTTGAAAGACACAATGAAGGTGATGCTAAAAGGAAAATCCATAACATTAAGTACTTACACATCATATCATTAATTTAACAGCACACCTGAAAGCTCTAGAACAAAAAGAAGTTGGACACCCAAAAGGAATACATGGCAAGAAAGAATCAAACTGAAGACTGAAGTCAATAAAAGAGAAAGAAAGAAAGAAAGAAAGAAAGAAAGAAAGAAAGAAAGAAAGAAAGAAAGATAGAACAGTGCAAAGAGTCAATGAAACAAAAGAGTTGTTTCTTTGAGAAAATCCACAACATAGAGAAACCCTTAGCCAAAGTCACTAAAATATACAGAGGGAAGCCTGCATTGTGGCACAAGTCTGCAATCCCAGGACTCTGGAAGGCAAAGGCTGGTGCATTAAGGATCACCTCTGGGGATCCTTCCCCTGACTAGGCACAAGTTCAGATGCTCAAAGCCTTATGAAGACCAGAGATTCAAAAGACCTGACTCTCTTACCACATAGAGCAATGGCACCTCAAAGCTCTTATGAAGACTTCAGCTAGAAAAAAAGACCCCAGACCTGATGAAGGAACTGAAAGAGAAAGGAAAAGGAAGTTCCAATTCCTTTCAAGGTTCTAGAGTACAGGAGTAAGCCACTGAGTAGGGAAACTGGTCCATTTGCCTTAGAGCCTATCACCTTAGAGCCTCATCTTTTTTAGCCATGCCTGAGAAGGTGAAAAGAAAACTGACTTTGTCTTCTGTGTTAGAAGAACATGTGGACACAGTGGCTGTGCAATCTTCTGCTGACTCTTCCACTGACCAAAGTGGACTGGTATGCTCCCCACATATTCAAGATCTCTAAAGCCTTTTGTATCTAACCAATGGGCTCAGGGATCTTGCATTTCTTCCCACGATGCTCACAGTCTGGACCTACTCATCCAAGGGATTCTGGGACAAATGTGTTCAAAGATATTTCACATCTGCCCAGAAGTTCCATAGACCTCCCAACTGTGATGGAGTGAAAAACCATACTTGCCTCCTCTTTCAGAAGGGGATTTAAAAGATCATCGTCTACCCAGAGGCCTCCAATCTTTCCAGTTCTCCTTGAAAGGTTATTAGACAAGGCCTCTCTGATCAAGCAGGTGTCCAATGGGCCCCATCATTTATCATTTTCCCCAAATGGATTAAGTCTTACCACCTCTCTCCAAGACCTTTGACAGATCTCAAGGGGAACAGAGAGCTGCTTCCTCTCAGGAAGACATCCAAAAATGTTCCCCCTCTCCCATAAAGGCCCTATGCAATTCACTTCTATTAAACTGAGCTTGGGTCCTGACTCCATTAAACAAGAGGGTTTTAGAACTTCCCCATTAAACCAGGAGGGCTTTAAAAATCCTCCATCATTAAAGAACTGTAAGAGCATCTCTTACAGACCAAAGGGATCTAAACCAAAGCACAGCTTCCCAAAGGAGCCTCACATCACTCATAACTGCACAAGAAGAAATAAAAATTTCCACATGTACACCAGAGGATCAAGGACCTTTAATCTCTTCAGAACGGTCTCTTGAGTTCCACACATACACAGAAGGTGGTCGGAACTTCCAAGTCTGCCCAAAGGATTCTTGTGCCTTCTGTAAACACACAAAGGGATCTAGAACCTTCTCTGTCTTCTCAGGAATCCTGAATCCTTCCCATTTTGTCTGGGGAAGTCTATGATTGTTCACATTACAAAAAAGTATTCACAAACCTATGCTCCCCTCTAAATGGAGATTCAAAAACTCTGCTATGAAAAGAGAGCACGGGCATCCCCATTCAAGCAGGAAATTGAGAGATGATCCCTATGAGCAATGGAAACTCACAGTGTCCCTCTCAGACCATGAGGACTTCAACTATCACCCACTAGCCCACTAGGCCCTCTCAACTTGTCAGCAGTCCCAAAACAGCCAAATATATGCCAAGAAACTCAAATTAAGCCATACAGGTTCTACATTTGTCCAGGGTGCTCAGAGAATACACAACCTTCCCAAATTCCCCATGGTCTCTAGAACTTTCTGCAAAGTTCTATATACCAGAGATACTAGGACAGCCAGAACATGTCTAGGACTCTCCTAGTACTAACCTATCTCATAAAGGGACCGAGGGACAGCATACATTTACAAAAGGGGAATCTAGCTATGTCCACACATTTAGGAATGGCTCTTGGATGTGGCACATCTACAAAGGATGTTCTATGACATATAATATCTGCACCCAGTTTTGTATGATAAAGAGGCTATGTTAAGGGTCATGTGTACACAAGAGTCTTTAGCGTCCTGCACATCTAAAGAAGGAGATTCTTTGGATTCTACCAGAGCACAAAACTACTTAGGACCTTCCCAAAGTTCACAGGAGGGTGTGGGAAATTCCCTTTGTCTCCAGTAGTATCAGCAATTTGTCACAAATACAGGAGATGCTATAGACACTTCCCCATCTGCCAAAAGAGATGTTTGGCCTTCCACATGCCCACAAGTATCACCAGAACTTCTGTCACTTACCCCAAAGTCTGCAAATTCTACCTTATGAGCCAAAGATTTCATTGAAACCTGTTTTGCCTATCCTGCTAGCTCTGGAACCTGACATCTCTAGACAAAAGTCATCATTGCCTTCCTCATTTGAAGAAAGTGTTCTTGGAACTTCCACAAGTAATCAAGGAGGTCTAATAAAGTTCCTCCATTCCCACAAGGCTCTTAAACCTCCCCCATGTACCCATGATGATCTAGGAAAGGTCAGGCCCATACAAGGAGCTCTAGGAACTTCCCCTCATTCTGAAGCCACAGTCATGACATGCATATATACACGACACGCCTTAACATGTTCGCCATCTGAGGGAGAGGCCCTTAGATCTACAGTGTCCAAACATGGTGCAGTACAGTCTTCCCCTCTACACAGAAGGGTTTTGTGAATACCCCTTCTTGGGGTGGGGGGGCAGATATTAGGCAAACAATTCCTTTTCCCAAATAGTTCCCAACATCTCATTTTTACCAAAAAGAGGGTAAGAGATGATCCTTCAAACCACATGAACTTCATAACTTTTCCATCCAAGGAAGACACTTTCAACATTCTCACTTCTGAAAAACGGTTGAATGCATCTCCTCCTGCTTCAAAAGAAACATCAATAGCCACAACTCCTCAGGTGAATCTCACACCTTTTATATCTTTACAAAAGGACATCGAATGTTCCACATCTAGCCAAACAATTGTGAAAGGTTGCCAATCTACCCAAGGGTCTCCTGGACATTCCATATCATCCCAAGAGGCTCAAGGACCTGCTGGGTCTACTCCAAAGGATCTACTACATTCATCATCTGCCTGGGGCTTCAGAGAAATTTTCCACCTGTGTCAAGTGCTCCAGTATATTTCCTCCATTCTCAAAGTACTCCATCACTTTCCAAATCTGACTTAGGAGCTAAAGAAACTTCTCTATCTGAACATGGGTCTGAGGGAAAGTCCATATCTGCACAAAAACCTCTAGGACTTGTGCCACAAGAGGAACTGATATTTTCTATATCTTCCAGATCATCTAAAGACTCTTCTGCCTAATATTTTCTTGCTGGAGAACAGTTATCAGTTTCCTTAGTCTCCAGTTTGATCAGCATCTAAGAAGGTGTATCTTAGAACTTCACCATCTGTCCCTAGGTCTTTGAGACATTCAACATCTGCTCCAGGAATTCTGTGTTGCTTCCAATCTGCACAGAGGACAATGCAAACTTTGCTTCAAACAAAGTTTGCATTGTCCCCTGCTTCAAACAAAGTTTTCATTGTCACCTGTGCAGATTGGAAGCAACGCAAAATTCCTGGGGCAGATGTTGAATGTCTATGAACCCAAGGGGTTCAGGAAACATTTCCTTCACTAAGATATTTGGGACATTTGCCCCACCTCCCAGGAGAATTGAAACATCCCTTATTAGCACAAGGGATTTCAGGACATTCCCTTTCAGGGACCTCTGGAAACTTCTTCATGCTCAACTGGTGTTAAAGGATCTTTGGTGTCTTTGAAAAAGACTTTGAAAGTTTCCCCAGCTACTCAGAAAAAATACTTTTTCACCTACCCAGGAGGCTCTAGGACCTTTGTTGTTATTCCCAAGCAAAGTGGGGACTTACCAATCTGCATAAAAGATGCTAAAACCTTTGCCATCAGTACATGCTGCTCTACAAATTTCTGTCCCAGTGGCTCTTGGACACTTACCAGTGCCTCTAGAGCTTTCAGGTATTTCTCCATCATTTCACGAGACTCCATTATTTTTGCTGCATTTTCATGGGGGTCTAGGAGTATCTCAATATTGCTCAGGGCTCTAAGTTTGATGCCATCTACCCAATGGCAACACTAAAGTCCCTCAGTCTCAGCACAGAGTGTAACATTTGCTCTCTCCTCAAGGAGATATGGGATAGTCTTCATCTACACAGTACACTCTAGAACTGTCAACTCCTACAAGAGATTCTAGGGCATTTTTGTCTAGTCCAGGTAACATGGCACATTCCCTGTCTTCCCAGGGAATCCCAGGACAACTGCCTTCTGTAGGAGTGGATATGAGGATATATTTACATGCCCTGAGAACCCCAAGACATTTCACAGGTATCTTAGAGTTGCATGAACCTATGCTGTCTGACCAGGATCCTGTGAAAATTTCCTTACATGTACAAAAGTCTCTGATATTTGTGACCTGCTCCAAAGACTATGAGACTTTCCCTGTCTGACAAAAGAGATCAAAAGTGACACCAAACCTATGGAAGCAGCTGAAGTGTCTCTGATAAACCCTGGTTCTTCCCAAAGAAAAACGGAATATTTCGAATGTACCCAAGATGCTTTAGGATATTTTCTCTCTGGTATAGGAGCTCTTAAACATTTCCAAATGGATCAGGGGACTTTTAAATGTTTAACATCTGCTCAAGTGGCTGTTGAAAATCTTCCATCTAACTGTAAGGCTGTAGAGAGTTCTGCCACAGGTGGTCTGCAATCTTCCTTATTTTCTCCATGGAAGAATTAATTTTTTATTAATTATACTTTATTCACTTTCTATCCTCCCATAAACCCCTTTCTCCTCCCCTCCCAATCCCAACTTTTCTCCCCCTTCTCTACCCATGCCCCTCCCCAAGTCCACTGATAGGGGAGGTCTTCCTCTCCTACCTACTGATCATAGCCTATCAGATATCATCAGGAGTGGCTGCACTGTCTTCCTCCGTGGCATGGTAAAGCTGCTCCCCTCTCACGGGGAGATGATCAAAGAGCAGACCAATCAGTTCATGTCAGAGGCAGTCCCTATTCCAATTACTATGGAACCCACTTGGACATTGAACTAACATGGGCTACATCTGTGCAGGGGTTCTAGGTTATCTCCATGCCTGGTACTTCATTGGAGTATGAGTCTCTGGAAAGCCCCCTGTGCTTAGAATTTTTGGTTCTGTTGCTCTCCTTGTGGAGCCCCTGTCCTCTCAAGATCTTACTATTTCCCACTTCTTTCATAAGATTGCATGCACTGTGCCCAACAGTTGGCCATAAGTCTCAACATCTGCTTTGATAGTCTGCAGGGCAGAGCCTTTCAGAGGCCCTCTGTGGCAGGCTCCTAACTTGTTTTCTGTTTTCTTCTTCCTCTGATGTCCAGCCTCTTTGCCTTTTGGGATGGGGATTGAGCATTTTAGTCAGAGTCCTTCCTCTTGATTAGTTTCTTTAGGTGTACAGATTTTAGTAGGTTTATCCGATATTATATGTCAATATAAGTGAGTATATACCATGTGTGTCTTTCTGCTTCTGGAATAGCTCACTCAGGATGATCTTTTCCAGTTCCCACCATTTACCTGCAAATTTCATCATTTCCTTGTTTTTTTATTTCTGAGTAATATTCCATTGTGTAAATGTACCACACTTTCTCTATCCATTCTTCAGTTGAGGGGCATCTGGATTGTTTCCAGCTTCTGGCTATTACAAATAAAGCTGCTACAAACATGGTTGAGCAAAAATCCTTATTGAGTACTTGGGCCTCTTTTGGATATATGCCTAGGAGTGGTATGGCTGGATCTTGAGGAAGCGCTATTCCTAGTCATTTAAGAGAGCACCAAATTGCTTTCCAGAGTGGTTGTACAAATTTACATTCCCACCAGCAGTGGAGGAGGGTTCCCCTTTCCAGAGAATGGAGGAATGTAACCCTATCTGTGAGGACAGACATATATATAAAAAAAAGCAAGCAAGCAATGACCTTCACTCAGCAAAAAGAATAACCAGACCCTTGTCTTAAAGATAGTGTTTCTTACCAACAAACCTAGATGGCCTCAATCCTCCTTCTGAGTAGCTCCTGAACTCCAGCCAAAGGATGAGCTAATCACCCCCACGTTCAATTGCAGCTGCATCCACACTTGGCAGGACTGGCCAAGCTTGAGCACTCATAATCATAAAGTTATTTGTAATTGATCCTTACTGAAAAAGGAAAAAAAATCAGTTTTCTACAATGTAGTCACTACTACATTGGTCTATCAACCACACTTCAATGCAGGCCCATTGCTCAGGAGCAGACAGAAAATACAAAACAGCCTCTATCATTATTTGTTGTTGTTGTTTTTTCTGATTCATCCATTTTTTAATTAATTACACTTTATTAGTTATTTGTTTTTGTGTGCACTTTTGTTGTTGTTATTTCCTCTTCTTTTGTCTTCCTTTTTTTAAAGTTTGTTTTGGTTTTGTTGTATGGGGTGTACAGTAAAACGTCTGAACTCACTTCTGGATTTTGAGTGCAGTCCCTTAGTTTATCCCAAGATCAAGCCACACAATTCCACCTACCCAAGGCCACTCTGGAAAGCTCCTCACCCCCAAGAAACCTGATATAAACCTTATTCCTGTTTAGTTCTATTCTGATTCTCCTCTAAGCAGAGGTAGCCACCCTCATGTCTTTCCCCTTAAATCCATTGTGTGAGGTTTTTGTGCAGTGTGACTTCAGGGTATTCCTTGGTTCCTGACTGCCAGAATACCTTTCCTCTCAGAGCTGCAATATATATTTGAGGTATTTTGAGAAATGATGGATTGGGAGAGACAGACCGAAAATGAAACTGGGGGATAGGGAGTTTGAGAGAATCCGGGAGTTGTAAGGAGGTAGGTGCAATCAAAACATGTTACATGAAAGCAATAATTATTACAACTACAGTTGTCTAGAAGGACCACTTTGCTAAAAATAATAGTCCATTTCTTTTACTGTAGGTGTTCAGGTAGAAGGAGTATCATTATGGTATGGAATCATACCAGAGATTCTTCAGGAAAGAGTTAAATGTATCCTTACAGATATAATTTAAATTGAAAGTTTTATTTGTTCTGGTGTGAGTAGTAATCTATGCACATACACCCCCTTAGTTGCAAACAGACTTCTATCCAGACAATATACCAATAAGCTACAATATGTTATTGAGGTATCATGAAGAATAATTCCTATCCATTCACATGCTGTATGTAGAGAAGCACAAAACAAGCAAAAGTGACAGAAACAATTTAAATTGTTTCATGAAGTGTTATCAAACTGTACAGACTGTATTACTATAAGCTAATGTAAAATACACTTGGGGTAATGCCATGACTTCCTATGAATAGGTATCAAGTTCACAATAAAGACTAGAAATCTAGTTTCCATTAAACACAGCTTTTGGTTGTTGTGGTCTTTTGAGTCTTGATTTTTTTTCTTTACGAAGTAATAATTTATAAGCCAGAGAAAATAAAGAATCTATTGTCCATGCCTAAAATATCAGAGTAAGTGTTGACATACTACTATTATCAACTTGTAACAGAATCATTCATACTACTATTATGGGCTCAATCCATTAATTTATTGCAATACTGCTGTTAGCAAAGTTGAAAGGAATAGAATAAAAACCTGTGGGAGTTTGGATTCAAAAGTTTGATTTGCATATTAGGAAATGCTGTCTAAGAAGTTGTAGTTCTCAGGACATGAAGACTCAGGTAACCAGCATTCCATTGGTGTTTCTGCTATACTTAAGAAATGCCAATGAACTATATGGTTCATTGTAAAGGAACTCTATGGTAACTGAGTCTTCCAGGTGGTAGTGCAGAGACCAACACCCTGTTTTGGAAGAACAAAGAGCTAGGATAAAACCTCTTTCCCTCCTGTGTGAGAATATCTAAAGACAGTGTTTTTTAAAAAGATACTAGGACTTTCTAATATGGTGGTGCCCAATGAGTACCGTATATGAGTAGCAGAAGATCAGAGGCTGCAAACTAAGGGAGGAAGCTGGCTTCTGGCTCCAAAATACCAACATCTGTGTTACCTGGATGAGAGGCATCCCTGGACCTAAGAATGCACAGTTCCATGACATGCAAGGATAACTCTAGGATTCAAGAGACACATAGAGTACTGGATGCCAATAACCAGCACCTTCTGTGCACTCAAACACAATTCCTGAGCTCCAGAAACACAGGGCTCCAGCATCTGGACTCCAGACTCCTCCCAACTTCCCAGCATAACACCTAGATACAAGTGACAGGATCCTTCTAGTCTATGAACCTATTGGTTCTGATGCTGCAGCTAGCTGAACAATAACAGCATATAAGGGCCCCTGTTCCAAGATGGTGACACCCAGTGGAGTACCTCTAAGAACACAGTGTCTGCTGGACAAAAAAAAAAAGCCCCCTGCTGGTGACTTTGAGATGCCAACCAGGAGCTGCTGCCAGACACATGCTACCACCCTCAGACCTCTCCCACCATCCCACCATCCTGAAGACAACTCTGGATTTCAGAGACATGTGGACCCAGGCTAGGATTCATGGCTTTAGTAGCTGTTTTGAGGAGGCTGGCAAGAACTCACATGATGACACATGATGACACACGCAAATCTCTGCCTATTTGTCCAACTGGGACATATCTAACAGAAAACTGATTTAGGCTATAGCCCCCAGCACACAAACTAGGACTCCTGCCCCATGGCCAAGGAGTCCAGGAGATTCCAAGAACAACCAGCCAATGACAGTGACAACCATATAGCTAAACGCCAATGTAAGAACACAATTAACAAAAAACAGGGCAATATGGCAGAAAGCTCTGGATATGATAACAAACAGGAAAAAGACTTTATAATCTATGCTCAGGAGGGTCTAACAGGAATTTAAAAAGGAAACAAATTCCTCAAAGAAGTACAGGAAAATATAATCAAAAAAGGCCCTAGGAGGAAACAAATAAATCACTTAGAGAAATACAGGAAAATAAAATCAAACAGATAAAGGCATTTAAGGAGGATACAAATAAACCACTTAAAAATTAAGAAAAAATATAAACAGAGAAAGTCATGAGTCAAAGTAACCTAATAGATATCTACAGAATATACTTTGTTCTCAGCACCGCATGGTACCTTTTCCAAAATCAAACATACAGTCAATCACAAAACAAACCTCAATAAATACAAAATAAAATGGTTTAAGACCTGAAAATAGAGATAGAATTAGTAAAACAAAACTGAGGATATCCTAGAACTGGAAAATTTAGCGAATAGAACAGGAACCGCAGAGATAAGCGTACTAGAAAATGAAAGAGAGAATCTCAGACACAGAAGAAACTCAGCAAAGCTTTCAATCACCATAGAGGGAAAAAAAAAACTTAAATAGTATCAATGCTCAAACCAGTCCTACAGAGATATTAGGAGAAAAACTCCAACACAATGAGGTCAACTACTCCAAGAAAACACAGGATATAAATAACTTTACAACAGCCAAACCAAAAGAACACAAGCAACTATCAACTATCAACAATATCATTAAAAATGGAACTATCAATCATTGGTCATTATCTCTCAACATCAATGGATTCAGCTCTCCAATAAAATGACACAGGTTAAAAGAATAGATGTAAAAACAGGACCCAATATTCTGCTGCACACAACCTCAGAGTAAAAGGATAGAGAAAAAAAATGGTTTGTTTTCCAAGCAAACAAACCCAAGAAGCAAGCTAGAATAGCCATTCTGGTATCTAATAAAATAGACTTTCAACCAAAATTAATCAGCTAGGATGGAGAAAAATACTTCATTCACATGAAAGGAAAAATCCACCAAAAAGGACATCACAGTCCTAATCATCTATACCCCAAATGCAAGGGTACACACATAAGAAACATTATTAAATCTTAAATCTTACATTGATCCCAACACCTTAATAGTTAGTCTTCAATGCACAGCTCTCACCAATGTTCAGATCATTGAGACAGAAACTAAATAAAGAAATAATGAAGTTAATGAATGTCATGAATCAAAGTAACCTAATAGATACCTACAGTATATACTTTGTTCTCAGCACTGCATGGAACCTTTTCCAAAATTGAACATATAGTTGATCACAAAACCAACCTTAATCAATACAAAATAATTGAATTACCCCATTGTAATTAAAACTGGACCTCAACAACAGAAAAAACAAAAAGCCCACAAACTCATGGAAAGTGAACAACTCCCTACTCAACGAACAAAGTGTCATGGAAAGAATTAAAGAAACAAATTAAGGAGTACCTAAAATTCAGTGAAAAAAAAAAGGCTTCTAAATTATGGAACACAATGGAAACACTAAGAAGAGGAAAGCTGGTGGCACCTGGTGAAAGAAAGCAATGGGAGAGATCCCATGCTAGCAACTTAACAGCTTACCCAAAAGCTCTAGAAAAAAAAAAAAAAAAGCAAACATACTCAAGAGGAGTAGATGGCAGGCAATAATGAAATTCAGGGGTAAATCAATAAATTAAAAACAGAACAATACAATGAATTACTGAAACTAAAAGTTGGTTTAAAAAATCTACAAGATGGACAAACTAATAAAGTTAGAGAACAGTATATAAATCAAAAAAGAAAATCAGGGGAGGGGTCATAAAAACATACACTGATGAAATCTAAAAAAAAAAATTATTAGGTCTTACTTCAAAAACCTGTACTCTGGGCTGGGAGGATGCTTTTTCTGACCAGCATCACAGGAGGAACTGCACAGCACCCAAGAGACAGAACTCTGGGCCCTAAAACACCAGCGATTGTGTTTCCCAGGTGAGAGAAAACCCCATATTTGTATGAATCAATCGGGATCAGGTCGCCCAGCTAAACCACAAAAGAGTTTCCAGGTCCCAACAGGTGCATCAGGTACATTGGCTGCCAGCCCAGAGTCACAGGCCTGCATGCTCTAATCACCATCCCAAACTGAACTGTGGGCCCACAATGTCAGAGACTGGGATTTCCAGTCAAAAGAAAACCCCATGGTGAAGGAAGCAATTGAGACCAACCTCAGATCACCCAGAAAATCCCTGGAGAAAGTCCCAGGGTCAGCTGCTCACAGCCCAGAGACCTGCCTGCATGCCCAACTCACCATCCCAGACAGGGCACCAGACACTAGGTTTCTCTATTAGGGGGAAATCCCACAGTGAGAAACAGCAGTTCTAACCTCAGGGCACTGAGAGGATCCCTTCACCTCTGAAAAGTTCTTGGGAAAATTTTCCCAGTTCCTGCAGGTGCCCAGGTGCCCAGTCGCCAGCTAGGTGCAACCATGCAATTGCAACTATGTGTTCCACTCACCATCCCAGATGGAACTGTTGACCTCAAAACACCATAGATTGAGTCTTCCTGTAGGGAGGAAACTCCACAGTGGGAAAAACATCGGGTCTGACCTCGGGATACACAGCTTCAGAAAAGTTTCTGCATTCCCAAAGGCTCTAGACTCTAAACCACCTCCCTCACACACAAGAGCTGTGATAACAAGCTACTGGTTAGCCCAAGGGCACACAGCTCCAACCTCAGATGTACAGAAGCCTGAGAGCAACTGGATTGGCCCCCAGATAGAGCTCCAAGGTGCGACTAGTTATCCCTAGCTAAACTGATGAAACTATGGGGCTCCCTGGTTCTTCAAGAGGGCTGTGCTCAGCAAACAGAGCATAAGAGCAGTAGCAGGAGTAGCTCACTAAATTCAGAGCATCAGGGCAGCTGTTTCCAGGACTTCTCCTGGTGAGAGGAGAGCCTTCCTGATTACCAACGGCCACAGTTAGCACATAGTTCACATAAGGTAAACTGTGGCAATTCCTGAGAAGCACTGCCATTTGATTGACCATACCAAAAAAAAAACTGAGGAGGCCTTATTCAGAACTCTGCCAAAGGATTTCTCCTTACCCCAGGATTCCAGAAGGCACCAGAAATTAACATCCAATACCTAAGACACCCAGATAGGTAGAACCCAGCATTAAAGCACAACCAATAAAAGCCAAAGCATTGTGGCATGCCCAGAACAGAGTTATCCAGGGTCAAGTAACCCTAGATACCCTAAAGTAAGTAAAATTCAAGAAGATGATATCTTTACATTTAAACATATGAAGAGAATGATGAAGGAAACAGATAAAATGTGTAAAGAATCAGAGGAAGATAAAGTTAAACAGATTATAGCCATTTCTAAAGAAACAGAAGAAGATAAAGTCAGAGTATGGCCATCAATAAAAAAAAAATACAGGAAGATGCAGCCAAACAGTTTGTGGCCTTCAGAAAAGAAATAATTAAGTCACTGAAAGAAATGAAAAACAGAACAACAACAAAAACAACAACAACAAAAAAAAAAAAGAGGAACTTTCAAACAAACAGGTTTAGGAATTAAAGGAAAAACATGAAAATTCAGTCAGACTGATGAAGGAAATCAACAAAATGGTGCAAGATCTGAAGACAGAATTGGAAAAATTAAAGAAAACACAGATGGAGGAAATCATGGAGAAAAAGAACTTATGAAAGAAAACAAGAACTACAGAGGTAAGCATAACCAATAAACTACCAATAGAGATGGAAGAATCTCAGGTGTTAAAGATACACAATAGAAGAAATCGATGTAATCATCACAGAAAATGTTAAATCTAAAAAATTCCTGACACAGACCATCCAAGAAATTCAAGACAACATAAAAAGACAAAACCTAAGAATAATAGGAATAGAGGAAAAAGAAGACTCCCTCCTCCAAAACCCAGAAAATATTTTCAACAAAATCAAAGAAGAAAATTTCCCAAACTTAAGAGAGGCCAATAAGAATACAAGAGAGGTCTACAAAACACTAAATAAATTAGTCCAGAAAAGAAAATCCTCCTGCCACCTAATAATCAAAACAGTAAGTATACAGAACAAAGAAAAACATACTAAAAGCTGCAAAGGAAAAAGGCCAAGTAACATACAATGACAAGCCTATCAGAATCACACCTGATTTCTCAACAGAGATTATGAAAGTCAGACCTTAAAGCAGAACTTAAGAGAAGACAAAACTCTGTCCTCATAGATGGAGAAAACAAGATATTCAAAGACAAAAACAAATTTCAACAATATCTACCCATAAATCCAGCATTACATAAGATAATGAAAGAAAAACATACAACCCAAGAAAACTAACAATGTTCATGAAAATTCAGGAAATAACCTCACTAGAGAAAAACTAAAAGTAGCGAAGCACACAAACATATTACCACAACCAACATCAATATCGAAAGAAATAACAGACACTGGTCATTAATCTCTCTCAACATTAATAGACTCAATTCTTCAATAAAAAGATACAGACTAACACAATGGATGCATTGTGACCCAACAATCTGTTGGATAAAAGAAACACACCCCACAAAGAAATACAAGTCACAAAGATAGCTATTTCCTGAGAGTAAAGGGCTGGAAGATGGCTTTCCAAGGAAATGGACCCAAGAAGCAAGCAGGAGTAGCCATTCTAATATGTAATAGAATAGACTTTCAACAAAAATTAATGAAAACAGATGGGGAAGGACACTTCATACTCATCAAAGGAAAATTCCACCAGGAAGACATCACAATCCTGGATATCTGTACCCCAAATACAAGGGCACCAATATTTGTAAAACTTAATGATAAAACGTAAACCATACATAGATCTCCATACATTGGTAGTGGGAAACTTCAACACCCCACTCTCAACAAAGGACAGGTCAACAAAACAGAAATTAAACAAAGAAACAATGTCTCTAACAGAGGTCCTGAAACAAATGGACCTAACAGATATCTACAGAACCTTTCACCCAAACACAAAAGAATTTACCTTCTTCTCAGGACCTCATGGAACCTTCTCCAAAACAGACCATATAGTTGGTCAAAAAGCAGTCCTCAGCAGATACAAGAAGATTGAAATAATCCCTTGTATGCTATCTGACCACCATGGACTAAAGCTGGACCTCAACAACAACAGAAATAGCAAAAAGTCTACACACACATGGAAACTGAACAACAATGACATTGGGTCAGGAAAAACATAAAGAAAGAAATCAAAACTTCCTGGAAGTCAATGAAAATGAAAACACAATATACCCAAACTTATGGGGCACAATGAAAGCAGTGCTAAGAGGAAAGTTCATAGAACTAAGTGCCTTCAAGAAGAAATTTGAAACATCTCATTCAAACAACACCTGAAAGCCCAGGGGATGGGGGGAAGCAGACACATCAAAGAGAAGTAGACGGCTGGAAATAATCAAACTCAGGGATGAAACCAATAAATTAGAAATGAATAAAACAATTCAAAGAATCAATGAAACCAAAGGCTGGTTCTTTGAGAAAATTAACAAATAGACAAACCCTTAGCAAAACTGACTAAAAGGCAGAGAAACACTATCCAAATCAACAAAATCAGAAAAAAAAGGAGACATAACAACAGATATTGAGGAAATCCAAACAATCATTAGGATTTACTTCAAAAGCCTATATGCCACAAAATTTGAAAATCTAAATGAAATGGACAATTCTTTTGCCAAAGCTGAATCAAGACTAGGTAAATCAATTAAATAGTCCTAAGGAATAAGAAATAGTCATCAAAAGTCTCCCATCCAAAAAAAGCCCAGGGCCATATGGTTTCAGTGCAGATTTCTACCAGACATTCAAAGAAAAGCTAACATCAATACTCTTCAAAGTATTCCACAAAACAGAAACAGAAGGAACATTATCAAATTATTTCTATGAAGCCATAGACACCTTGATAACTAAACCTCACAAAGACCAAACAAAAAAAGAGAATTTCTGTCCAGTCTTCCTTATGAACATTGATGCAAAAATACTAAAAAACTGGAAAAAGAATACATCAAAAATATCATACACCATGACTAAGCAGGTTTCTTCTACGTATGCAGGGGTGGTTCAATATATGGAAATCTATCAGTGTAAATCCACCATATAAACAAAATAAAAGAAAAAAACACATGATAATCTCCTTAGATGCTGAAAGAGTATTTGATAAAATCCAACACCCATTCACGTTTAAAGTCTTGGAGAGATAAGGGATACAAGGCACTTACCTAAACAGAGTAAAGGCAACATACAGCAAACCTATAGCCAACAGTAAACTAAACAGAGAGAAACTTAAAGCAATCCCACTAAAATGAGGGACAAGACCTGGCTGCCCACTCTCTCCATATCTCTTGAACATAGTTCTTGAAGTCCTTGCTAGAGCAATAAGACAGTTAAAGGAGATCAACGGGATACAAATTGGAAAAGAAGAAGCCAAAGTATCACTGTTTGAAGATGATCTGATAGTATACATGAGTGACCCCAAAACTCCTTCCAGGGAACTCTTACAGCTGATAAACACCTTCAGCAAAGTGGCTGGATATAAAAATTACTCAAAAAAAAAAATCAGTAGCCCTCCTGTATACAAAAGATAAGAGAGCCAAGAAAGAAATTAGGGAAACAACACCCTTCACAATAGTCACAAAGGACATAAAGTACCTTGGTGTGACCCTAACCAAGCAAGTCAAAGACTTGTATGAAAAAAATTTCAGACTCTGAAGAAGGAAAAAGAAGAAGATATCAAAAGATGGAAAGATCTCCCATGCTCATGGCTTTTAAGGAATATAACAGTAAAAATGGCCATCTTACCAAAAGCAATCTACAGATTCAATTCAATTCGCATCAAGTTATCAACACAATTCTTTATAGACTTTGAAAGAAAAATTCTCAATTTCATATGGAATAACAAGAAACCCAGACTTGCTAAAACAATCCTCTACAAGAAAAGCTCTTCTGGAGGTATGTCCATCCCTGTACAGTTTCAAGCTGTGCTATACAGCAAAACTAAGAAAAACTGCATAGTACTGGCACAGAACAGAATGGTGGATAAATGGAATTAAATAGAAGACCCTGGAAAAAACCCACACATTTACGGACACCTAAATAGCCAAAGAAATATAGACAAACAAAGAGGAAACAAATGGAGCTCTCAGAGAAATGACCATGAAAATTAAGGCAAACAAAGAAGAAATGAAGAAAGCTCTCAAAGAAATGTCCACACAAATGAAGGCAAATAAAGAAGAAATAAACAAAGCTCTCATAGAAAAACAGGCAATTATAGCCAAAGAAGTAGAGGCACAATTAGTGATACATACAGAGGAAACTGACAAAAAAATAGAAGCTGTCGTTGAAAAGCAGGACTCAACATTCAAACAGATGAAGGAAATGGTGCAAGACATGAAAACAGAATTAGAATCAATAAAGAAAACACAAATAGAGAAAAACTTGGAGCTGGAGAACATAGAGAAAAGATCAGGAACTACAAAGATAAGCATCAACAACAGAATACAAGAGATGGAAGAAAGAATCTCAGGAGCAGAAGATTCACTTGCAAAAATCGACACAACTCTCAAAGAAAAAATAAAATCAGAAAAGTTCCAAACACAAAACATCCAAGAAATCAAGGACACCATGAAAAGACAAATGCTAAGAATAATAGGAGTAGAAGAAAAAGAAGACATCAGGCTCAAAGGTCCGGAAAATATTTTCAAGAAAATTATAGAAGAAAACTTTCCCAACTTAAAGAAGGAGATGGCCATAAACATACAAGAGGCCTACAGAACACGAAATAGACTAGACCAGAAAAGAAATTCTTCATGTCACATCATATTCAAAACACAGAACAAAGAAAAAATTCTAAAAGCAGCAAGGGAAAAGGGCCAAGTAACATATGAAGGTAGACCTATGAGGATCACACCAGATTCCTCAACAGAAACTATGAAAGCCAGAAGGGCCTGGACAGAAATCATACAGTCCTTAAGGGACCACAGATTCCAACACAGACTACTATACCCAGCAAAACTTTCAATCAACATAGACAGAGAATCCAAAATATTCCATGACAAAACCAAATTTAAACAATATCTACATAGTAACACAGCTCTACAGAAGTTACTAGAAGGGAAACTCCAAACCAAAGAAAACAACTACATCTAAGGAAAGAGAGGAAATAGAAAACTACACAACAAAAAAAATCCCAGAAATAAACCCAGAAATAAACCCACACACCTATGAAAACTCGATTTTTGACAAAAAAGCCAAAACCATTCAATGGAAAAAAGACAGCATCTTTAACAAATGGTGCTGGTCCAACTGGATGTCTACATGCAGAAAAATGAAAGCAGATCCATATTTATCACCCTGCACAAAACTAAAGTCCATGTGGATCAAAGACCTCAACATAAAACCACATACTCTACATCTGTTAGAAGAAAAAGTGGGGAACAGCCTAGAACTCATTGGCACAGGAGACAACTTCCTGAACAGAACACCAACAGCACAGGCCTCTAAGAGCAAGAATCAATAAATGGGACCTCATGAACTGAAAAGCTTCTGTAAAGCAAAGGACACCGTCATCAAAACAAAATGACTGCCTATAGATTAGGAAAGAATCTTCACTAACCCTTTATCTGACAGAGGACTTATATCCAGTATATACAAAGAACTAAAGAATCTGAAAAGCAGCAAACCAAGTAATCCAATTAAAAAATGGGGAACAGAGCTAAACAGAGAATTCTCTGTAGAGGAATATAGAATGGCAGAGAAACACTTAAAGAAATGCTCAACCTCATTAGCCATTAGGGAAATGCAAATCAAAACGACCATGAGATTTCTCCTCACACCCATTAGAAAGGCCAAGATGAAAAACTCAAGTGACAACACATGCTGGAGAGGTTGTGGAGAAAGGGGAACCCTCCTCCACTGCTGGTGGGAATGTAAACTGGTACAACCACTTTGGAAATCTATCTGACTCTTTCTCAGACAATCAGGAATAATGCTTCCTCAAGACCCAGCTATACCACTGCTAGGTATATACCCAAATTTTGCTCAAGCACAACCATGTTTGTAGCAGCTTTATTTGTAATAGCCAGAACCTGGAAACAACACAGATGTCCATCAACGGAGGAATGGGTACAGAAATTGTGGTATTTTTACACAATGGAATACTACTCAGCAATCAAAAAAGAGGAAATCATGAAATTTGCAGGCAAATGGTGGGATCTAGAAAAGATCATTCTGAGTGAAATATCCCAGAAGGAGAAAGACAAACATGGTATATAATCACTTATATAGACCTATAAGATATGATAAACATAATGAAATCTATACACCTAAAAATGATAATCAAGACAGCGGACATGGGGTAAGATGATCAATCCTCGTTTGGGAAGATAGATGGGATATGCATTAAATGTATGACAGGAGTCTACTGAAGGCATCTGAAAGATTCTAACTAGCAGTGTTTTCAAAGCAGACACAAAGACTCATAACCAAACCTTTGGCAGAGTACAGGGAATCATATGAAAGAAGGGGAGTTAGTATGATGGGAAAGGATAGGAGCTTCACAAGGACAAAATTTATCTGGGCACAGGGTCTTTTCTGAGACTGACATTCAACCAAGGACCATGTGTGGATATAACCTAGAACCTGTGCTCGGATGTAGCCCGTGATAGTTCAATAAGCAATTGGTTTCCCATAGTAAGGAGAACAAGGACTATTTCTAACAGGAACTCAATGACTGGCTCTTTGACCTCCCCATCCCCCAAGGGAGGAGCAGTCCTGTTAGGCCACAGAGGAGGATTTTGCAGCCAGTCCTGATGATACCTGATAAAACAGGATCAGATGAATGGGGAGGAGGTCCCCCCCTATCAGTGGACTTGGAAATGGGCAGGGTGAAGATGAGGGAGAGAGGGTGGGATTGGAAGGGAATGAAAATTAAATAAAAAGAAGTCTATATAGGTTTATTGCTTATTTTTAGTGTGGTATATTTTGAGTTATTTTTCATTTTGGTTTTATGGGGTTTTTTTTTCTTGTTTTGTTTTTTTTTTTTTTTCCTTTTGCAACAAAGTTCTATCTACTATAGGCTCATTCCAAACTTGGAAATTCTTCTGTATTGAAATCTCAAATTCTAGAGTATGTGCATGCCTAGACGCATGTCTTTGGAAACCAGAGGTAGAGTTGGTATCTTCTTCATAGTTGTTTAGAGACGGATGTCTCTCTGAACCTGTAGTTTACTAATTTAATGATGTTTGCTGTCCAATTAAATGTAAAGCTCTACCTGACATAGCGTCTCTATTACTGTGATCACAGATGCACCGTGGAGCATCTAGTTTTTTTATTCAGTGTGTGTGTGTGTATATGTG
This sequence comes from Meriones unguiculatus, assembly GCF_030254825.1. Taxonomy (NCBI): domain Eukaryota; kingdom Metazoa; phylum Chordata; class Mammalia; order Rodentia; family Muridae; genus Meriones; species Meriones unguiculatus. Next base: position 1,099,756 of record NW_026843712.1, on the reverse strand, counting down.
TGCGTGTGTGTATTTTATTCTACTCAGTGCCCCAAATAAGCTGCATTTAATAAAACCTGAAGATATATATATATGCATTTGTAATATTGTAAACTTTGACTAATTTTTAGTTTTCCAAGATATAATTTTAATATAAGAAGTGACTTGAAATGTTTTCTTATGCTTTCACATACTCAAATGCTAAACTAAGTAAAGGATGCAAAATTTAGATTTTATTTTCTTTCTGCATCAGTTTTGTAAAAAAAAAAAAAACATGAAAAAACATATTAGCTGCCTAAAAAACATTTGACAAAAATGCAACACTTCTTCATTGTGAAGTCTTGGAAAGATCAGTGATATATCTCACATACCTAAAAATACTAAAGGCATTTATACAGCATGTCTATTGCCTGCATCATTAATGAAAAGAAACTTAAAACAATTCCACTGAAATCAGACACAAGACAAGGCTGCCTACTCTCTCTGTATCTCTTCAATATAATCCTAATAAGGACTAATAAGTTCACAGGGGAAGAAGATAGGGTCAGTCCTTAAGCCACTTGATGAAGGTGAGTGGGAAGTGGTGAACTCCCCGTATCCGAGAAATAGAAGGGAGGGATTGGAGGAAGAGAGATTGAGAGTGGAACATGGAGGAGAGGATAAAGGGGGCTGTGATCAAGACATAAAATGAATAATTAATAAAAAAAAAGATACCCCCATCCTACCTCTTCTTTGCCTCAGAGTTACAGAGAGCCATTTTTTGTCCAGATCAGATGCTGTGAACATTTCCTGATACCTCATACTCCCAAGAACTGGGACTAAAAACTACTTACCATTCCACTGTCATAGTCCATAGTGCCTAATTGTAGTGGTGATACCAAGTCCCAGTCAAATTTGAGCTGAAGTTTGAAATAGCAGTTGCCGAAGGTCACTTTAAATAATGGAAACAGCACCTCCAAGGGAACTGTTGGCTGAACGGCCATCTCACACAAAAATACAGAGACACATGTGGGGTACCCTATGTAATACCCACTGAATCAAGGGCCAGAACAAGCCCACTCACAGGTGGAAGGTGTTTGCAGAAATAGCTTCTCCTCAGAAAGATCTCTCCTTCAATACCTTCCCAAGGCAAAGATAGGCTTTGAATCCTGTTGAGTCTGTTCCAGGCCACTGCCTCTCCCCACATCTTCAGCATGACAGTATCAGATGGAATCAGCGAAGGGACCTGGGTTCAAGAAACTGAAGCAGTTCCTATCTTGCAAGGTGGTGACATTACATGACAATGTCCCTCAGGCAAAAGTGGATTTGTACTACTGGTTACATACACTATAGGTTTGGGGCACTGTTACCCTGTGCTGGCTGAGATGCAAGTCCTAAACTGTATATCTGGAAGTTATGGAAGTCATTTAATGTAATCCTTATAGCACTGGGAAAATAACCAATGTGAAGTGGTTGAACAGTAGCCACTCTGGCCTTAAGAATATCTTTCTTACTGTTGGGCATGCATAATACTTTTTGCATGGCTGCATGTTTGGCAGGATTGTGGCCAACATAATATACCTATCTCCTGTTCAATCTTTATCCTCTAAATTCTTAATCTGGACAGGGATTCTCTGGCTGAAGATGCATTAACCTCAGGTGTTAATTCTTGTGCTCATCCACACTACACAAATAAATAAAAAGGAAGCTACAAGACTTGGCCAAAATTTATCTCATTCAATTCCATTTTATACGTGGTGCACCTTCATTAATGTTCTTGTCAGAAATGCTTTGCTTTTTATCCTGTGGAAAAATACAAGAATCATGGAGAATATTCACCGTCTTTGCTTCCTAAATGCTTGGTAGATGTTGCCCTAACAACACTGGATTCTGACATGTGCAACACACAAACAAGAGATAAGCATCTGAATATAAGCACAGAGAGACATGTAGAAGTGGCCCCAGATCCTTTAACAAGGCTGATATTCTTTTGTGATGTCTTTTCTTTCTCTGACTACCTGATATTCTGTGTTCACTTGGACAGCCTCTTTTGCTAGGCCCAGATTAGTAAAAATTCCTGGATGACACTTGGGAGATCATCACAGAGGAGCACATAGAAGACAGCCATGTTGGTTTGAGATGGAAAAGTGTGTAGTTGAAGGCAAAAAACAGGCTAGCCACTCTGATACAGGATTCTTCGTAGGAATGAATGTTAAGCCCAAAGAAGTTTTCCTTAATCTGTCTCAGAATTTCAGAATGCGATTGGGATTATCACCTCAAGAGGTGTGTATAGCCTACCCACACCCACAACTTTCCCTCACACTTGAATGTTTTTCTTAGCTCAGTAAAGCCTTTGATATCATGCATTGTGTCATTCTACATGGAAAAAACAAGACAAATACCCTTTCAAGGTATAGCTGCTTGCTCACCTAGTAAGGTCCTAATTCTCCATTCATGGGTGGTCTTCCTTAGGGTAATAGTACAGAAGATTTGGCCACAGGTCATCCATAATAATCTGTGAATGGAAGGAGGACATAATATGGAAATGCCATTCCCAGGAGTCACAGCAGTTCAACTAGGTCCTACAGGATAATGGATGGTCAGAGAAAGCCAATCTCAGCAATCTTGTCAGAGGCAGGGAACCTGTGTGCATACAACCCGTTGATAAAAGTGAGCCTGGTGATGTCTTGCTTGCAGTTGTTGGAACGATGTTCAGCCTGTCCAATCCACTCTATTACACTGGAAACTGACTACTTGTATCCTGCAAAAAAGCAGTATAGTTAGCTCAAGCGACATGCCCAAATGACCACACATACCAGTGATACTGAGTTGAAAGTCCTTAGTGACAATGTCGTTTTGGAAGTATGGAAAAGTAAAGAAAAAACATCATCCTGCACATCCTCAGCTCATTGTTGTACTCCTCCATCTGTCAAGATATGGAAGAAACAAAAGAGAAATCACTATGTGTGCAATGAGAGCCCACATACTATAATGATGTGTTCCACATTTGTTTTTACTGAAACTCCCCTTATGCTATGCCCAGACACAATTTCAACTGACCTCCAAGCTCAACAAGTAGTTCAGTAAGTCTGTGTCTTGGTTGCTGATGACAACTTCTGGGATGGTTCACCATCTGCCTCTGGTCAAAGGACCTTGCTATTCTATGAAGAGAGGATCCAGATGCAAGTGGGCCATGATGGGAGAGTGGTCCTTGGAGTCTTTCTTTCATTGTCCTATGTTCTTTCCTAGCCTAAGATGACTTCTGTTCTCAGTCTCCTGTTCTATGAAAATCTGAGACTCTGTAGAAGGTGGAAATTACACTCCTTTGGAGTGGGATCTCTTGAGGCCTTGGGCGAGGAAGAGAAAACCAATACTAGCAGTCCAGTTGGAGTCATAAAACTCATATGCAATGACTCCAAGATGGCGGCAAGCAGAGTGTACCGTTTTGGAGAGGCAGAAGACATGAATCTCCGGAATTGGTGAGTGGAGAGTCAACGAAGCTAGAATTTGGACTTTTGGGCTTTCTAAAGGACAGGGGCCACCACAGAAGCATGGAGTGTTGTAGATTTAGATCGGGTGCGGACTTCTCTGGGAAGGAAATAGGGCGCTTCCCTTGTCCAGGCCTCCCGCCAGGGGAACCCGCACACAGCACCAGGCAGCTGAGTGCAAAGCTCACATCCGGGAGATCAAGGCAGGAGAGACAGTGCTCCAGGCCCCTTACAGCTGCAGTCTGCTGTAACCACCCGTTGAACACCTGTCCCCTTCTTGGACACACATCCCACTCAGGGCACTCCGGACCCAGAGCGCAATAACCCCAGAAACCTCCTCACAGGAGGAGCGCAGGCCTAATCACAGAGCTCCAACTACTGAGCACTAAACACAGAGACTCAGATCCACAATACAATTCTTCCTGGATATCAAAGCCGCAAAGCTTTAATAAAGTCTTGTCTGGGACCCAAGACGGGCGGAGGCAGGGAGACAGGGCTCCAGACGCCACAGCCGGAGGGGAGAGCAGTAATGACCTGCTGAATGCCACCACTCAGAGGAGAACACACCCCACCTAGGGTCCTCTCGCCAAGCTCTTCACCCAAGGAACACATCCCCACTACCACCACCACCCAGCTCTGCAGGAGTGCACGCACCACCGAAACTCCAACCCGCCAGAGTGTACGTCCAATACAGTGCTAGCCACAGAGACTCAGATCCACAGTGCAACACTTCCCAGACCCCAAGTCTGCAAGTGGCAGCACGGAATACACAGGGCTGCCCAGCCAGTGATTGTATGGGGCATCCAACCCCTCAGTGGTAGAAAACCAGCTGAACAGACACCAAAGACCAGCAGACTTGTAAAATCAATATGTGCGTGCATTCTTCAACAGCACTTTGTTACGACCCGCGTAATCATCTCGCCAGCAAGAACGCATGCGGACAACAGGATCCTTCTGCAGCAAGCTTTATTACAGTTAAGCGATGAAAGGAGGAAGACCCCGAGCCCAGAATGGCGCTGTTTATATAAGCACTGCTCGCACCAGAGTGGTGTGAGATGACATATCATTCCCTGATTGGCTGCTCACCCATGGTGTGAGATGACGTATCATCCCCTGATTGGCTGCTCACCCATCACCCCATATGACGCCCTGGGCTGGGCTCGTGACTTGGCGCGCATTTGCCAAACGGTCATGCGCTCTAGGACTTGTTTACCAGTTTTGAGAGCAGAAGCCAGCGCCATGGCGACCAAACTCTGACTCTCCACAGCACTTGCCATCCCTTAGTGCCTGCAAAAACAATTTCAGTGCCTGCAGGGCACCCCTCTCACACACTGAAGGCCTCTTCATTCACCAACACCCTGTCCCTTAGGACACACCCACAAGCACACACTCAAACACACACTAGCCCACATTTGTCTTTCTGCGCCTGCGAACTTTCGTTCTACAGGTATAGCTGAATAACCAACACACACACTGAAACCACTAGACCTCACCCATTTTCCTGAAGAATTCTCCAGATACCAGAGAAAAAACAGTCTGACCTGTAGAATCCAGGAACAGACGGTGAACACTGGCCAGAGGTCGGCGAAAGAACACAACCAACGCAAATCAAGATATCATGGCTTCACCGGCAACCTCCAAAATTATTGGACACTCCAACCCAGCAGAAACACAAGAAAATGATTTTAAAGCTATGATTATCCAGTTATTTGAGGCACATAAAGAGGAAACCAACAAATCTCTCAGAGAAAAAGTCATAGAAATTCAAACAGTTAAAGAGGATACAAAAAAAAAATCCCTTAAAGATTTGGCCTCCCGTCCTGAAGATACCTGATAAAACAGGATCAGATGAATGGGGAGGAGGTCCCCCCCATCAGTGGACTTGGAAAGGGGCACGGTGGAGATGAGGGAGGGAGGGAGGGAGGGAGGGAGGGAGGGAGGGACTGGGAGGGACTGGGAGGGAATGAGGGATCGGGACACGGCTGGGATACAGAGTTAATAAAATGTAACTGACAAAAATAAAATAAAAAAAAAAAGATTTGGCCTCCCAAACAGAAACAAAGAAAAATGAAGTGAATGAACAAGCTCTTAAAGAAACACATGCAAACATAGCCAAACAATTGGAGGCAAAAGCAGAGGCACTAAGAGAGGAAACAAACAAAAAAAAATAGAGACCATCTTGGAGACACAGGAATCCACACTCAAACAGATGAAGGAAATGTTGCAAGACATGAAAACAGAATTAGAATCAATAAAGAAAACACAAACTGAGAAAACCCTGGAACTGAAGAACTTAGAGAAAAGAGAAGGAAACTCAAAGGTAAGCATCACTAATAGAATACAAGAGATAGAAGAGAGAATCTCGGGTGCTGAAGATACACTCACAGAAATTGATACTTCTCTCAAAGCAAAAATAAATTTTAAAAAATCCCAAACACAAATCATCCAAAAAATCAAGGATGCCATGAAAAGGAAAATATAAGAATAATAGGAATTGAAGAAGAAGAGGAGTCCAGGCTACAAGGTCCAGAAAATATTTTCAAGAAAATCATAGAAGAAAATTTTTCCAACCTAAAGAAAGAGATGTCCACAAACATACAAGAGGCCTACAGAACACCAAATAGACTAGACCAGAGAATAAACTTCTCATGCCACATCATAGTCAAAACACTTAATCTACACAACAAAGAAAAGATACTAAAAGCAGCAAGGGAAAAAGGCCAAGTAACATATAAAGGCAAACCTATCAGAATCACACCAGACTTCTCATCAGAAACTATGAAAGCAGAAGGGCCTGGGCAGAGGTCATGCAGGCCCTAAGGGACCACAGATGCCAACCTAGACTACTTTACCCAGGAAAGCTTTCAATCAACATAGATGGAGAAAATAAAATATTCCATGACAAAACTAAATTTAACTAATATTTGAACAGCAAACCAGCACTACAGAAGATACTAGAAGGAAAATTCCAATCCAATGAAAACAAATACACCCAAGAAAATATAGGTTAAAGATATTTTCCAACAAAAATCAAAAGCAAATAAGCAATGATTCACAATAACATCGCCAACTCCACAATAATAGGAAATAACATTCAATGGTCATTATTTTCTATCAATATCAATCGACTCAACTCTCCAATAAAAAGACACAGACTAACAGAATGGGTGCGGAAACAGGAACCAACATTCTGCTGCATCCAAGAAACACACCTAAGCAACAAAGATAAACATTACCTCAGAGTAAAAGGCTGGAAAACAGTTTTTCAAGCAAATGGACCCAAAAAACAAGCAGGAGTGGCTATCCTAATATCTAATAATATAGATTTTCAACCAAAACTAATCAAAAAAGACATAAAGGGGCACTACATTTTAATCAAAGGAAAAATTCACCAAGAAGAAATCACAATTCTAAACATCTATGCCCCAAATACAAGAGCACCCATATTCATAAATGAAGCATTATTAAAGCTTAAACCAAACATTGATTGCAATACCCTACTAGTGGGTGACTTCAACACCCCACTCTTACCAAGGGACAGATCAACTAGACAGAAACCAAAAAGGGAAATAAAAACACTTACAGAGTCCCTAAATCAAATGGACCTAATAGATATCTACAGATCTTTCTACCCAAACTCGAAAGAGTATACCTTCTTTTCAGCACCTCATGGAACCTTCTCCAAAATAGACCATATAGTTGGTCATAGAGCAAGCCTCAACAGATATAAAAAGTTTGAGATAATCCCTTGTATTCTATCAGACGACCATGGAGTAAAGCTTGACATCAACAACGGAAACAACAAAAAGCTGAACACACACATGGAAACTGAACAACTTACTACTCAATGACGGCTGGATTAAGGAAGAAATAAAGAAAATAAAGACTTATTAGAATTCAATGAAAATGAAGGGACAACATAACCAAATTTATGTGACAAATTGAAAGCAGTGCTCAGAGGAAAATTTATAGCACTTAGTGCCTTCAAGAAGAAATTTGTAACATCACATACAAGTAACTTAATGGCCCAACTGAAAAACCTAGAAAAAAAAGAAGCAGATACACCCAAGAGGAGCAGATGGCTGGAAATAATAAAATTCAGGGCTTAAATCAATCAATTAGAAACAAATAAAACTATTCAAAGAATCAATGAAACAAAAAGCTGGTTGTTTGAGAAAATCAACAAGATAGACAAACCCTTAAAGAATCTATCAAAATCAGCAAAATCAGAAATGAAAAGGGGGACATAACTACAGACACTGAAGAAATCCAAACAATCAATAGGTCATACTACAAAAGCCTATATGCCACAAAATTTGAAAATCTAAATGAAATGGACAATTTTCTTGATAGATTCCATCTACCAATATTAAGTCAAGATCAGGTAGAAAGACTGAATAGACCTATATTCCCCAAGAAAATTGAAACAGTCATTAACAGTCTCCCCTCCAAGAAAAGCCCTGGGCCCGATGGTTTCAGTGCAGAATTCTATCAGACCTTCAAAGAAGTGCTCACTCCAATTCTCCTCAAACTATTCCACAAAATAGAAACAGAAGGAACACAACCAAACTCATTCTATGAAGTGACAGTCACCCTGATACCCAAACCACACAAAGACCCAACAAAAAAAGAGATCTTCAGACCTATCTCTCTTATGAATATTGATGCAAAAAATACTCAATGAAATACTTGCAAACTGAATCCAAGAACACATCGAAGATATCATCCACCATGACCAAGTAGGCTTCATCCCAGGCATGCAAGGGTGGTTCATCATACGGAAATCCATCAATGTAATCCACCACATAAACAAACTGAAGGAGAAAAACCACATGATCATCTCCTTGGATGCCGAAAGAGCATTTGACAAAATCCAACACCCATTCATATTTAAAGTATTAGAGAGGTCAGGGATACAAGGAACATACTTGAACATAGTGAAGGCAATATACAGCAAGCCTACAGCCAACATCAAACTGAACGGAGAGAAACTTAAATCAATCCCACTGAAATCAGGGACAAGACAAGGCTGCCCATTGTCCCCATATCTCTTCAACATAGTACTTGAAGTCCTAGCCAGAGCAATAAGACAACTAAAGGAGATCAAGGGGATAGAAATCGGAAAGGAAGAGGTCAAAGTGTCACTATTCGCAGATGATATGATAGTATACATGAGTGACCCCAAAAATTTAACCAGAGAATTCCTTCCGCTGATAAACACCTTCAGCAAAGTGGCAGGATACAAAATCAACTCCAAAAAATTAGAAGCCCTCCTGTACACAAAAGACAAAAAGGCTGAGAAAGAAATTAGGGAAACAACACTCTTCACAATAGCCACTAATAACATAAAGTACCTTGGTGTGACTCTAACCAAGCAAGTGAAAGACCTGTTTGAGAAAAACTTCAAGTCTCTGAAGAAAGAAATCGAAGAAGATATCAGAAGATGGAAAGATCTCCCATGCTCCTGGATTGGTAGGATTAACATTGTGAAAATGGCCATCCTGCCAAAAGCAATCTACAGATTCAGTGCAATTCCCATCAAAATACCAACTCAATTCTTTACAGACCTTGAAAAAAAGATTCTCAGCTTCATATGGAGAAACAAAAAACCCAGAATCTCCAAAACAATCCTGTACAACAGATCATCTGGAGATATCTCCATCCCCGATCTCAAGCTGTACTACAGAGCAATAGTAATAAAAATGGCATGGTATTGGCATAAAAACAGAAAGGAGGATGAATGGAACCGAGTAGAAGATCCAGAAATAAACCCATGTACCTATGAATATGCGATTTTTGACAAAGCAGCCAAACCATTCAATGGAAAAAAGATAGCATCTTCAACAAATGGTGCTGGTCCAACTGGATGTCTACATGCAGAAAAATGAAAATAGATCCACATTTATCACCCTTCACAAAACTAAAGTCTAAGTGGATCAAAGACCTCAACATAAAACCAGATACACTAAATCTGTTAGAAGAAAAAGTGGGGAACAGCCTAGAACTCATTGGCACAGGAGACAACTTCCTGAACAGAACTCCAACAGCACAGGCTTTAAGAGCAACAATCAATAAATGGGACCTCATGAAACTGAGAAGCTTCTGTAAAGCATAGGACACTGTCATCAAAACAAAACGACTGCCTAAAGATTGGGAAAGAATCTTCACCAACCCTTTATCTGACAGAGGGCTAATATCCAGTATATATAAAGAACTAAGGAAGCTGAAAAGCAACAAACCAAGTAATCCAATTAAAAAATGGGGAACAGAGCTAAACAGAGAATTCTCTGTAGAGGAATATAGAATGGCAGAGAAACACTTAAAGAAATGCTCAACCTCATTAGCCATTAGGGAAATGCAAATCAAAACGACCATGAGATTTCTCCTCACACCCATCAGAAAGGCCAAGATGAAAAACTCAAGTGACAACACATGCTGGAGAGGTTGTGGAGAAAGGGGAACCCTCCTCCACTGCTGGTGGGAATGTAAACTGGTACAACCACTTTGGAAATCTATCTGACTCTTTCTCAGACAATCAGGAATAATGCTTCCTCAAGACCCAGCTATACCACTGCTAGGTATATACCCAAATTTTGCTCAAGCACAACCATGTTTGTAGCAGCTTTATTTGTAATAGCCAGAACCTGGAAACAACACAGATGTCCATCAACGGAGGAATGGGTACAGAAATTGTGGTATTTTTACACAATGGAATACTACTCAGCAATCAAAAAAGAGGAAATCATGAAATTTGCAAGCAAATGGTGGCATCTAGAAAAGATCATTCTGAGTGAAGTATCCTAGAAGGAGAAAGACAAACATGGAATACACTCATTTATATAGACCTAAAAGATAGGATAAACATAATGAAATCTATATACCTAAAGAAGATAATCAAGAAAGTGGACACGGGGTATGATGATCTATCCTCATTTAGAAAGACAAATGGGATATGCATTGAACATATGACAGGAGTCTACTTCAGAAAGCATCTGAAAAACTCTACCTAGCAGTGTTCCAAAGTAGATACTAAGACTCATAACCAAACCTTCGGCAGAGTGCAGGGAATCATATGAAAGAAGAGGAGTTTGATGTGGAAAGGATAGGAGCTCCACAAGGACCAAACATGGATTGGTAGGATTAACATTGTGAAAATGGCCATCCTGCCAAAAGCAACCTAAAAAGGGCACAGGGTCTTTTCTGAGATGGACACTCAACCAAAGACCATGAAGGGATAAAACCTAGAACCTCTGCTTGGATGTGACCCGTGATAGCTCAGTATCAATTGGTTTCCCATAGTAAGGGGAACAAGGACTATTTCTAACAGGAACTCAATGACTGGCTCTTTGACCTCCCTACCTCCCAAGGGAGGAGCAGTACTGTTAGGCCACAGAGGAGGACTTTGCAGCCAGTCCTGAAAATACCTGACAAAAGGGAGTCATATAAAAGGGGAGGAGGTCCTGCCCTATCAGTAGACTTGGAAAGGGGCAGGGAGGAGATGAGGGAGGGAGGGTGGGATTGGGGAGGGAATGAGGGATACAGCTGGAATACAGAATTAGCAAAATGTAACTAATGAGAAAAATAAAATTAAAAAAAAAACTCATATGCACAGTTGAAGAAAACAAGCTGGTTGGTTGATGAAGTAGCTGTCAATTCCTCAGTATATGTAGGAAGGATGATAAAGAACCTGGGCTATGTCTCTCTTTCCTGGCCTGTGGAAGGAGTGTGTGCCTGTGCATGCATAGTCTGGCATGCTTCTTCCATTCAGGCAGGTTCTATGTCAATAGGAAAGGGATAGTGGAGGACATGGATTGACAGTGCCTGGGAGACTGATGGCATCATATTGCTTCAAAATTCCCCAAATATTTCTTTAGTAAATATGCATCCAGAAGCACAACCTCCCTGAATTATTAGGGAGCTGAGATCTCAAATGAGGCAGCATTTGCAGGGACAGTTGTTAAAGGGATCCATATTGTTTCCCTTACAAAAGGGCTGACAAATCATAGACTTTCTGCAGAATGCTGCTTCTGCAAATATCCCATGACAGGGCACTCCCAGTAGTGATTGGTGTCCCTGATTGAAGTATTTCTTCCTGATAAATACTGTCTGCCATACCAGGATGCCACTCAGTTTCTGAACATAACACTATGAGATTGGAATTTATTGTGTAAACTTTGGAGCTCTTTCTCCCCCAGACATCCCCATAGTTCATCTTAATCAGTTAGCTCCTTCAAACAAATTTTTCTCTCTGCTGCCAATGCCCAGTGACCACATTTAAGGATACAGCTTTAGCCCAGAAGCCCAGGATGCCCTGGATTATGGTCTTTCTGTGCTCAAAGTGAGATCTGAGCATCTTGGCCACCTTTGATTTAATCTGGGCAACAGCTCCACTACCACAGGCATTCATGAAGCTGAGCTCTAGTTGAAGAAGTGCTGGCTCCTCCATTTAAGAACTGTGCTTTGCAAACCTGTGACCTGAGGATGGCAGCCTTTATATCCCATGCTGGTCTTTGGAATCAGAGGCCTGCTCTATGTCTGTTTTAGCTCAGGCTGCTGATATTGTGCACCTTCCTGCTTTGTGCTTTTCCTTTATTTCTTCACCCCCATTCCTGACCTCTACTACCTCCATGATTTTTAACTCCCTCATAGTAGCCTCAACCCTTCCTTCCCACATGAGGCTGCTGCAGTGCCTCTGCAAGGGGTCCCCACAGGACTACCTACTTCTAGAGGCTTCCTTATATGGTTTTTCGCAGCAGGAGCACCTGAGCTCTTTCCTAGTGTCTAAAAGTCTCCTTACAGAAAGCTGTTTTCCAGGAGGAGTTCCTAGGGAGCCATATCCTCACACCCATCCTGGGACTTGCCATTGGGTGCTGACCTGTACAAGGATGCCTGAGACAGAAGCCGCAGGAGCTTTCAATGCTACACCATGATGGTCTTCTGAGTGGCCAACTGGCCTCTGAACTTTTTCCAGACTCTGTTGCCACTGGCTGTGGGTGGGCTACTGTGATGTCAGCCAGAAACAGGCCTTAAATTGTCTTATAATAAGTACATAGATAATCTCACTAACCTCCACTCTGCCTGGTAATCACTGCTTCAACCCAGACTCCCATGTCATTTCTCCATAAAACACACAACTTGACAAAGGTACTTGCATGCTTATGTACTTTACAATTGCTGATGTACATTTACTAACTTGTCAGATGGATAGATATGTATTCTACTGAAAGACTGTTCTTGTAAAGGTTGTGGCTGCTGAGAAGACATTTGAACATTAGGTCTGTTCCTTTCAAACCTTTCTGCTTAGCAAAGATAGATGAAATCCCACTCCTAAGCAGAATTCATAGGGACTAAGGTATTACTCAGCTTACAAACTTGAGAATAAATCATCCCTAAGTACAAAATTATTGGCAAAGTGATCCCATTAGAGTTGTAGGCTTTGAAGACTACAACTATAATGACATGCATGGTGTATTACTTTAAGAAAATGGAAGCAGGGAAGACTTACTCAGAGCTACAGAAAATTCAGTAATACTTACTAAATAGAACTGATGGGCTAATTCTGGGACTGAGTGTTATTTGGGTTAAGTCATTTTGTTTCTGCAGATAAACTCTTGAATGATACATTGACTGTGAGCCCAACATCACAAGCTATGTATTGAGGAAACAAGCAGATAATTATTTGTATCTAAAATTTAAATAATGCAGGAATTAGTGGATGAGTGTCTTGGGGGTGAGTGGGAAGTAACACTGCCTGAATTGGGTGTACAAGTCCAATAATTGCTGCTACTGCACACCCTTCAATTGCTACAACAGATGATCTTTCCCATCCCTATCTCTTTTTCTTTTCAACCAGTAGAAATATTAGAGGTTTAAAAGGATCATGAGTTTCCTTCTTTATTTTTTTAAATTGGAAATTGAAAATATATTCTGATAAATAAAACAACTACGTTGATAATAATTAATCTTATTCTTTCTATGTATTTCAGGGAAACTTGTGTTTATAGTTTTAACTTTTCTATCATAAGTGTTCATTACTCAACATTTCAGTGATTTTTTTCAAAAAATACTAATGAATAGTTACTAAGATGTTATTACCATAATTAGAATTTTCATAAATATGTATCTAGGATTTTCCCATTGGGAAAATTTAGATTCCTATTTTTATCATACACCACAATGTAGTATAGTTTCACTGTGTTATTTTTTAAGAGGTCTAGGCCACCATTTTGGAGGCATTTAAGGTAAAGGTATAATTAATCCACAGATTCCAGAGCATAATAAGAACTACTTGGTATAAATGTATTCTGATGAGTTCTATGGTGACAGGGTTGTATGGTTAATAATGCTGTTTTATAAACAAGGATGCAAGCAAGAAGTGAAAAGAAGAATAAGAAAATCAGGCATGAAAAGGTACGCAACATATTCTGGCAATGCTGTATTCAAAATTTTAAGAGAATTCAACAATTGTCAAGTCCATTCATGATGATAGGGACTTGTACTACTGTAAAGGGTATTATCATGGGGAAGAATAAGTATTCAAATTCACCTAAATTAGGAGGCTTAAAACCGTTCTTCTTATATTCAACCTGGTTTTCACCAAAGTTGGCCTACTGGAGATCACCTGCACTTGCTGCCGCCTAAAAACTTATAGAGTAGTTCATACTGAAGCATGCCACACATCAAGAAAACTGGATATCAGTTGTTGAGGCTTTTCCAGCTCTATTATAGTTCTACAGACTCTGTTCTCACAACTTTGTCTCATAAACTGTTGTCATACAAGAGGCAGTGTTTGGATAGTTCTCAGGAAACCAGAATCGGGATTCTTCCCAACACAATAAGCCATAAAGCCATAGTGAGAATCTAGTTTCAAGATGCCTCACTCAGCACACTTGATTCATGAGCTCACTTATTTCCAACAGTTCAAAATATTAAGTGATTAAAATGAAAAGATTTGACATCTTTCTTCAGGATATAGCAGGGTGAGTTCACTGGATCTTCCTCTCTAACAACCCCCACAATGTTCCACATCTAGCCAGGCTGGCACATTCAGAATGAAAATAAACCTTTAATTCAAAATAACTAAAAACTAACACATAGATAAAACTATATGCATAAAAACTAAGAAATAGATCTGTGATCTAAACCTTAAATAATAAAATTTCTAGAGTTCTATTATTTTAAATTATAAAACTCTAGAAGTTTTATTTAATTTTATTTATACAGTTTTATTTATAAGCAGTTCTCTATATGATATGGTATAGCAAAGGACTTCCTAAATAAAACTCCACTTTTCCAGGACAATGCCCACAATTCAGAAAGTACAAAGCTTCTGCACAGCCAGAGAAGCAATCAACAAGGTGAACAGGAAATCTACAGAATGGAAGAGTATCTATGCCAGCTACTTTGTACTATGTACTTTGCCAGTACATCAAACAAAAGATTAATATCCAGATATAAATGGAACTCAAAACAAAACTGACACATTCAAAAAATAACCCTGGGACCTTACTGGAGAGCTCTTGAAAGACAACTAAATGGTTAAGAAATGTTTCAACAGTAAGATCTGGAGAGGATAGGAACTCTACAAGGAGAGCAACAGAACCAAAAAATCTGCACACAAGGGTCTTCCTGAGACTGATACTCCAACCAAAAACTATGCATGAGATAACCTAAGACACAGATGTAGCCCATGGCAGTTCAGTATCCAACTGGGTTCCATAGTAATGGGAACAGGGACTGTCTCTGACATGAACTGATTGGCCTGCTCTAGGATCAGAAGGAAGGAAAAGAAGACCTCCCCTATCAGTGGACTTGGGGAGGGGCATTCGTGCAGAGGGTAGAGGAAAGGAGGGATTAGGATGGGAGGAGGGAAGGAACCACAGGAGGGATACAAAGTGAATAAAGTGTAATTAAAAAAAAAAGACTCTCCACCTCTTAAGATCCAGAAGTGTAAATGGGGTAAAGGTAAGAGACCAAAGAATTAAGAACTAGGTTATTGGTGTACTGAGCTAAAAAGTTTGAAACATATCAGACCAGCTGACTTTGCTGCTCCTGGGCGGATCAAGCCAACTTCAGGGAAGAGATGACCTTGCTGCTCCTTAGAGGTACTGTTGCCAGAAAACTGGCCTGGATGGCCTTGCTCCTGGAGATAATTGCCCTCTCTCCCTTAGCAGCAGTCTATCTGTTCAGGACAGGACTGAAACCCAAGGCTAGCCATTTCCCCTCACCCTAGGCAAAAGAGAGCAAAGAAAGCTGGAACTGTTCATGGTCCTAGTGCTTTCCCATAGCAAACAATTTTGAAACGCAGCACCGCCCTTTTCAATATTAATCAATAGAAGCTTGCGAGGCTAGCTTCCCTTGCTTTGGGAATGCTAAGAGGGAATGGGGCCTATAATTCACCCACAATCTGGAGCTCGGGGCTCTCTGTTGGATGCCAATGCCTTGGTGTCTGCAAAAGACCAGCTCGAGCTGTGAATAAAGATCCTCATGTGTTTTGCAACAAGAACAAAAAAAAGCAATGTTTCAAAAACAATCATTCTCCCTATCAATGAGGAAAATGCAGATTAAAACAACTTTAATATTTCATATTACCCCAGTGAAAATGGTAAGCAGGAATGAAAACCCACAGAGCACAGACAACCCTTATTCAGTGTAGATGGAACTGCAAACTAATATATTCACTATAAAAATTAGTATTGAGAATTCTGAGAAAGCTAAAAATAGATCTCTCTTATCACCTAATTATATTACTTCTTGCTGTGGAGAATTTAAGTTAGCCTGGTTTAAGTTTAAGTTATATTACTTCTTGTTATGAAGAGTTTAAGTTAGCCTAGTTTAAGTTACTCCATTTTGAAATAAAGAGCCTTCCCGACTGAAGCTGAATTCAGGTAGCAGGAAATAACACAGAATGTGCACTTAGCAGAAAACAAAGTTAACTTTCCTAGCAACATCCTCCAGGAAATATCACAGATTAAATATTTTATATATAAAAAAAAATAAGAGACAATCTCCCTGGCAATAGTCAACAAGAATCGGTTAAGAATCAGCTGGAGAGAGGCGGGGCAAGATGGCAGCACCGGGAGGACTCTCATTCTGAGCAGCAGCACAGCAGGATCGGCACAGTGACCAGCAATCAAAACTCATGGCCATAAAACACAAGCAATTATGTTTCTCAGGTGAGAGGATACCCCACCGTGGGGGATTCAATCAGCTTTTAACTCACCCAGCTAAACCGAGAAAGAGATCCCTGTTCCGCAAGATGCTTAGACGCCAGCCCTAACCCACAGCCACACGCCAATGTCTCTGGTCATGGTCCCAGACTGAACTGTGTGCACCACACTATCAGAGACTGGAATTTTCAGTCGAGAGATAACTTCATGGTGCAGGAAATGATTGGGACTGACCTTAGGTCACCAAGACATCCCCTGGAAAAGACTCGGGGGTTCCACGGGTGCCCCAGGAGCCAGCCCGGAGCCAGAGCCAGGGACCCAGGCTCCAGCACAGAGCCCTACCTGTGTGCCTGATTTGCTGCCTCAGATAGAACTGTGGGCCCCAGGGCACCAGAGACTGATTTTCACTGTCAGGCGCAAACCCACAGGAAGGGAAACGGCTGGTCTGATCTCAGAACACTCAGCTGATACCACCACCCTGAAAAGGTCTCGGGAAAAATTACTCAGTTTAGGCAGACGCCCAGGCTCCCAAAGACTGAAAAGGTAGACACAGGTAGTTTCTGTGCGCCCCAGGGCAGAAAAGAGACTGGGAGTCGCTGTCTCCAGAGAATCCACAGGGAAGGAAGGAAACTGTACTGACTTAAACCACCCAATCCTTCCCTGGAAAAAGTCTCACAGACAGGCAGGGAGAAGCCGCCATCACTGAGCTGTGCTAAAGACATAGGCAGTTTCTGCATGCCAACTAGCTGGCAAAGACTGAGAGGTGGGCCCCAGGGAAAAAAGGGACTAGGAGTCCCTGTCTCCAGAGAATCCACAGAGAAGGAAGGAAACTTTACCGACTTAAATCACCCAGTCCTTGTGAGGAAAAAGTCTCACAGACCTGCAGGGCGGAGCCGCCATCACTGAGCTGTGCGCCAGACACAGGCACAAACAATTGCTGTATCCCAGATGTCCAACTGTCACAGCAGCTGATCATTTAATTTACAGCAAGAAACCCAGAAACAGGGCAGCTATCTTCAGGACTTCCCTGGGTGAGAGGAGAACCCTCTCGACTAACAAAGACCACAGTTACCACTCAGGTCTCTATCCCTGAGCTGAGCAGCAGTAACTCCCAAAAAAATGCCAGCCATCCAGAGACTATACCCAAAAAGCTGAGAAGACTTCCTTCAAGAAAAACCACCTTTTTGCCAAGGGGATTCTATCCACCACAGGATCCACCAGAAAATAACCCCCAAAACCTAAAATAGCCCAATGGGTAGAGGCCAGCGTAAAAGCTCAAGCAACAAAAGACAGCAATATGGCATCTCCAGAACCCAGTTACCCAGGGGCAAGTAGCCCTGGACACCCCAGCATAATTGAAATCCAAGAGGATGACCTAACAACTATGCTCATGAAGATGATAACAGAGGAAACAAGATATGTAAAGACATAAAGGAAGATAAACTCAAACAGAATACTACCATCCGTAAAGAAATAGAGAAGGTTACAGCCAAATAGTTTGTGGCCTTTAGAAAAGAAATGGTTAAAGTACTAAAAAAATTAAAGAAAGAGAGCTGTTTCAAACAAACAGCTGAAAGAAGTGATGGAAAAACAGGAAAATACAGTGACACAAGTGAAGGAAATCAACAAAATGATTCAAGATCTGAAGATAGAATTAAAGAAAACACAAATGGAGGAAATTACAGAGAGAAAGAACTTAGGGAAGAAAACAGGAACTACAGAGGTTAGCATAACGAGACTACAAGACATGGAAGAAAGAATCTCAGGTATAGAAGATACAATGGACGAGGTAGATGTATCTGTCAAAGAAAATGTTAAATCTAAAAAATTCCTGACACAGACTGCCCAAGAAATTCAAGACAACATAAAAAGACTAAATCTAAGAATAATAGGAATAGAGGAAAAGGAAGATTCCCTACTCCAAGGTCCAGAAAATATTTTCAACAAAATCATTGAAGAAAATTTCCCCAAGTTAAAGGAGAGGCCAATTAGAATACATGAAACCTACAGAACACCCAACAAATTTGACCAGAAAAGAAAACCCTCCTGCAACATAATAATCAAAACAGTAAGTATACAGAACAAAGAAAAAAATACTAAAAGCTGCAAGAAAAAAAGGCCAAGTAACATATAATGGCAAAACCATTATAATCACACCGGACTTTTCAACAAAGACTATGAAAGCCAGAGGGCCTGGACTGATATCATGCAGACCCTAAGAGAACACAGATGTCAGCCCAGGCTGCTATACCCTGCAAAACTCTCAGTCCTCATAGACGGAGAAAACAAGATATTCAATGACAAAAACAAATTTCAACAATACCTACATACAAATCCAGCATTACAGAAGAGACTGGAAGGGAAAATACAAACCAAAAAAATTAGCTTCTTTCAAGAGGGCACAGGAAATAATTAACCCTACTACAGTAAAACAAAAAGCAACCAAGCACACATCCTTATGACCACTGCCAACATCAAAATCAAAGGATCTAACAGCCACTGGTGATTAATCTCTCTCAACATCAATGAACTCAATTCTACAATAAAAAGACACAGATTAACAGAATGGATACATAAACAAAACCCAGGAATCTGTTGCATACAAGAAACACACCTAAGGCACAAATATAGACATTACCTGAGGGTAAAGGGTTGGAAGATGACTTTCTAAGCAAATGGACCCAAGAAGCAAGCAGGAGTAGCCATTCTAATATCTGACAAAATATACTTTCAACCAAAATTAATCAAAAGAGATGGGGAAGGACACTTCATACTCATCAAGGGAAAATTCCAACAGGAAAGCATCACAATCCTGAACATATATGCCCCAAATACAAGAGCACCCACATTTGTGAAAGAAACTGATTAAATTTAAACCACATATAGATCCCCACACATTAATAGTGGGAGACATCAACACCCCACTCTCAAGAAAGGACAGGTCAACAAAACAAAAATTAAACAAAGAAACAATGTCTCTGACAGAGGTCATGAATCAAATGGACCTAACAGACATTTATAGAACTTTACACCCAAACACAAAAGAATTTACTTTCTTCTCAGCACCTCATGGAACCTTCTCCAAAATAAACCATATAGTTGGTCACAAGATACAAGATACAAGATACAAGCCTCAACAGATACAAGAAGATTGAAATAATCCCTTGTATCTTGTCTGATCATCATGGAATAAAGCTGGACCTCCCCAACAACAGAACATAGCAAAAAGCCTACACACATATGGAAACTGAACAACTTGTTACTAAATGACAGCTGGGTCAGGAAAGAAATAAAGAAAGAAATGAAAGTCTTCCTAGAACTCAATGAAAATGAAGACACAACATACCCAAACTTGTGGGACACAGGGAAAGCAGTACTAAGAGGAAGGTTCACAGCACTAAGTGCCTTCAAGAATAAATTCAAGACAGCTCATTCAAGCAACTTAATGGCTCACTTAAAAACCCTAGAAAAAGAAGAACTAGACACACCAAAAAGGAGCAGACGGCTGGAAATAATCAAACTAAGGGCTGAAATCAATCAATTAGAAACAAATAAAAGATGCAAAGAATCAATGAAATCAAGACCTGGTTCTTTGAGAAAATCAACAAGATCGACAAACCCTTAGCCAAGCTAACTAAAAGGCAGAGAGACACCACCCAAATCAACAAAATCAGAAATGAAAAGGGGGACATAACTACAGATACTGAGGAAATCCAAACAATCATTAGGACTTACTTCAAAAGTTTATATGCCACAAAATTTGAAAATCTAAATGAAATGCACAATTTTCTTGATCGATTTGATATACCAAAGCTGAATCACGACCAGGTAAATCAACTAAATAGTCCTATATCCCCCAAAGAAATAGAAGCGGTCATCAAAAGTCTCGAATCCAAAAAAAGCCCAGGACCAGAAGGCTTCCCTGCAGAATTCTACCAGACCTTCAAAGAAAAGCTAACTCCAATTCTTTTCACACTATTTCACAAAATAGAAACAGAAGGAACACTACCAAACTCATTCTATGAAGCCACAGTCACCTTGGTACCTAAACCTCACAAAGACTCAACTAAGAAAGAATTTCAGGCCAATCTCCCTTATGAACATTGATGCAAAAATACTTAACAAAATACTTACAAACCGAACACAAGAACACATCAAAGATATTATGCACTATGACCAAGTAGGCTTCATCCCAGGTATGCAAGGGTGGTTCAATATATGGAAATCCATCAATGTGATTCACCATATTAACAAACTGAAAGAAAAAAGCCACATGATAATCTCCGTAGATGCTGAAAAAGCATTTGACAAAATCCAACATCCTTTCATGTTTAAAGTATTGGAGAGATCAGGGATACAAGGCACATATCTAAACATAGTAAAGGCGATATACAGCAAGCCTATAGCCAATATCAAACTGAATGGAGAGAAACTTAAAGCAATCCCACTGAAATCAGGGACAAGACAAGGCTACCCACTCTCTCCATATCTCTTCAACATAGTGCTGGAAGTCCTTGATAGAGCAATAAGACAGTTGAAGGAGATCAAGGGGATACAGATTGGAAAGGAAGAAGTCAAATTATCACTATTTGCAGATGATGTGATAGTATATGTGAGTGACCCTAAAAACTCTACCAGGGAACTCCTACAGCTGATAAACACCTTCAGCAAAGTGGCCAGATACAAAATTCACTCAAAAAAATCAGTAGCCCTCCTGTATACAAAAGACAAAAGGGCTGAGAAAGAAATCAAAGACCTCAACATAAAACCAGACACATTAAATCGGCTAGAAAAACAAGTGGGGAATACCCTAGAACTCATTGGTACAGGATAAAACTTCCTGAACAGAACACCAAAACAGCACCCTTCAAAATAGCCACAAATGACATAGAGAACCTTGGTGTAACCCTAACCAAGCAAGTCAAAGACATGTATGAAAAAAATTTCAAGTCTCTGAAGAAAAAATTAGCAGAAGATATGAGAAGATGGAAAGATCTCCCATGCTCATGGCTTGGCAGGATTAACATAGTAAAAATGGCCATCTTACCAAAAGCAATCTACAGATTTAATGCAATTCCCATCAAATTGCCAACACAATTCTTTACAGACCTGGAAAGAAAAATATCTCAACTTCGTATGGAATAACAAGAACCCCAGAATTGCTAAAACAGTCCTCTACAATAAAAGATCTTCTGGAGGTATCTCCATCCCTGATCTTAAGTTGTACTATAGAGCAACAGTTTTAAAAACTGCATGGTAGTGGCATAGAAACAGAATGGTGGATCAATGGAACTGAACAGAAGACCCAGAAATAAACCCACACACTTATGGACACCTGATCTTTGACAAAGATGCCAAAACCATACAATGGAAAAAAGATAGCATCTTCAACAAATGGTACTGGTCCAACTGGATGTCTACATGTAGAAAAATGAAAATAGATCAATACTCATCACCCTGAACAAAACTGAAGTCTATGTGGATCAAAGACCTCAACATAAAACCAGACACATTAAATCGGCTAGAAAAACAAGTGGGGAATACCCTAGAACTCATTGGTACAGGATAAAACTTCCTGAACAGAACACCAACAGCACAGGCTCTAAGAGCAACAATCAATAAATGGGACCTCTCGTGAAACTGAAAAGCTTCTGTAAAGCAAAGAACAGAGTCATCAAAACAAAGCGACTGCCTACAGATTGGGAAAGAATCTTCACCAACCCTTTATCTGACAGAGGACTCATATCCAGTATATATAAAGAACTAATGGGGGGGCGGAGCCAAGATGGCAACTAGCACACACAGTTTCTGAGTGGTGGAATACCTGAACTTCTGAGTTGGTGAATAGAAGGACCTCTAACCCAGGAAAACAACAGTGAGGCTTTCTAAACAACAGGGAACATCACAGGAGGTGAAAACTTTGGTCTCAGGTCACCTGGGGACTTGTTTGGGGAAGGAGAGAAACGATCCTTTGAACTTGTGGCACTGCCCTCCCTCAGACTTCCCTCCTTCTCAGCACAGCAGGCTGGTCCTTCTCAGCGCAGACCTAACTGCCTGGGGTATAGAGCTGCTGAGGCGGAGCTCCAAGCCCTTTAGCGGCAGGCAAAGGCCAGCAGTACGTGTCCCAGAGTCCCAGATTCGCGCGGGGGCTGCACCATCCTCCAGGGATGAGTCTGCTAGGCGCCATACTAGCTCTGCAGGATCTCCATCACTGACGGTACGGCCCGCCCAACACCACAGTGACAGAGAATACGTCATATACTCACCAAAACCAGGCAGAAACATCATACAACCTAGACACACCAGGCGCTGGGCCTCCCAAGCTTGGAGAGCACAGTGAAGAGACCCCAGGACTTCCCAGAAAGCATCAGGACTAGCGACCCAGTCTCCAGTTACGGCGGGACTTGGCGGGGGAGCAGCACTGAGCTGGCAGGGCACAACAGCCCTCCAGTTTAAGACTAACCAGGGCCAAACCAGAGAGCAGAGAGGCTGGTTACCCCATCCCTGCTGATGTGACCACTCTGAAATCTCCAGCTGCAGCAAGACCTCAGAAACTTGCAATGACAGCAGCACAGAACTGGTGGAGCACATCAAAGAAGCAGGGCCAAACCAGAAAGCAGAGAGCCCGGATACCCTGATCTCTGCCAAGTGACCTACCTGTGAGTGCACCCTTGAGAATCTGCAGATCCCCGGATCCTGGGTCCTTCTAAAACAGAAGCCAGGCATTGAACTCCCTCCCACCCACATACCCACTTTGGGAAACAGAGGGGCACTAGGGACATTGAAGCTCCTGCTCTGAGGGTCTAATTGATGAATTAAGGCAGTTAATGCTGGAAATTGCGCTGCGATCATCACTAGCGCCTGTGACATATACAATGCAGAGCCCCTCCCACACACTCAAAGGTTCAACATTAGCCATCACTCTGTCCCTCGAGACACACGTCCACGTACACTTACACACACACACACACACACACACACACACACGCACACGCGTGCATTTGCCACATTTGCACCTGCGTACTTTCCTCCCACAGGTACAGCTAGTCCTCAGCACATGCTGAGAGTTCTCAGCTTCCTGAAGAACTCTCCAGATGCCAGAGAGAGACAGTACCAGTCTGATCTGCAGAATCCAAAAACTAACAGGGAAGGTTTCAGATAAGCCAATGGCCAGGAGTAGGCAAAAGAACACTTCCAACATAAATCAGGACATCATGACTTCACCAGCAAACCCCAAAATCGATGGATACTCCAATTCAGCAGAAGCACAGGAAAATGATTTTAAAGCCATGCTTGCCCAATTATTTGAGGCTCATAAGGAGGAAATGAACAAATCTTTCAAAGAGTTGTCCAGTCAATTGGAGGTAAAGAAAGAAGAAATAGATAAAATCCTTACAGAAACACAGGCAAACATAGCCAAACAAATAGATACACAAGTAGAGGAAAAATTAGTGGCAAAAAAAAAAGGAAATGAACAAAGAAATAGAGGCCATCATAGAGAGACAGGAATCCAAATTCAAACACATGAAAGAAATGGTGCAAGGCATGAAAACAGAATTAGAATCAATAAAGAAAACACAAAATGAGAAAACCCTTGAGCTGGAGAACTTGGAGAAAAGATCAGGAACCACAAAAGTAAGAATCACCAACAGAATACAAGAGATGGAAGAGAGAATCTCTGGAGCTGAAGATACATTCGCAGAGGCATATATCCAAAAGAGGCTCAAGTACACAAAAAGGACATTTGCTCAACCATGTTTGTAGCAGCTTTATTTGTAATAGCCAGAAGCTGGAAACAGCCCAGATGCCCCTCAACTGAAGAATGGATGCAGAAATTGTGGTACATCTATACAATGGAGTATTCCTCAGCAATGAAAAATAAGGAAATCATGACATTTGCAGGTAAATGGTGGGACCTGGAAAGGATCATCCTGAGTGAGTTGTCCCAGAAGCAAAAAGACACACAGGGTATATACTCACTCATATAGACATACAACATAGGATAAACCCACTAAAATCTGTACATCTAAACAGACTAAGCAAAAGAGAGGACCTTAACTAAAATGTTCAATCCCCATCCTGAAAGGCAAAGAGGATGGATATCAGAAGAAGAAGAAAACAGGAAACAACCTAGGAACCTGCTACAGAGGGCCTCTGAAAGCCAGAAGAAAACAGGAAACAACCTAGCAACCTGCCACAGAGGGCCTCTGAAAACCTCTGCCCTGTAGACTATCAAAGCAGATGCTGAGCCTGATGGCCAACTGTCGGGCAGAGTAAATGGAATTTTATGTAAGAAGTGGGAAATAGTACCAGGTGGAGAGGACAGGAATTCCACAAGGAGTGCAACAGAACAAGAAAATTTGAACACAGGGAACTTCCCAGAGACTCCTACTCCAACCAAGGACTATTCATGGAGATAACCTATAAACCCTGCACAGATATAGCCCATGACAGTTTAATGTCCAAATGTGTTACATAGTAATGTGAAGAGGGACTGCCTCTGACATAATCTGATTGGCCTGCTCTTTGATTACCTCCCCCTGAGGGGGGAGCAGCCTTACCAGGCTACAGATGATAATGCAGCCACTTCTGATGAGAACTGATAGACTAAGATCAGAAAGAAGAGGAGGACCTCCCCTATCAGTGGACTTGGGGAGGGGCATGCAGACAGAAAGGGGAGAAGGGTGGGATCGGGAGGGGATGAGGGAGGAGCTTATGGGGGGGATACAAAATGAATAAAGTGTAATTTAAAAAAAAAGAATCAGGGCGAACAATTCTCCCCCAATGTTTCAGATATAGTTCAGAATAGCAATTGTGATTATATGCCTTAGGTCATTATGATTCAGAGAATGTCACCTCGCCCCTCTAACTTTTACTTAATCCTGACGTTACTTAATCCTGTAACGTCAAGGTGTGTCTCCCCCCCCCCCGCCGCTTGCTGTCATGGAAACCCCTAATCACAGATATTCCCCTTAAAAGCCCTGCTCACTTGGGGCTCAGGATCCCACTTTTCTACTGCTGCATCAGTGAGACTTGGGTCCTAAGTTCAATAGCTCTTGGAATAAAAATCTCTTGCTATTGCATCGAGTTGTCTCCTGGTAGTCTCTGAGGGTCCCATGAAACTGGCATTAGAGTTATAATGAAGCATTCACTATTGTACTTCACAGATACTTTTTCTGTCATGCTCATTACTGCTCAATTCACAATCAATAAGAAACAGAAGCAACTTAAAAATCTATCAAGTAATAATGAAAATGTAGGGCATAGACACTATAGGATACTGTTCAGCTGCACAAAACAATATCATAAACACTGCAAGTAAATGAATAGATGTAAGAAAGATAATACTTTATTACAAAACCCAGACTCAGAAAGACAAACATAACAATGTTCTCTCATTCGAGTCTCCTAGCTCTGAAGTTGTAGATGTGAGAAACACAGTCTGTAGTAGTAACTACAAAAACCAGGAAAGTAAAACTGGACAACTGACAGGGCAGAGAGGTTAGAAAGAGTGAGAGGAGTAGCAGGATTCAAGTGATACAAAAGGAAAAGCAGTTAGTGAGGCACTCCAAAGGGAAAAGAAAGAGAAATAAATACAGGAGAGGAATTTTTAAAAAAAATGGCTGCCACTCCTGATGAGATCTGATAGATAGGATAAGGAGTTACAGGAGGAAGACTTCCCCTATATCATTGGACTTGGGGAGGGGCATGGATGAAAAAGAGGAAAGGGAGGGTGGGGTTGGGAGGGAATAAGGGAGTTACAAACAGGATACAAAGTGAATAAATTGTAATTAATAAAAAGAAAAAAGTTGCTGCCTGAAAAAAATCCACAAAAATTTGTATTATTATTTACCAAAAACAAAACAAACAACAACAAAAAAGAACATAGCCCACTATACACCATCCCCAGGAGGTCTATGGGCCTCTGAGCAACATTCAGCTATTAGCTGTCTCTCCTGCAGACTCCTGATCTACCTGAACCACCTGGGACACAGCTAGCCATGCAAGAGCTCCAGTCCAAACTGACCACCATCCCTGGGAGGCCAGTAGAGAGCTGGAGCAGCACTAAACTTAGAACCCTCTCTGCTGTGAATCCTGCTCTGTCTGGCCTATGTAGAACACAGCCAGCAGGCTTTCATCCACCTTGTAGCCATCACCAACAGGCTTATGGGGATCCTGAGCGGCATTCCACCCTCTTCGCCTACTCCTGATCTGCCTGACCATCAAGGACCACCAGACCTACAAAAAAGAGACAATCAGATGGCTAGAGGTCAGTCTAAGAACACAAGCAACAAACCCAGAGACTTAAGACATCATTGCAAACCAGCTCTCACATTACAGCTAGCCCAGAGATACTATCACTCCAGAAGTGCAAGAAAACAATATTAATCTGAGGTTAGGAAAATGATAGAGGCCTTAAAGAAGGAAAACAAATCTCTCAAGGAAATACAGAAAATACAAACAGGTGAAGAAACTGAAAAAAGAAATCTCTGAAATACAGGATAGTACAACAAAAGGGAGAAGGAAATGAATATATAACTGTTAAAGACCTCAAAATGGAAACAGAAGGAATAAAGAAAAAAAAAAACAATCTGAGACAATCCTTGATATACAGGACATGGAAGAGAATCTCAGGTATGGAAGATACAATTAAAGAAATCAATACATCAGTTAAAGAAAATGTTAAATCTAAAAAGTTCCCAACATAAAATACCCAAAAAAATCTGGGATACTATGAAAAGAAAACTTACAAGTGAATAGGAGAAGACCCAGAAAAGGCTCAGAATAGGCTCCAGGCCCAGAAAATATGTTCAACAAAATCATCATAGAAAACTTCCCAAACTTAAAGAAACAGATGCCTATAAACATACAAGAAGCTTATAGAACACCAACTACATTGGACCAGAAAAGAATATCATCCTGCCACACAATAATCAAAACAGTAAATGTACAGAACAAAAAGAGAATATTAAAAGCCCCAAGGAAAACAGGCAAGTCACAAAGAAAGGCAGACCTACCAGAATTAAAACTGACTTCTCATAAGAAACTTGAAACATATCTGCCTGGGCAGATATCTTACAGAAGTAAGAGACCAGATGCCAGATCTGATACTATAACCAGCACAACTTTTACTCACCATAAAGGGAAAAACATATATTCCATGACAAAAACAAAGTTAAACAGTACCTAGCCAACTCAGAAAATAACAGAAAAGAAACAACCCAAGGAGGCCAACTAAGCCCCCCAAAACACAGGTAATAAATAACCCCATATCAACAAAACGAAACAAAAAGAAAAATCAAACATAGACACTATACCATGACCAACATCAAAATAACAGAAAATAACAACACTGTCATTAATATCTCTCAACATCAATGGCCTCAATGACCCAATAAAAAACACAGGTTAACAAAATGGATACAAATATAGGACCAATCATTCTGTATATACAAGACACATACCTCAGCAACAAAGATAGGCATTAGCTCAGAGAAAAGGACTGGTAAAAGAGTTTTCCAAGCAAATGCACCCAAGAAGAAAGCCGGAGTAGCCAGCTTGTCTTTGTCTGTACAAAATAGACATTCAACCAAAATTAAACAAAAGAGAAGAGAAGGACACTTAGTACTCAAAGGAAAAATCCACAAAGATGACATCTCAATTCTGAACATCTGTACCGTAAGTGCGAGGCCACACACATTCATA
This sequence comes from Meriones unguiculatus, assembly GCF_030254825.1. Classification (NCBI taxonomy): domain Eukaryota; kingdom Metazoa; phylum Chordata; class Mammalia; order Rodentia; family Muridae; genus Meriones; species Meriones unguiculatus. Next base: position 1,071,435 of record NW_026843712.1, on the reverse strand, counting down.
AAAGAAACATTACTAAAGAAACTGTGTGGTATTGGCCTAGAAACAGACAGGTTGATCAAGGGAACCAAACTGAAGATCCAGAAATAAACCCACACTCAACCAGCACTATACTAAACAGAAAGTATCTTCAACAAATGGTGCTGGTCTAACTGGATGTCTGCATGTAGAAAAATGTAAACATATTTATCACCCTGCACAAGAGACTCTTAAACTGTTAGAAGACAAAGTGGGAAGACTCCTAGAACTCATTAGCAAAGTACGTAACTTCCAGAACAGAACACCAACAGCACAAGCTCTGAGATCAACAATTAATAAATGACATCACATGAAACTGAGAAGCTTAAGTCAAAGGACACTGTCAATAGAACAAAACAGTAGTAGTAGATCTTCCCCAATTCTATATCAGACAGAGAGCTGATATCTAAAATATACAAAGAACTTAAGAAATTAAACACTAACAAATCAAATAATTCAATTAAAACTGGGGTATAGAGCTAAACTAAGAATTCACAACAGAGGAGTCTTATATGGCTGAGAAGCACTTAAAGAAATGCTCAGTTTCCACAGTCATCAGAGAAATGCTAATCAAAATGACTGTACACCCATGAAAATGGCTAAACTCAAAACCTCAAGTGACAGCACATGCTGGCAAGGATGTGGAGAAAGGGCAACATTCCTCCATTGCTGGTGGGAGTGCAACCTATCTGCAAATCAAGCTGGTGCTTTCTTGGAAAATTGGGAATATTCTAACTCAAGACCCAGCCATACCACTCCTGGGCATATACTCAAAAGAAACTCCACCATACAACAAGGACAACTACATTCACAGTAGCTTTATTCTAACAGCCAGAAACTGTAAACAAACCAGATGTTCCTCCACGGAAGAATGGACAAGAAATTATTGTACATTTACACAATGGAATACTACTCAGCCATTAAAAACAAAATAAAAAAATCATGAAATTTGCAGACAAATGGATGGAACTAGAAAATATTATGTTGAATGAGATAACCCAGACCCAGAAAGACACACGTTATGTACTCATTTATAACTAGACACATGCTACAATCCACAGACTCAAATAATCTAAGTAACAAGGAGGGCCCAAGGGAGGGTGTTTGACAGTCACTCAGAAGGGGAAATAGAATAGACAGCAGAAGTGGATGAAGAGAGGGAAATAGGTAGGAGATGGAAAAGGCAGGCAATTAAAGAGGAGGTCACCTTTTGAGAGAACAAGAGTGGGAAGTGAGAGGGCGGGGAACAAGGGAAACTGGAGAGGAAAGCTCCTTGACAAGCTGGAGGCCTGCTACAGGGTAGGATCCTGGGAGGACATGGGTGTGACTCCAGCTGAGATTCCTAGTCCATTGCCTGGCCAGGCAGGACTAGTGGAAGGAGAATAACAACTCACCTACAAAACCAGTGAACCAAAAATTACCCTGCCTGCAGAGCTAACATGGTTGAGGAAAAGTCCAAAAAATAACTGGCCTAACCCGAGACCCACCCCATGATAGACAGCCAGCCCCTGACAACATTAATGATGCTCTGCTATGGTTTCAGGCAGGAACCTAACTTGAACATAGTCTGAGAGGCTCCAGCCAGCAGTGGATTGACAGATGATGAGACTTGCAGCCAAAAATGGAGCAGAACTCGGGGGGGTCCTGCAGAAAAGTGTTGGGGAAAAGATGGAAGGACCTGGATGGAACCTCACAAAGAAGACCACCAGAGACAACTTGCAATCCATGTGGGCTTTCAGAGGCTGAGACATCAAGCATGTATGATCTAGAACTGGGGCCCCTACACCCATGTACCCGACAGGCTGCTTGGTCTTCAAATGGAATGCCTGTTGAGTGGAGGGGGCTATTTCTAACACAGAGATTATTACCTGCTTTTAGATCAGTTTCTTCTAGCAACTCTGCCCTTCCTGGCCTCAATGGACAAGGATATGCTTGGTCCTGATGTAATTTGATGTGCTTTTAGATCAATTTCTTCTAGCAGCTCTGCCCTTCCTGGCCTCAATGAACAAGGGTATGCTCAGTCCTGATGTAATTTGATGTCCCAAAGCATCTCAGGCACTCAGATTCTTGTGCTGTTTTGTTGTTGCTGCAGCTGTTTTGTTTTTGAGACCGAGTTTCATATAGTCCAGGTTGACCTTCATTCCTGACCTCCCTGTTGCTCCATTTACAGGCATGTGTCACCACACTTGCTTTATGATAGTTTTTGTTTTGTTTTGTTTGTTTGTTTGTTTGGTTGGTTGGTTGGTTGGTTGTTGTTTTGCTTTGCTTTTCAAGACAGAATCTCCCTGTGTAGCTTTGCCTGGACTGGACTAGCTCTGTTGACCAGGATGGCCTCGAAATCACTGAGATCCAGTGTGTGCCACCATGCCTGCTGACCTCTTTTTTTTTTTTTTTGAGGGGATATTTTTATCTTTTGTGTAGATGAGTGATAAGATTATTTTACTTGTATGTATATAAGTGTACCACATTTGTGCCTTATATCCCAGGAGGCCATATGGCATCAAATTTTCTGTAACAGGAGTTACAGAAGATTGTGAACCACCATGGACATGCTAGGAACTCTGCAAAAAAAAAAAAAAAAAAAAAAACGTAGAGAATGTTTTGCTTTGTTCTAAGATTTATTATGTATACAATGTTGTGTTTTCATATACACCTGCATGCCAGAAGAGGGCGACAGATTTCATTATAGATGGTTGTGAGCCACGATGTGGTTGTTGGGAATTGAACTCATGACAAAAAGCAGCCAGCCCTCTTAAGGAATGAGCCAGCCCTCCAGCCCCACAGAAAATACAGAAAAATTCAGAAAGTATTTTTCATTACTAAGCCATCTCTTCAGCCCCTCTGGCTTCCTCTTTAATCTTTGTTATTTCTTTTTGGGAAGCACTGTTTTACCAGCTATTTTCATATTTAAGTCTCAGCAGAAAGACTGCTTTTTCCAGGCCTTCACTGAGTTAGTGAAGAATTTCCAACTCTAGCTTCTTTTATTTGAGACATCAGGTGGGTTACCTTGTCAAAATCACACCTCTTGTTTCACCTACTTGTGAATTTAACTCATTGTACTAAAGTGCTTTTACCTGGCTTAAAAGGAGTCTGAAATAAAGCAAGGCATCTAGCTTCCAGTAGAGCCTCTCGGAAAGGTCCCATGTGTTGTCTCTTGGTTTATTAATTTCAATCCTCACTCCTGAACCAAGAACAGTTCGACTCTGCTGGTGGGCTCCAGCAATTACTATTATTATTGTTGTTGTTATTATTACTTTCTTCCCATTTATATTCCAAACAAATTCACCTTCTTTCATTTCCCCTATGGAACTAAAATGTTCTCAACTCTGGGCCTTTGAATACATATGTTCTTTATCCCTTTTCTGGAGGAAAGAGAGGGGAAGTGGGAAGGAAGGAAAGTGGGGAGAACTGGGAGGAGGAGGAGGAGGAGGCACCCTCAGTATGTAAACTAAATAAAATAATATAAAATTTAAAATAAGAGGTTCTCAGTGCTCAGCCAAAGATGAGGTGTTATACCACACTCCTCTCTCCACTGTCTCTCCTCTCTATATATTGTTTAGAATAAAGTTTAATTTTATACTAAGAAAAAAAAAATTCAAGTGTATCCTATAATATTCTGAGTTTCTTTGGTTTCTGCTATAGTCTCTCCATATTTCTTTAATTTCTAAGTGTTATACTTCATAACTCTAGTTAGTAAAAACGAACTCATTTTTGAAGTCCAGATAAATCCACTAAGTTAAATTTGTGTTGATTTTAGACATGAGTTAGCTAATTCCATCATATAAGAATGAAGTCAATACATCATTTCTTTTCCTGAACTTGGAATCAAGGGACCAATCTTTATTAGCAGTCTTTTAAAGCAAGTGCTTATCCACTAAATCACCTCACCATACTTCAAGTACTTTTTAACATAATATATTTCAAATGAAAACTAATTATTATTAATACTATCAATTAATCACTATTAATTACTACTGATACTCTGAATATTTGCAAATTATTTAATAATACCTATTTTTCATGACTATACTGTATTATGCTGACATATTTCAAACTTTATAAATAAATATCATAATGCAATTATCAAGCCAATTTGTCACCAAGAAGTATAAATTTTGTTTTGTAATTTAAATGGCTTCACTTAGAGTTATCTTTACAGGATTTCACTGAATTTCTTAGAAAAGCATTTCAGAAATAACAATTATTAGAATGAGAATGTAAAGCAAATACCTCAAAGCAACAGTAGAAAACAGGGTGTTCTTAATATACAGTAAAACTAAACTGTTAAGTGTAAAAAAAACGGTTTCATATCAAATAAAGTCTTCATAGACCTGATTAAGATTTACTAATAATATATTTTAATACTTTTATCTCCCTACACACACAAGGCTGAACAAGCAGGAATATATAGAATCTCAAAATTATCAAATTTGTAACTCATTTAGTATATTAATACTCTAAAATAGAGGTCATCATTCTAATTATCTTTCCATTAAGACAAAACTCTAAATGATAACCATTTGTCAAATTTATGTTTCTTATAAAAATATTAATTTTGCTTTCCTTTCTGCCCATAAAAATTATTCCTTACAGTGACTACCTACCAGTTGTCATTGCTTTAAACTGCACCCTAATCAGACTTAAAGACACTTATAGTCTTTAAAAATAAGCATACACATTTTATAAGCAAATACTTTCAAAAACTATCAGATACAAAAATTTAAAACCTTCTGATTTCCTTATACTGAGATTTCTACATATAATAAATGTGTTTACAAACAAATGAATACATGAATCCATTAACTTTGAAAAAGAACAAAAAGTGGAGTCTTCGAAACTCAAACATGGAAAAATTCTTTAAACACTGAACAATTTTAATAAAACCTTATATACAATGCTAAACAACTTTATTTATACATATAAAATTTAACGGTGTTATTTAAAATTAGACAACTCCTTAGTATTTAATGGCAATTAAGTCTAGAAAAAATAACATTCAATTCACAAGTATTTTCAAGCAATAAATATATATTTATAAATAGTTTAAGTTTGTACCAAGATAAAAAAACAAAACAAAAATCCAACCATTCAGAAATTATTTTTAGGCAAACTATCATCTTTTTGTCTTGGCTGTTAATGTTTATTTTGTAATCGCATGAAATCAAGACTTCAAAACCACAGAAACAGAGAGCAGTATAAGCTATTTGACTTTAGAAAAGGTAGGTAAGTTTTTGTTTTTTTTGTTTTTTGTTTTTTTTTTCATCTGTTAACCCTGTTGCAAAGAAGGATGCCATCTAATTCTGGAGAAAAAAGTCAAAAGGGTAACATACAAGCATAAGTTCATTAGCTCAGAAGTGTAGACATTAAAGGGGTTGTATTCAAGCCATTAGTCTGTGTCAAAATGGTATTTCTGTCGTACATATACAAATCATGTGACTATCACTAAAATGCATTTTTAATAAAAATGAAATAGATCTGGGTCAACTCTGTGGATCTTGGTGTAGAAGCAATGCTCTCTTTGTAGTGTACTGGTTCTCTATTCTTGAAAGGTTGCGTAGACTTAGCTTTGAGATAGCAATCTTACAAAATAACAAAATAGAATCTAGTTCCTGAAGAACAATCGTCTCAATATTAAGATGCAGAAGATAACGAAGAAGCCTACAAATAAAAGAAAATTACATTATGGTTTTGTCATGTAAACTTGTACATGATCTATACAGAGATATAAATGAATACTAACAGCCTGTTTATGTTTGTGTTTTTAAAAAAAAAAGAATCTTAACAGTCAGCCAAAACCCAAAATTCCACTGGAAAAATGTCCATCATCTTATCTGTACCTTATTAGTTATAAAAAAATGTCTGGAGTATTATTTAGTTAATATATTTTTAGTTCAAAATGTATACTAAAATATTAACTTAATACTTTAATACTGGCACAATTATGTTTCTGTTTTGTTATTTATTTTAAACACCACATTGTTCTTAAACTTCCTTAAACAAGATGACTATCAACAACAAAAATCCAAAAATAATTTTCCACTATAGAAATAAAGCTTCTAAAATAATATTTACATCTTAAATTGTATTTTCAAAGCTATATGTACAGGAACTAGAAGTATTATCTCAAACAATATTTTATTGAAATTAAACACTGCAGTTTTACACAAGGTATACAGACATACATGCAGGCAAAACACACAGAGAATATAAAGATAAATATATCTAATATAAAACAACAAAAGCAAAAATTAAACCAAACCAAATACAAGAGAAAATGTGGAAGCTATCAAATACTGAATATTCTTACAAGAATGTCACACTTACTCTGAATTCTAAAGTATTCCTATGAAATTAATTCCTATACAATTAATTAATTAATATTCCTATGAAAATACTACATTTTAAATACATACAATTAGATTGAAAACACTAACTTCCATTTGCATAATTTCTAGAGAAAAATTAATTAACTACCAGTAGGGATCAACAACATATACGCTATTATATTCTATACTTTTAAATTGTAACTATGACAACATTCTCATTAAAAAAAAAAGACAAAATATATAACAATGTCAAGTTTATAAAATATAACATATCTATTGGATCAGAGATTTAACATATTGGTTAAATATGCTCGTTTATAATCCAATTAAGTAGACAGTGACATTTAAAACCACTTACTAATATAAACTGGTCATAGACTTGCATCAGGTCCTCCATTTTATACTGTTCTAGCACCACAAAATTTTCCAAATTTCTACTTGTCTTTCGTGCACAGTTCTGACAATGAACTATGTAGGTCTTCTGAGAATTGCTTTCATTAGTGACAAAAAGCAAATTAAAAACTTCCACCTATTTTTACATAAAAGAAAGGAACAAAGTAAGTTGTTAGAATTTAAACATTTGGCTAGATGAGGGTACTAAGAAAAAAAATCATTAAACCCAATGAGTATACGTATACTTTACATAGACTTAGAAAATGGAAATAATCTTTTCCAATAAAAGGCTAATTTTAGGATAATATAATACTTTGTCTAAACAATAAATAAAGCTTATATTAGCTTCACAAGTATTAGTTTATTTTATTTTATCCTGAATATCTATGTATATTCAGATAAAACTTAATATTTTCCTTTATTTTTGTCTGAGGAGTCCTCAGAATTTATTATCCCAATGTTTATTTGTCTTTATCCTAACCTGAAATGCTTAATATTTTACTGAAAAAAAGCAACTAAACAGCATACTTAAATGATTACTTAAATGTAGTCTTCCAAAATTAGGAATCTGATATGTGAGAAAGTGTTCAGCATCCATCTGCATATATTAATAAAAACAAGTACAAACTAAAGTGCATTCCTGAGCTTTAACATGATAAGAGTGGAGAGTTACTAAAGTTCAAATATTAACAAGTGGTATTATAAACATGTATTAACACTAAGAAAAATATAAATCCAATTTTGTGATGTGTAGAAAAATACACAATCTCTTTGATCTCTTAATAAACTGCTCTATTGCAAGGTAAAATGAGCAATCTTATTCATTTATTTTTCATAATATATTTGATCATGTTTTTCCTACTTAATGAAACCATCAAAATCCATGCATGTATGCTTGCTAACCTTCCTTTCCTTTCTAAAATAAAAAAAAAAACAAAAAAAAAAACACAAATTAAATAGAAACCAAAACTCACACAGCAAACTAATTAAATTTATTTCAAAATGCCTTACATGCAGAACTGCAGATATTTGTTTTCCTTCACCATTGATAACCAACCATTTCACCTTAGACAGCTTTATCAAAAATCCCAAGATTAGTGTTTTCTGTGACTTCCAATAAGCTAAGGACAATATTCTAGCACCCTGAGTTTAAAATTTTAGTTATCTGGCATATGCCAATAGAATTTGCTAAAGGAGGCAGAGGTAGGAGGATCATAAGTTCGAGGCCAGCCTGGACTATACAATAAAAAAATTAATGAAAATTTGGTCATGTATGACCTGCTTTATCTGACACATTATTTTATTATTTTTAGTTCATATGTATTTCATTTAAAAAATTTTATATGCTTCTGTAGATACACATCCATGCAAACAAGGGACAACTCTGTAAATCTCAGTCTCTCACCATCATAGATGGAACTAGAAAATATCATCTACAGTGAGGTAACCCATACCCAGAATGGCACCCATGGTATGTTCTCAGCTTTAAGTGGATAATTAAGCATGAAGTACAGGATTGCCATCCTACAATTCACAGACCCAAAGAAGATAAGTAACAAGATTTGGCTAGGGATAGAAATGGGAAAGAGTGTGGGGGATGTTGAGAGTGAAGACCTCAAAAAATAATGTAAATCAGAGGGGACCATCTCTGGGTTAGGGGCGGCTCCTGTAAGTCTATAGTAGTGACCCTTGCTGAGAATTATACCAGTGGGAGGATATAGAGATTGAAGTGGACACCTCCAGTAACCAAGGAGGAACTCCCAGTGGAAAGAGGGGGACACCAACCCACCCATAAAACCTTAAGTACAAAATTTTTCCTGCCTACAAGAAATGTAGGGATAAAGGCGGAGTAGATATTGATGGAATGGCAAACCAATGCCTGGATCAACTTTCGAGCCACTTCATGAAAGAAAGTCAATCCCTAATACTCTTACTGATACTATGCTATGCTTGAAGACAAGGGTGTAGCATTACTGTCTTCTGGGAGGTTTCACCTCCAACTGATAGAAAAAGATTCAGAGAGCCTGAAACAGACAAATAACAGGCTGAGTTCAGGAAGTATTGTGGAAAAATGGGAGGAAAAATTGAGGAAAGCTTAAAGGTCAATAACACAAGAAGACCTATAGAGTGAAATAACCTGGGTCCATGGGCTTACAGCAAGAGAGCATGCATGGATGCTACACAAATGTAACAGATGGGTAACACAGTCATCACAAGGTTCCCCTAACAATGGGAATGGGGGCTATCTCTGACTCTGTTGCCTCCCGTTTCCCTGACTGGGCTGCGTTATCTTGTCTCAGTAGAGGAGGATGTCCTTAGCCCTGCTGTGACTAGATTCAACAGGTGGGCTGTACTCATGGGGATCTCTCATTCTCTGAGAAGAAATGGATGGGAGGAGGGGGGTGGAAAGGCAGAACTGGGAGGTGTGGATGAAGGAGGCATCAATCAGGCTTTAAGTGATTAAGTAAATAAATGGAAAAAGATAAATAGACACACAAAGATAGATAGATAAGATAGATAGATAGATAGATAGATAGATAGATAGATAGATAGATAGATAGATAGTTACGTTGGTAGATAGATAGAGAGATGATTAAAAGTGTGGGCATTTATAAGTGAGAAACTGACCGTGATATGCTGATATAAACCTATTATCTCACTATACGTAAGGTGAAGAGAATTTGTTCAAGGGTTCAAAGCCACTATAGGCTACATGAGACTATGTTTCAAAATCTAAATAAATCAATGAACTTAAAACTCTAAACGATCCATAACAACTATTAAAAAGGAGAGTGACTTACCTCACAGATGTTACAGTAAGGAGCTGGTTCATCATTTATCCTCCCATGCCACAGAACCTCTTTCCCTGCTGCAACAAGAGATTCTCTCAAAGTTTGACATTGCGTTAGAATTTTCAGGAGACAATATCTACAATAGAGGAATATTTTTATATTTTTATATGAATTAGTTTATTCACTTTGCATCCCAGCAGTAGACCCCTCTCTCATTCCTTCCAAATCCCATCATTCCTCCTCCTTCTCCTCCCATGCCCCTCTCCAGGTCCACTGATAGAGGAGGTCTTCCTCCCCTTCCACCTGACCCTAGCCTATCAGATCTCATTAGGACTGGCTGCATTTGTCTTCCTTTGTGGTCTGGTAAGGCAACTCCCCTATCAGGGGTAGACGATTAAAGAGCCAGCCACTGAGTTCATGTCAGAGACAGTCCCTGTTCCCCTTACTAGGAAACCCACTAGGAAACTGAGTCACCATGGGCTACATCTATGCAGGAGTTCTAGGTTATTGCCAGGCATGGTCCTTGGTTATAGTACCAGGAGTCTCAGAAAAGACCCCTGTGCCCAGATTACTTGGTTCTGTTACTGTACTGATAGAGCTCCAGACCCCTGCAAGTCTTTCTATTTCCTCCTCCTTTTGTAAGATTCCCTCAACTATGCCCAAAATTTGGCAATGAGCCTCGGCTTCTGCTTTGATACCCTGCTGGGGTTGAGTCTTTCAGAGGACAACTATGGAAGGCTCCTGTCCTGTTCCCTGTTTTCTCCCTCTTCTGATGTCTGTCCCCTCTGCCTTTCTGAATGAGGGTTGATTATTTTATCCATGATCCTCTTTCTTGCTTAGCTTTGTTAGGTGTACAAATTTTAGTATGTTTATCCTATATTATATGTCTATTAACCACTTTTAAGTGAGTATATACCATGTGTACTCTCTGCTCATGGAATACCTCACTCTGGATGATCTTTTCTAGTTCCCATCATTTGCCTGCACATTTTATGATTTCCTTGATTTTAACTGCTGAATAATGTTCCACTGCATAAAGTACCACAATTTCTGTACCCTTTATTTTTGACAAAGAAGCCAAAAACCATTCAATGGAAAAAAGACAGCATCTTCAACAAATGGTGCTGGTCTAACTGGATGTCTACATGCAGAAAAATGCAAATAGATCCATACTTATTACCCCACACAAAAATAAAGAGCAAGTAGATCAAAGACTTCAATATAAAACCAGAAACACTAAAACTGTTAGAAGAAAAAGTGGGGAAGACACTTGAGCCACTGGCACAGGAGACAATGTCCTGAATAGAACACCAACAGCACATGAACAAAGACATACATGCAGGCAAGTCACCATACACAGCAGGCAAGTCACCATACACACATACTAACATAGTCATACATACACCATACACACATAAACATATTTACACAAAATAAAATAAAATGACAACTGTGGGATTCCAGGCAGATGAATCACCTATCAAGAGTACTGTGGAGCATCTCAGTTCTCTTCTCAGCACCAACATAGCAGGTCGAAACATCTGTAATTCCAGTAACAAAGGGAACCTATACCTTTTCCTTTAACAGGCACCAGGCTGGTAAAATACAAATAAAATAATAGAAGGACATCTATTGTTACAGAGCCCAGGTCACAAAGTACACTTCTAGAATAAAAACCCCTAACCAAGACTCAGATTTTCGGAGAACAAGGGTTGGAAAGAGTGTAAGAGCAACCAAACAGAAAGTTTGCTGAGATTGTGTTTTCTAGTAATGTCAAAACTACACCCATAATATCTCAGCAATATAACTACCAAAACATGAAATGAACAAGGATTAGAACAGTAAACTGGGATGGAGATGCATGAGCAAACTTAATCCTGCTCTTCCAGAGGTCCTGAGTTCAACTCCCAGCAAGCACAGGAGGCTCAAAATCATCCTGGAATCTAATGCCCTTTTTCTGGCATGCAGCTGAACATGCAGACAACACACACAAACACATAAAATGAATAAATATTTTAAAAAAAAAAAGAAAAGTAGATATGCTAAAAAGGATGGGGAAAAGCCCTTGAGTCCTCAGTTTTACACAAAGAACTACGAGAAACTAAGAAATGCTGAGTAAGAGAGAGACTTCCTCAAGGGGGAAGAAAAACAAGGATTGATTATATAATACTAAGTAAACATCCCTGAAAACAGACAAATAACTAACATTAGACAGCCAAACAAGAATTATTTATTTAGGAATATCATACACACACACACAAAACAACAACAGTAAAAACTATTTTTTAAACTTTTTTTAATTTATTACAATATCTTCTCTTCATATCCAAGCTGTAGCCCCAATCTACTGCTCCCCCCCTCAGTTCCCCTCCCCTTGTGTAGATGCACAAATTTCTGTATCCATTCTTCAGTTAAGGGACATCTAGGTTATTTCCAGATTCAGGGCATTACAAATAAAACTGCTACGAGCATGGTTAAGCAAGTGGCCTTGTTGTATACTTGAGCATATTTTGGATATATGCTTCTGATTGGTATAACTGGCTCTTGAGGTAACAGTATTCCTAACTGTCTAAGAAAGCACCAGATTGATTTCCCAAGTGGCTGTACAAGGATATACTTCAACCAGCAGTGGAGGAGGGTTCCCCTTTCTCCACATGCTCTCCAGCATGTGTTGTCACTTGAGTTTTTGATCTTAGCCATTCTTATGAGTGTAAGGAAAAATCTTAGGGTCATTTTGATTTGCATATCCCTGATGACTAAGGATGCTGAGCACTTCTTTAACTGTTCCTCCGCCATTTGATGTTCCTCTATTGGGGAATTCTCTGTTTAGCTCTGTATCCCATTTTTTAATTGGATTACTTGATTTCTTGCTGTTTAACTTCTTGAGGCCTTTATATATTCTGAATATTAGCACTGTCAGATTTAGGGTTGGGGAAGATCCTTTTCAAGTTTGTAGGCTGTCATTTTGTTCTGATGACAGTGTCCTTTGCTTTACAGAAGATTTTCAGTTTCATGATGTCCCATTTATTGATTTTTTATTTTAGAGCCTGTGCTGTTGGTGTTCTGTTCAGGAAGTTGTGTCCTATGCCAATGAGTTAAAGGTTCTTCCCCACTTTTTCTGCTAAGAGGTTTAGTGTGTCTACTTTTATGTTGAGCTCTTTTTTCCATGGTTTGGCATCTTTGTCAAAAATCATGTGTCCATAAGTGTATGGGTAATTTCTGGGACTTTTATTCAATTCCAACGATCCACCATTCTGTTTCTATGCCAGTGATCAGGGATGGAGATACCTCCAGAAGATCTTTTATTTTATTTTATTTTTTTTTTACTTTTTTGTAACTTTTCATTAGTTACACTTTATTCACTTTGTATCCCCCATAAACCTCTCTCTCCTCCCCTCCTAATCCTACCTTCCCTCTCCTTTCTTTAAACATTCCCCTCTCCAAGTTCACTGATAGAGGAGGTCTTCTTCTCCTTCCTTCTAATATTAAGTCTATCAAATCTCATCAGGAGTAACTGCATTGTCATCTTCTGTGGCCTGGTAAGGCTGCCCCTCTCCTCAGGGTGAGGTGATCAAAGAGCAGGCCAATCAGTTCAAGTCAGAAGCAGTCCCTGTTCCCATTACTATGGAACCCACTTGGACACTGAACTACCATGGGTTACATCTTTGCAGGGGTTCTAGGTTATCTCCATGCATGGTTCTTGGTTAGAGTATGAGTCTCTGGAAAGCCCCGTGTTCAAATTTTCTGGTTCTGTTGCCCTCTTTGTGGAGTTCCTGTCCTCTCAAGATCTTACTATTTCCCACTTCTTTCATAAGATTCCATGCACTCTGCCCAACAGTTGGCCATAAGTCTCAGCATCTGCTTTGATAGTCTGCAGGGCATAGCCTTTCAGAGGCCCTCTGTGGCAGGTTCCTAACTTGTTTCCTGTTTTCTTCTTTTCTTCTTCTTCTGATGTCCATCCTCTTTGCCTTTCCAGAAGATCTTTTATTGAACAGGACTGTTTTAGCTCTTCTGGTTTCTTCTCATTCCACATGAACTTGAGAGTTTTCTTTCAAGGTCTGGAAAGAATTTTATTGGTAATTTGATGGGAATTGCATTGAATCCATAGATTGCTTTTGGTAAGATGGCCATTTATATTATGTTAATCCTACTGATCCATGAGAATGGGAGATCTTTCCATCTTCTGATGTCTTTTTCTATTTCTTTCTTCAGAGACTTGAAGTTTTTATCATACAAGTCTTTGACTTACTTGATTAAAGTCATACCAAGGTACTTTATGTCCTTTGTGGCTACTGTGAAGGGTGTTCTTTCCCTAATTTCTTTCTTTTGTATACAGGAGGGCTACTGTTTATTTGTTGGTGTTTTGTTTTGTTGTGTTCTGTTGTGTTTAGTTAATTTTGTATCCAGACACTTGGCTGCAGGTGTCAGCTATAAGAGTTCCAAGATAGAATTTTTGGAGTAACTCGTGTATACTATCATATCATCTGCAAATAGTAATACTCTGACTTCTTCCTTTATGAACTGAATCCCATTGATCTCCTTTAACTGTCTTACTGCTCAAGGATTCAAGAATTATGTTGAAGAGATATAGTGAAGTGGACAGCCCTGGCCCTGTCCCTAATTTTTGTGGGATTTATTTAAAAAGTTTCTCTCTATTTAGTTTGATGTTGGCTATATATTGCTGTATATTGTCTTTACTATGTTTAGGTATGCTCCTTGTACCTCCCATGATGGGAGTAACATCAGATCTGAGCTCAATACACCCAGTTAATGCCCAGAAAAGTCACTCAGGTTCTAGGCTCTAGCCTCCTGCCAAAAATGAGTGTTACACTCACCTCCCACTGATTATCGCTTGAGTACTGGAGTACAGGAAAAGACCTCCAAACCCAGACCTACAGAAGCAGCTCACTAAATGTAGAGCAAGAAACCCAGTGGTAGGGCAGATGTCTCCAAGACTTCTCCTGGTGAGAAGATAGCCCCCTTGACTACCGACAACCACAGTTACCACATAAGTCCATACACCTGAGGTGACCTGTCCAATTCCTGAGGAACAACGAGTTTTGGGTGCCAATATCCAAAATGCTGAAGAGGCCTCCTTCAGAAACAACCATCCTGGGATTCTCTCAATCCCAGGATTCCAGCAGGCACCAGAAACTAACAGCCAAAAGCTGATAGGCAGATTAGTAGATGCCAGCATAAAAGCACAACAAACAAAAGCAAGATAGCATCTCCAGAACCCAGTTATCCTTGACTGGGAGCAAGTGGCCTTGGACACCCTAACATAAGTGAAATTCAAGAAGATGACATTATATCTATGCTTATGAAAAGGACAATGAAGGAAACAAATAAAATGCATAAAGTAATAGAGGAAGATAAAGTCAAACAGCTTATGGCCATCTGTAAAGAAATATAGGAAGATGCAGTCAAACAGTTTGTGGCTATCATATAGTAAATAATTAAATCACTGAAAGAAATAAAAGAAACAGGAACGTTCAAACAGCTGAAGGAATTAAAAGAAAATACAGTCATACAGGTGAAGGAAATCAACAAAACGGCTCAAGATCTGAAGATAGAATTGGAAAAATTAAAGAAAATAAAATAGGAGAAAATCATGGAGAGGAAGAACTTAGGGCAGAAAACAGGAACTACAAAGGTAAGCATAAACAACATACTGCAAGAGATGGAAGAAAGAATCTCAGGTGTGGAAGATTCAATGCAAGACATCAATGTATTTGACAAAGAAAATGTTAAACCTAAAAATTTCTTGATACAAACCATCCAAGAAATCCAAGACAACATGAAAAGAGAAAAACATAAGAACAAAAGTAATAGAAGAAAAAGAAGATTCCCATCTCCAAGAAACTTTCAGTGGTCACTATTATCTATCAACATCAGCAAACTGAACTCTCCAATAAAGAGACACAGACTAACAGAATCATTGCTGACAAGGATCCAACATTCTGCTGCATCCAAGAAACACACCTCTACAACAAAGATAAACGCTAAAAAATGTTTTTAAAGCAAATGGACCCAGACGTCACACTGGGGTAGCTATCTTAATATCTAATAAAACAGACTTTCAAACAAAAATAAACAAAAACAATGAGGGGAAACAGACCAACTCACTAATCAATGACAACTGGGTTAGGAAGAAAGAAATAATGAAATTAAAGAATTCCTAGAATTCAATGAAAATGAAGGCGCAATATACCTGCAATATACTTATGGGGCATAATGAAAGCAGTGCTAAGAGGAAAATTCATAGCACTAAGGGCCTTCAAGAAGAAATTTGAAACATCTCATACAAGCAACTTGATAGCTCACCTAAAAGCGCTGGGGAAAAAAGCAGCAGAGACACCCAAGAGGAGTAGATGGATGGAAATAATCAAACTCAGGGCTGAAATTAGTAAATTAAAAACAAATTAAACAATTCATAGACTCAATGAAACCAAGAGGTGTTTCTTTGAGAGTATCAACAAGATACACAAACCCTTAGCCAAACTAACTAAAAGGCAGAGAAAAACTATCCAAATCAGCAAAATCACAAATGAAAAGGGGAACGTAACAACACACACTGAGGAAATCCAAACAGTCATTAGGACTTACTTCAAAAGCCTATACGCCACAAAATTTAAAATTCTAAATGAAATGGACAATTTTCTACATAGATTCCATTTAACAAAATTAAATCAAGATCAGGTAAATAGATTGAATAGTCCCTATATCCCCCAAGAAATTAGAAGCAGGCATCAAAAGCCTTCCAAAAGACGCCCAGGGCCAGATGGTTTCAGATAGAATTCTACCAGATAGTCAAATAAGAACTAACCCCAATTCTCTTCAAACTTCCATAAAATAGAAAGAATATTACCAAACTCATTCTATGAAACCACAATCACCTTAATACCTAATACAAAGATCAAAAAAAAAAAGAGAGAGAAAACTTCAGACCCATCTCCCTTGTGAACATATGAACATTGATCCAAAAAATACTCAATAAAATGCTAACAAACCAAATCCAAGAACACATAAAAGATATCATCCTTGATGACCAAGTAGGCTTCATCCCAGCTATGTAGGGCTGGTTCAATATACAGAAAACCAATATAACAAACTGAAGGAGAAAAACCACAGGACCATCTCCTTAGATGCCAAAAAAGCATTTGACAAAAATCAACACCCATTGATGTTTAAAGTCTTGGAGAGATCAGGAATACAAGGCACATTATATTTACAGTAAACATTAAACTAACTGGAGAGAAAAATAAATAAATTTCACTGAAATCAGGAACACGACCCTCTCTACAACATAGTACTTTCAGTCCTAGCTAGAGCAATAAGAAAACTAAAGGAGATCAAGGGGATACATATCAGAAGGAAGAAATCAAAGTTCACTATTTGCAGATGATATGACATGATCATATACATGAGAGACCCCAAAATTTCAACCAGAACTCCTTCAGCTGATAAACACCTTCAACAAAGTGGCGGTATACAAGATTAACTCAAAAAAATCAGAAGCCCTCAAAAGACAAAAGGGCTAAGAAACAAATTAGGGAAACAACACGCTTCACAATAGCCAATAATAACATAAAGTACCTTGGTGTGACACTAACCAAGCAAGTCAAAGACCTGTATGAAAAAAACTTCAAGTCTCGGGAGAGAGAAATTGAAGAAGATAACAGAAAATGGAAAGATCAACATAAATCAGATGAGTACCATAGTGAAAATGGCCATCCTGCCAAAAGTAATCTACAGATTCAATGTAATTCCCATCAAAATACCAACACAATTCTTTACAGACCTGGAAAGAAAAATTCTCAACTTCACATGGAAAAAAAAAAAGCACAATTGACAAAACAATTCTGTATAACAAAAGATAGTCTGGAGGTATCTCCATCCCTGATATCAAGATGTACTAAGCGCAACAGTATTAAAAACTACATGATATTGGCATAGAAACAGAATGGTGGAGCAATGGAACCGAATAGAAGACCCAGAAATAAACCCACACACCTATGGATACTTGATTTATGACAAAGAAGCCAAAACCATACCAGAGAAAAAAGATAGCATCTTCAACAAATGGTGCTGGTCTAACTGGAAAAAATGCAAATAGATCCCTATTTATCACTCTGCACAAAACTACACTCCAAGTGGATCAAAGACCTAAACATAAAACCAGACACCCTAAACCAGTTAGAAGAAAAAGTCAGGAAGACCGTAGAATTCATTGGCACAGGAGACAACATCCGAAGCACAGGCTCCAAGATCAATGAATAGGACCTCATGAAACTGAAAAGCTTCTGTAAAGCAAAGGTTACTATTGTCAGAATAAAACAACAGTCTACAGACTGGGAAAGGATCTTCACCAAGACAGAGGGCTAATATCTAGAATATATAAAGAACTCAAGAAGTTAAAAAGCAACAAATCAAGTTCCAATTATAAAATGGGGTACAGAGCAAAACAGAATTTTTTGTAGAAGAATATAGAATGTTACAGAAATGATCAATGTCTTTAGCCATCAGGAAAATGCAAATCAAAACGACCCTGAGATTCACCTTACACCCATCAGAATGGCCAAGATCAAAAACTCAAGTGACAACACATGCTGGAGAGGTTGTGGAGAAAGGGGAACACTTCTCCACTGCTGGTGGGAATGTAAACTTGTACAACCACTCTGGAAATCATCTGGAGCTTCCTCTGACAACTAGGAATAGTGCATCATCAAGATTAAGCTATAACACTTCTAGGTATATATCCAGCAGGCCAGAAAAGGGCACCAGATCTCATTATAGACGGTTATGAGCTACCATGTGGTTGCTGGGAATTGAACTCATGACCTTTGGAAGAGCAGCCAGTACTCTTAACCTCTGAGCCATCTCTCCTGCCCTAAAACACATCTCTGAAAATGGGAAACTGGCTAGAATTAGAATATACTACATTTTGTGGATAATCTATGTCATAAGAACCTGTTGATGGTAGATCAAAATCTTCATTTGTAAACATATAACATAAATAACTGTCATATAACTAGTAATGGAAACAGAGTAAGAAAGATGATGGGGAAAGAGAGAATAGAAGATGATATACATTGAGAAAATTGTGGAGGGGTTTTAAATGAAAAAAATGAGAGGAAGGGCAACAGATGTAAAGAGCAGGAATAGGAAGGGACGAATAACTGTAAGAATGTTTGAAAATGTATACTGTAAAAACTTCAAAAGAAGCTAAGTACCATTAGTTCTATATGATACACAACCACATGGCATGAACACTTTAAGGGTGCAGTAGTAGCAAATATAGCTTGGCAGCAACCAATAAGCTCTTTAACTGTTCTTAAGATTCATTAAAAAAAAAAAAAAAAAAAACAACCTAGCCAACTTCCCAAGGGTAGTGAACATGTACAGTCACAACATATGGTCTTTTTTTGCCAGGCTACTTTCACGTAGGATGTTCATGAGGTTCATCTGTGTTGCTATCGTTTTGTGTGTGTGTGTGTGTGTGTGTGTGTGTGTGTGTATGTGTGTGCCTCTATGTTTAACTTGAATTATATTTCCATACCTGCTTTACACTGGTGAAATAGTTGTTACAACAGTTTTTTTTTTCCTCCTGTATGCATTCTATTAAAGATTCTTCCCTCAAGACAAGGCGGCTCACTGACAAGGCCCACAAGTTTGCTCACTAACAAGACCAAATGTGGTAAATTATAATTTTCAACAATATATAAAAGAGAAAGTTTTAGTTTTTTCCCCCCTCCACCAGATGTAATTGTCTCCCCAGAAGCTTACTGGTGAATAATCTCACCTTTTCTAATTCCTTCTGAACTCTGGTGGCTGGTTCAACTCAGCTGTTCTAGCTCAAACTCCTCCTCTTCAAGATGGCTGTTTCAATCTGGCTTCTCTCTACTTTTCACTGTATTGTTCTGCTTGGGCTCAATCAACTAACAATTTGTTCTAATCTGAACCTTCTGTTTCCTTCTTATTCTCTGGCTTCAACTGCCCTTGCACAAACTCACGAATAAATTCACCTTCACTGCACAGCACTCACCATACTGTACTAAACTCAACTCCACTCAACTTAATTGACTAAACTGATCTGAACTGTCACAAACTGAATTGCCACTGCACTGTCTTTCAAATGACTCTCCCCTTGACTGCCAGTTACTGACTGATTTCAATTCTACTTAACTGCACTCAACTGAATTGCACCAAACTTCCTGTATTGTACTATACTGAACTCTACGGTACTGTCTTCTCTGCTGAACTCTCTATTGGATTCTACGCTACAATATTTTCTTCTCTACTCTCTATTAAGCTCTTAAGTAGCTTCTCCTAAGGAATCTTCATCAGAGCTGGGCATATCCTATCTCTAACTCATTCTGTCAAATCTTTGACTCATCACTTTGTTCCTCAATTAGACATTACTTTCAAACATTTTATCTTCATTGTTTGGAATTAAAAGTGTATACTAAAAGTGTGCCTGTATTTCACCTGAACCGTACTATATGTAATGCAGTGTGTGTCTATATTTTAGCCAGATTATATAGACCTAAATACTCTTTGGATATGGTCCCTTGCCACAGCTACCATGTTGTTGGATTAGAATTCTTCTACAAAGAAAGGGCAACATAATTCCTTCAAAAGGCAACAATTCATGGATAACTGAATTCAAAGATTTAGAAAAGTTTGAATTGGTTTACAAAGAAATTAAACTCTATTTTAAAGAGCAACCAATGCCAAAAGAATGTAACCAATGAATGAAGAAGTCACATGACCTGCGTACGATTTAACAAGAAAACTGTGATACTGAGAAATAAAAGCAAGCAATAAGCATGCAAAAAGCAAAGAAAAGGAGAAATGCAACACACATGAACACATATACAGAAACCACCAGTAGCAGCAATGTTGGAGAAGCAAAAAACAATGGAAGCTAGGCATGGGAGCAGCATTAGCTTCTAATCCAAGCACTTGAGGAGCTGGAGCAGGTTGGTAAGAAGACTAGTTTGGGCAGTATACTGAGTTCCATATATGAAATACTACATAGTGAAATGTTGTTTAAAGTAGAAAGTATCTCTAATCAATTAAATCAAACCAAAGAAATAACAGAGTCTAAAGATAAAGTTAAAACATTCACACAGCAATAAAGAGAAAGAAATCAACAAAATCTTCCAGAACTATGGGACATCATCAGGAGAATAAATCTAATAACCCACAGAAAAGAAAAAAGTAAGAAAAGACCAGGAGCCATCACAAGCAACACAACTGTGCCTGAGCTTCAATGTGAGAGGCCATCTGCTTTCCCCTAATGCATCTTCAAAATTGTTCCAGCAAT
Source organism: Meriones unguiculatus (assembly GCF_030254825.1). Classification (NCBI taxonomy): domain Eukaryota; kingdom Metazoa; phylum Chordata; class Mammalia; order Rodentia; family Muridae; genus Meriones; species Meriones unguiculatus. The sequence goes on along the minus strand of NW_026843712.1, from coordinate 1,050,580 downwards.
CTGTTAAAACATGGAGAGTGCTATAAAATTCTAGAGATGCAGAAAAATGCTTAACCATGAAGTATACTAGAACAGACATCTAAATGGCACTGGAAAAAAAATTCTAAAACTAACAAAGCAAACTGGAAATTCAAACAAGTAGCTGAGGACAACAAGGTGTTTTATAAAATGTTTAGAGACATGATATTTATGACAGTTACCACAAAGCAGCAGGAGGAGGTGTAAGTCATTTTTAATAATTCTTTTGAATTTCATTTTGTATTCTAAAATCCAAATGATGTCTTCAGGAAATTTTTGTGGAAGGGAACCATTTAATTCAAACTATTTGAAAAACCCTTTGGTGTTTTTTTGGAGGTTTAGAAAAAACTAGAAACTGAGGTGGGGGCTCATTCTTCACTATCTTTCCCAGATTTATATCATTTAAAGTTGTATTTTCTGCTCATTACTCATTCATGTAGTGACAGTGGAATGGGCAAATTCAAAACTGTCAATTTCCACTAAATTATTAATGATAGATAATTAACTACCAGATGATTCTATCCCATTATTTGACAAAACAGACTTCACAGACTACATTCTAATAAGGGGAACAATTATCAGAAGACACTACTATCTTAAATATAAATATTCAAGAAAATCATACATACTAATTTTATAAAAAGCTTAATAACTAATGAGAATAACATAAATTAATATCAACCATTTAATAACAGGAATTTGTAATATATGACTTTTGTCAAACAAAAGGAAATTAGAACAAAAAATAAACAGAGAAACTTTACAATTAACAAATATAATACACCATATCAACGTAACACACACAAAGACAATATTCTATACTAACACCAAAGAACATAGATTGTACTCAATAGCCCACTGAAGTTACTCTAAAACAGAACATATCTTGGGACACAAAAGAAAGCAAATTCAGAAAGAGCAAAATAATCTGTATATCCTACCTTATCTAAATATTATGCATTATAATCTTAAAATCAACAGCAAACAAATGTCTAGTAAGCACAAAATTTTAAGTTTCAACCAAAGTACTCATGATTAGCACTCAGTGAGACTACGCAGGACTGTTCTAAGGTGAGGTAGCTTTATCAAACCATCAAGAATCAAGGATTTTGCAATACATGAGGCAAACAGAATGTAAAAAACACATAGTACACAATACCGAGAAAATAGTGCCCTACAGACATAACAGGCCTTTATGCACACATTAATTCAGCGAACTGCAACAGTACAAACAAGAGTTGCACATGTTCAAACAAGACAAATTTCCAGAAGAGAATGAGAAGTGGCTATAATGTACACACTGTAATCAAGAAGATATTTCCTACTGATATCTACCAAGAATGGTAAAACTAGAATTTTTACCAATGGAACATCACTGCGTATATCAACTACAATATAGGATAGGGGCCTGGCACTCCCTGCTCAGAAGTTGGACAACACAAGACAAACTCCACTGGGCTATGTTTTGCATTTTCCTTTTAGTACAGTTTTTGTTGTGTTGTTTTCCTTTGTCTTCATTGAACTTGATTTTTGTTTTGTTATTAGCCTGTTGTTGTTTTTTTTTTTTCTTTGCTTAGCTTTTCTTTTTGAGACATGGAGAAAGGACAACTGTATTTATGAAGAGCAACAAGGCGAGAAAGCAATACAAAAAGGACTAAAAAGGCATTTTTTTTTTTTAGGCCTAGAAGGATTCAGTGATGTTCTGTTCTCTGCTTTTTTTTAAATTTTTTTTATTTTGTTAATCACACGTTATTCACTTTGTATCCCCCATAAGCCCCTCACGCTTCCCTCCCGAACCCACCATTCCTCCCCTTTCTGCATGCATGCCCCTCCCCAAGTCCACTGATAGGGGAGATTCTCCTCTCCTTTCTGATCTTAGTCTATCAGTTCTCATCAAAAGAGAGGACAATGGCTGCATTGTCCTCTACTGTGGCCTGGTAAGGCTGCTCGCCCCTCAAGGGGAGGTGATCAAAGAGCAGACCAATCAGATTATGTCAGAGGCAGTCCCTCTTCCCATTACTAGGTAACCCACTTAGACACTCAACTGCCATGTGCTATATCTGTGCAGGGGTTCTAGGATATCTTCTTGAATAGTCCTTGGTTGTAGTATGAGTCTCTGGGAAGTTACGTGTGTTCAAATTTTCTTGTTCTGTTGCTCTCCTTGTGGAGACGCTGTCCTCTCCAGCTCTTACTATTTCCCACTTCTTACATAAAATTCTATTCACTCTACCCGACAGTTGGCCATCAGGCTCAGCATCTGCTTTGATAGTCTGCAGGGCAGAGGCTTTCAGAGGCCCTCTGTGGTAGGTTCTTAGTTTGTTTCCTGTTTTCTTCTTCTGGCTTTCAGAGTCCCTCTGTAGCAGGTTCCTAGGTTGTTTCTTGTTTTCTTGTTCTTCTAATATCCATCCTCTTTGCCTTTCGGGATGGGGATTGAACATTTTAGTTAAGGTTCACTCTCTTGTTTAGTTTCTTTAGATGCACAGATTTTAGTGGGTTTGTCCTATGTTGTATGTCTATATGAGTGAGTATATAACATGTGTATCTTTTTGCTTCTGGGACAACTCACTCAGGATGATCCTTTCCAGGTCCCACCATTTACCTGCAAATGTCATGATTTCCTTCTTTTTCGTTGCTGAGTAATATTCCATTGTATAGATGTACCACAATTTCTGCATCCATTCTTCAGTTGAGGGGCATCTGGGCTGTTTCCAGCTTCTGGCTATTACAAATAAAGCTGCTACAAACATGGTTGAGCAAATGTCCTTTTGGTGTACTTGAGCCTCTTTTGGATATATGCCTCTGCGAATGTAAAGAAATGCTCATCCTCATTAGCCATCAGGGAAATGCAAATCAAAACGACCCTGAGATATCACCTTACACCCATCAGAATGGCCAAGATGAAAAACTCAAGTGATAACACATGCTGGAGAGGTTGTGGAGAAAGGGGAACCCTGCTCCACTGCTGGTGGGAATGTAAACTGGTACAACCACTCTGGAAAGCTATCTGGCGCTTTCTAAGACAAATAGGAATAGTGCTTCCTACAGACCCAGCTATACCACTGCTAGGTATATACCCAAAGTTTGTTCAAGTACACAAAAAGGACACTTGCTCAACCATGTTTATAGCAGCTCTATTTGTAATAGCCAGAACCTGGAAACAACCCAGATGTCCATCAACGGTGGAATGGGTACAGAAATTGTGGTATTTTTATACAATGGAATACTACTCAGCAATCAAAAAGGAGGAAATCATGAAATTTGCAGGCAAATGGTGGGATCTAGAAAAGATCATTCTGAGTGAAATATCCCAGAAGGAGAAAGACAAACATGGGATATACTCACTTATATAGACCTATAAGATATGATAAACATAATGAAATCTATACACCTAAAAAAGATAATCAATTGAGCGGACATGGGGTAAGATGATCAATCCTCATTTAGAAAGACAGATGGGATGTGCATTGAACATATGACAGGAGTCTACTGAGCGCATCTGAAAGACTCTAACTAGCAGTGTTTTCAAAGCAAAGACTCATGACCAAACCTTTGGCAGAGTACAGGGAATCATAAGAAAGAAGGGGAGTTAGTCTGATGGGGAAAGGATAGGAGCTCCACAAGGACCAAATATATCTGGGCACAGGGTCTTTTCTGAGACTGACATTCAACCAAGGACCATGCATGGACATAACCTAGAACCTCCACTCAGATGTAGCCTGTGGTAGCTCAGTAACCAATTGGTTTCCCAAAGTGAGGGGAACAGGGACTATTTCTAACAGGAACTCGATGACTGGCTCTTTGGTCTCCCCACCCCCGAAGGGAGGAGCAGTCCTGTTAGGCCACAGAGGAGGGCTTTGCAGCCAGTCCTGAAGATACCTGATAAAACAGGATCAGATGAATGGGGAGGAGGTCCCCCCCATCAGTGGACTTGGAAAGGGGCACGGTAGAGATGAGGGAGGGAGGGAGGGAGGGACTGGGAGGGAATGAGGGATCGGGACACGGCTGGGATACAGAGTTAATAAAATGTAACTGATAAAAAAAATAAAATAAAAAAGAAAAAAAAAAAGAAATAATCCTTGTTCCCCTTACTATGGGAAACCAATTGATTACTGAGCTATCACAAGGCACATCCAAGCAGAGGTTCTAGGTTTTATCCTCTCATGGACTTTGGTTGAGTGTCCATCTCAGAAAAGACCCTGTACCCAGATACGTTTGGTCCTTGTGGAGCTCCTATCCTTTCCACATCAAACTCCCCTTATTTCATATGATTTCATATGTCACTATTAGCAGATGATATGATAGTATACATGAGTGACCCCAAAAATTCAACCAGAGAACTCCTTCAGCTGATAAACACCTTCAGCAAAGTGGCTGGACACAAAATCAACTCAAAAAAATCAGAAGCCCTCCTGTATACCAAAGACAAAAGGGCCAAGAAAGAAATTAGGGAAACAACACCCTTCACAATAGCCACTAATAACATAAAGTACCTTGGGGTGACACTAACCAAGCAAGTGAAAGACTTGTTTGAGAAAAACTTCAAGTCTCTGAAGAAAGAAATTGAAGAAGATCTCAGAAGATGGAAAGATCTCCCGTGCTCATGGATTGGTAGGATTAACATTGTGAAAATGGCCATCCTGCCAAAAGCAATCTACAGATTCAATGCAATTCCCATCAAAATACCAACTCAATTCTTTACAGACCTTGAAAAAAAGATTCTCCGCTTCATATTCTCCATAAAAAACAAAAAACCTAGAATCTCCAAAACAACCCTATACAACAACAGATCATCTGGAGGTATCTCCATTCACGATCTCATGCTGTACTACAGAGCAATAGTAATAAAAACTGCATGGTATTGGCATAGAAACAGAAAGGAGGATCAATGGAACCGAATTGAAGACCCAGAAATAAACCCACGTACCTATGAATACTCAATTTTTGACAAAGCAGCCAAAACCATTCAATGGAAAAAAGATAGCATCTTCAACAGATGGTGCTGGTCTAATTGGATGTCTACATGCAGAAAAATGAAAATAGATCCACATATATCACCCTGCACAAAACTAAAGTCCAAGTGGATCAAAGACCTCAATATAAAACCAGATAGGCTAAATCTGTTAGAAGAAAAAGTGGGGAACAGCCTAGAACTCATTGGTACAGGAGACAACTTCCTGAACAGAACTCCAACAGCACAGGCTTTAAGAGCAACAAAATAAATGGGACCTCATGAAACTGAAAATCTTCTGTAAAGCAAAGGACACCGTCATCAAAACAAAACGACTGCCTACATATTGGGAAAGAATGTTCACCAACCCTCTATCTGACAGAGGGCTAATATCCAGTATATATAAAGAACTAAAGAAACTGAAAAGCAGCAAAACAAGTAATCCACTTAAAAAATGGGGAACGGAGCTAAACAGAGAATTCTCTGTCTTGAATTTCTTGGACGGTCTCTGTCAGCAATTTTTTAGATTTAACATTTTCTTTGACTGATACATCTATTTCTTCCATTGTATCTTCCACACCTGAGATTCTTTCTTCCATTTCTTGTAGCCTATTGGTTATGCTAACTTCTGTAGTTCCTGCTTTCTTCCCTAAGTTCTTTCTCTCCACAATTTCTTCCATTTGTGTGTTTTTTAATTTTTCCAATTCTATCTTCCGGTCTTGAGCCATTTTGTTGGTTTCCTTCACCTGTCTGATTGTATTTTCATGTTTTTCCAACAATTCCTTCAGCTGTTTGTTTCAACAATCCTCTGTGTCTTTTATTTTATTCAGTGATTTAAGCATTTCATCTCTAAAGGCCACAAACTGTTTGGCTGCAGCTTCCTCTATTTCTTTTCATATTTTATTTGTTTCCTCTGTTATCTTCTTCATGAGCATAGATGTTAGGTCATCTTCTTGAATTTCAATTATGCTGGACTATTTTCCCCTGCATAACTGGGTTCTGGAGATGCCATATTGCTCTGGCTTTTGTTGGTTGAACTTTTACACTGTCCTCTACCCATTGGGCTATCTTAGTTTTTTGAATTTAGTTTCTGGTTTTTCCTGGACTCTTGTAGTGGAGAGAATCCCTATGGCAAGAAGATGGTTTTTCCTGAAGGAAGCCTTTCCAGCTTTTTGGGTATAGTCACTGAATGTCCGGTGCTTTTCAGGAGTTGCTACAGCTCACCTCAGGTACAGAGACCTGGGTGGTAACTGTGGTCCTTATTAGTCGAGAGGGCTCTCCTCTCTCAGGTCCTGGAGACAGCTGTCCTGCTTCTGGGTTTATTGCTGTAAATTTAGTGATCAGCTGTTGTAACCTGTGTGTCCCTTGGTTTGGTCGGTTTTGTTAGGGATAACTGGTTTCCCTTGGAGCAGTATTTGTGGGGGTTGATCTCAGGGTTCCCGGTCTTTTGTAGGTCTGAGGTTGGGGCTCTGTGCCCCAGAACCCAAGAGGTAATCTGTGGTGGGTGAGTACTGCTCTCCTGTTAACAGCAGGCTATCTGGGCACAGCATTTCCATGGGTTGGGCCAGTCTGTGGGACCTTTTCTGGGGATATACTGGGTTGCCTAAGTCCGTCCCCTTTGCTTCATTCCTTGTTCCTTGTGAGGGTTTCTCCAGACGGTGACTCTAAGACTCTGGTGTCTTGGGGCACACGGTTCTGTCTGTAAGGAGTAGTTGGTACAAAGCAGGCCTCTGGGCTGGCGGAGCGTGCGCCCGCCTGCTAGTCTGTGGGAGCTGAGTTCCCTATAACTGTGTTCTCTGCTTGAGTCCGGATCCGTGATGGCTGGTTGTACTCGCCTGTTTGCAATCTGTGGTCTGCAAGATTTTCCCCAGGCAAAGCCTAGGTGACCCAAGCAGCACAGTTTCTTCCTTACCTGTGGGGCCCTCTCCGGACAGGGATTCCCAATCTCTGTTGCACTGGGGCGCGCAGCTCATCTGTACTGTAAGCTAGGCATGCAGCCACTCTCTGCCCGATGGGAACTCAGTTGTGATGGCGGCGGGTACCTGCGGTCTGTGAGACCTTGGAGGGAAAGACTGGGTGACTCGCAACTTTCCTTCCCTGTGGGGTTTTCTTTCGACTGGGACTCCCTGTCTCTGGCACCCTTGTGCCCACTAATCAGCCTGGGAAATTGATCGGAACACACAGGAGTGCAGCTTTGGCCAAAGACCCAGTCCTCTCCTTAACCGGGATTTCTCCCAGGTTCTGGCTGGGCATCTGGAGAGTGGACCCGACCAATTCCCATGTGGTGGGAGCCTCCTCTCACCTGGGAAACACGATCACTGTAGTTTTAGAGCCCAGAGTTCAGTCTCCTGGTTGCTGAAGGGAAAGTGCTGTCCTGCTTCTCAGACACAGTGCTCTGGTGGCACCGCCATCTTGGCTCCCTCTCAAAAAGGCATTTTTTGAAAGAATATATACAGATGGGCAATGTACACAAAATACAGGTATATGGGAGGGAGAAATCACTTCACATATTTTTAAATACCTATTGCCAAAAGGATATAAAAACACATAAAAATAACATGTCCTGTAAAACCAGCACTTGGGGAGGCAGAGGAATGAGTTCAAGACCAGCCTGGTCTATGCAGCAGCTCCAGGACAGCCAGGACTATACAGAGAGAAACTCTGCATAAAAAGTAAAAAGGTATCACATAATTAATTCAACAATTCCATTATCAGACATTTTCCAAAGGAAATGGGATGTATATATATATTAAAGAGACATCAAAATTCATTTATTCACTAAAGCCCATCAATGGAAATATTTACAATGATTGATGTAAAAACAATGTTTTATATTTTGACAGACTACTACTCAAGCTCTAAGGCTGAAATTATGCCATGTTAAAATCAAGATTTAAGGAAACAAAATGGCAGCGCCAAGAGAACACTGCATCTGAGGAGCAGGACAACATTTTCCATACATCAATGAAGAGGCTGCACTCTGGGCCCTAAAACAACAGTGATAATGTTTCCCAGGTGAGAGGAAATCCATGGTGTGGGAAACAGTCCAGTCCACTATCAGGTAACCCAACCAGAACCTGAAAGAGATCCCAGGCAACACAGGCACTAGGTCGCCAGACCAGAGCAACAAGCCTACGTGTCCTTATCACCTTTCCAGGCTGAACGGTGGACACAAAAACACCAGAGACTGGGAGCCGCAGTAATGAGAAAAACCCACAGGGAAAGAAGGGAACAGGACTGACCTCAGGTCATCCCTAGAAAAAGTCCCACAGAATGGTGGGTGCGTGCCTCCGACACTGAACTGGGCTCCAGCTGCAAGCACAGAGACTTGCTGTGCACCCAACTCCCCATCACAGATAGAACTGTGTGACCAAGGGCATCAGAGAGTGGGAGTCCCTGTCCTGAGAAACACAGCAGGGAGGGAAACAAAAGGGGACTGAATTAGGTCATCCAGTCTATCACTAGAAAAGGTCCCACAGATCAGGGGGCAAGCACACTGCCAACCCAGAGACCTGCTGTGCACCAACTTTCGACCATAGACAGAACTCTGCGCCCCAGGAAACCAGAGACTAGGAGTTCCTGTCGGAAGAAAACCACACAGGGAAGGAAGCAAAATACTGGACATATGCATCCAATATATCCCTGGAAAAGGTCCCACAAACTGTCGCTCCTGCCAACCCAGGGACCTGCTGTGCACCAACTAGCCTGCTGCTCCCATGAGAGTGGTACTCACCTGCAGCTAATTACTGCTTGAGTACTGGGGCACAGAGCTCCAACCTCAGAACTACAGAAGCCTGGAATCCCTGAGATCAACCCACACACATTGGTCCAAGGGGCAAACAGTTATCCCAAACAAAACTGAACAAACCATGGAGCCCAGGTTATAGCAACAACTCACTAACTTTACAGCAAGAAACCCTGAAGGAGGGCAGCTGTCTCAAGGACTTTTCCTGGTGAGAGAAAAGCCCTCTCCACTAACAAGGACCACAATTACCACTCAGTTCTGTCTGCCTGAGGTGAGCTGTGGCAATTCCTGAAAAACACCAACCATTCCATAACCATACCCAAAAGGCTGAGGAGGCTTCCTTCAGGAAAAACCATCTTCCTGCCAAGGCAATTCTCCACCACAGAATTCCAGGAAACACCAGAAAGGAACACCCAACAACTATGATAGCCCAGTGGGGTAGAGGCCAGCATAAAAGCTCAACCAAAAAAGATGACAGAGAAATATGGCATCTCCAGAACCCAAGTATCGAAGGGCAAACAGCCCTGGACACCCCAGCATAACTGAAATCCAAGAAGATGACCTAACAACTACCTAAGAAGATAGTAGAAGATAACAGAGAAAACAAATAAAATGTGTAAAGACCTAGAGGAAGATAAACTCAAACAGATTATGGCCATCCGTAAAGAAATGGAGAAGTAAAGACAAACAGATTATGGCCATCCATAAGAAATACAGGAGGTTGCAGCCAAACAGTTAGTGGTCTTTAGAGAGGAAATACTTACATCACTAAAAGAAATTTAAAAAAAAAAAAGAGAAGATTGTTCAAACAAACAGCTGAAGGAATTGAGAAAAACTGGAAAATGCAGGCAGAGAGATGAAGGAAATCTATAAAACGGCTCAAGATCTGAAGATAGAATCGGAAAAATTAAAGAAAACAAATGGAAGAAATTGTGAAGAGAAGAAACTAGGGAATAACAGTAACTACAGAGGTAAGCACAACCAACAGACTACAAGAGATGGCAGGAAGAATTAGAGGTGTAGAAGATACAATGGGGAAAAAAAAGAAAAAAAGAAAATGATATATCTGTCAAAGAAAATGTTAAATCTAAAAAATTCCTGACAACAGACCATCCAAGAAATTCAAGACAACATAAAAAAAAAAAAAAAAAAAAAAAACCTAAGAATAATAGGAATAGAGGAAAAAGAAGATTCCTTCCTCCAAGGCCCAGAACATATTTTCAACAAAATCATTGAAGAAAATTTCCCCAACTTAAAGGAGAAGCCAGTAAGAATACAAAAGGCTTACAGAACACCCAATATATTAGACCAGAAAAGAAAATCCTCCCACCACATAATGATCAAAACAGTAAGTATACAGAACAAAGAAAAAATACTAAAAGCTGCAAGGGAAAAAGGCTAAGTAACATATAATGGAAAACCCATCAGAATCACGCTTGACTTCTCAACAGAGACTATAAAAGCCAGAAGGGCCTGGACGGATATCATGCAGCCCCTAAGGGAACACAGATGTCAGCCCAGGCTACTATACCCAGCAAAAGTCTCAGTCGTTATAGAAAAAGAAAGCAAGATATTCAATGACAGAAACAAATTTCAACAATGCCTACACACAAATCTAGCATTACAGAAGACACTGGAAAGGAAAACACAACCCAAGAAAATTAGCTTCTGTCAAGAAAACACAGGAAATAATTAACCCCATTACAGAAAAACAAAAAGCAACCAAGCACACAAACTTATGACCACAGCCAACAACAAATTCAAAGGATCTAACAGCCACTGGTCATTAAACTCTATCAACATCAATGGACTCAATTCTACAATAAAAAGACACAGACTAACAGAATGGATACATAAACAAAACCCAGCAATCTGTTGCATACATGAAACACACCTAAGGCACAAAGATTGACACTACCTAAGGGTAAAGGGCTGGAAGACGACTTTCCATGCAAATGGACCCAAGAAGTAAGCAGGAGTAGCCATTCAAATATCTGACAAAACAGACTTTCAACCAAAATTAATCAAAAGAGATGGGGAAGGACACTTCATACTCATCAAGGGAAAATTCCACCAGGAAGACATCACAATCCTGAACATCTATGCCCCAATTACAAGAGCACCCACATTTGTAAAGAAACATTGAAAAACTTAAACCACACATAGATCCCCACAGATTTATAATGGGAGACTTCACCACCCCTCTCTCAACAAAGGACAGGTCAACAAAACAGAAATTAAACAAAGAAACACTGTCTTTAACAGAGGTCATGAATGAAATGGACCTCACAGACATTTACAGAACCTTACACCCAAACACAAAAGTATTTACCTTCTTCTCAGCACCTCATGGAACCTTCTCCAAAATAGACCATATAGTTGGTCACAAAGCAAGCCTCAAAATATACAAGAAGATTGAAATAATCCCTTATATCCTCTCTGACCGCCATGAACTAAAGACAGACCTCAACAACAGAAATAGCAAAAAGCCTACACACACATGGAAATTGAACAACTTGATACTAAATGAGAGCTGGGTCAGGGAAGTAATAAAGAATTTAAAATCTTCCTAGAACTCAATAACAATGAAGGCACAACATACCCAAACTTGTGGGACACAATAAAAACGGTGCTCAGAGGAGACTTCATAACACTAAGTGCCTTCAAAAAGAAATTCAAGACATATTATTCAAGCAACGTAATGGTTCACCTAAAAACCCTATGAATAAAAGAAGCAGACACACCAAAAAGGAGTAGATGGCTGGAAATAATCAAACTCAGGGCTGAAATCATTATCAATTAGAAATAAATAAAACAATTCAAAGAATTAATGAAACCAAGTGCTGGTTCTTTGAGAAAATCTACAAGATAGCCAAACCCTTAGCCAAACTAACTAAAAGCAGGGAGACTCCATCCAAATCAAGAAATTCAGAAATGAAAAGGGGATATAACTATAGACACTGAAGAAATCCAAACAATCATTAGGAGTTACTTCAAAAGTCTATATGCTACAAAATTACAAAATCTAAATGAAATGGACATTTTCTTGATCAATTCCACAAAGCTGAATCAAGACCAACTAAATCAATTAAATAATCCTATATGCCCCAAGGAAATAGTAGCAGTCATCAAAAGTCTCCCATCCAAAAAAAGCCCAGGACCAGATGGTTTCAGTGCAGAATTCTAACACACCTTCAAAGGTGTAAAGGTGTAAGATTCTGGAGCTAACTCCAGTTCTCTTCAAACTATTTCACAAAACAGAAACAGAAGGAACATTACCAAACTCATTCAATGAAACCACAGTCACCTTGGTACCTAAACTTCACAAAGACTCAACAAAGAAAGAGAATTTCAGGCCAATCTCCCTTATGAACATTGATGCAAAAAAAAATACTCAACAAAATACCTGCAAACTGAATACAAGAATACATCAAAGATATCATCCACTGTGACCAAGTGGGCTTCAATCCCAGGTATGCAGGGATGGTTCAAAGCGGCAGGGAGGAGATGAAGGAGGGAGGGAATAATTGGGAGGGAAAGAGGTAGTGGGCTACAGCTGGGATACAAGTGAATGTAAAATTATTTAAAAATAACAAAATGTTAATTTAAAAAAAAAGAAGAAGAAAAAGTGGAAAGAGCCTTGAACTCATTGGCACAGGAGACAAGTTCCTGAACAGAATACCAATAGCACAAGCTCTAAGAGCAACAACCAATAAATGGGACCTCATGAAACTGAAAAGGTTCTGTAAAGCAAAGGACACCATCATCAAAAGAAAATGCCTTCAGATTGGGAAAGAATCTTCACCAACCCTCTATCTGACAGAGGGCTAATATCCAGAACTAAAGAAGCTGAAAAGCAACAAAACAAGTAATCCAATTAAAAAATTGGGGAACAGAGCTAAACAGAGAAGTCTCGATAGAGGAATATCGAATGGCAGAGAAACACTTAAAGAAATGCTCAACGTCATTAGCTATCAGGGAAATGCAAATCAAAACGACCCTAAGATTTCAACTTACACCCATCAGAAAGGCCAAGATGAAAAACTAAAGGGACAACACATTGCTGAAGAGGTTGTGGAGAAAGGGGAACCCTCCTCCACTGCTGGTGGGAATGTAAACTTGTACAACCACTCTGGAAATCAATCTGGCGCTTTCTCAGACAACTAGGAATAGCGCTTCCCCAAGATCCAGCCATACCATTCCTGGGCATATATCCAAAAGAGGCTCAAGTACACAAAAAGGACATTTGCTCAACCATGTTTGTAGCAGCTTTATTTGTAAAGCCAGAAGCTGGAAACAACCAAGTTGCCCCTCAACTGAAGAATGGATGCAGAAATTGTGGTACATCTACACAATGAAATATTACTCAGTAATTAAACTTTTTTTAAGAATGCCTGTATAATAACAAAAATAATAGAGAAAAAAAAAAAAGAGGGGGAAGAAAGTATACTTAAAAGTGTCCACAATGCTCACTGGATCAATCAACAATATCCATGTGGTAGAATTAAAGAACCGGCCAGTGCAACCAGCCTCTGACTTGTTCATGTAATTTGATATGTATACTTTGTCTTAATAAATTAAGAAATGTAACTGGTAAAAAATTAAATACTTACTTAATCCTTTCAAAGAGCTTCGGATCTGAAACTTTGATATTCCGTGCCATATTCCATGAAAGGTGAATCATGGGTACTACTGACTTGACACTTTGCAATTTGTTCCATTCATAACGTTCAACTGCCAATTTATACTGGAAGGCTAGGAAGCAAAAAAAAAAAAAAAAAGGAAAAAGTTGCAAGGTAACAAAAATAAACAAAATATGAGAACACTTACCATATCTCACCTTGTTAGTAAACCAATTCTGAAAAAGCTAAAAGCACTGGTAGATTATATTTAAAATAGCAATTGTTTAAAAAAGGTTACCATGTAATGAGCAATCCCAATTATTAAGGCATTATGCCACAGTATTTTTACATTTTGCTATTTTATCCTTTGACACTATTATAATTTTTAGTCCACAATATTGTAGATGAAACTGAGGACCTAGAGAGTTAAAAGCAAACAAAAACTAGTGTAAATTCAAAACTTAAAAATCATACAGCATGTCCAGTTAAGGTTCTTCTGGTGCTGAAGTCCAGCCTTTATTTTATGTACATTACAAAATTAAGACATACTAACATAAAACAATTATTCTAAAGAATAAGAGCTGAGACACAGCCAGTGGTTAAGAACATTTGTTTTTCTTGCAGCAGACCCAAGTTTCAATTCTCAACACTACAGGGCCATTTTCAAACATCTGGATCCCTGGTTCCAGAAAATACTGCACCCTCTTCCAACATTTCGAAGTAAAAAGAACATATCAGCTATAAATGCAAGCAAAACCAATGTTTGAGTAATCTCTAAAAAACTTAACAGAAATGAAGTACAGAACTCTACAGATCAAAAAGGCACACATTCTAACATACACAGAAAAAAAAAATTCTCTACATTCCAAAAATCTAGTATTAGAATGTGTTGGATTTGAATTGACCTCTATAATAATAAACATTCTCCTCCTTTCACTGAGTTGTTTTCTGACACACAACAAAGCCTGTAAGAAATGATCTTCTACAAAGTACAAATCTCTATTGGTGTGCTACTTTTATATACCTGTGAGTGGACCAACATTCCAGGCAATGTTGTTACACCACCCAATAGCCTGAACCCAATGAACAGTGCCTGCATTTATCCAGACTAAATCTCCAGGTCGTTGAATAAACCTATAAACAGGAACATTTGCTTCATAAAGATCTTCAAGATTTGGCCACCAAGAACTCATCAGGAAATTCAAATTATGTCTAGGGAAGGAAGGAGAAATACAAATAGTGAGCATATAAGGACTTATAAAAGAGGTAATCTCAAGAAGTTAAAAATGCTATATTTATTTCATTAAAATGTTAAACTGCAAAGCAATGGAAGAGCTCCATTTCTTTTTTCAAAGTGAAGACATCAAACCTGTAAAGGTCCAATAATTCATGCTACAAATAATTACTGATTTATATAAAGCCTGGTTACATTTGTTAAACATGTTCAACACTAACACTGAGATCACCATGAAGACAATGTGTACTAGTGGGATATCTTCAGCAAAACATTCTCCTCAAAGCTCAGGGAGCTAGGCAGAAGAGGAAGTATGAAGACTGTAAGAGACAAAGTGCATGGATGAATCCAAGGAAACAAACTCTTCCATACACAATAGGAGTGATACACATGAACTTACAGATATTGCAGCACTATGTACAGGGCCAGACTACATCCCAGGGCTGAGACAGTAAGTAGAAATGATTCATACTTAAAAAACTAACTCAATGACTCAATGGTACGTTGGTGGGCTCTTTATATGTTTTCCTTTGTTTTGGCTTTTTTCCTACTCCCCTGGGTTTTTGGTTTCTTTGCCTGTTCTGATTTTTATTTTTGTGTTTTTGGTTTTTTTTTTTCTTTTGTTTTAAATCAACATTTTTCATTATTATTTACAATTTATTCACTTTGTATTCCAGCTGTAGCTGCTATGTCATCTCCCAGTCCCACCCTCCTCCTCTTCTCTCCCTCTATGAACTCTGGTAGTCCACTGAAACAAGAAGTCCTCCTCTGTAGGCACTGCAAGCACGGGACCATTGGGGCAACATCTGCTGACCTGACACGCCTGTGCAAGTAGTACAGCTAGTCTAGTTAAGGATGCATGGACTGACTCTGGGGATCCTGCCAGAAGACCAACAACCAACAGAAGGCTCGACGGTATGGAGAAACCTGATTGGTCACCCAAAGCTATATATAAATAACTTGCCCCTATACTCACCCACTGGCTGGACCCTAGAGAGGAAGATCAACACTCCTCCCCTACTATTTGACCCTAGCCTATCAGGTATTATCAGGACTGTTGGGATCCTCTTTCTCTGTGGCCAAGTAAGGGCAAATTCCCAGGGATAAAAGAGCCAGGCCCCATTATTCAGGGACCCACATGGAGACTGAGATGCCTATGGACTACATCTGAGCAACAGGTCTAGGTCCTTTCAATGCATGGTCTTTGTTTTGATTATCAGTATCTGCAGGACCACCTTTTTTACTCTGTTGGTCTCCCTTGTGAAGCTCCTGTCTCCACCAGGTCTTTCTATCTCCCTCTTCCTATATATGACTCCCTGCGCATTGCCCAAAGTTTAACTATAAGTCTCAGCATCTGCTTCTATTACCTAATGGGAAAAGTCTTTCAGAGGCCCTCTGTGGAAAGCTCCTGTCCTGTTCTCTGTCTTCTACTACTTGTACAGTCTATCCTGTTTGGCCTTCTGAATGAGGATTAAGCATATTACCTAAGGTCTTCCTTGTTTAGATTGCTTAGGACTATATATTTTAGTGTGTTTATCCTATATTATATGGCTAATATACACAAATGGGAAAGGATATATGATGTGTAACTTTCTGTTTCTGCATTACCTCACTCAGGATGATCTTTTCTAGCTGCCTACTCTCTCCCTATCTCTTCAGCATAGTACTTGAAGTCCTAACTAGAGCAGTAAGACAACTAAAGGAGATCAAGGGGATACATATCGGAAAGAAAGAAGTCAAAGTGTCACTATCTTCAGATGATATGACAGTATACATGAGTAACCCCAGAAATTCTGTCAAAGAACTCATTCAGCTAATAAACACCTTCGGCAAAGTGGCTAGATACAAAATTAATTCAAAAGAATCTCCTGAATAGAAAAGACAAATGGGCTGAGAAAAAAAAAGAAAACTACGGAAACAACACCCTTCACAATAACTACAAATAACATAAGGTGCCTTGATGTGACTCTACTCACGGAAGTAAAAGACTTTTATGAAAAAAATTTCATACAAGCCTCTGAAGAAAGAAACTGAGGAAGAAATCATTCTACTGCTCATGGATCAGTAGGATCAACACAATGAAAATGGCCATTCTTCTACCAAAAGGTTATCTATAGATACATTGTAATTCCCATCAAAATATGAACACAATTTTTTACAAACACTGAAAGAACAGTTCTCAATTTTATATGAAAAAAAGGACCCAGAATAGCCAAAATAACCCTTAATATAACAAATCTTCTGAGGTTATCTCCATTCCTGATCTCAAGCTGTACTATAGAGCAACACTAATTAAAAATTTCAAAATAGAATCATACTGGCACAGAAACAGAATGGTAGACCAATGGAATAGAATCAAAGATCCAGAAATAAACCCATAAACCTACGGATACTTGTTTTTTGACAAAGAAGGCAACCATACAATGGAAAAAAGACAGCAACTTCAACAAATGGTGCTGGTCTAACTGGATGTCCACATATGAAGAAATGCAAATAGATCCATAATTGTCACCCTCAACAAAGCTAAAATCCAAGTGGATCAAAGACCTCAACATAAAATCAGACACACTAAACCTGTTAGAAGAAAAACTACGGCATAGGAGACAACTTCTTGAACAGAACACCAACAGCACATGCTCTAAGATCAACAATAAACAAAGCCTACAGACTGGGAAATCTTTATCAACCATTTATCTAACAGAGGACTAATATCCAGAATATATAAAATATTCAAGAAGTTAAACAACAACAAACGAAGTAATCCAATTAAAAACTGGGTACTGAGCTAAACAGAAATTCTCAATAGAGAAATATCAAATGGCAGAAAAACACTTAAAAGAAATGTCCTTAGCCATCAAAGAGATGCAAATCAAAACAACCCTGAGATTTCACCTTACACCCATCAGAATGGCTAAGATCAAAAACTCAAGGGACAACACATGCTGGAGTGGATATGGAGAAAGGGAAACCTTTCTCCATTGCTGGTGGGAATGTAAACCACTCTGGAAAGCAATCTGGCACCTTTCTCAGAAAATTAGGAATAGTGCTCTCTCAAGATACAGCTATTCCACTTCTAGGCATATATCCAAAAGATGCTCAAGTACACAACAAGGACATTTTGGTAGCTACCATGTTTGTAGCAGCTTTATTTGTAATAGCCAGAACCTGGAAACAACCCAGATGTCCCTCAGTTGAGGAGTGGATACAGAAATTGTGGTACTTTTACACAATGGAATAGTACTCAGCAATTAAACACAAGGACTTCTTATGATTTTTGTTTATCAGAAAAGTAGTAGTAAACCTGAAAAGGGAACAGGTGGGAGGATATGGAGTAGTTAGGAAGAAGGGAAAAACAAGAAAAATGCATTAAAATAAATTTGTTCCTATTCAACTGACTAAAAGTTTCACATTACACTTAAACATATATTGACCCGTGATTAGTATAATAAACAGTATCTAAATTCTTGACTAAAATCACAAAGGCAGATATGAGAACCATAACATTTCCACAGAATTGGAAATGTCCCCTAGAGCTATTATAAATTATCAGAAAAAAACAATGTTATAGAAAGTTTATTTCTATGGAGTTTAGCAAATTTATTGACTTGAATAAAATTGACTGAAACTATCAAAAGTATTAACTTTATGAAATATAATATACATATATGAATACTACTTGTGCTTTACAATGACCTACTAAGTGATTTCTATGTTACCTTACAGCCAAGCCAATCCAGACACCCACAAGTGTTATGTTTACTTTAGTCCCACTCCCTAGATCCTAAGTATAAGACACTATTTCTGAATCAAAAGTACCCCCATTCTTGTGAAAGATGCCAGATGAACTATGTAAATAATCTCAGTGTAAACATGTGCTGAGTTGTTGTACACCTGGAATTGAGTTAACTGTTATCTGAATGCTTTTTTCCCAAAATTGTGGTGTGCTTAAATATAACTAAAGTTAAGTGATCTGGCCTGGACTCTAGAAGTTTTGGTCCAGTACTGACTACAATAAACAAGTCTAAGTTTTCTTCTCATCTCTTAGTTGGTTATATTTTTTCCTGCTGACTGTGAAGCCAGCAGGGAGGCACAACACCAAGCTAGACTTCAACAGAATCATTTCTTTGACTTTTATTAGTACCCTACATGGGGTGCAAAGTTGTTTTATATGGTTCCCTAGAAGTTAAGTAAGTTTGTTACACAAAATATACAAAAGTAAAATCTGGCACTTTCACTAAGAAACTCAGCTTTTTTTTTTCTTTACTTTATTCTTTACAGCTGTTTGGACCTACATTAAAAGGAGTTTATTTCTGAAACCTACTTTTCACAGAAGTCATTCAGAACACCCCAATAATCTTCAGGCACAACAAACCATTCACAATCACCTGGACCAATATTTATGTTAACAGAACAGAAGTTGTTATTTTCTTGGTGACCTAAAAAGAAAAGGGAAATTAAAATCATATAGCCACACTGTAATTTTAGTGTTAGGATTACAGACAGCTGCTACACCCATCCAGTTTTTTACATGAGTTCTGGTCATTCAACTCAGATCCTTAGACTTGTAGAAAGGCTTTATAGCCAGAACTCCATGATTTTTTTTTTATTGGTGTATAATCACCTGTCTACTCAAAAAGCAAATCACTGACTTAGCAATGGTTAAGATATGTTGCTCCTCAATACAATTCAATGTACAGATGAAATATGAATCTATTACCACCAGTTATTCAACTCTGATTTGCTGCAGAAATCTTCTTAGGGCCTTAAAAATATTTCTCATAAGGCCAGTAAAATATTTAAAAAATAAAATAAAATAAAACTACAATCAAATGGAACTTTTTGCTGCACTCATCCCAACTTAAAAAAAAAAAAAAATTGGACTGTAATATCAAAGACTAGGGAGATAAGTTGGTAAAGTGTTTGCCTTGCAAGCTTGATTCTCATTACTTACATTTTAAAAGCTATCCAAATGACAAAAACTATCAATGAGCAAATACATTTGCATGTGTGAACACAGACAATCAACAGTAGGAGTATACCTGCCTGTAACACAGCACTTTAAAAACAGAAATTCAAGAACTATTTCCACTATTGAGTTTCAGGCCATGGAGAACTATCAATCTCATGCCATTTCCTCTCTGGTTCAAAATAAGAAGCTAAATCCCATTTTTTTAACTTTATCACCGTATAACTCTCATGTTTGAATTACAGTACTTCCTAAATTGTATTACAAGTACAGAGACAGTTTTCTGTATTTGAAAGTCAATTTGTGCAGCCACAGCCCCTTCCAAATGGAGGTAAAAATAACCTTGAATAACAAAATAAATAAATAAATAAATAAATGAATAAATGCAGCACTAAAAATGAAATAGAAAAAGTGAAAAGCAGCTGATGTATGTGCTCAATGTAACTATGTTTATGAATTCGTAGCTGTATTTGGTAGCATCATTCCACATGAAAACATTAAAAAAATATGACATGGACTTGACACACAGCACAGAAGTTAAATGTGTGGTTGCTCTTCCAGAAAATACAGGTTTCAATCCCTCATATATTCACATGGTAGTCACAACCATCTGTAATTCCTTGTCCAGCATTTATGATGGCAACCCGAGGACTATTGTATACATGTGGTGTACAGACTTACTTCTAGGAAAAACACTCATAGTACAAAAAAAACAAAACAAAAGCTTTGAATGTATAATTTAAATAGATAGATATATAAATTACTTAGTGCTCCTATCCTGTTAGTTTTTTTTAACTTTTCTAATTATATCAATCTTAGCATGAAATAAGAACTTAAAATACTTTAGAAAAACAAAACTATGAGAACCATTCTTAGACTCATAGACATTTCAAACATTAAAAAAAAACTTAAAATATTTTGTTTTGTTAACTGTAAAATTAAAAATGAGCTCTATCTCTTAAAAATGTGATTGTTTTCTTCTTTTCAAATAAGCATAATGTTTGGTTATATCAATCACCTGGTATTCTACTCCCTGGAACTTTCATACACAGTTGAACTGTATTCACCCCCAGGATCTTATAGCCAACATGACTGAGAATATTTCCTGCTGATACAACACGTACAAAAGCAGGAAGCTTAGTCAGCTCATGTAACTGCAACTTCCACCTGCAACAAATAACAGGATTAAATGAAACTTCTGAAATGTTAGTGAAAATTAATTAACTTGTTTCTAAAGTATCTTGAGGTTACGCAGAAAAGTGTATATATAAACATATGTAATAATGAGTTTTTCCAAACTCAAAAATATCCAAAAAGGTCACTGACTGAACAAAATATATAACTTAGCATAAGAAAATAATTTATTTTCTATTTTTCAATGTCGACAACTTAATTCTTTGGTTTTCTTCAGTAAGAAGAAAAAAGTATTGCTCTCCTTTTGTTGATTTCAGTAAGTGAATGACCTGTATGACAAGAACTTCCAAAGTCTTTGAAGAAATAAACTGAAGATTTTAGAAAATGGAAAATTTTCCCATTCTCATGGAACAGTAGAATTAACATTGAAAAAATGGCCATCTTACCAAAGGCCATCTACAGATTCAATGCAATTCCATTAAAATTCCAACACAATTCTTTTTATTACTATTATTACAATTTTTTAGTTACAGTTTATTCCCTTTGTATCCCAGCTATAGACCCCTCCCCTATCTCCTTCCAATCCCATCCTCCCTCCCTCCCTCTTCTATGTCACTCGCCAGTCCAATGACAGGGGAGGTCCTCCTCCCCTTCCATCTGACCATAGTCTATCAGGACTGGCATCTTTGTCTTCCTCTGTGGACTGTTAGGGCTGCTCCCCCCTCAGGTGGAGGTGATCAAAGAGGCAGCCCATGAGTTCATGTCTGAGATAGTCCCCGGTCCTATTATTGGGGAACCGTCTTGGATACTGAGCTGCCTTGGGCTACTTCTGTGCAGGAGTTCTAAGTTATTTCCATACATGGTCCTTGTTTGGAGTATCAGTCTCAGAAAAGAACCCTGTTCCTAGGTTCTTTGGTTCTGTTGCTCCCCTTATGGAGCTCCTGTTACCTCCAGGTCTTTCTATCTCTCCTTTCATAAGATTCTCTGCATTCTGCCCAGAGTTTGGCTATACATCTCAGCATCTGCTTTGATACCCTGCTGGGTGGAGTATTTCAGAGGCCCTCTGTGATAGACTCCTATTCAGTTCCCTGTTTTCTCCTTCTTCTGATGTCTGTGTCATTTGCCTTTCTGAATGAAGATTGAGCATCTTACCGAGGGTCCTCCTTCTTGATTAGCTTCCTCAGGTGTACAGATTTTAGCATGATTATCCTATATTATATATCTAGTATCTACTTATAAGTAACTATATACCATGTGTGTTTTCCTGCTTCTGGGATACCTCACTCCAGATGATAGATCCCACCAATTGCCTATAACTTTCATGATTTCTTTGATTTTAATTGTTGAGTAGTATTACATTGCATAAATCTATCATAATTTCTGTATCCATCCCTCAACTGAAGGACATGGGACCTCATGAAACTGAAAAGCTTCTGTAAAGCAAAGGACACTGTCGTCAGAACAAAACAACAGCCTACAAATTGGGAAAGGATATTCGCCAATCCTATATCTGACAGAGGACCAATATACAGTATATATAAAGAACTCAAGAACTTAAACAACAACAAATCAAGCAACCCAATTAAAAAATGGGTTAGAGAGCTAAACAGAGAATTCTCAATAGAGGACCATCAAATGACAGAGAAACACTTAAAGAAATGCTCACATCCTTAACCATCAGGAAGATGCAAATCAAAATGACCCTGAGATTTCATCCTACACCCCTGAGAATGGCTATGATGAAAAATTCAACTGACAATACATGCTGGAGAGGATATGGGAATGTAAACTTGTCTAACCATTTTGGAAATCAATCTGGCACTCTCTCAGATGAATAAGAATAGTAATACCTCAAGACCCAGCTATACCATTCCTAGGCATATATCCAAAAGATGCTCAAGTAAACAATACAACAAGGACATTTGTTCAACCATGTTCATAGAGCTTTATTTGTAATAGCCAGAAGCTGTAAACCAACACAATTCTTTACAGACATGGAAAGAGCAAACCTTAAATTCATTAAAAAAAAAAAAAAAAAAAAAAAAGGAACCAGGATAGGCAAAAGAAAAATATGAACAGTTAAGGAACTTCTGGTGGTAAACATCCCTGATTTCAAGTTTTACTACATAGCAATAGTATTAAAAACTCCTTTTCACTGGCTTAGAAACAGACTAGTTGATCAGTGGAGCTGTTTTGAAGAGCCAAAAATAAAACCACACCCTTTTAGACAATGGGTTTTTTATAACAAAACCAGAACTGTATAATGGAAAAGAGAAAACATCTTCTACAAATAGAGCTGGTATAAGTGGATGTGTACAGGTAGAAAAATCCAAATAGACCCTTATTTATTACTATGCACAAAACTCAAGTCCATGTGGATCAAAGACCTTGATATAAAACCATTAAATCTATTAGAAGACAAAGTGAGGAAAATCCTGGAACTCAATGGCACAGGAGATTACTTCCTGACAGAATGTCAACAGCATAGGCTCTAAGATCAACAGTTAATAAATGGGACTTCATGAAACTGAAACACTTCTTGTATAGCAAATGACATTCTCACCAGAACAAAATGACAGCCTTCAGACTGGGAAAAGAAATTAACCAACCCTACACCAGACAGAACACTATTATCCAAAATATACAAAGAACTTAAATTAAATATCAACAAATCAAACAATCCAATTAAAAAAATGGAGTACAGAGTTAAACCAAGAATTCACAACACAGGAATCTCTAATGGCTGCGAAGCACTTAAAGAAACGCTCAGTATTCTTCAGAGAAATTTAAATCAAAACAACTCTAAGATTCATCTCCACTTATCAGAATGGCTAAACTTAAAAACTCAAGTATCAGCACATGCTGGTGAAAGTGCACCTTCTCTGAAAATCAAGCTGATGCATTCTCAGAAAAAAACGGGAATAGTTCTACCTCAAGATCCAACTCCTGGGCATAAACCCAAAAGATGCTCCACCATACAACAAGGACAATTACATTCACAATGGCTTTATTTGTAATAGCCAGAAACTGGAAAGAAACAAGATTGAAGAATTGATAAATTGTTGTACATGTACATGATGGAATACTACTCGGCAATTAAAAACCAGGAACTCATGAAATGTTTGGAACCAGAAAATATCACCCTTAATGAGGTAACCAAGATCCAGAAAGATACACATGGTATGTACTTGCTTCTAAGACCCTATCATACAGTATAAACTTTAGTATAAACTTTCTATAATCCATAGGCGCAAACAAGATAAGTAACAAAGAGGGTCCAAGTGAGGGTGCCAGAATGTGACTCAGAAGGGGAAACAGAATAGACAGCAGAAGTGGATAAAGAGAGGAAACTGGGCAGGAGATAGAATGGGGAGGGAAACAAGAATGGGGATTAGATGTCAAAAAAATGGGTGTGGGAGGTGAGAGGGCTGAGAACAAGAAGGAAAACTAAAGGGGGGTCACCTCTTTGACCAGCTGGAGGTATGTTACAGGGTAGGATCCTAGAAGGACATGGGTGTGACTCTAGGTAAGATTCCTAATGGGGAAGAAATGGGCAGACATAATGACTGAAATGACCACTTTCTATCCAGGCAGGATGAGTAGAAGGAGGGGAACAACAACCCACTGACAAAAATCTTTGATCCAAAATTACTCTAAAAAAAAAACAAAAACAAAAACAATTACTCTGCCCAAATTACAGGAATGAAGAGGAAACAGAGATTGAGGGAATGTCCAACCAATATTTTGCCCGCTCTGAGAACCACCCCAGAGTAGAGGACCAGCCCTTAACAATATTAATGATCCTCTGCTATGATTTTAAACAGGAGCCTAACTTGACTGTCTTCTGGAAGACTCCAGCCAGATCCTGGGTCCTGTGGACAGGTTAGTGGAAAGAAGAAATGACCAGGAGGGGACAGGAATCTCACAAAGAAGACCAACAGACATAATGCAGACCCATGGAGGCTTTCAGAGACTGATATCAACCGCATGCACAGTTTGGACCTGGACCCCTGCACACATGTAGGTGATTGGCAGCTTGGTCTTTATGTGGGCCACTTGGCAAGTGGAAGCAGGGCACTGTTTCTATCATGGACCCTATTGTCTGCTTTTGGATTGATTTCTTCTGACAGCTCTGCCATGCCTGGCCTCAGTGGATGAGGATATACTCAGCCTTGATGTGACTTGATGTGCTGGAGAGGACTGCAAGGAAAAAAGGGGAGCTCCTTTTCTGAGGCAAAAGGGAGTGGGATGGGTAAACAGAGGACTGGAAGGAGAGGAGGGATTGGGCGGCCCTTGGGATATCAAGTAAATAGACTAAAAAAAAGGAGGAAAAGTATACCAAATAACCTATGAAAAATAATTTGGAAATTGTATGATTTTTACAGTATTTTTAAAATACTACATAGACATGAAAAAAGAACAGAAAAATACACAATTCCAAATACAAAAATCCCCATTGTTCCCATTCATACAAACAGTTTTGGGTTAGGAGACTTACTTTTTGCTATCAGACAGATCAATGTTGATCCCACATTTTATGGTTTTAAAGGGTCCTTTCTGTCTCCTTCCAGAGCTGGAAAAAAAAAAGTTAAATGAAAAAAAAAATCTTAGCTTTGAGACAAAAATGAATGAATGCCTCCAGTTACTTACTTATCTGAAGATGTTGAAGCACCATCTGAATAGTCTTTAACTTGTGTTCTTCTCTCATTTTCTTCCTATTCATTAAATAAAACATTCATAATTACAGTATTACAAGTTCTTATTACATTAAATAAGTCAATACTAATTTTACATAAGTATAGTGATATTTTTAAAAACAAGCACTTCACTAAAACTACCTTCAATGTCATGTCAAATAATGAATCAAAGAAAATCAGACTCTAACCATTATATACAGCCTTATATAGTTTTAAAATAAGACTTCTGGAGTCATTTATTAGAAAAGCACAAAGCCATACCACTTCTATTTACCCAACACAGTTTCTCAACAGGGAAGGTATTTCATTTAAAAAAAATACTATAGTTTGAAAGAAAAAAAAAAAAAGACAAATTGTTATGGGAAATCTGAAGGATATAATGAAAACAACAACAACAAAAAAAATGCTACTAGCCATATTTAAAAGTACTACTTTTCCCTGTGGTCTCAGTTCCATATAAAGAAAACTCATTAATTCTGAAACTTCCCAAGAAGTATCACTATGATACAATATGAAAATACAAAGGTCAAATTTAAAATGAGCCTATATATTGATGTTTATTATAAATGTCAAATAATTAAGCAAACATTCTAAGCATACATTTTTATATGCACAGACAATCACATATTTTTAGCTGTAGATAGCACACAAAGTTAAGAACCTCTTTCTATTATTACCATGTTACCCTTCCCTTCTTGGTGTATGTAAATCTCACTAACATAGTTAAGACTACAAGTTCGTCAAACACTAAATGTATGACACAATGATTGCCATATAAATAATAAACATCTGGAACAATGACATGCAACATGTCATTTCTTTCATATAAATAATAACATTATCAAATGTAACTTGATTAAAGAAATGCATATAAACACAACAAAGATGTATCATACACAAAAATTAATGTAAAAAAATACTAAAATGTATGAATTAAAACTTATAAAATTTGTATAAAAAATACAGGCAAGGGATAGTAGGTAAATGCCTTAATCCCAGCACATAAGAGACAGAAGAAAAATGACTTCTGTAAATGCAAGGCTAGCTTGCTCTAGGCCAGGCACCCAAGGCTAAAGAGACAGTTTTTAAAATAAATGAATAAACAATGACAATAAAGAAACCAAAACAAATAAACAAACAACCCAAAAGGCTTGCAAGATGGCTCACCCACTAAGGCAGTCTGCCACTAAGCCTGAATTCAATCACTGCAGAATTATTCCCACAGTTGTCTTCAGACCTGCATATACATTTGCCCACCAATACAAACACACACAACACACGGAGAGAGATAAAGAGAACAACAGCAAGACAGAGACAGAGAGGACTAACAAATGTAAATACATTGTTGTAAATCAGTATTTTAATGCTTTAAAAGATTTTATACCCCAACAGTTACTCAAAAAGGAAAGAAGGAACAAAAGTTCAACATCAAGAACTGAAAAATAACTTCTGTCAATAATGACAGATATATCTACAACTCAACAGTAAATATGCCAATTAAATTATGAACAAAAGATTTTCTATACACTTCATCAAAGATAATACACAATATGTTAATAAAAATGATGTTTAGTAAGAGCTATTAAGAAAATGCCTATCCTTCTACTAGTCTCTGGTGATGACTATAGCTGAGACTCCTAGCAGCAGAGGTTAAGGAGCCTGAAATTGCCTCCTCCTACAGCCAGGTGAGACTTCCGGTGGAGGAAGGGGAATACCAACCCACCCATAAAACCTGCTATTCAATATTTGTCCTGCCTACAAGAAGTATAGGGACAAAGTTGAATCAGAGATTGAGAGAATGGCCAACCAATCACTGGCCAACTTGTAATCCATCCGATGGGAGACTGCCAACACCTAGCACTATTTAATGTCTGCACATAAATGTCTTTTGAGAGGCTTCATCTAGCAGCTGAGAGACACTAATGTAAAGAAACAGCAGCTCATAAAAACTGCTGTAAAGACACACAGCTAAAGGCTGTGCTTGGGAAGTTTTGTGGAATAGTTGAGGAAAGGACTGAGGGAGCTTGAGAGGTGAAGGACACCACAAGAAGTAAACTAACCTGAGCCTAAGGGGCTCAGAGAGGAAAGAACCACCACCCAAAGAACATGCATTTGGTTAATCTTGGGCCCCAAAACATATGTAGCATATGCACAACTTGGTCATCACGTGGGTCCCCTAACAATGGGTGTAGGAGCTTTCTGTGACTTTTTCTTGCCTTTGGATCCCTTTCCCCTAGCAGACTGCCCAGCCTGGCCTCAGAAAGAGAGGAAGTGGTTAGTCCTGCTGTGATTTGAGGAGCCAGGGTGGGTTGGAATCTCTTAGGCCCACAAACTTCCATGAAGAGAAAGACGGGGGAAAAGAAAGGGGGTCATGAGAGTGGTTCTGGAAGGAGAAGGGGTTAGGGGGCTGGAATCACATTGTAAAATGAATGATTTTAAAATATGAGTTATTGAAATTGTACCAGAAAACAATGGTATGTTTTCCTTTTATTTACTTACAGCTTCAACAACAGAATACCAAGCCTTTTTCATGCAATATATACATAACCAGCCAAAGAACCTATACATCTAACTCACTTAAAAGTGGATACGAGACCAGTATCTACTAACTTAAAAGTGGATACGAGACCAGTATCTACTCACTTATAAGTGGATACTAGACCTATAAGATAGGATAAATACTCTAAAATCTGTACACCTAAAGAAGATAAACAAGACACCCAAACTCAAGAGTATACCTTATCAGCACCTCATGGAACCTTCTCCAAAATTGACCATATAGTTAGGCAGAAAGCAACCCTCAACAGATACATGAAGATTGAAATAATCCCTTGTATCCTATCTGACCACCCTGGAATAAAGCTGGACCTGAACAATTACAAAACTAACAAAAAGCCTACAACACACATATGGAAACTAAATAACTCTCAATGACACCTGGGTCAGGGAGGAAAGAAAGAAAGAAATTGAAGATTTACTGGAACTTAGTGAAATTGAAGGAACAACTTACCCTAACTTATGCAACACAATGAAAGCAGTGCCAAGAGGAAATTTTATAGCACTAAGTGCCTTCATAAAAAATTCGAGGCATCTCGTACAAACAACATAAGAGCCCACATAAAAGCACTAGAGAAAAAAGAAGCACATATACCCAAGAAGAGTAGACAGCTGAAAATAAACTCTGGGCTGATAGCAATTCACTAGAAACAAATAAAACAATTCAAAGAATCAAATAAA
Source organism: Meriones unguiculatus (assembly GCF_030254825.1). Taxonomy (NCBI): domain Eukaryota; kingdom Metazoa; phylum Chordata; class Mammalia; order Rodentia; family Muridae; genus Meriones; species Meriones unguiculatus. The sequence continues at coordinate 1,021,979 of NW_026843712.1, read as the reverse complement.
CCAAGAGCTGGTTCTTTAAGAAAATCAACAAAGTAAACAAACCCTTAATCAAACTAACTAAAAGGCAGAGGGAAACTGTCCAAATTAGGAATGAAAACAAGGACCTAACAACAGACACTGAGGAAATCCGAGGAATCATTAGGACCTACTTCAAAAGCCTATACATAAATAATTTTAAATCTAAATGAAATGGACAATTTTCTACCTCAATTCCACTTACCAAAGCTGAATAAAGACCAGAGATAAATAAATTAAATATTCCTATATCACTTAAGGAAATAGAAGCTGTCATCAAAAGTCTCCCATCCAAAAAAAGTCCAGGGCCAGATGGTTTCAGTACAGAATTCTATCAAACCTTCAAAGAAGAGCTAACACCAAAATTCTTAAAACTATTCCACAAAGCGGAAACAGAAGGAGCATTACCAAACTCAATTATGAAGCCACAGTCATCTTGATACCTCAACCTCACAAAGACCCAACAAAGAAAGAGAATTTCAGGCCAATCTTTGCTTATGAAGATGCAAAAAAAAAACTCAATACAATACTTGTAAACCGTCCAAGAATACATTAAAGGACACAACCAAGTAGTCTTCATCACAGGCATGCTGGGGTGCTAAAATCCATCAATGTAAACAAACTTAAAGAAGAAAAAAAAAACACATGATAATCTCCTCAGATGACAAAAAGGCATTTGACAAAACTTAACACCTGTTTATGTTTAAAGTCCTGGAAAGATCAGTGATACAAGGCATGTACCTATACACAGTAAAAGCAAAATACAGCAAGCCTATAGCCAACATTAAACTAAAAGGAGAGAAACTTAAATTAATCCTATTAAAATCAGAGACAGGCCAAGGTCGCCAACCTAAACCATATCTCTTCAACATAGTTCTTGAAGTCCTAGCTAGAGCAATGAGACAACTAAAGGAGATCAAAGGCATATAAATAGAAAAGGAAAAAGTCAAAGTATGCTATTTGCAGATGATTTGGTAGTATACATGAATGACCCCAAAAATTCAACCAGAGAACTCCTTCAACTGATCAAGACCTTCAGCAAAGTGCCTGGATATAAAAAATTCTGAAGCCCACCTGTCTACACGAAAAATGGGCTGAGGAAGAAATTAGGGAACCAAAACCCTTCACGATAGCCAATAACATAAAGTACCTTGGTATAACTCTAGTCTATTAGTATAACTTCAAGTCTCTGGAAAAAAAAATTGAACAAAATATGAGGTTGGAAAGCTCTCCTATGTGCCTAGATCAGTTGGATTAACATAGTGAAAATGGCCATTCTGCAAAAAGCAACATACAGATTCAATTCAATTCTCATCAAAATGTCAACACAATTCTTTACAGACCTGGGAAAAACAATTCTCAAATTCATATAGAAAAACAAAAAACCCAAAAGAGCTAAGATAATCCTGTACAAAAAAGATCTTCTGGAGGTATCTCCATCCCTGATCTCAAGCCTGTACTATAGAGCAACAGAAATAAAAACTGTAGGGCATAGAAACAGACTGGTGGACCAATGGAATTGAATCAACAACCCAGAAATAAACGCATACACCTACGGAAACTTATTTTAACAAAAAAAAAAAAAAATGGAAAAAAGACAGCATCTTCATCAAATGGTGCTGGTCTAACTGGATGTCTACATTCAGAAAAATGCAAATAGATCTATATTTATCACCCTGAACAAAGTTAAAGTCCAAGTGGTTCCAAGCCCTCAACATAAAACCAGACAAACTAAATCTATTACAAGAAAAAGTGGGGAAGAGCCTTGAACTCATTGGCACAGGAGACAACTTCCTGAACAGAACACCAACAGCACAGGCTCTAAGATCAATAATTAATAAATAGGCCCTCATGACTATGAAGAGCTTCTGTAAAGTAAAGGACACTTTCCTCAGAACAAAATGACAGTCTTAGAGACTGAGAAACAATCTTCACCAACCCTATATATTTAAAAGAGGGCTAATATCCAGAATATATTAAGAACTAAATAAGTTAAACAGCAATAAAACAAGTAATCAAATTTAAAATGTGGTACAGGGTTAAACAGATAATTCTCAACAGCGGAATATCTAATGACAGAGAAACACTTAAAGAAACAGCTTAACACGTAAAGAAATGCTGAACAAACTTAGTTATTCGGGAAATGCAAATTAAACAACCCTGGGATTTCACTTCACACCCATCAGAATGGCTAAGATCAAAAACTCAAGTAACAATTCATGCTGGAAAGGGTGTGGAGAAAGGAAAACCTTCCTCCATTAATGGATGGAAGGTAACCTCGTACAACCACTTTGCAAATCAATCTGGTGATTGCTCAGAAAATTAGAAATAATGCTACCTCAAAATCCAGCTATATATCAATACTGAAATGCTCCTCCATTCAATAGGAACACTTGCTCAACCACGTTTTTAGCAGCTCTCTCACAACAACCAGAATGTGGAAACAAGCAAGATGTCCCTTAACAGAGGAATGAATACAGAAAGTATCCAGCCACAGAGAAAGATGATGCAGCCAGTACCTGAAAGACTTGAGTGACAAGAGCTTCAAATTTCTAAAGAAAAAAACTGAAAATATTAGAAGACAGAAAGATCTCCCATGATCACGGATCGGTAAAGTTAACAAAAATGGCCACTTTACCAAAAGCAATCTACAGATTCCATGCAATTCCCGTCAAAATTACAAACCCTAAAAGAGCAATCCTCTGATCCCTGATTTTAAGCTATACTACAGAGCAAGAGTAATAAAACCCGCCTAATATTGCCATAAAACCAGACAGGTTGATCCATGGAATTGAACTGAAGACACAGAAATAAAGCCACATTCCGATGGACACCTAATTTTTTACTTAGGAGCCAAAATCATATAATGGAAAAAAGAAAACAACTTCAACAAATGGTGTTGGTCTAACTGGATGACTTCAAGCTGGAATGCAAAATAGAGCCATATTTAATCAATAAATTCAACTCCAAGTGGATCAAAGAACTCAACATAAAACACTAAGTCTATTAAAAGAGAAAGTGGGGAAAAGCCTTGAACTCATTGGCATAGGAGAGGACTTTCTGAACAGAGCACAAACACCTCAGGTTCAATAATTAATAAATGGAACTTCATGAAACTGAAAGGCTTCTGCAAGTTAAAGTACAATAGAATAAAATGGCAGCCTAATGACTGGAAAAAGATCTTCACCATGCCTATACCAGACAGAGGGCTAATATCCAAAATATATAAAAAACTCAGAAAATAAATATAAATAATTCAATTTTTAAAAAAGGTACACAGCTAAACAAAGAATACTTAACAGAGGATATTCTAATGGCTGAAAAGCACTTAATATTCAATGTCCTTAGTCATTGGGGAAATGAAAATCAAAAGAACTCTGAGATTCCTTCTTAAAAAGATGGCTAAATAAAAAACTCAAGTGATAGTATATTCTGGCAAGGATGTGGGGAAAGGAGAACCCTCCTTCTCCATTGCTGGTGAGAGTGCAAATTTGTACAACTTTGGAAATCAATCTAGCCCTGTCTCAGAAAATCGATCTCAAGATCCTGCTATACCACTCCTGGACATAAACACAAAAGATGATCCACCATAAAGCAAGGACATTTGCTCATCTATATTCATAGCAACTTTATTTCTAATAGCCTGGAACTATGAAAAACCACAGATGTCTCTCAACCAAACAATTGACAGAAAAATTGTGGCACATTTATGTAATGGAATAATACTCAGCTATTAATAACAAAGAAATCATGAAGTTTACAAGCAAATGGATGGATCTCCAAAAAAATCATCCTGAGTGAAATAACCCAGACCCAGAAAGACACACATAGTATGTATTCACGTGTAAGTGAATATTAGCCATACAGCACATGATAACCATACCACAATCCACAAACCCAAAGAAGTGAAGAAATAAGGAGGGCCCAAGAGAGGATATTTCAATCTCTCTCAGAAGGGTAAATCGAATGGATGTTAAAAGTAGATGGAGAGAGGGAACTGGGTAAGAGAGCTTGTGGACATGGGAATGAAGGTGTGGATGAGATGGGTGAAGAGTTTGAAGAGAGAAGAAAAACCAAGGAAGGAGGACATCTCTGAGACAAGCTTGAGATCTGCAAAAGAACAGGCTCCTGGGAGGAATTGGGGTCACTGTAGCTGAAATTCCTACCTGCAGAAGACATGATGATTGAAGGGGTCACCTCCTAACCAAAAGGGATTTCCAGTGACAAGATGGGGATACCAACTCACCCACAAAACCTTCAACCCCAAATTTACTATACATATAGGATATGCAGGAATAAAGATGGAGTGGAGAAAGAGGGAATGGCCAACCAATAACTGGCCCAACCTGACACCAACCCCAAAAAAGAAAGTTAACCTGTGACACTATTAATGATACTCTGCTATGTTTGCAGACAGGAACCTAGCACAACTGTCCTCTGATAGGGCCCAGCCAGCAGTGAATGGAAATACATGATGAGACCCACAGCCAAACATTATGTGGAACCACCAGACTCTTATGGAAGACTAGAAGGAAGGATAGAAGGACCCAGAGTCAACAAGAGCCCCACAAGAAGACCAACAGAGTCAACCAAACTAGGCTCATAGGGTTTTACTGAGACTGAAGAATCAACCAAAGAGCATGCATAGTCTAAATGGACTGTACCTAGGTCCATGACACATATGTATGATGGAAAGCTTGGTTTTCATGTGGGTACCCTAGCCACAGGGGTAGCATGGGTCATATCTGACACAGACTCTGTTGCCTGTTTTTAGATCATGTTCCCCTAGCTGGGCTGCCTTGTTTGGTACTTAGTCATGGTATGAGTTGATGGGCCTGGTAGGGCTTGTAAAAGGGGCTCCCTATTCTGATGAGAAAAGGAGAGGTGATGGGGGAAAGATGAAGGGAAGGTGTCAAGTGAATAACCGAATAAATTTATAGGAAGGAAGGGAGTAATCGAGAAAGGAAGGAAGGGAGGGAGGGAGGGAGGGAGGGAGGGAGGGAGGGAGGGAAGAAAGGAGGGAAGGAGGGAGGAAGGGAGGGAAAAAGCCTCCCACCATCACCATTTCCAACTCTGTCAGCCTCCTGCTGCAGCTAAAGACATGCATTTTCAGTCATTCCTGTCTCCATGTGTTTGTTCCAACAAAAGTAAAACATTTTATTTATTTTATAAGTTACACTAGTCATGGTGCTTTGTAACATCAAAAGTAACTTATGTGAGGTTTTAGGCATCACTATCTAATTAACAGGTCATAACACTTGCCTGGAAGTGAAATTTTTCATTCTGTAACCTATGGCTAATGTGAGCACTATTATCAATATACAAAGGGTACTTTTAGCCAATTTTTAAAGAGTATATTTATTAATGGACTTTTCATGTACCTTTGGTTTTATAGTTAACATGCTTACCTAGCTCCCTTCCCAATTCTGCAGCTACTATCTTTACACTTAAACACTTCTTTACTCTATATTCCTATTTCTACTTTATCAATAAGCAATGTATTGTGCTCGCTTCGGCAGCACGTATACTAAAATTAGAATAAGCAATGTATTCTATCTAATGCCAACATCTTCCCAAACACATTCCAACTTTACCTCTATAACTAAGGAAAATAGATCTCAAAACTTGAGACTAGAATCTACATCTAAGAGAGAAGATAGTGTTGGTCTTCTGGATCTGGTGACTGCAATCTTTGCAGTTTTCCAGTTCTATCCTTTTTTTTTTAACCCTATAGGTTTCCTAAATTTACTTTTCTTCACAGCTAATAAAATTAACACATTCACAATGTTTTCATTATATACTTATCAGTTTCTAGACATCTGAGCTGACTCTACTTATTAAGACACTGTGAACAAAGCAATGATAAATGTAGGTTTACAAATATCTCTCTAGTAAAATTTAGTCTTACATGCCAAAAAAGGTATAGATGCTCAGAGTTTTCAGTTGTTATTGGCTTCTCCTACCCCCATCCTTAGCAGAGCCTCTTACTTTGATTTCCATATTAGAGAACAATTTTCATTCCTAGCAAAAATTATAAGGATATCCCATGTTCCTGATCCTGTACAAGCATTCGATATTATTTATTTTGCGAGGTTTTTTTTTGATTGGAGGTATTCAAAAAAGGGTGAAATGATATATATCTGTTTAACAATGAATCTTTAATAGTAATAAAAATGCTTACTGGCTATTTCTCCTTTTCTTGAAGATTTTTAAATTTTAATTTAATTTATTTATTTATTTATTGCAATCTGTTCAGTTTGTATCCCAGCTGTAGGCCCCTTGTCACCTCCTAGTCCCACCCACCTTCCCTCTTCTCCCTGTCTGCCCTTTCCTGAAATCCCTGATAAGGGAGGACCTCCTCCCTTCTTTCCGACCCTAGCCTATGAGGTCTCATCAGGTCTGGCTGCACTGTCCTCTGTGGTCTGGTAAGGCTGCATCCCTCCCCAGGGGGAAATGATCAAAGAGCCAGCCACTGAGTTCATATCAGAGACAGTCCCTGGCCCCTTACTAATGAACCCACTTGGAAACTGAGCAGCCAAAATAGGGCTTCCTTTGAAGAGAAGGTCTAGGTCCTCTCCATGCATGGTCCTTGTTTGGAGTATCTGTCTCTGTGAGGGCCCCAGAGAATATCGAATGGCAGAGAAACACTTAAAGAAATGCTCAAAGTCCATAGTTATCAGGGAAATGCAAATCAAAATGACCCTGAGACTTCACCTTACACCCATCAGAATGGCTAAGATCAAAAACTCAAATGACAATACATGCTGGAGAGGATGTGGAGAAAGGGGAACCCTCCTCCACTGCTGGTGGGAATGTAACTTTGTACAATCACTTTGGAAATTAATCTGGTGCTTTCTCAGACAATCTAATAGCACTACCTCAAGAGCCAGTTATACCATTCCTACTAGGCATATACACAAAAGATGACCCACCATTCAATAAGGACATTTGTTCACAGCAACTATAGTAATAGAAGCTTTATTTGTAATAGCAAGAATCTGGAAACAATTTAGATCTTCCTCAACAGAAGAAAGCATACAGAGACTTTTTAATTGGCTTTGACAGCCCCTTAGGTAAATTTAGCTTTCTCTTTAATCTGAAGAATTAATTACAGTATCCTTTAAGGAACTGTTTTAGTGATCATAAATTCCTTTGGTCTTTTTTTATCAAAAAGTATTTTTTTTTCTATTTGGATAAACACTACTTAATTTGGTAGTTGTATTTAAATACGATTTTTTTTTATAACCTGAAAACATCATTTCAAACTATTCATGCTTTTAAGAGAAACTATTATTCTGATTACCTGCAAAAACCTATTTGCAGGTTTCAAAACTATCTCTTTGTTCTATCTACCTACTCTATTAAGTAAGAAGGCTTGGGGGTTTAGCTTAGTGATAGAGCGCTTACCTAGCAAGTACAAAGTGATGGGTTTGTTCCTCATCTCCAGGAAAAGAAAAGGACAAAATTAGCTACGGTACTAAGGAGAGACATTTCTTTTCTGCTTCTGTCAAGCAGTGTTATATATACATCCATCTTGAATGTGGATGAGCCTCTTTTTTCTTAGATTCAGCTATAACTGTTGAAAATATCTGCTATGTGTTATTATAAAGTTTTTAATAAAATTTATCTGAGCTTATATATTTGTAGATTTCATTTTTCATGGCTTTCATGTATGTTTTTAATATTTTGTCAATGTCGTAGATAGGCATAGTGGTACACATCTCTAATCGCAAAAGTTGTGAGGCAGAAGCAAGTTCAATTTCTTTTAAGTTCCATGCCTACCAGAGCTACACAGTCAGAGGCCCTGTCTTAAAAAAAAAAAAAAAAAAAATCTGCCAATTTCCTTAGGGTCATAAATTTGTAATTCTAGTGTAGGGAGACAGAGACAGGCAGATGCCCCTTAGTGGCTATCCAGCACATTCTGTTCTGAAAGTTCAAGGGCCTTGTCTTAAAAAGCAAAGTTGACATTATTTGAAGAATACGATTTAGACCTGTGTTCTCAACATGTACGTCTGCACACACCTACACACACCTACACACAGAGGCCCACACATGTGTAACTACACACATATTAAAAAACATACATTTGTGTATTCTAGACCAATTATTGAACAGGTAAATACTTTACTAAAACCCCCTAATGCAATTTTCCCCAATTAAAAAAAAAAAAAAAAACACCAACTTACTTTTAATGATTCCTGGAAGGAGGAAGCCTGGTACTGTGCATATTTAGCAATTGTAGTATGAGAGCTTTTATTTTCATACCGCCAGATTTTCTTTGTTCCAGAGGGATCCCAGTTTTCATCTGCGGGCTGCAACAATTGTGTCCTCACTTCTACCATATGCTCATTGTTAGTTTCTACCAAAGTTTTGGTAGAGAAAAGTCCAAGATCTTCATAAATAAATAATATTTGTTAAGTGATATTATACTCATTATAATGAAAATTTGAAAGGGCTTGAAATTTTTCTTATGTTTTAAGTTTTTGTTAAAATAGTTCCAACCCATTTGGTAGCAGAATTTCATATCAGAATCTTCACCTAACCATTCTAAGAGGCGAAACAAGTACAAGATGTTTTGTATTTAAAAATAAAAAATCTATTATGTAATATGAATCATCCATTACTTAAAACAACTGTTCAATTAAGCCATTAGCAAACTATCACTTAGGTCTTGTGTGCTCAAATGACATTTAAATTCAGAGTCATTTATAATTTGTTTTGTTTTGTGGAAACTTGGCTGTCTTGAACTCGATCTGTTGGCCAGGAATTCACAGAGAACTGCCTGGCTCTGCCTCCTGAGTGCAAGGATTACATGCATGCCCCAGCAACTGTGCCTGGCATACTCTAAAATTTTTAAAGGTTTAATAAACTATATAAATTGAAAGAGACAACAAGACAAGGTGGTGTGTGTCTGTAAAAAGTCCAGCATTATGGGAGGCAGAGGCAGGGAGATGACTGCGAGATTGAGGCCAGCCGCTTTAAAGTCCAAGACAACCAAGGCAAAACAAAGAAATCCTGTCGCTGAAAAAAAAAAAAAGAGAGAGACATACATGCTGTGAAGACAAAGTTAGAAAGAAGTAGAGAGATGGAGAAGGGGAAAAAGTGGCAGTCTAAAAAAAAAAAAAGAAAGAATTTTAATGGGACAAATAAACAAAACAGGTAGTAACTGAGAGAGAAACAGAGATAGATTAGAAATACAAAAACATATAAACAGAAAATAAATATTCTACAGGATAAACAACAAATCAATAAACTGCTACTACTCTAAATTCACGGATAACTAAAATGTTCAAACATTTTAAAGCTTACCTAACTTAAGAGCCCCAGCAAGGCCACGGATTACTGTAACAGGGTTTTTTGGATTGATGCAAAATTGATGTAATGGAGGTAAAAAGGCTTCACGCTTATTTTCCAACTGTAAAATGAAAATATTTTATTAGCTCTCAAGGAACTGATTATAGTGCAGGTATATTTCACTTTTTTCATCAATTTGGCAACTTAAGATACAGAACAAAAATACATTCCCTACTATTAAGATACAGTTTTGAATTATAGTATTTTTATGATCATCTTCTCAAGAAATTTAGAGAAAAGACATAATTTTTTCTTTGAAATGACAGTTTTACAATTAATTTTCTTTAAATGTTACTTCTCTTGACATCACATTAGGACTTTTACAGTTATATGTAAATATTTTAGTTAACTCAAATTTTTTCTGCCTTCATGTTTTAATTCTATTTTCTTCACTATTTAATAAGAAAGTGCTAACTTATGAGCTTAGTATCTATGCATTCTTAAACTGGTTTCTTTTTATTTACATGTAAATGTAATTATAAAAAGAACTAGTGAGACCCCAAAAAGAACAAATGTAAATTTTGTTTTTATTCTCAATTTCTAGAGACTCCCCATCTCCCAAGTCTCTCTTTAAGCCTTTGTATAAAATAAGATTAATATGTTAAAAAATAGACAAAATGAAACAATCAATACAATCCACATTAATGAATATGTATGTATATGTATTACATATATATAGTAGAGCATTAGAAAAAAATGAAGAAAGGTACGGAATACAAATACTTTGAGATAAATATATTATCTTGGGGTAAGGACTATATTTTGTTTGGTACAGAAGAGTTTCACTATGTATTTCTAGATAATGTGGAAATTCACTATAAAAAACAAATTATTCTCTAATTCATCGAGATCTGTGTGCCTCTTTTTCCAAGCACTAGGTGTACCACAACATCCAGTCAACATGTTAACTTTTACATTCCTTATGTAAGACAAAATTTTGAGAAATAAGCATTCATCAGTTTTTATACTCTTTACAAATATTTTTAGAAAAGACTATAGGTTACAGAAAAATATTTGCTAAGAGCTAAAAACAGAAAAGAATTGTTTTGTTGATCTAATAACCCATTCACCTGTAAACAAAATTTTCTGTAAAACACTAGAAAATAAATTTTTAATATTTACATGAGCAACTATTTGTAAATTTCATAATACAAGTATCTATTACTGAAATATTCAAATCATAAAGATTGAAAATGTATTGTTCTTCATCTAGCTTATATCATTCCAGTTAGTTCAGACAACTGACTTATTTCCAGTTAGTTATTCAGACTCACATAAATGCTAGGAGTAGGTGGATTCAACTTCTCCTTTGGTAAGGGAGGGTATGGTGAAGTTGGTGGTCTTGGAGGTGGGCATATATCCAACAAAATATGACTATTAGACAAACCATTTTTACCTAGATTCCTTTTTAAAAGGAAAAAGACAAGGTATTTAATGGCTAAATATTAATTTTAAAAATCAGAATTATTAGTTATAAGGCACTAATACGTAATTATGGAATGAATTATTAAACATTCTTTACATTGGTTGTAGTTTTCTAATTTCTTTTCCAGGTTCCAACATAAATAAGAGCTAAAATTACAACCAAAATATATTATTCACTCAAATTTTCATTAGATTTTAAATATTCACACACAAAAATAAACCAATATTGCCATTACATTTTTTTTCCTACATAGTGTCGATAAGTATTTCCAAAATAGCTTTCTGACAAATCCAAAATCTATAAAGTTACTGTCTTCTGCCTTGTCAAAATTTGTCTTTAGGACTGAAAGATTGCTAAGCAATTAGGAAACTAGCTGCTCTTGTTTTCATTTCCAACACCCACATGGAATAACTAGCTCTTATTCTAGCTCAGAGGAGCCAGTGTCTTCTTCTGAACTCCATGAGCACCAGACATATTGCAATATGCAAACTCATATAGGCAAGTATCAGAAAAACAGAAAGCAAATAAATATTTTAATAAATTTTATCTTTAGGAGTACTTGTGTAATATTCAGTAAGACTCCAAATTCATTACTTATAAATGTTTTAATTTATTATTTTCAGTGCATGAGCATTTTGACTGCATAAATGTATATGGTATGTCTATGGTCCTAAAAGGCTAGAAAATGTATCAGATCCCCTGGAACTAGACTAATTATAAGCCACCATCACTGCAAAAGCAACAAAAGCAATCTTAAGAACAAAGCCATCAATCCAGCAAACAAGTTCATATATTGTACATAAGCCTTAAACAAATTCGAAACTTTGAATTAATTCGGTGTCCTCTAGTGACAAGTATCATAATTACAAAGAAAGAAACCAATAAAAACAGGATAAAGATTACTCTCAAACTCTAAATTTTTGGCATAAGATTGTAAGGTCTCAACATGAAACAATAAATTCTTAAACTATTAAACGTTTCAAAAAATTTCAACATTAAAGCTGTCCTATCAAAAATTTTAAATATAAGTATTAATAGAATAGAACACAAAATAATAAAATTGCAGTAAAAAATTGAAACTGGAGAAATAGCTCAGGAGTTAAGAACAACACTTCCAAAGTGACCTCCTTTTAGTTACAAGAAGCCATATGGCAGTTCACAACCATCCGTAACTCCAGATTCATGAGATCTGATACCTTCTGATTTCTTGAGGCACCAAGCATGTGTGTAGTATACAGACATACATGCAGGCTAAATATCCACATACATTACATACATTTAAAAAAATATATTTTTTAAAGCTAAAAGTCTGTATTCACTTAAGAGAAACCATGTTTCTCACTTTAATTTGAAGTTTAAAAGGTTTTTATTTTCTATTTCTCAAAAAACTATATGAACATAAGGCATGTTTGTCTGGCTTAATGAAAATTAGATTAGATTAGATTACAAAGCAATACATTTGTCTTCAAAGTTCTAGGACAATAAAGGCTTTCAGACAGGTTGGAGTAAGACCTGTCTCAAAAAAAAAAAAAAAAGAAAAAGGATGAAATATGTGTTTGTTTTTTCATTCAATTCCATCTTGAAATTCTTACTAGATTGCCTTTAATACATAAATGTTTTACTATGACTGGAAATAGGAAAGTTCAGTACCATTTAAAACTATGAGTTAGGTAAAACCATGCCCCATGTGTATTATTTAAAAGATAAATTCTAAATTTAACATTAATATTTAGGTATAACAAACTATGAAGACACATTTGAGTAATATCTGATACACTTTTGGGATTGAAAAAAATGAAATTAATAAATTTTTCAGAGAAAACTGTTTTTAAGAAGCAAATATGTGGATGATAGGATAATTCATAAAATATCATGTTATGTAAAAATCATAGCCATCATAGTTTAAGTATAATTTATAATTTTAGCACAATGATGACACCATCAAATAAATATCTCAAATATTGACTGTAATAAATAAACAGTATTTTTAAATTTTTCTAAATTTGTCAGTCAAATACTTATGTCATAAAATTTATTTATAATAATTTAGCATGGTACCAAAACTTAGATTTTAAAACAACTTCAACTGAAACTAAGAGACAGCAAACCTAAAAGAAGAAATATGTAATTTCAATTTTTACACTTCCACCAAAGAAATATGCAATGAAATTACTTTTATATAAATGTAAAGTAATGGGAAAATGAAAATGAACTTATTTGAAAACAGAAAGAAAAGCATCATGAGGAAAGATACCATGAGTATAGAATGTTAAAATTATTACAAATATCAAAAGAACCATAATGCTATAAATGCAAAAAAGATAAACCTTTATAATAGGCAGGTAGTAATTATGGATAGAGGATAGAATGAAGGTAAACATCTCTGTTCCTAGATGTGCAGAGGAGGCTGAAGACCACATGGACCAGCCTGGGTAAAACAGCAAGGATCTGCCTCAAAACAGAACCAACAACACAGCCAAAGAAAATGAAAAGGGAAATTAATATAAAGATTCTTGAAAATGATTCAAATTAATGGTCTCAATCTCACATTTCTGATAGAATATGACTGCTTCTCTAAAATGACTAACTAGTCTATCAAAACTAGTGGCTTCCTAACTCATTCAGCCCCTTTAAAACATAGTCTCAAATTTAAGAAAAGCTCCGCTTTACCACTCTATAGTATTACAGACATTTGACAGCACCAAAAAAAAAAGCTATCAAAGGACAACACAAGAACTTTGAAAAGGTATGTATAATCTTTTTACCAAATAAGATTTAACTCATTGTCAATTTAACCCCAGAAGTATGGCGAGAATCCATAATAAGCAATAAAAGGCAGTAATACTAGACAAAGACATGTCTTAGATAAAGCACTTTTAAAAAATCATACAAACCTAAAAAAAACAAAACAAGAGACCTTGCATATGAAAATGTTTTTTTTACATGTGAATATACAGTCTTTTCGCACACTTCACAAGAACAAAATTGAGATTTTGTTTGAGTTATATTTTATGCCTTCTTATGTGACCTTCTGATAAAACCTTATGACACTAACCTGCATGCTTTCAGAACTTCGGCTGAGCTGGAGTATATGGATACAGACACTGAAGGTCTAGGTCTGATGCCAAAATTAGCATTAATAGAACTCTCTGAGTTCTCTTGCCCTTCTCCACTAATTGTATATAATCCACTGTGAGGACTGATAGAGCTGGTAACAATGTGTGTGTGCATCTGTTCAGCAAGCTTTAGAGAAATCGTTTCTGTGGAACTAGCTGAAGAGAGTGAAGAAACAATAAGATTATCAGGCTTTTTGTGAACAGCTGGATGAGCATTATTAATTCTGTCACAATTTCTAGTATCCAAATTGCTAACAGTTTCTCCAACCAAGTCAGAAGGCTGTGGATCGTCTACAATTATTAAATTTGGTGACAGAGAATCTTTATTATTAGGACAGGAAAGAGCAACTGATGTGATCTGATGAATATTATTAGAATGTCCCTTTAAATTAACACAGATATTAGATGTGCCTCTATCTTGCCTACTTGTTTTAGAACTCAAGGATGTATTTCTTGAATCTTTGTTTTCTTTGGTATCCTTTTGTTCTTCTGAGGTAGGAATATGGAAGGAGAAGTGGTTTTGAGTATCTCCCTTTGAATTTTGAAGCAGAATATGCTTTCCATTTTGATTCTGAGTATCAGTGCTAGCTTCTTGGAGATACTGTGTAGACCCAGTAGGAAATGGAGGTTGTTCATCATTCAGTGCTCCCAAATGTAAACTCTGATCTTTATTAAGACCCTGAGAAAAGGAAATAGAAAACTTGATTTAAATACTATAAAATGAAAATATACAATGACAAAATGATAAATAAAGCAAAGCCACCAAAAATAATTAATGTATTAATTATAATTAAATAATTATATAAAAATCATTAAAGTTATTAGAGTAGATAGTCTAACTTGAATACTAAATATGATTCTAATCCCCTTCCCAGTTTTTCTAAATAAAAACTGAGAACTTCCTAATGTTTAATACTGACATGTATACTTATAATAAAATATTTTACTTGTAAATAGACATAAATTACAATGTATATGCCTTGTTAGAGTTATGACCAAAAGTAAACTGAGAGCCAATTATGATTATAGTAAATTTAATATACAATTTACATTGTTTAAACTTTATAAATTAAAAGGTGTATTAACATTTTTTTAATTTATGAAACTATATTTAGGAACAGTATATTTTGTATATAAACTCTCTGGCCCCTTAAATACAAAAAAAATGCAAGATACTCTGTTTTTTTTTTTTTTTTTTTTCTTAATATTTTTAGATCTTTTAGTCCTTTGCCTTTAAGTCTACCATATGCATGTAGTACCAAAAGAAGCCAGAAGAGGGAACCAGATTTCTGGAACTAGAGAGTTAAAGGTTGTTTTAAGCCATCATATGGATGCTGGGAACATCTCCCATGTCCTCTGCAAGAGCAGCAAGTGCTCTGAACTACTGAGACATCACTACAGCCCTGACAGCAGTTTTTCTGAATTGGTCAATAAAGTGATACTGTTAAAAAAAAAAATTAGGAAAACATTTGACTGCAGGTAGTAAAAGTCTGAGATACAAAGGAAGTTGATATGCTATAAATTTTTAATGAATTACATGATATTCAAAGTTTATATTCGGTATCACAAACTGATGTAAGTAGATGGTTCTCATTTTACTTCTCAGATAAAATGAAAAAGTAGAACTCAGAAATATTGATTAAATCAACACTAAAACGACTTTTAAAAATTTACCTTGAATATAAAAAATTTTAAAGGTTTTAAATGATCATAATTATATTTTGATAGTTTTTCTGCTCAAATAAAATACTTAAGAGAAACCTCAGAAACAGTACACATTAGAATTACTGTTTTGCTGGATGTATGTTTATTCAGTGGCAACAACGTATGTAAAAAAGTGTCAGTAACAGGCTTTAATTTAATAAAAATTAACCTAATGTTACTCATATACTAAAATGAGTTTGCTTTCTCTAAGATGTGAAGAAATAATCTCACTCTACTGTAACATTTTAAAGATTCTAAGCTAAACTAGCAATATTCTCCTAATCAGAAATATACAGTAATAAAGCTTGTTACATTAAAGTTTATATAAAGAGAAAGCCAATGCTTCAATTTGATGTTAAATGAGAAAGAAAGTAAAAGAACAATTCTAGGATGAACTCTCAAAATTTCTAGTTAGGGCTGAAGAAGAATGACTTCCTTTGAGTCCAAGGTCACCTTTGTTATAAATTAGTTCCAGTACATCGGTAGACTGAAAAAAGAAACAAACAAACAAAAATCAAGGCTTAGTTATTGAGATCACTGGCTGCTCTTCCAGAGGTCTAGGATTCAATTCCCAGCAACCACATGGTAGCACATGGCAGCCTATAACTCTTGTCTGTATGATTACATTTTCTATGTAAAATAAAAATAAATTTATTTAAATTTTTTAATTAGTTTGTTTCTTTCTTTGTACGCTTGCTTGTTTGTTTAGTTGGTTGGCTGGTTGGTTGGTCTTTGGTTTTTCCAAGAAGGTTATTCTGTGTAGCCCTGGTTATCCAGGACTTGATTTGTAGATCAGACTGGTCTGGAACTCACAGATATGCCTGCCTCTGCACACATGTACTAAAATCTACAGACAAAATCCAATGCAGAAAAAGATACACTCAAACTAAAACATGACACATTTAATTAATGAGACTAGGGACAAAACACTGGCACCATGTGGCTGCACAAAGGATGTGCCAGTTAAGAGCATTTTTTTCTCTTGAAGAAAAGACTAAGGTTCCTAGTCCAATAATGGTGGTTCAAACCATCTGTAATCCGAGGGGATCCAATGTCCTTACCCTCTTCTGAACTCTGAGAGTGCCAAGGTGCATAGTGACAAGTTTGGTGACATATGGTGCATAAACTTACATGCAGCCAAACATTCATACACATTAAAGCTTTATATTTCTTTTCTTACACTGGAAGTTAACTATTAGAAAAAAAAAAAAAAACACAGAAACAAATTACTAAATATGAGCAACTTACTCCATCTAACCACCAACTGGGTTTTGTCTGTGTAACCTTGGCTTTCCTGGACTGACTCTGTAGACCAGGCTGGCCTCATAGTAAGATATCCACCTACCTCTGCCTCCTTCATTGCTGAAATTAAAGGTGTGTCCTACCACACCCATCTAGTATGGCCAACTTCTAGATGAGTTTAAAAGGCCAGAGACTCAGCTATAGCCTCCTGTATCCTTAAAATACTGATGTAGTGAGAAGCATAAAAAAGATGTTTGTTCTGAACCCAGAAATAACTACAAATGTGCAAGATTAAAAACCTTAACATTCTATATACACATTGGAAAAATAATAGAATTTTCAACAGGTAAAACAGGAAAAGAAAATTAATACCACCGTTCAAGACCTTAAAATGAAGCTAAAAGAAATAAAGAAAACACAACCTGATGCAATCCTGGTGACAGAAAGAGAACAGGATCTACAAACACAAGTATTGCCAACAATACACAAGAGATGGAAGACAGAATCTAAATTGTACAAAATATGTTTGAATCAAACATCAGTCAAACAAAATGTTCCATCTAAAAAGTTGCTGATACAAAACCTCCAAGCAATCTGAAATACTACAAAATGACCAACCCAACAAGTAACAGTAATAAAAGGAGGAGAAAGAGAGGGAGAAAAAGGAGGAGAAAGAGTAGGAGCAGGACAGTGCTCCAAGGTCTTGACAATATTTTCAAAAAAAATCACAGAAGAAACTTCCCCAGCCTAGAGAAAAAGATGCCTATACACCATGTAAGAGCCCTGGAGAACACCAAAAAGATTGGACCAGAAAAGAAAATCCTCCCACCACATAATAACAAAACATTACATGTATAGAACAAGGAAACAATAGAAAAAACTACAAGGGAAAAACTCAAAGTTACATATAAAGGCAGATGTATGAAAATTACAGCTGACTTCTCAACAAGACTCTAAAAGAGAGAAGGGTCTGGACAGTTATCTTACAGACACTAAGTGACTTCAGAGTCAACCCTGACTAATATACCCAGTAACACGTCTGAACATAGAGAGAGAAAAAAGGATATTCCACAACAAAAACAAATTTAAGCAGTACCTATCCACAAATCCAGCCCTACAGAAGATACTAGAAAGAAAACTCCAATCCCAGGATGGTAACAATACCCAGGAAAACATAGGAAATAAGTAACACCACAGCAACAAAACCAAAAGAAGCACACACAAACACACACGCAACCACAAACACACACATGTGCACACATACGCTTTATCACGACAAACATCAAAACAACTATTGGTCATTATCTCTCAACATCAATGTCTCTATTATGCAATAAAAATATATAGACTAACCGAATGTACTCAAAAAACAGGATCCATCAAACAATAAAAATAGACATTATCTTGGAGTACAGGGCTTGAAAAAAGTTTCCAAGCAAACAAACCCAAGATGCAAGCTATAGTAGCCAATAAAATAGATTTTCAACCAAAATTAATCAAGATACAGGAAAAAAAAAACATTTTAAAATCCTCAAAGGAAAACTATACCAAGAAAACAACTCAATTCTGAACATCTATGCTGTAAACATTACTAAAGATAAAATCACACATTAAACTTCACATCCCATTCTCACTAGACTAGACTTCAACATCCCATTCTCACTAATGAACAGATCAACGAGCAGAAAATTAAAATGTTCCTAGAATTCAACCAAAATAAAGCCACAACATACCCAAACTTATGGGACACAATGAAAGCAGTGCTAAGAGGGAAATTCATAGCACTAAGTGCCTTCAAGAAGAAATTTGAAACATCTCATTCAAGCAACATAATGGCTCACCCGAAAGGCCTTAAATAAAAAAATAAATAAATAAAGGCAGACACACCCAAGAGGAGTAGATGGCTTTAAATAATCAAACTCAGGGCTGAAATCAATAATTACAAACAAATAAAACAATTCAAAGAATCAATGAAACCAGGGGCTGGTTCTTTGCGAAAATCAACAAGATAGACAAACCCTAAGCAAAACTAATAGGGAGAGAGAAACTATCTTGATAGATTCCATTTACCAAAATTAAATCAAGATGAGGCAAATAGAATGAATAGTCCTATATCCCACGGAAATAGAAGAGCTCATCCAAAGTCTCCCTTCCAAAACAGGCCCTTGACCAGATGGTTTCAACACCGAATTCTGCCAGATGTTCAAAGAAAAAAGAACTCCAATTCTCTTCAAACTATTCCACAAAATAGAAACAGAAGGAACATTATCAAATTCTTTCTATGAAGCCAAAGTAAAAAAAAAAAAAAAAAAAACACCAAAGGGGGGAAAAAAGACCTTCAGTCCACCTCCTTCTGAACACTGATGGAAAAATACTCAATAAAATACTTGCAAACCAAATCCAACAACACATAAAAGATATCATCCACCATGACCAGGTCGGCTTCATCCCAGACATCAGGGATGGCTCAGAATAGGGAAATCCATTAATATGATCCACCATATAAACAAACTGAGGGAGAAAAACCACATGATCATCTCCTTAGATGGCGAAAAAGGATTTGAAAAAATCCAACACCTATTCATGATTAAAGTCTTGAGACATTAATTAGGGATACTAAATGTAGTATAAGACAATATACAGCAAGCCTATGGCCAACACCAAACTAAACAGAAACTTAAATCAATTGCACTGAACTCTCTCCATATCTCTTCAACATAGTACTTGAAGTTATAGCTAGAGGAATAAGACAAGTAAGGAGATAAAGGGGATAAAAATCAGAAAGGAAGTAATCAAAATATCACTATTTGCAGATGATATGACAGTATACATGAACGACCCCAAAAATTCTACCAGGGAACTCCTTCATCTGATAAACACCTTCAGCAAAGTAACTGGATACAAAATTAACTCAAGAAAATCAGAAGCCCTCCTCTATACAAAAGACAAAAGGGTTGAGAAAGAAATTAGGGAAACTACACCCTTCACAATGGCCACTAATAACACAAAGTACTTTGGTCTGACTCTAAGAAAGTAAGTGAAAGACCTGTTTGAAAAAATCTTCAAGTCTATAAAAAAAGAAATTGAAGAAGATATCAGAAGATGGAAAGATCTCCCATGCTCATGGATGGGTAGGATTGACATAGTGAAAATGGCCAACCTGTCAAAAGCAAACTAAGATTCAATGCAATTCCCATCAAAATACCAACTCAATTCTTTACAAACCTTAAAGGAAAAATTCTACACTTCTTATGGAATAACAAGAAACCCAGAATTACTAAAACTCTGCAATAAAAGATCTTCTGGAGGTATCTCCATCCCTGATTTCAAGCTGTACTACAGAGCAATGTAATAAAAACTGCATAGTTTTGGCATAGAAACAAAATGGTGAATCAATGGAAACAAGTGGAGAACCCAGAAATAACCCATACACCTACAGATTCTTGATTTTTGACCAAAGAAGGAAAAACCATATAATGGAAAAAAGCTGGCATCGTCAAGAAACTGTGATGGTCTAAGCAGATGTCTACACATAGAAAAATACAAATAGATCCATATATATCACCCTGCACAAAACTAAAGTCCAAGTGGATCAAAGACCTCAACATAAAACCAGACACACAAAATCAGTTAGAAGAAAAAGTGGGGAAGAGCCTAGGACTCATTGATACAGGAGACAATTTCCTGAACAGAACAACAACAGCACAAGTTCTAAGATCAGAGAATTCACTGTAGAGCAATACAGAATGGCAGAGAAACATTTAAAGAAATGCTCCAAGTCCTTAGTCATAAAGGAAATGCAAATCAAAACTACCCTGAGACTTCATCTTACACTCATTATAACAGCTAAAATCAAAAACTCAAGTGACAATATATGCTGGAGAGGATGTGGAGAAAAGGGAACCAACTACTTTGGAAATCAATCTGGCACTTTCTCAGACAATTAGGAATAGTGCTTCCTCAAGATCTAGCTATAACATCCTAGGCATATATACAAAAGATGCTCAACTACTCAACAAGGACATTTGCTCCACCATGTTCATAGTAACTTTATTCACAATAGCCAGAACCTGGAAAGGACATAGATATCCCTCAATGGAGCAACGGATACAGACATTGTGATACATTTACACAATGGATTACTACTCAGCAATTAAAAACAAGGAAATCATGAAATTTGCAGGCATATGGTGGGATCTAGGAAAGATCATCCTCAGTGAGGTAACACAGAAGCAGAAAGACATACATGTATAAGACACTCATGTGTAAGCTGATATAGACTTATTTAGTATAGACATACCAAAATCTGTACACCTAAAGAAGCTAAGCAAAAAAGAGGACTTTAGGTAAGATGATCAATCCTCACTGAGAATAACAAATGGGATAAACATTGGAAGAAGGAGAAAAACAGGAATAGGGACAGGAGCCTACTTCAGAGGGCCTCTCTGAAAGATCTACCCATCAAAGTGGATGCTCAGACTTATAACCAGACTTTGGATAGAGTGCAGGGAATCTTATGAAAGAAGGCAGAGATGGTAAAACCTGGAGAGGAAAGGAGCTCCACAAGGAGAGCAACAGAACCAAAAATTCTGGCACAGAGGTGTTTTCTGGGTCTGATACTACAAGCAAGGACCATTCAATGATATAACCTAGAACCCGGGCTCAGATGTAGCCCATGGCAGCTCAGTATCCAAGTGGGTTCCCTAGTAAAGAGAACAGGAATTTTCTCTGACATAAACTCAGTGGATCGCTCTTTCATCACCCACCCGATTAGGAAAGCGCCTCACCAGGCCACAGAGGAGGACACTGTAGCCAGTCCTGATGAGACCAGATAAGCCAGGGTCAGATGGAAGGGGTGAAGGACCTCCCCTATTAGTAGATTTGGAGAGGGGCATTGGAAAAGATGAAGGAGAGAGGGTGTCACTGGGAGGGAATAAGGGAGGTGACTACAATTGGGATTCAAAGTGAACAAACTATAAATAATATAAAAAATAAACATTTAACAAAAAAAAATTAAAGACACAACGAACAAATGCTTGGTAGCAATACCAAAGGGAAATGGTGTTGGGAGTATAAAAACTGGTGTAGGCCATTATAGAAATCAGTGTAGAGATTCTTCAAAAAGCTAAAGACAAATCTACAATATAATCTAGCATATATTCAATAAACTCATCCATGTACATTGCTGCGATATTGACAATGCCCAGCATACAGCCTAGATGTCCCTCTGATCCTAGTCTATCAGGCCTCATCAGGAGTGGCTGCATTGTCATTTTCTGTGGCCTGGTAAGGTTGCTCCTCACCAGAGGGAGGTGATCAAAGAGCAGCCCAATCAGTTCATGTCAGAGACAGGCCCTGTTCCCATTACTATGAAAGCCCCTTGGACACTGAACTGCCATGTGCTACATCTGTGAAGGGGCTCTAGGTTATCTCCATGCATGGTGCTTGGTTGGAGCATTTGTCTCAGAAAAGATCCCTTTGCCTAGATTTTTTGGTTCTGTTGCTCTCCTTGTGGAGCTCCTGTCCTCTCCAGGTCTTATTTCCCACTTTTTTCATGAAATTTCCTGCACTCTGCCCAAAGGTTGGCCATAAGTCTCAGCATCTGCTTTGATACCCTGCAAGGAGAATTCTACTAACTGGATTATATTATTCTACTAAATGGATATAGAGAATTCTACTAACTGGATTATATTATTCTACTAACTGGATATAGTTATAAATTGCCCCCAATTTATCTTCACACCCATTGTAGAATGCCAACTCTCATCAGATATGCTTTTTTTGGCAGTAGATGGTAAATAATGAAGACCACAACTAGTGACTATGTAAACAATAAGATATTGCAGAGAGCTCAACTGTTTATGGGACTTCAATATCACATATCCTTTCTCCACAAAAATTCAAGCATAAATAATGAAAAGTGTGAAAAATAACTGTGAAGAACCAGAGGAAATTGTTCTCTTCAGGGAAATGTATTTGCTGGAGTTGAAATCTTGGCTGTACAAATTAACTTAAAGGTTCATACCTCATCCATACATAAAATTAATTGCTGGGATCAGGAGGAACTTTTCTTCAGGGATGCAGCTACAGGTCCTAATCAGCTACCTATGCTCCAGGAGATGGTCCCAACAGGACGTGGGGGCAACTGTCCTTCAATAGGTTTCAAAATATAGCACATGACGTTGGGTGAGAGAAATGGTGGGGTAAAAAAGGAAAGAATTGAAAGTGATGCTATGGAGGGTAGATTTAATCAGACCACATAAAATGCATTATGAATATTAAATAATTTTTTAAAAATAGCAGTCAAATGTTTCTGACCCCTAATAAGAATTAATGGGCTCCAAAACAATATGAATAATTCTAGGAATGGTGGAAAGTGGGATACAAAATATTATAACCAAATTAAACTAGAGTTAGACAAATTGTTACAAAATTAAACACTTACAATCTCTGGCCTATCTATTGAATGATGCTGGTCTTGGGTACCTCAGTAGAAAGAAAAGCTCAACAAGATGCTAAGCCTATATATTCCAAAGGAGCAAAGGGTTTCAGGCTTCTTGGAAAGGTTCAACACTCGGCTAACTCACTCCAGTTACTTTATTTAAACATGGTTCATTGGAGCTGGGAAAGACAGCAATTACAAAAGTTATCTTGTCCTTCCTGCCCATAAGAATAGACAACTCTTAGACAGTCCCATTGACCATGGTTAGCCATAATTAAAAGAACTTCAAGTTTGCCACGAATATTTTAGGAACAAGGTTGGTTCAGCTTCAAGCTCTCATGTAGCATCAAGCACAGATTCTCCAGAGAGACATTTCTTCAAAGTTCACACAGACTCAAAACAATTTCTCAGTCTCTACTGATTAACCCAAACATAACAGGGTTTACAGAAGCTTTCCACTAAAAGCCAGACACAAAGACTTTTACTATTCGTTTTATTTAAAGCCAGACATAAAGGCTTTACTATACAATTCCTTACACCTAGCCAAGATATATAAGTATGCATTCCACTAAGTAAAAACCTCCATATGGAATATAGTATTGGTAACTGTCAACTCATGACTATATATGAGACATACATCAATCAGTGACAGAATAAAAAAATTACATATCCACACAAGAGACCATCTTCTAAGCATTAAAACTGTAAGGGAAAGGCAGGATAAACTATAGATTTCTAAGTAAAAGTTGTCAATCTTGAAAGAAAATGGTATAGTATGAAAACAAAGGTGAAGTTCTAGAAAAGCTAACACTTCAGAAACAAAACATCAGTGATTGCCTCAAGTTAAGGTGTCAAGTACTGATCAAATTTAGAAAATTCCTTTGAAGAATGCATCACCCTGATGCCAAATGTTAAAAGAAATGAAGATGTAAAAGAAGAGAGCACACATGTACATTTTATTAAGTTTTCTTTCTATACAAGTTAAGTATCTCTAAAATACAGCCTAATAATAACATGAGAAAGATTAGGTCTGTTCATTAAAAATCTTACTAACACTACTTTAGATTAAGAAAAATCTCACAAATAAAAGGCCTTCTTCAAAAGCCTTTTCTCTTTATAGATTAAGATATCAAATATTTTACCTACTATATGCAAATCCACATATTATTTTACTGGAATTCACAACTGAAACTGACTAGCTCTTCCCCCAATTAGAAGAAATCTGGCACACTACTGACCTCAGAAACATAATTACAGCTATTTACTTACAACAGAATTCCAGCCTTTCAAACCCACAAGCATAAGCATTTCCTCTAACAAACACTTTGAAATAATGTCCAAAAAAATGCATACAACTGAAAAAAAAGATATGAAATACAAAGCCTTTTTACAATGAAAAACTGAAGATCTTTTATAAGCTATTTTAATTTTGCAAACAAAGTGAAAAACAAAATGGCTTCATTGAATCTAGGAGACACAATTGTAGGTATGATGGATAATGAAACCTGTAGATTTTTTTTTTTTACCTTATTATGAATTACTTAATGGCAGCTCTAAAACTATACCTTTTCAGCCAAGTTAAGAGCTAACAAAACGGGAAGTAGAGATGGCTCAGTAGTTAAGAGCACTGTCTGTTCTTCCAGAGGTCCTGAGGTCAATTCCCAACAACCACATCACATGGTGGCATAATGGAATCTGATGCCCTGTTCTGCATAGAGCACTCATATGTAAAAGTAAATAAATCAATCTAAAAAAAAAATATGACAAAACCAACGGTCTTTGTTTTTACCTGAGCTTATGAGTAAGATGGTTTTCTCCATGGCCCTCCTGTAGTGACATTTGTGCAGTTATGAGATAGAATAAGTATATTTTGTGCCAGGTATGACACATTTCCATTATTTAACTTTCTTATAAAGTAACTATTGCCTGCCACAGTACTATTTGTATTCTTTACAGATTTTGATGTACCAAAAGGACCATAGCCTGCAAAGAAAGGTCCACTTGACAAAGACTTTTCAAAACAAGCAGGGTGAATTTCAGGCTGATTGATACTAGTTGCTCTGGTCAGAGCTGCATATGGTTGCTGGACAGAATCTGTAGTCTGTGATGTGTCAGGTATTGGTCGTCCATTAAGTATTCCGAAACTTTGTACTTGGGCAACTCTTTGTCTCATCTTCAAAGACAAAAAGAAAACGCCCTTGTACGATTTAGAAAATTATTAATACATTGCACGCATCTATTTATGTTAATTCACTTTTATCAGGTATGGTGTGATGACTCACACCTTTATGCTTGGGAAGCAGAGGGAAAAGAATCCCTCTGGGTTCAAAGATAGGCCATAGTATAAATATAAACTCTAGGCTAGCCAGAATTATAGTTAAAACTCAATCTCAAAAAACAAAACAAGAAACATTTTCAATGACTGGAGAGATAGTTCAGGAATTAAGTGGTCTTGCTACTCTTCTAGACAACTTGAGTTTGGTTCCCAACATGGCGGTCAGGCAGTTCATAAGCACTTTAATTCCACCTACAAATACATGGCATTCATGCACAATCACATATACCAAAAAGTATGTATCTTAAAATGTACTTGAAAAGGTTAACAGAAAACTCATTTTTACAGTCAAGAAACACAACTGAATATTGTGAATTATTAATCAGAATTATAGGGATGGATAAATAGCTCAAGGATTCAAAGCAGACAATGGCACTGTTTAGGAAGGTTAGAGTGTACAGCACTATTGTTGTAGAAAATAGGTCAGAGGTCAGATTTCAAGATTTTGAAGCTTCTTGTCATTCTCAGTACACTTTTTCTGCTTCCACCTTGCTTTTCACAATGTTAGCGATCGGCTCCAGGCTGCTACCTGGCACCATGCCTCCCTCGCTAGGAGACTATTTCCCACATGAAATTGTAAGCCAAGCCCTTATCCAAACACAAACACACACACACACATACACACACACACCACACACACAAGCACTCATTGTGTTTTAGCACAATAAAGTAATTAATCCATGAAAATAAACATACACTTAATCTTTTAATAAATCAAGTAAGAGGCAAAACAAAAAGTTCTTCATACCTGTAATTTCTGTGCTGTGAAGCACTGTGTATAAGCTTGCTGCTGTACTGGATGATGTGAAGCAGTCTGGTCACTATTCCAGCTATGAGAAACATTCTGGGAAATTTTTATTTTAATAATTAGGAATATTTGTTTGAACACATACACAACTGTGCCTAATGAAACAATGACTATTAATTGAAATATTTACAATTATATGAGATACTAAAACACTATCTAAACACATATTCCCAAACATAAATTTTTAAGAGGCTAATGTCTTATCTACATTTTTAAAGTATCGTTAAGTCTGCCCACTAGAAAACATTCAATTTACTTTAATGTCAATTAATAGCAGTGGTAAAACTACTTTAAAATTGAAGAAGAAAAAAAAACACTGAAATGCATGAAAATATTAATGAATAAGTGTTTTTCACTCTTCTATTTACAAACCAACACAAAATTTTTCAGAGAAAAATACATTTCTTTTGTCTCTTAGATCAACAAGCAAGGCAGGTTCCTACATGTATCTGCTACATCCTTTGTGGGAAGAGTTCTTTTCTCGTGGTAGAAATGGGAAAGCCTTTTTATTTTGGATATAGTAAGCATGTGTAGCAATAAGGATTGCTGTGAAAATGGTATCTGACTAGAGTCTAATACAGGTTGAATATTTAGATCATGAGTTTGTAAACCTAACAAATCATGGAAGTTAAGGTTTTAAATTAAAAGGATAAGAATATAATTCTATTCATTTATAATTGTCACTGGACAAATGTATACCACCTTTGAAAAGAATGTTTAAAAAGATCAACAAACCTATTTCCAATAAAAATCTGTTCCAAATCATTAACTTAAATAAAGGTTTTAAATTGGCAAAGAAACTTCCTTCCAACCTAAACTCCTTTACAATTAAATATTTTAATTTAAATGATTTTAAATTTTAAAGAATCTAATCCACTATTTAGTAAAATAAGTTTTTTATTATTATTTAGAAAAAAAACCAAAAAAACAAAACTTAAAACCGGGCACCTATAGAAGATAACTTCTCACCTGCTGTGCTGTGTTCATGGCACCCTGCCTGGAGGTAAGCTCTGCGGGGATTGGTAGGCTCCATGCCTCCTCAATACTAGGAAGTAATTTAGTTTTATTCTGAGGACTACTTTGTGGAAGGTTACACAACTGAGCCTAGGAAAAATTATGTAAAAAGCAAATTTAACACAAGCCTATTTAAGTATGAAAAAGTGCACTAAATCTTCCTCAATGTTATAGGTATTTAATTCTAACAGAAATATATTTCCAAGTTGGGGGTTTAAATAAATATGATATAAAGAGTATAAGTGACAAATATTTAGAAGAATTAGACTGGACTATCTTCAGATATTCCAATGAATTCTCATATACTTCCCATGAATTTTCAATGAAGCATAAAAATCATGGTTCATGTTCTCTATTCCTAAAATTATTACTTTAAAATGAAGATAACATATTGAAAATTTCCTATTAAAAAGAACAGAATGTAAACTAATATGCAGCACAATATGCAAGTGCAAAAGAACATGTTTTGAATTCTACCTATCTTACTACAATTAAAACATTTCAAAATACTAAAAAGCATGGAAACAAGTTAACATCACAAGACAAATAAAGGAACTGTTATGATGCCTTATTGGTAAACCTAAGAACCTAAATTTAATCCCAAAGATCCTCATGATGGAAAAGTGACTGGCTCCCGCAAATTGTCCTCTGACCTCTAAATTACTCCCATGACCCACACAAGCTCACCCATATTAAAACAAATAGAACTTTAAAAGAAAAAATCTTATGTCAACTTTTCAACCATCGTTCTATTGTCACTTATTGTAGGAAATTTGTCCTTCATTAATACTCTAAAAGATTACCTGTAAAAACTTAATTCTTGATGTAAGTGCAGAGATATTATTACAGCTTTTGCTTCTAGTTGCATTTAAGTAGCATTTAATGGCATCCTGAGGCTGGTTGCAGGATTCATAAAGAATACCTAAGTCCACCCAGGCTGCTGCATGTCCATGATCCAACTGTACAGCACATATATAGGCCTGCAAGGCATCCATAGGCTGATTTTGCTGTTGATAGAGAACACTGGAAAGAAAAATAATAAAATTTTCTGTTTTGTTTTGTTTATTTTGTTTTTTCTCAGGGTAACAACACTGGTTGTCCTGGAGCTCACTCTGTAGAGATCTCCCTGCCTCTGTCTCTAGAATGCTGGGATTGAAGGTATGTGCCACCACACCCAGCCCAGGTTTCCCCTGCTTTTTTGTTTGAAATAGATGAATTAGGGACTGCAGAGATGACTAAAAAGTTAAGAGGAATTGCTACTCTTGCAGTAAGCAGAAGTGGATTCCCAGTACACACATGACAGCTCAGACAGAATTCCAGTTCTGGGGAATTCTACACCATCTTCTATCCTCCACAGGTACTTGCAATCACATGGAATACTTATATACATTTACGCATACAGGGAATAAATAGACAGACAGATAGATACATGGATGGATGATTGATAGATTAGAGATAGATACATAGGTAGATGACAGATAGGTAGGAACGTAGCTGGGTAGGTAGATAGATAGATAGATAGATAGACAGACAGATAGATAGACAGATAAGCTTTCTTTAGTTTAAAGCACTGCTTGTTCTTGGAGAGGCCTGGACTTGGTTCCCAGCACCTGCAGCAACTAAAAACTGTCTATTTGTTACTTGAGTTCATAGAGAACTAACATCTTCTTTTGGCTTCTGTGAACACCAAGCATGTATATAGTTCATAAACATACATGCAGGCAAAACACACATACACTAAAGTAATTAGAATAATTAAAACTAAGGAAAAGTTGACTAATTTTATATTATTCTCAAGAATCATGTGCATCAGTTAAAAATGTGTAGCATGTGTTTGTTTTGAAAGAGAAAGAGAAGCTTACCCTATTGAACACCATGTGTCTGCACTTGCTTCTGATTTATCAATGGAATGCCTATAAGATACAAAGGCATCCTGAACTTTTCCAATACTTGAGTAACACCTGAAAGGGAAATACAGTCATAAATAAATTAACTGCATCAATGCTTAACTTTTATAGCAAAATGACATATCCCAATGAAGATTACACATAGATCAGTTTTACAAATAAGAATCCTATATATTGGGCACAGTGGCATGCACCTTTAATCCTAGACCTCTGGAGGCAAAGGGAGACAGACCTCTGTGAGTTCACATCCAGACTGCTCTACAAAGCAAGTCCAGGAGAGCCAAAACTACAGAGAAAAGCCCTCACTCAAAAAAAAAATTTTTTTTTAAAGAATTCTAATATGCTATACAATTTAATTTGTTGTTAAATGATCTGCTAACACACTGCATTAGTTAAGTCTACTGAAACAATCTGATTTTTCTCAATGTTGTTATTATAAGGGCTAAACATACAAATCTATATTTAAGTAGCTTCACAATGTTTCTTCCAATATTACAAAAGTTTAAATCTAACTGAAAATTACCTGTTGAGAACTTCTGTAATAAATTAAATATTACTTTTTGAAACTAAATAAAAGCAATCAAATATTTTTTCATGTTACTTCTTGAGGGAAAAAAAGGAAGTCTATCATTACCAATTTATAGCATTTTATACTTTTAACTTTATGGTATTAACAATTACCTGTAACAGAAAGGGACTGAAAACAAAGGCAGATTCTAAGCAGTTATAATGCTGAATGACAAGAAACACCAAAAATATCTTGGTCTGATTACTAACATAATGTAAGGCTCCCAAATAAAAATTTTATCACAAACATTTCTATAATACAATGTTTATTTTACAAGAAACAAATGGCATGACAAAGATGCCTGATTTAAGTTAAAGGAAATGTGGGGAAATGGCTTAATCAGTAAAAATATGACCCTAATTTCAGATCTTCAGCACCAAGGCAAAAATTCTGTATTAAAAATTGGTATGGCCTAGCACAGTGGTGCTGCCTGTAATCCCAGCAACTCAGGAGACAGAGGCAGCACAGCAGATCTCTGTTAGTTTGAGGCCAGCCTGGTCTACACAGTGAGTCCAGGACAGCCAAGGCTACACAGAGAAACCCTGTCTCAAAAAATAGCCACCCCCACAAAAAAGGGGAACTATTTGCACCTATAATTCCAGGGAATTATAATAGGGAAGAGAGGCATGCAGAGACAAAAATGAGTCCTTCATGTGACTAACGCTAGCTAACTGATGAGCTCTAGCTACATGAGGTAAAGAGTACAATATCTCAAAACGTAATATGGAGAGCGCTGGAGGACACTCAGTTTCAACCTCTAATCTTTACAAGCACATGCACATTGCATGTACACAAGCACAAACATGAACAATTAACACAAATATACCATTCAGAAATACTGTAAAATGTTCACAATTTTTACAACAAAAAGTGTAAAATGAATGTAATTTTCGATGAAAAGGATATATTCAGATATCCATTTCAATTAAGAAAACAAGATATATATTTAACTCAAAAAAATATTAACAGTTCTAGTGACTAATAAAAGAATTTGGAAAACTTGATTAGATGGCAGTTGTAATTTTTAACCAACCACAGTTCAGAGAAATAAGCCGTTAAAACATCATAAAGGTTTTCAAATGATTATTTTGATGTGAAAAACTAAATGAAGTACTAAAATTAAATTTCTAAGTTTAATTTGGAACAACTAAGTTGATGAACAGATAATACACAAATGACCATTATAAATAAGCTTAAATGACAGCTAAATTTTACACACACTGGCAAATATAAGATGTAAGATGAATGTATCTGTAGAGATTTCATTCCATTTAGTAAGGAAATGTAGATTTCATTACTGTAGTATTAATATAAATGGCCAAACACTAGTTAGATTTTGTATGTTCACAAACTTCAGCCTGTACATATTGTATTCCAAGTTGGTTCTGGTTTCAAAAAGTCGTCTTTATAATAACAAATTATTATTACTGCTTAAAAACAGATATATGATTTCAATAATTAAATATTTTCACTCTAACAGAAACTGTCTAGGTAACTCTAGGGAAGTCTCACATGATATAATCTGCGAAGAGTAACCTAAATTTTGGCTTTTCTCTGAAAGAAATTACTAAAAGTCATTTAAAATTTTTAAAAAATGACTATATATCCCAATCTACTAGAAATAGATTATCTGGTTAAGAATATGTCAGAAAATTGTACAATTCAAACACACTAGGAATGTTAAAGTTGTAATATTTTTAAAATTTGTAAAAGATCAATCCCATCTTACAAAAAACAAAAACAAAACTTCAATACCTCAAAGCATTCAAATAGGCTAGCAATAATTCTAAAAGTGACAATAGCAAAGCCAGAAATGTTAAATTCTTAGTTTAATTTTTCATACTAAATGCAACAGAAGCACTATACTATCCAGCATGGCAAGACATCCCTTAAGATGAAATACTGAAACTCCTATCTTGGTGTTTAATGGACATAAAGTCCCAGTCAGCAAGAGGGAAATCATATTAAGGCTACTGAGATCATGACTCTTACAGAGAGCCTAACAACACAAATCACTAGAAAAGCATTATTAAAACGCTCTAAACAGAAAAAAAAAGAAAAGCATTATTACTAATGACCTTCTAAAACTCAGCACTGTTCTTACATACAATTTAGCTTCTTCCTGTCCATCTTTACAGAAAACAGAAAAGAGACAACAAAGTAAAGTCACACAAGATAGGGATCAACAGATTGTGAACTGCCCAGCCCCAGTGAATATATTCTTCAACACAACTCATGTACATAAAGCTCAATAATATTGAGGATGGGTGGATTATAAGGCACAAAACTTGACTTCTGCCTTGTCTCCTAGAAATAAGAAGGAAGCTTCACCCATGAAGCTTGCCTAAACAAGACAGAAACAGTATTATTATTGTTATTAATATTATTATTAATATTATTAGAGATGCTAACATTAAAGGGAGAAAAAAAATAATCTCACCAAACCCTATCCCAAGACAAAAAAACTACAGGCAACAAATTGATACTAAAGAAAGAAGAAACATCCTTTCCTCAAACCAAGTCCCTAATTGATTGTCCAATATGAAGTAGCCAGCCATAAAATCAGATACAATAAAAATGGATGCAGAAGGTTTACAGAAAGAAATAGACAGATTAGATATAGATTATATAGATATAGATGATATAGACATAGATAGAGATACATATATAATTGGTAAGTGATGGCAGTACAAGTTGGAGAGACAGGAGAGAAGATATGTGAAAGATTATAGAGGAAGAAAAAAGAAAAGACATAACATAATTATACTTAAGTTATAAAACCTTAACTTCAAGTTTTTAAAGAAAAATATACACATATAAACATATAAGAAGGGAACTAGACATGACATTCACATGCTTAATTGCAGCATTCTGAAAACAAAAGCAGGCAGATCACTGAGAGTTTAAGGCCAGCCTGATATACAGAATGAGTTCCAGGTTAGCCAGAACTACATACTTCAACTATGTCTGGAAAAAAAAAAAAAAAAAAAAAAAACACACCTTTTTTGGAAATTTTCATTTATATCAATAATTAATATGGAACATTTACTCTTCACAAAGTTAAAAGTAAACAAATGAACAAAAATGAGAAATAACTATTTTCTACATTGCTTTCTAATTTCAAAAATATTTCTATTTGTCCCTTTTTTTAAAAACATCTATTTATTTAGTATGTTTGTGTGTGAAACTGCACACCTGCTTGCTTCATGTGCAAAAGGCAGAGAATAACTTTCATGCATCAGTTCAATTTCTCTCCATCCCAAGTACCTTTGGGTCCCAAGAATCAAACTCACATGTTCAAGCTGTACAAAAAGTGCTGTACACTCTGAGCCATTTTGTCAGACTGAATGTAACACTTTTATAATTAAAGATTTCAAGTAGTACATTAATTTGTGATCTACAAATGTGTTTTCTAATTTGTATAAAAGAATAACAAACAAGGTAATATCAATTTTCCATGGAAATTAACTACTACTCAGAAATGACATAAATAAATTTTGTTACAAAAATATAAACAAATTTCTAGAACTTCAAAAAAAGTCTGATATTAAATACTATCAATAACTCAGAATACAGAAATAAGAAAATAAAATATAATGAACAAAATAAAATAAAGAAATCCATTACTAACCATTCCACCGCCTAGTTGTTATTATAATTGAAATTTAAGTATCATGAGTTATATTACATAAACCAATTTTTATAGTATACATCAACTATAGACAGTCTAAGAATATGGCCTTACCTTCCAAGGAAATACCAAGATTGGCCAGAATTAGGATCTTCCTCCAATGACTTTTGAAGATACTGAATAGCATATCTTTCTTCCGTGGCCTTGTCTCCTATTAGATTCATATTATGGTGCATCCAACCTATAATTTACAAATTACAGGTGTTGCCAGATTAATTCCAGCATTCAAGAGGGAAAGGCAGATGGATCTTTCTGAGCACAGGGCCATCCTAGTCTATATAGTGAGTTCTAAGCCAGCCAGTGATACTCAAAACAGCCAGAAACACTCAAAATAAGTAATTTACTCATCATGAAATGGTTTTTCTCCTCAAATATACAATGAAGAAAACAAAATAATATTAGTTTTTACCTGTGATCCTACTTTCTCCAAACTAAAAATCATGCAAAAGACTGCTGGAAGTCTATTTCACCCAAAAAGGATACGTAAAGTTATTAATGAGACTTTCAAAGCAAAAAGACTATGACTGGTACAAAGTTTATAAACCACAGCTGAGTGCTGGCAGCATACTCTTTAATTCTGGCACTTTGAAGAGAGACAGGATCTCTGAGTTCAAGGCCAGCCTGGTCTACAAAGTAAGTTACAGTACAAATTCTCTTTCAAAACAAACCAAAACCAAAACAACAACAAAAAAGATGAATTCTATTTTCCTGTATTTAATTTTGAAGGAAACCCAACTAATATTTGTATCATATATTATTGTTCCTTTAAAGGTTAGCACATTCTTATAGAAAGTTTAAAACTCTATTATTTAACAAAGCTTATTTAAAAAAAAAAGCACGTAATAAGTACTTACAAATGAAAACTTTTAAACTAGAAGTTTATGTCATATGTAATTCAGCGGAAGACCACTTGCATAACATGTGAGGCCCTAAATTATATTCCTAGCACCCGGAAAAGGTACAATATTAGGGCAATGCCAATGGCATTAGGAAAAAATGCACTAGACACATTACCAGAGTTTAATCTACAGAACCCATATAAAAGTGGAAGTAAAGCACTCCACAAAGTTTTCCTCTGACATACACATGTGCACTATAACCATCATGTGAACATATATACACCTATATATAGAAAAATAAAATGCTTTTTTAAAAAAGCATGTACCATGAAGGTAATTTGTTTAAATTAAGCTTTAAAAAACTTGCAAGAGCCTAATATGTTTCTGTCACTGACTACTTTTATATACACACTAAATGAAAGTGTTTGATAAAACAACAAAGAAACAACAAACTTTCAGCTACATAGAAGAGTTCATAAAAAGTAGGTACAAAATCCATAAAAGTGACACATAGGATACAAGAAATAACTGCTTAATGATAAAAGCTAAAAACTACATTTAAAAAAAAAAGGATTAAGGTACAATAAGCATTCAACAAAAACAAGGGTTTCAATTCTGACTCAATTCCATGCATTATATCTTTCATCATGACAACAAAACAATTTTTTATTTATTACAATTTATTCACATTGTAACCCAGCTGTAGCCCCTCACTTATCCCCTTCCAATCCTGTCTTCCCTCCCTGATCTCCTCCCATGCTCCTCCCCTAGCAACCTGATTAGGGGGAAGTCTTCCTCCCCTTCTACCTGACCCTAGCCTATCAGCAAAAGGATTTTTTAATGTGTGCTAAAGTAACTGATCTACAGTGATATGAAAAACAAAATTCATATTACTAGTGAGTTGGCTAAAACTTTTTAAAAACATGCTCAAACCAAATATAAAATCTTAAGGCAGAATACAAAATTGTAATACAAATTAGATTAAAAGGTTTAATTAAATTATAGAAAACGGGGGCTGGAGAGATGGCTCAGCAGTTAAGAGCACTGCCTGTTCTTCCTTAGAAAAAGAAAAAGAAAAAGAAAAAGAAAAAGAAAAAGAAAAAGAAAAAGAAAAAGAAAAAGAAAGGAGAAAGCAAGCACAGGGAAGTATGAAAGCCCTGTCATCCCCTGGTGTAGTAAAAGGCGATACTAGTGAAAATTTAAAAGAGAGTTACATTGAAAATTTGTATTAATAAACATGTTGATATGCAAAGAGCTCAACAATATATAAAAGTACACTACTTATAAATAAAAAGAGTGACAGTATTAAATTTTAAAAGAAAAAGTAAAAACGCCCTAGAACAACAGATGCCTAAAAGAAAATAAACTTCATCAAAGGAATATTTTGTAAGACTTTTTAAAACTTCATAATTGAATAGAATACACAATGAAAATTAAGTTTCTATGTACCTAACTGTTGCAATATAGTTGCTTTTAATTGTGATGGAAGGCTTTCAATTTGTAAAAGCTGTCCATAGGCTTCTTTTGCAGAATGGTATTTCTTCTAAGAAACAGAAAGGAAACAGGTATTTAGAAAAAAATCAGATTACATACATAACTTAGTATTAATATCCCTAATTTAACATTAAATAGCTATAAAATTTTAATCAGTAAAAAAAAAAAGCCCTTTGAATTAAAGCAATATAGTCATGCCTTAGGATTCTTAAACTATGCTTTAATTGATTAATTCAAGTTACATCTCAGTCATAGGCCTCTCTCTCCTCTCTTCCCAGTCTCATCCTGTCTCCTGCATGTCTTCTCCCCTATTCCTCAGAATAATAGAGTACCCCTACCCAAACACCCCAGCTCATCTATTTACATGAGGACCTAGTCTTCCTCACTTGAAGCCTTGTAGGGAAGTCCCATCAGGGGGAAGTGATCAAAAGAGGGCAACAGGTCCATGTCAGAGACATGGCCCACACCCCTAACTCATGGGCTCATATGAAACCTAAGATGCCCATTGAGCTTATCTTCCTGGATTCTGTGCTATGACTACAATCTGTTTATAAGTCAGTATATAACATGTGTGTTTTTCTGGGTCTCTGTTACCTCACTCAGGATGATCTTTTCTAGTTCCAAATGGAACAAAGACCTCAACTTAAAACCAGATACACTAAATCTACTAAAGGATAAAGTCACTGGCAAAGGAGACAACTTCCTAAACAAAACACCAATAGCTCAAGCTCTAATATCTACAATTAAAATACGGGACTTCTTGAAACTAAAAAACTTCTGTAAAGCAAAGGATACTGTCAGCAGAACAAAACAACAGCTTACAGAAGGGAAAATAACCTTCACCATCCCTACATCTGACTGATAATATCCTGTATATATAAAGAACTCAAGAAATTAATCACCAACAAAACAAATAATCCAATTAACAAATGTCATCCCTTAGTATTGACAAAAATTCTTCTAGTCCCATAGGATATAAAAATCTATAGATTCTAAAGTGCTCATATAAAATGAGGCAGTATTTGCATATACTCTGTACAGATCATCTCAAATACATTAATTCGTGTTTAGATCATACTATATAACAATTACTTTAGCCTATAAATACTTCAAGAGAAAACTCTACCAAGCAACAAAATTGTTACTTGTTAGTTACAATGCCTGGGCAAACAACAATATAATAAAAATATTAATTCCTTTTGAAATACATGTTTTAAAATGCCCTCAAAGAAAAGTCCTATGAAAAATGAAATTAGAATGCTTTCCATAACAATTTCTCACTGATTTAACACAATAATCTTTATTGAAAGCTTTGTGAGTTTACGTGTGATATTTTCTTCAAAAATTAGTAATGAAACCACTGTCTCTCACTGTTCTAATCATAACCATAAAATCAACCATACAAACAGAACATTAACTATTATATTTAAAATAAACTTTAAAAAGTTGGAGCTTTGCGACACACCTGTAATCCCAGCAATTGGGAGGCAGAGGCAGACCAATCTCTGTGAGTTCAAGGCCAGCCTGGTTGACAAAGTGAGTCCAGGACAACCAAGGATACACAGAAAAACCCTGTCTCAAAAGAACAAAATAAAATAAAATAAAAATGAAAAGAAAGAAAAAATAAAATAAACTTACTAAAACCATTGTTTACAATGATTTTTATTCACAATCTCAGGTCACAGCTTATAAATTTTATTAGAAGAAAGTGTGATTTTAAAAAATATAAAAAGTTGTATTAAATGAGTGATACAATATTTTAAGTCAGTATTACATAAATATAGCATACTACTCATACCTAAAAACAAAAGCAGAAAGTGGATCACAACTATGTTTTTAAGCTGTTTCAAGCTGATCAAATAATATTACATTTAAACAAATTTCATATACACAAAAATAAACCCATGCAAAGAATGAATATATATAGATACACACACACATACATATATATAATAAAACCAACAATAAAAGATTTGGAAGCAAAAAAAAAAAAAAAACTTACGTGCCCATAAAAAAAAAATAATAAAATGTGTACAGATACATCTCAGTTATCAAAATACTTGCCTAGCACAAAAAACACTCTGGGATTAATCCCAACAACACATAGACCTAGTATGATAGTATATGCTAGTGATGTCAGGACAAGGAATATAGTGATAGTAGAATCACAAGTTCAAGGTCATTCCAAGTATATAGCTGGTTTGAGGCAACCCTGAGATTAAAACGCTGAAATTAAAAAGGTCAAGGAGGAAGAGGAGAGAAAAGGAGAGGAATAAGAGGACCAGGAGAAGCAGAAGACAGAAGATGAGAAGGAGAAGGAAAGGAGGAGGAAAAAGAGGAGGAGGAAGAAAAGGAGGAGAAAGAGGAGAAGGAAAAAGAGGAGGGAAAGGAAAAGGAAGAGGAGGAAAAGGAAAAAGAGAAGAAGAGGAAGAGAGTGTGGAAAAGGAGGAGGAGGTGGAAGGAGAAGTAGGAGGTGAAAGGAGGAGAAGAAGGAGGAAAAGGAAGAGAATGAAAGAGAAGAAGGAGGAAGAAGAGGAGAAAAGAGAAGGAGGAAGAGGAGAGAGGTAGGAAGCAGAGAACAAGAAGGAGGAGGGGTAGGAAGAAAAGAAAGGAGAAAGAAGAGGAGAAAGAAAAGGAGTATGAGAAAGAAGAGATGGAAGAGGAGGTGGAGGAGAAGAAAAAAGGAGGAGGAAGAAGAGGAGAAAGGAGGAGAAAGAAGAAAAAGAGAAGAGGAGGAGAAGGAGGAAAAAAAGAAGAGGAGGAGAAAACCACAAACTCTGGAAAATCTGCATATTAATAAGTACCTTCAAGAAATCTACTCAAAGCATTTCCAGTCAAAATCCCTGACACAAACTATCCAGCCTCATTGTGTGTGTGTTTGGTTGTTGTTTTTTCTCTGTTAAGATAGCCTATTCTTTAAAAAAAAAAAAAAATAGCCTATTCTTTCCCTGATTTCTGTATATAAAGAGGACTCTGGATCTTGAGCTGTGGTGTTTAGTTTTGTTGTTGTTCTTTTAACTAAGTCGGCTTGAGCTCTTAAGTAAGATTGCTTAGTTTTGAAAATGAAATGTTCAAGTAAAAAGCTAAGCAACAAAAACCATAAAAGGAAAACTGCAATAACCTGATAAACATCATCAAAGAATAAAAACATATTCCTGATAGTCAAGAAGAATAGTTATGATTCTTGACAAATAAAAATGTGAAAATGTGCATGTGTGTGTCACATATCTAACTCAATTATAAATTATTTATTTTATAATGTCAAGTTTATATTTAAAAAAGACATAATTCAAAGACTGACTATTCACACAAAATATAGTTACAAAATTATAACTAATGTAATTACTGAAAAGAATTCAAAAGTAAATGCATGAAACAAGAATTCAAAAACAAACCCAAATACTCAGAAAATACCTGAACCAAATTCGTAAAAGTACTCAAACACATTTGACCAAGCAGAAGAGTAACAATATTAAAAAAAAAACATCTTTACCCAAAGATGTGTATGTTTAAGATAAGCAATCTAGACACAGACAAAGCACACTTCACAAAAATTAACTCAAACAGCACTAAATACTTATATATAAAATGGAAGTTGAGAATGGCTGTTCTTCCAAAGGTCTTGAGTTCAATTCCCAGCAACCACCTGGTGGCTCACAACCATCTGGTGCTGTCCTCTCGTGTGGAAGCATACATGTGTGTAGAACACTACATATATAATAACTAGAAGATTTTTTAAACAGTTTCTATGGTTATAACACATTAACTTGGAGCTGGCCTTTTAAATGCAAAACCAAAGATACATTCAATGATTTGAGAAGATAACCTTTAATAACACATAAAATTTTTCCTATGCAAAAACTATATTGTCAGTAGATTTAAGAGAGACAAGACACAGACTCCCATAAAATGCTTCTGAAATGGAAAACTGCTATCTAAAATGAAAAACAGTTCATAAAATTCAGTCAAACCTTACACAACCTCATAGCACTATGAAACTGCAAATTAAAATCATATTCCACAAAGTATCTACTAGAATAAACAGATCTTAGTGACATTTAAAACTGTCAAAAAAGCACAACAGAACCATTTTCACAGCTATGAAGAGGCAAAACAGTATATCAACTTTGTAAAATCAATTAATCAAACTAAAAAAACTGTCACTGAATTATGAATTGATATGATTTAAATTAAGTTTAAGGCTTAAAGTTAGTAAACAAGCTAAACTGAGCATTATGGCTCAAAGATAATATGGCTCAAAGATAAGCAACAAGAGAGACAGGCGGAACTCAAAGCCCTAGATTGCATATTTAGTTTTATGCCAACCAGTGCTGCACAGTGGGAATCATAAAGAAGAAAGGAAATACTAGAAAAAGTCTACATATTCCAATTCCACTTTTGTGATTACACAAAAAGACAATATTAGTAAAAAGTGAAAACTGTTAAAAGTTGAAGAAAAAAAGAGAGAAAAACACATTGAAGGCATAAAACCACTTGCTATAGCACCATTAAATGGTACATTCATTTCATTAAAATTATAAAAATAAACGGCATCAGACAGCAGCTCAGCAGTGAGAGCATGTGATGAACAGGCTGTACTGCAGACTCCCAAAACCCCTATATCTATGTTCCTAAGGTGAGAAACCCAAGGGGATACTTGAATGTCCACCATCAGGCCACCCAGCTAATGCCAGGAAAAAATTCCAGGCGTATCCCTTCCCAACTCCAACCCCACCTGGGACACCAAAGC
This sequence comes from Meriones unguiculatus, assembly GCF_030254825.1. NCBI lineage: Eukaryota > Metazoa > Chordata > Mammalia > Rodentia > Muridae > Meriones > Meriones unguiculatus. The sequence goes on along the minus strand of NW_026843712.1, from coordinate 981,274 downwards.
CTAAGCTACCTTGCCCAATGACAACATCAGTAGCATCAGTAGATTACCTTCTGGGGTCCAGCAGAAGCTCTCTGGACTCTGACCCAGCAGCCGTAAACCATCATCAGGGACATGTTCCTGGGACTAGCAGCAAAAGCAGTGCACATGGAAATGAGAGAGGAGGGCTACTACTCTGCAGCCTTAGACCATCTGCCTGAACCCACCAGGCCCTGATATGGCAGTAGCACACTCTGCTCTGACCCCGCAGTCCTAGGCCACTCATCAGAACCCACTATCAGTGGATACTTTCCTGGGACCTGTAATACTTGCAGAGCTCCTACCCTACAGCCTTAGGCCAACCATCCGCCCAAAAACACCATCTGTGAGTACCTGCCAGGATAGGCAGTGGCAGGGCACTTACAGTTCTGACCCAGCAGTGTTAGGCCACCCACTGCCCAAGACCACTCTGTGTGGATATCTTCGTGGAACCAAAGCCTGACAGCTCTGATCTTGGGCGCACACTGTCCCTACCTGTAGAGTGAATACCTTCCTGTACTGTGGATGAGACTCCAAACCTGGGTGCCCATTCTCACAGTCCTGTAGACACCTTCTGGGTACTAGAGGCCCCTGTTTCCAAACCCAGGAGACCACACTCAACATCCTGTGGACACCTTCCTAATTGCAGCGACTAGTGGCACCTAGTCTCTGTGAAGAGGATACATTCTGGTACTGTCGGGGAGTCATGGCTCCATCCTGCCCACTCCCCACCTATCAACACAGCAAAGCTGAGCTAGGCTTGAGACCCAGGTTCCATTCCCTACCATTCTAAGGGAAGCAGGAGAGATACTGGAGCAGCTCTCAGCAAAGAAATCTATCTGACAGTGCCCCAGCAGCCTGGTTCACAAAAGCCAGAATCAGTGAGCACATCGCAGACAACCCAGTGGAGTTGGGTAGGCACCTAATCCAAGTTCCAATGCCTTCTCCCCAAGAAGGCCTGTGGGGCATTGGAGCAGCTGTAGATCTTTCTGCCTGCTCCTCAGTACCCTAGCCCACCTGGGTCAGAAACAACCTGGCCAGCACAGCCAAAGAACCCAGGGGGTTCTGAAAGGCCTGGGACTAAAATGCCATCCTCCATTTTCTAAAGGAATCCTGTGGATACTGGAGCAGATCTAGATCCAGAGATCTTTCCGCCTGTGCCCCAGGTACCAGGTACAAACACTGAGACAGCAGAGACTCCAGTTGAGAATCCAGGGGAGACTACTTGAGACTGCAGAGACAGGTGGATCCAGTCTGCAGTACAGGCTCTGAGAATAATCAGTAAAGACTGCAGACAACCAGATGGTTAGAGGATGGTGTGAAATACAGGCAACAAAAAACAGGACATATGGCTTCACCAAAATCTCGAAAATCAACATATATTCTATTGCAGCTGAAACACAGAAAAATGACCTTAAATCTATAATTATGGAGGTATTCGAGGCACATAAAGAGGAAATGAACAAAACAAATGGAGGCACACATAGAGGTACATAAAAATGAAATGAGGCCATCATGGAAAGAAAGAAATCAACATTCAAAAAGATGAAGAAAATGGTGCAAGACATGAATTCAGAAATGGAATCAATTAAAAAACTAAACAGAGAAAACCCTGGAATTGGAGAACTTAGAGAAGAGATCAGGAACCACAAAGATAAGCATCAAAAACAAAATACAAAAGATAGAAGAAAGAATCCCAGGTGCTAAAGACACAATTGTGAAAACTGATTCTTTTAAAGAAAAAGTCAAATCGAAAAAGTTCCAAACACAAAACATCCAAAAAATCAAGGACACTGAAAAGAGGAAACCTAAGAATAATAGAAATGGACAGAAAAAGAACCTTCCAGGCTCCAAGGGGATTCATAAAGAAATTCAAGACATCTCATACAAGCAACTTAATTGCACACCTGAAAACACTAGAGAAAAAAGAAGCCGACACAGGCAATGAAATAATCAAACTCAGGGCTGAAAACAACACAACAGAAACAAAGACAACAATTTAAAGAATCAACGAAACCAAGAGTTGGTTATTTGAGAAAATCAACATGATAGACAAACTCTCACCCAAAGTAACTAAAAGGCAGAGGGAAACTGTCTAATCAACAAAATCAGAAATGAAAAGGGGACCTAGCAACAGACACTGAGAAAATGCAAGGAATCTTTAGGACCTACTTCAAAAGTCTACACGCAACAAAATTTAAAAATATAAATGAAATGGGCAATTTTCATCCTCAATTCCATTTACCAAAGCAAAATAAAGATAAGGTAAGTAGACTGAATAGTCCTATATCCCGTAAGGAACTAGAAACTCATCAAAAGTCTCCCATCAAAAAAAAAAAAAAAAAAAAAAAACACAGCTCAGGGCCAGATGGTTTCAGCGCAGATTTCTACCAGACCTCCAAAGTAAAGCTAACTCCAGATCTCTTCAAACTATTCCACAAAATAGAAAAAGAAGGGACATTACCAAACTCATTCTATGAAGCCACAGTTACATATGATACCTAAGCGGCACAGAAAACCAACTGGACAGAATTTCAGACCAATCTTGCTTATGAACATTGTACAAAAACACTCAATTAAAACACTCACAAACCTAAAAATACAAGAACACATAAAAGTGTAGCCCATGACAGTTCAGTCTCCTAGTGGGTTCCACAGTAACCCACTGAGAACAGGGACTGTCTCTGACATGAACTGATTGGCCTGCTCTTTAATTACCACCCACTGAGGGGGGTAGCAGCCTTACCAGGCCACCGCAGCCACTCCTGATGAGACCTAACAGATTAGGATAGGAAGGAAGGAAAAAAAGACTTCCCCTACCAGTGGACTTGGGAAGTAGCATGCCTAGAGAAGGAAAAGTAAGGGAGGTGTTAGGAAGGGAGGAGGGAGGGAGGAAATTACAGGGGGGATACAAAGTGAATGAAGTGTAATTAACAAAAAAACTTAAAAAGGAAAAAAAAAGAACACATAAAAGATATCAGCCACCACAACCAGGTATTCATTGCAACCATGCAAGGGTGGTTCCATATATGGAAATCCATCAATGTAACCCACCATGTAAACAAACAGCAGAAAGGACAAAAAAAAAAAAAAAACACATAATCATCAACTTGGATTCCAAAAAAAACATTTGACAAAATTCACTACCAGTTCATGTTGAAATTTTTGAGAGATCAGGGATACAAGGCACATACCTTAACATAATAAAGACAATATAGAGTAACCCTATAGCCAACATCAAACTAAATGGAGAGAAACTTAAATCAATCCCACTGAAATCAGGGACAAGGCAAAGCTGTCCATTCTCTCAGTATCTCCTCAACAAAGAACTTGGAAGTCCTAGCTATAGCAATAAGACAACTAAAGGAGATCAAGAGTATACAAATCGGAAACAGAGTATTCAAAGTATCATAATTTGCAGATTGATACAATAGTATTTATGAGTGACCCAAAGATTCTACCAGAGAACTCCTTCAGCTGATAAACACCCTAAGCAAAGTGGCTCAACACAAAATTAACTCAAAAATCTGAGACCTTCCAGGATACAATGAACAAACTGGCTGAGAAAGAAACTAGGGAAACAACAGCCTTCACAACAGCAACATAAAGTACCTTGGTATAACTAACCAAATAAGTGAAAGACTTATATGAAAAAACTTCAAGTCTCTGAAAAAAGAAATTGAAGAAGCTATTAGAAGATGGAAAGATCTCCCATGATTATGAATCTGTAGGATTAACATAATTAAAATGGCCATCCTAACAAAAGCAATCTACAGATTCAACGAAATTCCTATCAAAAATACCAACACAATCTTTTACAGACATTGAAAGAACAATTCTCAATTTCATATGGAAAACCAAGAAACCCAGAATAGTTAAAACAATCATACAAAAAAGATTTTCTAGGTTATCTCCATCTCAGATCTCAAGGTATACTATTGAGCAATAGTAATAAAAACTGCATGGTACTGGCATAGAAACAGACTGGTAAGCCAATGGAATCGAACTGAAGACTCCGAAATAAAGCCATATACCTATGAAAACTTAATTTTTGGCAAAGAAGCCAAAACCATACAATGGAAAAAAGATAGCATCTTCAACAAACGGTGTGGTCTAACTGATTGTCTCCATGTAGAAAAATTCAAACAGACCATTATTTATCACCCTGAACAAAGTTAAAGTCCAAGTGAATCAAAGACCTCAACATAAAACCAGACACACTACATCAGTTAGAAGAAAAAGTAGGGAAGACTTGAACTCATTAGCACAGAAGACAACTTCCTGAACAGAACACCAACAGCACAGACTCTAACATCAACAATCAAAACATGGGGGCTCAATAAACTGAAAATCTTCTGTAAAGCAAAGGACACTGTCATTAGAACAAAAAGACAGCCTGCAGACTAGGAAAAGATCTTCACCAACCCTGTATCTGACAGAGGGGTAATATCCTCATAGCCAAAAATCACAGCCTCATAACCAAACTTTGGGCGGAGTGCTGGAATTCTTAGAGAAGAAGAGGGAGATAGAAAGACCTGGAGAGGTCACGAACTCCACAAGGAGAACAACAGGGCCAAAATGCCTAGGCCTAGGGGGCCCTGCAGAGACCAATACTCCAAGAACCATGCACGTAAAAGAAGCCCATAGGCTTCCTAATAAGGGGTACAGTTATGTCTCTGACATAAACTCACCACCCACTGTGGGGTGTAGCACAGACGAAGATGATGCAGCAGCCTGATGACACCTGGTAAGGTAGGGATAGATAGAAAGGGAGGCAGTCCTCCCTTATCAGGGAAAGAAGAAAAAGCCATAGGGGAAGAAGGAGGTTGGTTGGGACTGGGAAGAAATGAGGGCACTGCAGCAGGGACACAGTGAATAAATTGTAAAAAATAAATATATAAATTTAACTTAATTTAAAAAGAAGAAAAATATATATCTAGTACCTAGAGTAAATTCTAATGTAAATTATGGGTGTTAGGAAATGTAAATAAATTTTTAACAGTTTTAAAAGTGTACCACCAAACTGGTGGCTTACATGGATACTATAAATATGCATGAAAGAACTAATACACTGGAAATATCTGATGTGTGAATAAACAATCAATTAAGAAATAAAAGTGGTCCCAGCATGCTGGCAGACAGAGGCTCTGTGAGTTTGAGGCAAGCCTGATCTATACAGCACATACAGAATAGCCAAGGCTGTACACAGAAACCCTGTCTCAAAAATAACAAATAAATAAATGTACCAAAAAGAAAACTATATATGTATATATATCTTAAAAGCTCAGTAATGAATGAAATACTCTATTATTATATGAGCAAAAAGGTAAATCAAAACACTAAAAAAAAAAAAAAAAAAGCCAATTAAATTAATCTAAATATACCATGTGGGTCTTTCTGCTTCCGGGATACCTAACTGTCCTAATTGTCTGAGAAAATACCAAATTTACTTCCAAAGTGGTTGTACAAATTTACAATTCCATGAGAAAGGAGAAGGGTTCCCCTTTTTCCACATCCTCTTCAGCATGTATTGCCACTTGAGTTTTTAATCTTAGCTATCTGATGGTGTGAGATGAAATCTCAGGGTCGTTTTGACAACACACAGTGCAACCTAAAGATCCAGCTATACCAACCATAGGCATATAAACACATACAAAATGTGTTCAGGTATACAACATGGACATTTACTCAACCATGTTCATAGCAGCTTTATTCATAATAGCCAGAACCTGGAAATAACCCAGATGTCCCTCAGTGGAGGAATGGTGGTACATCTACACAATGGAATACTACTCAGCAATTAAAAACAAGGAAATCATGAAATTTGCAGGCAAATGGTGAGATCTACAAAAGATCATCCTGAGTAAGGTATACTGGAAGCAGAAAGGCACACATGATAAACATTCACTTATAAGTGGATATTAGACATATAATGTGGGGTAAACATACTAAAATCTATACACCCAAAGAAGCTAATCAAGAAGGAGGACATGGGTAAGATGATTAACTCTCACTCAGAAAGACAAAAAGGATGGACACTGGAAGAGGGAGAAAACAGGGAACAGGACAGAAGCCTACCACAGAAGGCCTCTGAAAGACTCGACCCTGCAGGGTATCAAAGCAGATGCTGAGACTCAGCCAAACTTTGGGCAGAGTGCAGTGAACCAAAGAAGGGGGAGATAGAAAGACCTGAAGAGAAAGAAGCTACATATGGAGAAAGGGGGGAAAAAAATTGGGGCACAGAAATCGTTTTTGAGACTAATATTCCAAAGACCATGCATGGCGGTAACTTAACCCTGCATAGATGTAGCCCTTGGCAGCTCTGTATCCAAGTGGGTTACCTAGTAAGGGGAACAGGGACTGTCTCTGAAATGAAGTCAGAGGCTGGCTCTTTAATCACTTCCCCATGAGTGGAGAGCAGTCCTACCGGGCCACAAAGACAATGCAGCCAGTCCTGATGAGACCTGATAGACAAAGGTCCAATGGAAGGAGAGGACTTCCCCTATCAGTGGACTGGAAAGGAGCATGAGTGGAGAACAAGGAGGGAGGGTAGGATTGGGAGGGGAAGAGAGAGGGCTTCCAGTTGAGATACAAAGTGAATAAACTGTAATTAATTAAAAAATAAATACATTTTTAAAAGAAATTAAACATTTAAACATGGAAAATATTTTTAAAGAAACACATATAGACATACACACATATTGTGCTAGTTAAATGAGAATGGACCCCTACGTACATAAATTTGAATACTTAAGTCACCAGGGAGTAGCATTATTGAGAGGATTAGGAGGCGTGCTTTTGTTGGACAAAATGTTGGACTGGAGTCTGAGGTTTCAAAAAGACCATTCCAAGTCCAGAATCTATATTCCTGTCGCCTGAGGCTCTGGATGTAACTACTTCTCCAGCACCATATCTGCCTGAGGGCCACCACACTTCCTGCCATGACTATAATAGACTACACTTCTGAAGCAAGCCCCAATTAGATGCTTTTTATGATTAAAGTTGCTGTGCGCCTGGTTTCTCTTCAAATCATTAGAACACTGACTATGAAACGCTGCGCAAAATAACTGTTGTATATGTGGAGGCTAGGAAATGACCCCATGGTTAAAAGCACTGAATATTCTTGCAAAAGAGCAAAGTTCAAACCCCAGGAAACAAGTCTGGTGCTAACAAATGCTTAAAACTTGAGTTCCAGCAGAAAGACACACAGGGTACATACTCACTCATATAGACATGTAATACAGGATACACCTACTAAAATCTGTACATCTAAAGAAACTAATCAACAGAGAGGACCCTGACTAAAATGCTCAATCCCCATCCCAAAAGCAAAGAGGAGGGACATCAGAACAATAAGAAAACAGGAAAAAAGCTAGAAACTCACCACAGAGGGCCTCTGAAAGGCTCTGCCCTGCAGACTATCAAAGCAGACACTGAGACTTATGGCCAACTGTCGGGCAATGTGCATGGAATCTTATGTAAGAAGTGGGAAATGGTAAGATCTGAGAGGACAGGAACTCCACAAGAAGAGCAACAGAACCAGAAATTTGAACACAGGGACCTTCCCAGAAACTCATACTCCAACCAAGTACCATGCATGGAGATAACCTAGAACCCCTGCACAGACATAGCCCATGGCAGTTCAGTGTCCAAGTGGGTTACATAGTAATGGGATGAGGGACTTGTCTCTGACATAATCTGATTGGTCTGCTCTTTGATCACCTCCCCCTGAGGGGGGAGCAGCCTTACCAGGCCACAGAAGATGACAATGCAGCCACTCCTGATGAGATCTGATAGACTAAGATCAGAAGGAAGGAGAGGAGGACCTCCTCCCCTATCAGTGGACTTGAGGAGGGGCATGTGTGAAGAAAGGGGTGGGAGGGTGGGATCGGGAGGGGAGGAGGGAAGGGCTTATGGGGGGATACAAAGTGAATAAAGTGTAATTAATAAAAAAATAAAATAAAATAAAATAACTTGAATTCCTGGGGAAACGAAGACTTCCTGAGCACTGGTACTCACATGTAGACTTACATATACAAAGAAGCATACATTTTTAAACGACAAAAGTAAATCTTAAAAAAGAGAGAGCTGTTTATGATGAAACTATCCTTCTATCCTTCAAGAATGGAAAAGTTTAGAAACTCCAAAGTAAAAGAATATATAACTCACAAGTGATACGAATGTCCTTCATACTAAAAGTAAAGGACACTGAAATAATAATACTCAAAGACTTTAAAGTATATATACAATCTGATGAAGGTGATTACACAACAAGCCTAAGAAAAATATTTGCATGGCATAAGTTTGTATTAGTCCAAATTCTCATTGCAAATATGAGTAACAGGGCTGGAGAAAGATCTCATCAGTTAAAAGTACTCATTGCTCTCCCTGAGGCCTTGAGATTGTTTCCAGTGTCCACATCAAGTTCTCACAAGTGCTGTACTTCACATGCATGGAATTTGACACTCTCTTCTGGCCTCTTTAGGTACCTACACATAAATGGTAAGCACATACATACACATGAATAAAAATAAAAATTGAGTAGTGCTAGGCTTTAGGAGCAGGCCTTTAATCAGAACACCAAGGTGGTGAATGAAGGCAGATCTCTGTAAGTTTGAGGACAAGCTAGTCTTTAAGGATATAGGACCAGCCAGGGTTAAAATAAGACTATCTCAAAAAACAAAAAAACAAAAAAAAGAGAGAGAGAGAAAGAAAGAGAGGAAAGAAAAAGAAGAAAGAAAAAAACAAAACAATAAAGAAAAAAGTAGTGATAATGCTTATACAAAAGAAAAAAGAAAAAGAATACATTAAAAATAATTATTTTAAACATTTACATCACCAAACTCCCTTTAGATTACATACAGATAAAGTACTTCAGCCTTTTAAGAAGAAGAGTACGCACAAAATGCAAAATCTATATATATCTGACGGGCAGAGTCAGAAATTCCAAAATTGGTGAGTGGAGGGGCAACTGAAGCCAGAACATCCACAGAGGCTTCCTGGGTGAGAGGGCACATTCTGTGAGCTGAGACCATTTAGATCCAAGTATACCTTGCAGACATCCACAGGTACAGAGAATGGAAAATATTAGACCACCCTTCACTTCTCCTTGCCCCAAGCATAAACCTCCCTACTTGGTGGAGGCAGATTGTGCCTCCACACTAATTGACTGGGACTACAGAGGCACTAGCAGTACGGGACTCCCAGGTCATCTGCTGCAGCAGGCAGCTGGACAGCCTCCCAGGTCTGCAGCTGCCACAGGCAGCAGCTAACCTTAGCTAACCTAATCTCATGATCAGGAATGAGAAGGCAGAGGTAGCCCCAAGCAGGAGCCTCCTTGCTCAGAGACTGACCCAGCAGAGGTAGCTGCACCAAATAAGTGTCTCCCAGCCCTGCAGACAAACAGTAGACACCAGTGAGCTGATGGATCTCCTACACTAATTTGCAACTACAGACCCAAATCTGAGAGTAGGGGAACATGAAGAACGCCTGTACTTTCCAATTAGGTCTGCTAGCAACTGAGTTTGCCTTCTAATGGGTACTTGCAGAGCCCTAAACCCAGCATTCCTCTAAGCTAGCAGCCACACATCAGATCCCTCCAACCCACACCCCCACTGTGGGAAATATAGGGATCTTTGGGACAGCATTCCCAGTTTGGTGGGTCTACCAGTGGAGTAAAGGCAAACATTCCTGGAGACCAGACAAATATAAATAATAAGAGGACAGTACAACAGGCCTGTATGACACTGAGGTAATCAGGGCACCAGCGTACATACACTGTGCCCACAAACAGCACCAGCACACCCACCAACACTTAAGCTCTACCCTTCAAGACATCTTCACACTCTACCCTGTCTTTCAAGGCACACTTCTGCTTACACGACCATGCTTGCACACATTTGCCAGAGACCTTCTTCCATTAGCTACAGCTAAAACACCAACACTACTCACTAACTAGTGGACCTCGCTCATATTCCTGAAGAATACTCTAGACACCAGAGACAGACTCCAAGAACAAACAGTGATGGTTACTGATAAGCAGATGGCTAGAAATTAGCATAAGAACACATCCAACAAAAGTCAAGACATCATGCTTTCACCAGCAATCTCCACTCTCACCAAGGGATAGATCATCTAGACAGATGCTAACTAGGGAAATAATGGCACTTAAAAGAGGTCCAAAATAAAATGGACCTAACAGATGTCTACAGAACTTTTTCCCCAAACTCAAAAGGTGTTTCAACACCTCACAGAACCTTCTCAAAATTGACCATATAATCAGGCACAAAGCAAGCCTCAACAGAAACAAGAAGATTGAAATGATCCCTTATATCCTATCAGACCAGCATGGCATAAAACTAGACCAGAAAAACAACGTAAGTAATAAAAAGCCTACATAGACATGGAAGTTAAAAACTCTCTATTCAATGAGAGCTTGGTAAGGGTAAATATGAAAAAAACAAATCAGAGATTTCCTGAAATTCAATTAAAAAAAAGGCACAACTTACCCAAACTTATGGAATACAATGAAAGCAGGGCTAAGAGGAAAGGTCCATCAAGTACCTTCAAAAAGAAGTTTAAAACATCTCACACAAGCAACTTAATGATAACCTAAATTCCCAGGGGAAAAAAAAAAGAAGCAGACACAGCAAAGAGGAGTAGACAACTGGAAATAATCAAACTCAGACCTAACATCCATTAATGAATTAAAAACTAAGAAGACAATGAGACCATGAGAAAGAATCAATGACACTAAGAGCTCATTCTTAGAAAAAAATCAACAGAGACAAACCCTTAGCCAAACTAAAAGGCAGAAAGAAACTATCCAAATCAGCAAAATCAGAAACAAAAAGGGGGACATAACTTCAAACAATCAGTAAATCCAAACAATCATTAGAATTTAATGAAAAAGGCTATATGCCACAAAATTTAAAAATCTAAATGAAATGGGACAATTTTCTTTATAAAATATATTAATCAAAATTAAATCAAAATCAAGTAAATATAGTAAACAGTCCTATATACCCCAAGGAAACAAAAGCTTTCATGAAGTTTCCCTATCAAAAAAAAAAAAAAAAACCCAGAGCCAGATGGTTTCAGCACAAAATCCTACCAGACCATCAATGAAGAACTAACTCTCTTTAAACTATTCCACAAGATGGAAACAAAAGGAACATTACCAAACTCATTCTATGAAGTCACAGTCACCTGGATACCTACACCACACAAAGACCCAAGGAAAAAAAGAGAACTTCAGACCTATCTCCCTTATGCACATTGATGCAAAAATACTCAATAAAATACTTGCAAACCAAATCCAAGAAGGCATAAAAGATATCATCCACCATGACCAAGTAGGCTTCATCCCAGGCGTGCAGGGGTGGTTAAATATAGGGAAATCCAACAAGCTGATCCACCATAATAACAAACTGAAAGGGAAAAAAAAAAAAAAAAAACACCCCATCATCTACTTAGATTCAAAAACGGAAAAAAAAAAAAAAAGGCATTTGAAAAAAATCCAACAACCATTTATTTTTAAAGTCTTGGAGAGATCAGGGACACAAGGCACATACCTAAACATAATAAAGCCAATATACAACAACCCTATAGCCAACATCAAACAAAATCGAGACAAACTTAAAACAATCCCACTGATATTAGGGACATGGCAAGGCTGCCCACTCTCTCCATATCTCTTCAACATAGAACTTAAATTCCTAGCTAGAGAAATAAGACAACTAAAGGAGATCAAGGGGATACAAATGAAAAAGGAACAAGTTAAAGTATTATTATTTGCAGATGACAATATAGTATACATGAGTGAACAGAACCCTTCAGCTGATATATACCTTCTGATAAGTGGAAGGGTACAAAATCAAATAAAAAAAAATGAGTAGCAGTCCTCTATATGAAAGAGAAAAGGGTGGGAAAAGAAATGAGGAAAACCAATTTAAAAAGGGGGTACACAGCTAAACAGAGTTCTCTGTAGAGGAATATAGAATGGCAGAGAAACACTTGAGATGCTCAACATCCTTAGCCATCAGGGAGATGCAAATTAAAATGACCCTGAGATTTCACCTTATACCCATCAAAACAACTAAAATCAAAAATTCAAATGATAACACATGCTGGCAACCTTGTGGAGAAAGGGGAACCTTTCTCCATTGCTGGTGGGAATGTAAACTGGTACAACCACTTTGGCAATCAATCTGGCACTTTCTCAGACAATTAGGAATAATGCTTCTTCAAGACCCAGCTATACCACTCCTAGGCATATACCACAAATTTCCTCAAGTACACAATAAAGACATTTGCTCAACGATGTTTGTAGCAGCTTTATTTGTAATAGCCAGATGTCCCTCAATGGAGGAATGGATACAGAAATTGTGGCACTTTTACATAATGGAATATTACTCAACAATCAAAAACGAGGAAATCATGAAATTTGCAGGCAAATGGTGGGATCTAGAAAACAACATTCTGGATTGGACTGAGGGCAAGATGGCAGCGCCGGGAGGACTTTCATTCTGAACAGCAGCACAGCAGGATCAGCACAGTGACCAGCAATCAGAACTCGCAGCCATAAAACACAAGTGATTGTGTTTCTCAGGTGAGAGGATACCCCACGGTGGAGGATTCAATCAGCTTTAACTCACCCGGCTAAACCCGGTTCCACCAGGCGCTTGATCGCCAGCCCAGAGCTACATGCCAGCATGATTTGGTCATTGTCCCAGACTGAACTGTGGGCCCACAACATCACAGACTGGATTTTCCAGTCGAGATATAACTCCACAGAGCAGGAAACGATTTGGACCGACCTTAGGTCACCCAGACATCCCCTAGAAAAGACTCAGGTTCCGCGGGCGCCCCAGGAGTCAACCGAGAGCCAGAGTTGGGGACCCAGGCACCTGCACAGAGCAATGCCTGCCTGCGCGCCTGATTCGCTGCCTCAGATAGAACTGTGGGCCCCAGGGCACCAGAGACTGAGTTTCACCATTGGGTGCAAACCCACAGGGAGGGAAACGGCTGGTGTGATCTCAGAACACTGGATACCACCACCCCGAAAGGGTCTCGGGAAAATTACCCAGTTTAGGCAAACACACAGGCTCCCAACGGCCAGAAAGGTGGAGCCACAGGCAGGCGTCTGTACCTGTGGGTTCTACTTGCCACCACCCCAGACAGAATGGCGGTCCCCAAAGCAAAGACTAGGTGTCCCTGGCAGGCGGAAATCCCCAGCGGGGGGGATCATCAGGTCTAACCCTCAGGACACCTAGCACCAAAAGACTTTCTGGATTCACGCAGACTCTAGGCTCTAGCTTTCTAATGCTGGCAGGAGCACTGTGCTCAGCCACCATTATTGAGTGCCATTATTGAGTTGCCACTATTGAGCACTGGGGCACACAGCTGCATCCTCAGACCTACAAAAGCCAGAGAGCCATTACAGCAGCCCTCAGATACTGTGCCAAGGATCAACCAGTTATCCCTAAATAGACTGACAAAACTGTGGGAATCCCTGATCCTTCAAGATGGCTGCACCCACAGCATCCGGACCAGAGCAGGATCTGCAGCTGACATCCCAGACAGGGACACACAGCTACTGGTCCAGACTGAGGCACCCAGCCTCCAGACCAGAGCTACCCCCCAGGCGCCAACTCAACCTAGGTGCGCATTCTCCAGGCCCAGAGCAGAGCACTCAGCCTCTGGCCCAGAGACTTGCTGGGCACTCATCTCACTTTCCCGGACAGAACTGTGTGTGCCAGGATAACAGATTGAGTTTCCCTGTTGGGAGAAAACCCCACAGCTAGGGAATCAGCAGGTTCTTCAAGAGGACTGTACCTAGAAAACTGTAACAACAGCAGCAGCTCACTAAATTTATAACGAGAAACCCACCAGTGGGGCAGCTGTCTTGAGAACTTCTATGGGTAAGAGGAGAGCTCCCCATGCCTAACAAAGACCATAGCTACTACTCAGGTCTATACAGCTGAAATGAGCAGTGGCAATTCCTGAGAAACACTGGCCATACAGTGACCATAACCAAAAAGCAGAAGAGGACTCCTTCAGGAAAAATCATCTTCTGGCCAAGGGGATTCTCCCTACCTCAGGACTCCAGGAAGCACAGAAATTAACAGCCAACACCTAAAACAGCCCAATGGGTAGAGGTCAGTGTAAACCTCAACCAACAAAAGACAGTGCAATATGGCATCTCCAGAACCCAGCCATCCAGAGGCAAACGGCCTGGACAACGCAGCGTAATAGAAAATCAAGAAGATGACCTTACATCTATGCTGATGAAGAAGATAATAAAGGGAACAAATGAAATACGTAAAGAATTAGAGGAAGATAAAACCAAACAGATCATGGCTATACGTAAAGAAAGTCTTCCTAGAACTCAATGAAAATAAAGACACAACATACCCAAACTTGTGGGACACAGTGAAAGCAGTGATCAGAGGAAAGTTCACAGCACTAAGTGCTTTCAAGAAGAAATTCGAGAGTACATTCAAGCAACTTAATGGCCCACTTAAAAACCAAAACAAAAAGAAGCAGCAGACACACCAAAAAGGAGGAGTAGACGGCTGGAAATAATCAAACTCCGGGGTGAAATCACTCAATTAGAAACAAATAAAACAATTCAAAGAATGAATGAAACCAAGAGCTGGTTCTTTGAGAAAATCAACAATATCAACAAACCCTTAGCCAAGCTAACTAAATGGCAAAGAGACACCACCAAAATCAACAAAATCAGAAAAGAAAAGGGAGACATAACTACAGACACTGACGAAATTCAAACAATCATTAGGACTTACTTCAAAAGTTTATATGCCACAAAATTTGAAAATCTAAATGAAATGGACAATTTTCTTGATAGATTTGACTTACCAAAGCTGAATCAGGACCAGGTAAATCAATTAAACAGTCCTATATCCCCCAAAGAAATAGAAGCAGTCATCGAAAGTCTCCCATCCAAAAAGAGCCCAGTACCAGATGGCTTCAGCGCAGAATTCT
The DNA here is from genome assembly GCF_030254825.1 of Meriones unguiculatus. Lineage (NCBI taxonomy): Eukaryota > Metazoa > Chordata > Mammalia > Rodentia > Muridae > Meriones > Meriones unguiculatus. The sequence goes on along the minus strand of NW_026843712.1, from coordinate 966,253 downwards.
ACCAGACCTTCAAAGAAGGGCTAACTCCAATTCTCTTCAAACTATTCCACAAAACAGAAACAGAAGAAACATTACCAAACTCATTCTAAGAAGCCACAGTCATCTTGGTACCTAAACCTCACAAAGACTCAACTAAGAAAGAATTTCAGGCCAATCTCCCTTATGAGTATTGATGCAAAAATGCTTAACAAAATACTCACAAACCAAATACAAGAACACATCAGAGATATTATCCACTGTGACCAAGTAGGCTTCATCCCAGGTATACAGGGGTGGTTCAATATACGGAAATCCATCAATGTGATTCACCATATTAACAAACTGAAAGAAATAAACCACATGATAATCTCCCTAGATGCTGAAAAAGCATTTGACAACATCCAACATCCACTCATGTTTAAAGTATTGGAGAGATACAAGGCACATATATAAACATAATAAAGGCGATATACAGCAAGCCTAGAGCCAACATCAAACTGAACGGAGAGAAACTTAAAGCAATCCCACTGAAATCAGGGATAAGACAAGGCTGCCCACTCTCTCCATATCTCCTCAACATGGTTCTGGAAGTCCTTGTTAGAGCAATAAGACAGTTGAAGGAGATCAAGGGGATACAGATTGGAAAGGAAGAAGTCAAATTATCACTATTTGCAGATGATATGATAGTATACGTGAGTGACCCCAAAAACTCTACCAGGGAACTCCTACAGCTGATAAACACCTTCAGCAAAGCGGCCGGATGCAAAATTAACTCAAAAAAATCAGTAGCCCGCCTGTATACAAAAGACAAAAGGGCTGAGAAAGAAATTAGGGAAACAACACCCTTCACAATAGCCACAAATGACTTAAAGTACCTTGGTGTAACCCTAACCAAGCAAGTCATAGACTTGTATGAAAAAAATTTCAAGACTCGGAAGAAAGAATTAGAAGAAAATATCAGAAGATGGAAAGATCTCCCATGTTCATGGCTTGGCAGGATTAACATAGTAAAAATGGCCATCTTACCAAAAGCAATCTACAGATTTAATGCAATTCCCATCAAATTGCCAACACAATTCTTTACAGACCTGGAAAGAAAAGTTCTCAACTTCATATGGAATAACAAGAAACCCAGAATTGCTAAAACAATCCTCTACAATAAAAGATCTTCTGGAGGAATCTCTATCCCTGATCTTAAGTTGTACTATAGAGTTTTGTTCTGAGGTAGTGAATGTAGTTTTCTGTTCCAGCTGCCATAACAAAATACCATAGAGTGGGCAGCTTACGCAACAAAACATTTTCTAGAACATGTGCCTCAGAAGTGGAATCACTGTTGTTCTCTGCCTGGCCTAATTTCTCCAAGCATATTGCCTCTTAATATGTTTAGAAGTTTAGAAGACTGCCCCCAAAGTGGGTTCAAATGATCCTTCAGCCTCAGCCTCCCAAGTAACTGGCTACTGGTGTGTGCCAACATGTCCATACTGCTAGACTTTTCTTTCCCCTTCTCTGGGGTGGCTCAGGGTTGAGACAAGGTCCCACTGTAGTAACCTAGACTGGCCTTGATCCCTCACTTGTTCTGTTTTTCTCTAGGGTGAACTAGTTGTATGAATAAACGAATAAACCATATTTTCTTTTTTTTAAAAAAAAAAAAAAAGTTGTACTATAGAGCAACAGTTTTAAAAACTGCGAGGTACTGGCATAGAAACAGAATGGTGGATCAATGGAACCGAACAGAAGACCCAGAAATAAACCCACACACTTATGGACACCTGATTTTTGACAAAGATGCCAAAAGCATACAATGGAAAAAATGCCAAAACCATAAAATGGAAAAAAGATAGCATCTTCAACAAATGGTGCTGGTCCAACTGCTGGTCCAACTGGATTTCTACCTGTAGAAAAATGAAAATAGATCCATACTTACCACCCTGCACAAAACTGAAGTGGATCAAACACCTCAACATAAAACCAGACACATTAAATCGGCTAGAAAAAAAAGTGGGGAATACCCTAGAACTCATTGGTACAGGATAAAACTTCCTGAATAGAACACCAACAGCACAGGCTCTAAGAGCAACAATCAATAAATGGGACCTCATGAAACTGAAAAGCTTCTGTAAAGCAAAGGACATCATCATCAAAACAAAGCGACTGCCTACAGATTGAGAAAGAATCTTCACCAACCCTTTATCTGACAGAGGACTCATATCCAGTATGTATAAAGAACTAAAGAAGCTGAAAAGCAGCAAACCAATTAATCCACTTAAAAAATTGGAAACAGAGCTAAACAGAGAACTCTCTGTAGAGGAATATCAAATGGCAGAGAAGCATTTAAAGAAATGCTCAACATCAATCCATGTTGATAATCCTGTGGCTAGTCCTGCGTCTACTCTGGTAGAATTTACTGTGACAATGGCCACTCTCAGCTGCTCCATCGTAGTATCAAATTCTCCAGTCCAATTACCTAAAATATAGCTCGACAATTGTTTAGACAGATTTGCAGCACAGGAAAAATTCTCATGTTGTATGCTAGTGACACAAAGTCCAGTATACTTTCATTGACAGCCAGGTTGAGCGATTTGCCATAGGGTATCAATTTGCTCCTGCACGAGGTCAATCCTCTGATTGAACACCATCAAGCTTCCTTTTAGTTGAGCATTAATTCCTTAATGTACAACTAAGGCATGAGCTACATTGGCTAAATGATTATTCAGGGTCTGAGCAGTCTGCCCAGTATGACTCATGGCTAATGCCCTGGTGGTAGCTCCAACAGCCACCAATGAGATGGTAGTAACAATGGTGGCTGTAGTTCCAAGATCCCTTTTCTGTCTGAAGAGAGTCATAAAAAGGGGGAACTGTAGAGAGCTGCGGAATGCTATGCCTTAAAGATGGAGCTGGTTTCCGCCTTCCACCTTCCCGATGGTGAGTGCTCTCTGTCACGAACAATTCCACATTTGGCTAAGGCTGAGGATCTGGCTTGATTCCATGTATGTGGACCTATCTGCATTGCCCACGTGGCATGCCTGGGTTGGCTACCCAGAGGCTATTTAAGCTGTGGGCTGGCTTTCCCCAGGGTCCGAGGATTGTTCAAGGTTCCTGAATAAACTGCATTGAAAAAAAAAAAAAAAAAAAGAAATGCTCAACATCATTAGCCATTAGGGAAATGCAAATCAAAACAACCCTGAGATTTCACCTTACACCCATCAGAATGGCTAAGATCAAAAATTCAAGTGACAACACATGCTAGACAGAAGGGGAACCCTTCTCCACTGCTGGTGGGAATGTAAACTTGTACAACCACTCTGGAAATCAATCTAGTGCCTTCTCAAACAACAAGGAATAGCGCTTCCTCAAGATCCAGCCATACCGCTCCTAGGCATATATCCTAAAGAGGCTCAAGTACACAAAAAGGACATTTGCTCAACCATGTTTGTAGCAGCTTTATTTGTAATAGCCAGAAGCTGGAAACAGCCCAGATGCCCCTCAACTGAAGAATGGATGCAGAAATTGTGGTACATCTATACAATGGAGTATTACTCAACAATGAAAAATAAGGAAATCATGATATTTGCAGGTAAATGGTGGGACCTGGAAAGGATCATCCTGAGTGAGTTGTCCCAGAAGCAAAAAGACACACATGGTATATATTCACTCATATAAACATACAACATAGGATAAACCCACTAAAATCTGTACATCTAAACAGACTAAGCAAAAGAGAGGACCTTAACTAAAATGTTCAATCCCCATCCTGAAAGGCAAAGAGGATGGATATCAGAAGAAGAAGAAGAAAACAGGAAACAACCTAGGAACATGCCACAGAGGGCCTCTGAAAACCTCTGCCCTGCAGACTATCAAAGCAGATGCTGAGCCTGATGGCCAACTGTCCTGCAGAGTGAATGGAATTTTATATAAGAAGTGGGAAATAGCAAGAGCTGGAAAGGACAGGAACTCCACAAGGAGAGCAACAGAACAAGAAAATTTGAATACAGGGAACTTCCCAGAGACTCATACTCCAACCAAGGACTAAATTCATAGAGATAACCTAGAACCCCTGCACAGATGTAATCCATGGCAGTTTAGTGTCTAAGTGGGTTACATAGTAATGGGAAGAGGGACGGTCTCCGACACAATCTGATTGGTCTGCTCTTTGATCACCTACCCTGAGGGGGGAGCAGCCTTAGGAGGCCACAGAAGATGACAATGCAGCCACTCCTGATGTTATCTGATAGACTAAGATCAGAAGGAAGGAGAGGAGGACCTCCCCTATCAGTGGACTTGGGGAGGGGCATGCATGAAGAAAGGGAGGGAGTGTGGGATTGGCAGGGGTGGGGTAGGGGCTTATGGGGGGATACAAAGTGAATAAAGTTAAAAAAATAAAAAATAATATTAAAAAATGAAGTGACAATAGAAGATGTAGAAAGAGGAACCATTGCTGGTAGAATGTAAACCACTTTGGAAATCAATTTGGTGCTATCTCACACTATTAAGAATAGCCCTTCCTCACGATCCAGCTATACCACTCCTAGGCATATATACAAAACCAAGTATGCTCAAGTATACAGCAAAGAAATTTACTCAGCCATATTTGTAGCATCTTTTTTTGTAATAGGCAGAACCTATTTTTGTAATAGGCAGAACAACTCAGGTGCCCCTCAGTTGAGGAATGGATACAGAAATTGTGATACATTTACACAATGGAATACTACTCAGAAATTAAAAACGAGGAAATCATGAAATTTGCAGGCAAATGGTGGGATCTAGAAAAAATCATTCTGAGTCTGGTATCTGAAAAGCAGAAAAACACACAAAGTATATGCTCACAACTGGATATTAGACATATAATATAGGATAAACATCCTAAAATCTGAACACCTAAAGGTGAGCTAGAAGGAGGACCATGGGTAAAACAATCAATCCTCACTCAGAAAGGCAAACCAGACAGAAACAGGAAGATGGGAGAAAATAGGAAGCAGGACAGAAGCCTACCACAGAGGGCCTCTAAAAGACTCTATCCAGCTTTGTATAAAAGCACATAAAGAAACTCAAAAACTTTCCAGAGTGGTTGTACCAGTTTACATTCCCACCAGCAGTGGAGGAGGGTTCCCCTTTCTCCACAACCTCTCCAGCATGTGTTGTCGCTTGAGTTTTTCATCTTGGCCATTCTGATGTGTGTAAGGTGATATCTCAGGGTCGTTTTGATTTGCATTTCCCTGATGGCTAATGAGGATGAGCATTTCTTTAAGTGTTTTTCTGCCATTCGATATTCCTCTGTCGAGAATTCTCTGTTTAGCTCTGTTCCCCATTTTTTAATTGGATTACTTGGATTGCTGCTTTTCAACCACTCTGGAAAGCTATCTGGCGCTTTCTAAGACAAATAGGAATAGTGCTTCCTCCAGACCCAGCTATACCACTGCTAGGTATATACCCAAAGTTTGTTCAAGTACACAAAAAGGACACTCGCTCAACCATGTTTATAGCAGCTTTATTTGTAATAGCCAGAACCTGGAAACAACCCAGATGTCCATCAACGGTGGAATGGGTACAGAAATTGTGGTATTTTTATACAATGGAATACTACTCAGCAATCAAAAAGGAGGAAATCATGAAATTTGCAGGCAAATGGTGGGATCTAGAAAAGATCATTCTGAGTGAAATATCCCAGAAGGAGAAAGACAAACATGGGATATACTCACTTATATAGACCTATAAGATATGATAAACATAATGAAATCTATACACCTAAAAAATATAATCAATTGAGCGGACATGGGGTAAGATGATCAATCCTCATTTAGAAAGACAGATGGGATGTGCATTGAACGTATGACAGGAGTCTACTGAGCACATCTGAAAGACTCTTAACTAGCAGTGTTTTCAAAGCAAAGACTCATGACCAAACCTTTGGCAGAGTACAGGGAATCATAAGAAAGAAGGGGAGTTAGTCTGATGGGGAAAGGATAGGAGCTCCACAAGGACCAAATATATCTGGGCACAGGGTCTTTTCTGAGACTGACATTCAACCAAGGACCATGTATGGATAGAACCTAGAACCTCCACTCAGATGTAGCCTGTGGTAGCTCAGTAACCAATTGGTTTCCCAAAGTGAGGGGAACAAGGACTATTTCTAACAGGAACTCAATGACTGGCTCTTTGGTCTCCCCACCCCCGAAGGGAGGAGCAGTCCTGTTAGGCCACAGAGGAGGGCTTTGCAGCCAGTCCTGAAGATACCTGATAAAACAGGATCAGATGAATGGGGAGGAGGTCCCCCCTATCAGTGGACTTGGAAAGGGGCACGGTGGAGATGAGGGAGGGAGGGAGGGACTGGGAGGGAATGAGGGATCGGGACACGGCTGGGATACAGTTAATAAAATGTAACTGATAAAAAAATAAAAATAAATAAAAACTGAACTTTAAAAAAAAATAAAAATAAAAATAAAAAAGAGACTCAAAAACTTTGGGCAGAGTGCAGGAAATCTTAGGAAGGAAGGGGGAGATAATAAGACCTGGAGAGGACAGGAGCTCCATAAGGATAGCAACAGAACCAAAATATCTGGACACAGGGATCTTTTCTGAGACTGATACTCCAACCAAGGACCACTGATGGATATAACCTAGAACCCCTGCTCAAATGTAGCACATGGCAGCTCAGTATCCAACTGGGTTCCCTAGTAAGGGGAACAGAGACTGTCTCTGACATGAACTCAGTGGCTAGCTTTTTTACTGCATCCCTGGATGGGACAGGAGTCATGCCAGGCCACAGAAGCTATGACAAACAGCCAATATTGAGCAGTGTTCAGGGAGGACAATGCAGCCACTTCAGATGATACCAGATAATCTAGGGTCAGATAGAAGGGGAGGATGACCTACGCTATCCATGGCCTTGGAAGAGGAATAGGAGAAGATAAGTACGGAAAGATGAAAAAAGGCTACAGCTTTGAAACAAAGTGAATGAACTGTATTTAATATAAAAAAAATTTTTAAATGGGGTGGACAGCTAATCAGAAAATTCTCGATACAGGAATACTGAATGGCAGAGAAACACTTAAAAAATGCTCACTGTCCTTAGTTATCAAGCAAATGCAAATCAAAACAACTCTGAGATTTCACCTTACACCTATCAGAATAGCTAAGATCAAAAATACAAGTGACAAGACATGCTAGAGAGGTTGTGAAGAAAGAACCCTCCTCCATTGCTGGTGGGAATTCAAACTTGTACAACCACTTTGGAAATCAATCTGGCCGTTTCTCAGACAATTAGGAACAGTGCTACCTCAACATTCAGCTATATCATTCCTAGGAATATATCCAAAATATGCTCATGAATACAACAAGGTCATTTGCTCAATCATGTTCATAGCAGCTTTGTTTGTTCTAGCCAGAGCTAGAAACAACCCAGATGACCTTGAAAGGAGAAACTGATGCAGAAATTTTGGTACATTTATACAATAGAATATTACTCAACTAGTAAAAACAAGGAAATCATGAAATTTGCACGAAAATGGTGGGATGTACAAAAGATCATCCTGAGTGAGGTATTCTGGAAATAGAAAGACACACATGGTATATAATCACTTTTAAGTGGATATTAGATGAATAATGTAGGATAAACATAGTAAAATCTGTACACCTAAAGAAGCTAAGGAAGAAGGAAGACTCAGGGTAAGATGATCACATAAAGGCAAACGAGATAGACATTGGAAGAGAGAGAAAATAGGGAACAGGACAGGAGCCCAGAGACAGTGTCTGAAAGACTCTACCAAGCAGAAGCTATGACAAACAGCCAATATTGAGCAGTGTTCAGGGAATATTATGAAAAAGAAGGTGGAGAGAAAAGGTCCTTGGTTGGAGTATCAGCACAGTATCTGCACAGGAAGGGCAACAGAACCAAAAAAATCTGGGCACAATGGCCTTTTGTGAGACTGACACTCCAATCAACGACCATGAATGGAGAATACCTAGAAGTCCTACACAGATGTAGCCAATGGCAGCTCAGTGTCTAAGTGGCTTCCCCAGTGAGAGAAACAGGTACTGTCTTTGACATGAACTCAGTGGATGGTTCTCTGATCACCTACCCCTGAGGAGGGAGCAGCCTTACTGGGACACAAAGCATTACAATACAACCAGTCCTGATGAGACAGAATAAGCTAGGGTCAGATGGAAGGGAAGAAGGACCTCTCCTCTCAGTGGACTGAGGGAGGGGCAAGAGAGAATAGGGAGAAAGATGGGACTGGGAGGGCTAGAGGGGGGAGTATACACCTGGGATATAAAGTGAATAAATTTTAATTAATTAAAAAATAATCATAAAAAAGAATTTTAGGAAGAACTTCAAGATTGAAGGTCACAGTTAGCTAAGTTAGCTGCCTATTTGCAGCCAGTCTCCATTACATGTGATACTGTCTCAGTACCAAAAGCCATGCCTTAAAAACAAAAATGAATTTCAGGCCAATCTCCCATATGAACATTGATGCAAAAATACTCAATAAAATACTTGCAAACTGAATGCAAGAATACATCAAAGATAACATCCACTACTACCAAATAGGCTTCATCCCAGGTATGCAGGGTGATTCAATATATGGAAATCCATCAACGTAATCCACCATATAAACAATCTGAAAGAAAAGACCACATGATAATCTCCTTAGATGCTGAAAAAGCATTTGATAAAATCCAACATCACTCATGTTTAAAGTCTTGGCGAAATAAGGGATACAAGGCACATAACTAAACATAGTAAAAACAATGTACAGCAAATCTATAGCCAACATCAAACTCAATGTAGAAAAAATTAAAGCAATCCCACTGAAATGAGGGACAAGGCAAGGCTGCCCACTCTCTCCATATCTCTTCAACATTTTTCTTGAAGTCCTTGCTAGAGCAATAAGACAAAATCAAAAGGATAAAAATTGGAAAGGAAGAAGTCAAAGTATCACGATTTGCAGATGATATGTTAGTATAACTGAGTGAACACAAACACTATACCTAAGAACACCTACAGCTGGTAAACACCTTCAGCAAAGTGGCTGGATACAAAATTAACTCAAAAAAAAAAAAATCAGTAGACCTCCTGTACACAGAGGACAAATGGGCTGAGAAAGAAATTAGGGAAACAACACCCTTCACAATAGACACAAAGGACATAAGTACCTGGTGTGACCCTAACCAAACAAGTCAAAGACTTGTATGAAAAAAACTTCCAGTCTCTGAAGAAAGAAATAGAAGGAGATATGAGAAGATGGAAAGATCTCCCATGCTCATGGCTTGGTAGGATTAACACAGTAAAAATGGCCATCTTATCAAAAGCAATCTACATATTCAATGCAATTCCCATCAACTTATCAATACAATTCTTTACAGACCTTGAAAGAAAAATTCTCAACTTCATATGGACTAACAAGAAACCCAGGATTGCTAAAACAATCTTCTGCAATAAAATATCTTCTGGGGGTATCTCTATCCCTGATCTCAATCTGTACTATAGAGGAACTACATTAAAAACTGCATGGTACTGTCATAGAAACCAACTGGTAGATCAACGGAATTGAAAAGAAGACCCTGAAATAAACCCACACACTTATAGACACAGGATTTTTGACGTGGTGCCAAAACCACACAATGGAAAAAAGATAGCATCTTCAACAAATGGTGCTGGTCTAACTGGAAGTCTACATGTAGAAAAATACAAAGAGATCCATATTTATCACCCTGCACAAAATTAATGTCCAAGTGGATCAAAGACCTCAAAATAAAATCAGACACATTAAAATCTGTTAGAAGAAAAAGCGGGAAAAGCCTTGAACTCATTGGCACAGGAGACAACTTCCTGAACAGAACAACAAAAGCACAGGCTCTAAGAGCAACAATCAATAAATAGGACCTCTTGAAACTGAAAAGTTTCTGTGAAACAAAGGGCACTGTCATCAGAACAAAACTGCCTACAGATTGGGAAAGGATTTCAACAACTCTATTTCTGACAGAGGGCTAATATCCAGAATATATAAAGAACTCAAAAAGTTAAACAAATCAAGAATACAATTAAAAAATAGGATACAGAGCTAAACAGAGAATTCTCAATAGAGGAATATCAGATGGCTGAGAAACCCTTAAAGAAATGCTCAACCTCACTAGCCATTAGGGAAATACAAATCAAAACCACCCTGAGATTTCACCTTACACCCATGAGAATGGCCAAGATGAAAAACTCAAGTGACAACACATGCTGGAGAGGTTGTGGAGAAAGGGGCACCCTTCTCCACTGCTGGTGGGAATGTGAACATGTACAGCCACTCTGGAAATCAATCTGGCGCTTTCTCAGACAACTAGGAATAGTGCTTCCCCATGATCCAGCTATACCACTCCTAGGCATATATCCAAAAGATGCTCAAGTACACAACAAGGACATTTGCTCAACCATGTTTGTAGCAGCTTTATTTGTAATAGCCAGAAGCTGGAAACAGCCCAGATGCCCCTCAACTGAAGAATGGATACAGAAATTGTGGTACATCTACACAATGGAGTATTACTCAGCAATAAAAGACAAGGAAAACAGGAAATTTGCAGGCAAATGGTGGGAACTGGAAAAGATCATCCTGAGTGAGAAAGCAGAAAGACACACAGGGTATATACTCACTCACCGGTGGATATTAGACATATAATATTGCATAAACATACTCAAAATCTGTACACCTAAGGAAGCTAGCTTATCAAGAAGGAGGACTCTGGCTAAGATGCTCAATGCCTATTTAGAAAGGCAATGAGGATGGACATCAGAAGAGGGAGAAAACAGGGAACAGAACAGGAGCCTACCACAGAGGGCCTCTGAAAGGCTCTACCCAGCAAGGTATCAAAGCAGATGATGAAATTTATAGCCAAACTTTGGGCAGAATACAGGGAATCTTATGAAAGAAGTGGGAAATTTTAAGACCTGAAAAGGACAGGAGTTTCACAAGGAAAGCAACATAACCAAAATATCTGGACACAGGAGTCTTTTCTTAGAATAATATGCCAGCCAAGGACCATTCATAGAGATAAACTAGAACCCTTGCACAGTTGTAGTCCATGGCAGCCCAAGTGGGTTCCCTAGTAATGGGAACAGGGACTGTCTCTGACATGAACTGATTGGCCTGTTCTTAGATCACACCCACTAAGCGGGGAACAGCCTTACCAGGCCACAGAAGTAGATAATACAGCCACTTTTAATGAGACCTGACAAACTAGGATCCAAAGGAAGGGGAGGAGGACCTCCCTTATCCATGGACTAGGGGTGGGGTATGGATGGGAAGGATAAAGGGAGGGTGGGCTTAGGAGGGGAGAGGGGGGGCTTAAGGGGGGGACACAAAGTGAGTAAACTGTAAAAAAATCAATAAACCTAGGAAACTACCAATAGGAAATTTTATAAGCTAAAAAAAAATAGTACATTTATATATGAAAATAGTATCAAATTATTTAAAATAAAATTATATGGACATATAAAATTATACAATTTACAAGATATATTGGTAGGTAAAAACTGTGCTATTTTGAACTTTTGTATTATTGTAGTATCATCTGTGTAAAGATCCATCAGCAGAGAGGCTTTGCAGCATAAAGGATACAGAAATGACTCAAATAACCATCTGGGGATGGACATGAGTTCCACTTTGGAAGATGTCACTTAATGAGAGATGTATTTTTCAATGTATTTCCAATCCTTATAAAGTAAGCATATTGGCTGTTAGCACAAAACATATTAACAGGAAGATGCTTCATCAGATGTACTTTTTCACTTCATTGTTAACAAAATTATTTGCAGAATGGGTGTCAATGTCAAGACTCTTTGATGAACTGGACAGTGATTCTTGTATAGATAAAATATGGTTTATAACAATTATTATGTGTCTGTAATTTTGGTATTTGTGTTTGCATGTGTGTGTGTGTAAAAGACAGAGGTTGATGTCAGGTGTCTTTCTCAGTCACTCTCTACATGTACTGGCTAGTTTAATGCTAATTTGACTCAATCTAAAGGAGTTTTTTCGCCCCCTGGGCTGCTGGTCTGGGGTTCTTTAAGAAAGCAAGCTGAGCAAGCCATAAGGAGAAAGCCATTAAACTGCACCACTTCAAAAGCTCTGTCAGCTCCTGCTTCCAGGCTCTTCCCCTGCCTGAGTTCCTGTCTTTCCTTCCTTCCTTCCTTCCTTCCTTCCTTCCTTCCTTCCTTCCTTCCTTCCTTCCTTCAATAAACTGTGACATAGCCAAATAAACCATTTCCTTCCCAAGTTGCTTTGGTCATGGTGTTTCATCACAGCATTAGTAACCCTAACTAGGACTTAACATTATTGTTTAAGAGAGCATTTGTGTGCTCCAGTTGATATAACCTGTATGTTTTGGTACTTGATTTACTAGAAAATTTGAGATATTAATTAAAATGACTCTTTTAAAAATAAAAAATAAAAAATAAATGAAAGAACACAAAACCATTCACAGACAAGAAACTAAATAATGAAAAAACATAAAGGTTTTATTTCTTAGTATTTAAATGTAAATGGATTAAATCTCCACTTATAAGGTAGTCAATAAAAGTAATAAAAACAAGTTTTCATTTCATACTGCCTACAAAAGACAAACTAGACTAAAACTTAAAAAGGTTAAAAGGGAGAAAAAACAAAAATAGAATATATTAAGTCAAAAATAAACTAAGTTTGCTCAGTAGGTGGAAGAACCTGTGCCCAGGTCTGACAACCTGAGTTCAATCCACAGACCCCATATGATGACAGGAAACCATTGATGTATTTGGATCATAAAACAAATACTATGAACCTGAACTAATGCAGAAACCAGCACTTTTTCACACACAGTCAAGATTATTTTTTTAACTGAAGACAAAAAAGATAATACACTTATTGCTTTAACATAATCAATTCATAAATACATAAAATTATAGACATGTACATATGAACATTAAGTACAATATATAAGGCAGCTTAACAAAATTAAAGGATGGGAAACTACTAATATAATTTCAAGAATCGATGCACAATATACAATATTCATTATTTCAGGTTCTAGTTTTGGGTTTCTAGATATCCCTACACATGTCAGAGGCTACACCCGCTAAGTCTCAACAACACAGCAGCATAAACAAAAACTCAACATAGACAAAATATAGAAATTCTAACATGGAACAACAAAATTCCATGAGGTTCCAATCTTAGATAATGAACTACAGCCTACTAAGGAATACTAAGAACTAGAGTAGTATTCCCCCAGCAAAGAAAGCTCTGTCTTACTGCTTCTACTGCTATGAAGTGACACTATAGCCAAGGCAACTTACTTTGGATATGCAGCAGAATATTTATTTACCATATTAAACATTTAATAAAAATATATCTATAACAGATATGTGTGTTTACTTGCTTTGTAGAATTTTTTTTAATAGTTAAACATTACAGTTCTTTTGCATGGGCCTAACAGTATCTAGTTTAATACACAATATGCAAATGAGAAATATTCACACTGTTCTGAATGTGTTATCTTTCTAGAGTAATAAACTGACTAAAAGTATTATAGTTTAAATTTGATCTGATTATTCAACTTATTTTCTGACTATTTTCTTAACTTATTTTAAACAACTGGGTAAAGTGTCTTCAATAATTTATATCACTTGTCTAATTTGATGCATCCTGTTGCCAATCTACATGGTTGGTAGTCTGTTTTTTAAAATATACTTCTAAATAGTTTAGTTATGAACTATCTTTATATAAAAAACAGACTGCTTAGAGACATATACTATTGATAATTTATATGACATGCTAAAATCACTGATATCTGATCAAAATTATTATTTATTATAGATTATTGTTATGGGTGGAAGCTTCAGAGAGAGAGAGTCAAGATACTTTTGTTAGGCATAAAAAACCCGAAACATTATTAATATGCAACCATGTCATAGAAAAAGTATAAAGGTATGTTTCATACCCAGATATGCAGCCTGTGAACTACCTCAAACAAACAGAACAAACACACAAAAATGGATGAAACTGCAGGAAGTATGTAATAAACCTGTGAAAGGTATGTTTTTATTCCATGATTTCTTCCTCCCTGTTTCTATGCTTCCTGATTACCATGAAACAAACATCTTTGTTCCACCATGAGTTCTTTGCCATGACATTCTGCCTTGGTACAAATACACAAAGAAAAACCAGAAGACTGTGGAATGAAACCTCTGAAACTGTATGAAAAGCCATTGAGTTTTCTCACCTACTGTGTCACACTGACAAAACAAAAAACTTATTTAAAAAGATAAATAAAAACACTTACCTGGGTTTCATATAAGTGAGCAATGTGAAACTGAACTGTAATGGATTGGGAAAAAAGCAAATTTCAAATCATTCATGTTTAAACATAACAATATAATACAATATATATTATAAGTTAATGATAATACAACAAGCATTTGAGTACATGTGTCTCTAAGTTCAAGGCCAGCTAGGTCTTCAGACTCAGTTGCAGGCAGCCAGGACTATACCAAAAAACTATCTTGAAAAACAAAAATAGCAACAAAAGGAATCACGAAATGACAATTTAATCTGCTTATTTGTAGTAACACAAATGAAAACTCTATAGGAAAGAATTCATGTAGAAGTCTGAAAAACTGTGCAAAGGATAAGTGTTTACAAACATAAGAACCTGAGTTCAAATGTCCAACACTGAAGGATAAACAGATGGATCCCTACAGCTCCTTGATCAGGCAGCCTACATGACAAGCTAGACATGTCTAGTGAGAACCCTCATTCTCAAAAAGCTACCCACACTTTGTGTGCATTAGCCACACAAAGCACACAACTACCCAAACAACTGGTAGACAGAAGGACAAGGAAAGAAACAAAAATGTGGAGAAATTTTCAAATCCAATATATGTAAAGAGATAAACTTCTAAATTCTTGTATCTTGACATGTGGGAATCAAATAAATTTCTTGCCTTAAGTTCACTGAAGAGAATAACTCTTTCATACCTTTTTTTCCATTCACATTAAATTCATTACAAAGAACATTTCCTTCAAAAAGTAAAAATTCGGACTGAGGAAATGACTCAGTCATTAAACACTCTTCCCAAGAGAGACTACAAGAATTCCAAAAAGGAAAGATGTATGTGACAGCCTATATAATTCCAGTGCATGAGAAGCAAGTTGGTTTAGAGCAGTAGAAGCAAGCTGGCTACAAATTTAATGTAAAGCCTTTCCTTCTTCAATCAATTAGTAGAGAACAGACACCTGACATCAACCCCTGCATACTAATATGGCCCATATAGACACGCCATACACACAAAAATATAGGGACATGCACAGCACATACACTGGAACAAGTATATAGATCAGGATACTAATAATGAGGAATTATTTCTAAGTTCTTAAGAATTAGAATATTCATTTAAAAATAAAATGAAGGTCAACTAACTGAAAAGATACAACTTTAAAACAAAGCTATCTCAAAAGTCAAAATCAGTCTATTTTGCCTTTCTTTTGCAAGGTAGTCCCTATTTTAAGAGCTTAAATGATTCAACAATAAGAACAACCCACTATAAACACCTGACATAAAGACATCTGAATTTGAATGTGTTCCAATATCAATTACTTATGAGAACTTTTCTGCTAAAGAATTTTTCAAAATTATAAAATATATTTTTATATCCATTTCATTTGAAAGAAAAAAATCTTAAATCTTAAAGTTCTTGTTGCATCCCTTATATATCTGCCCTCTCTACCCTGTTTTATTCCTCTTCACGTCTTTAAAGTTCTTTCTTAATAAAGATTCTGCTAAAGAGCTGGAGAAAGTTTAGTAATTAAGAGGACTGGCTACTCTTCCGAAAACCTAGGATCTATTATCAGAAACCACATGGCAGTTTACATCCATCTCTAACTCCTGTTCCATGAAATCTGATAGCCTCTTCTAACCTCCATGGGTACCAGGCACACATACAGACATGCAGGTACAAACTCATACAAATAAACAACCTTTTTAAAAATCTGTTTAGAAATTGGAAAATCAGATTTCCAATTTCTAAAATAAAAACTTAAAAGATTCTCATCCACTGAACCTACTTAAAGTTCTGTGAAGCTACATCTTAAAAATATTCTCCTGCATTCTGGTTAAGTTTTCAACAAAGACATTTGGGAATACTTTACTAGATAATTTTAAGTTGCTTTAATTTACAAATATATTTGAGAGGCAAAGGAAAAAAGATCTCTGAGACATTGTATTTAACCTAAATTGAATAGTTAGTTCTAGGACAGCCAAGCTTACATAGTAAGACTGTGTTTTAAAAAAATAAATGAATGAATGAATGAATCAATCAATCAATCAATGAATAGGTAGATAAATAAATAGATAAATAAATAAACAGGCCAGCACAGTGGTGGACATCTGTATTCCCAGTACATAGGAGACAGAGGCATGCAGACCTCTGAATTTCAAGCCAGTTTGGTCTACAAAACAAGTCCAGGACAGTCATAGTTACCCAAAGAAATCCTGTCTTAGGGGAAAAAAAAATTCTACAACCCTAATTAATCTGTAAAATCAAACAACTCATTTTTGAGGCTTTAAAAAAAAAGAAAAGAAAAAAACACTAAACTAGGCACCATTTAGATTAAATAAAATGATATTCTATACAGCAAAAGAATTCACAAATAAGCACATACATAAACTAAAATCCTATTTATAGCCTAATAAGGCTGAAATTTTTCTATACTTAATATTCTAAACATAGTTCTTTGCCTACTATATACTATATTAAGAGCAATTAATAAAAATCTCAAGTCATTTCATTCCTGTAAGATAACAGAATTAGAAGTGAAGAAAAAGGCAAAATCCAATTCTCTATGTATGTATATAGTCTAATGAAGGTAATAAAAAGTAAGTATCAGAGGTATCTGGCACCTAAAACATGACCTTAAACCAAATTTACTCTTAGGTCACATACTGACTTACTAGGTTATTGCACACATTGCCATCCTTCATAAAGGAAACACATACTTCGTTCTTCCCATATTTAAAGCACCATAATTGTTCAAATAGAAAATATTCTAAAAGTCAATTTTCATTTATAACTAAAAAAATTGATAAATAAGAACAGCAAAGTAAATACACTTTATTCTAAAATACTTGTTTCAAATTTTACATAAATATTAAGCCAAACACAAATTATATAAAGTTGAGTTTCAGTGACATCTGAGTCTTTTTAAAAAAAAACATTAGCGTCAGCTAGGTGTAATGGCACACAGCTATAATCCTGGGAATCAGGAAAGCAGAGGCAGGCAGCTCTCTTCTTAGTTCAAGGCCAGCCTGGTCTACAAAGTAACTCCAGGACAGTCAAGGCTACACAGAGAAACCCTGTCTCAAAAATGAAATAAAACCAGAGTCATCATTTAGGCCCAAAAGCAGTATATTTTTAAAATTTACTCATTCATAAATTTTCACTTATTATTCTCTATTCTTTGCTTTATAAGTATAATTTTTAAAAATAAAATAATTATTCAGAATTACAAAGTCAGTCATAGCTCCTGAATATGAAAAAATATATATGATTAAACCAGGAGAAGGGTGAGTGATGTTAACCTTTTACTCCCAGCTTTTAGGAGGCAGAGGCAGGTAGATCTCTGAGTTCAAGGCCACTCTGGTCTACAAAGTGAGTTCCAGGACAGCCAGAGATACACAAAGCAACACTGTTTGAAAAATAAACAAAATAAAATAAAATAAAAAATAACTAAAATAAATAAAATAAAATAAAGCAAAACAAAACAAAAAGCCAGGGGACTGGTCATCTTCCAGAGTGCTGAGATTAATTCCCAGCAACCACATGGTGTCTCTCAACCACCTGTAATGGGATCTGGTGTCCTTTTCTGGAGTTTAGGCAGACCACTGTATACATAATAAATAAATCTTTTTAAAAAAAAAAAAAAAGTTTCTTTTTCCTATTAAAGATATTAAAGACAGTAGAAGGCAAATAAATCTTGTAATACTACCTGATACAAATGAATCAATCATTTTTCTACTGCTCTTCAAGAAACCAGACTTTTTAAAAATGGTACACAAATAAATTGAATCACAGAAACAAAAACAATGTTCATAATCTGAAATTCCTTTGTATAAAAAACAAAAAACAAATACTTACTTTCAACACTGGATAAAGTACAGATATTACAGTCAATCAGAGCTAGCTGAAAATGCTACAAAAGAAAAGTGAAAATACTAATATGTTATATATATAAGTACTTTTCATCATTTAACTTTTTAAGTCTATAAAATAAAAAATAGTACTATAGTACAAAAGCAAAATATTTTACTCAAATAAAATTAGTTATTAAAAGTGTACTGATAGCCAAACACTAGTGGTATACACCTGTAATCCCAGCAGCTGGATGCAGAGGCAGGCGGATCTCTGTGAGTTCAAAGCCGGCCTGGTCCATAGAGGGAGCTCCAGGACAGCCAAGCTACACAAAGAAACCCTGTCATGAAAACCAAAAAAATAATGATAATGCTATCAAGAAATACACAAATATTTTAGTATACAAAACACTATGGAAGTCTTAAAATTTTAATCATGAAGTGAAAAAAATGACAAAAATTGTTAAATGGTCATGGACTGGTAACTGAGAAGCAATATTTCTGAACAACATGTCTTAAAATTTAATCTGAAATTTTTATGACAAATCACATAATACTGTAAGAATTAACATGATGAAAATATATCTGATTTTACTAGTTTTTCAAAATCACTACATTTTAATACATTTCAAGTCTGCAACACACATTAACCCAGTGCCACCTGTGGAAAACAAGGTAACTAGAAAAAAAGAAACATGCAACCAGAGGTATGACTTTTCACTAACATATATGCTTTTCAATTAATGAACAAATATCTATGTACAAATTCTCCTAAAGCAGTATCTGAGCTTCCTACTCCTACTTTCCATGCTCAAATATCAACACAGCTGATTTTTATTTTAAGTTTTTTGCTTTTTTTTTCACATTTTTTAACATGTTTTATGTGTATGGGTGTTGTTGCCTGTGTACCATGTGGCTGCCAAATGTCCACAAATGTTAGAGCACCAGTGACTGGAGTTACAAACATACTGTGGGTGCAGGGAACTATATACAGGTCCTCTGGAAAAGCACCCAAGTACTCTTAGCCACTAAGCCATCTCCTCAACCCCAAAAGGCTGTTTTAATGACATGCTTCTATGCAAAGCAAGCATGGTAGTCCTTTGTTCAGTGTGTAATAATCAGTCCCAGCTAGTTTCTTGCCAATTGGACACAACTCTTAATCACAGAAGAATTTGAACAGGGAATATGGCCATCAGACTGCCAATAAGCAGTATATGGGAAACATTCTCTTGATAACTGATTAGTATGGGGAAACTCAGCCCACACTAAATCAGTGCAACTCCCTGTTCATTATCCTGCTCATTTTCCTGCTCCTGCAGGCAATATATCCATACACATAAATACACCCATGATCACACTACTACTAGGTCTTAAGATGCCTTATTCAGACTAATAAAGTCTGATTTTACCTCTGAGGTCTCTCTCTGTTTCAACTGTTATCAGTTTAAAATAAACTGAAATTCTAACAAATTAAACAATAAAAAGACAGACAAACCAATTCATACTGCAAATCATTAAAATGGATACTCCATAAAAGAGGAGTTAGAAAAGGTCAACAAATATGTGAATATGTGAAAACAATTACTAATCACTGGTTACAAGCATTTTAAGCCAAAAATTGATATTCATTTAAATAAAAAAAATTAGGTCATGACAGCACCCAGCTATGGTTGAGGAAAAGGTCTATTACAAAGGAGAGCACAGAGACATTAGGAAGAGTCCAGACTGAACTGGGCTAGAAGACCAAGGTCATATGGTGGGCATGAGAATGGAAGAGAAGAGAGAGGGAACAAAATGAGCACCTGGGAACTAAGAGAACAAGAGGACACATAACCAAAATGGCTGGGTTTATAAAAATACAGAAGTAAGGAGAAGAAAAACAAAGCTCAGGATTGGAGATATTTACAGGAAGAGCAAGGTAGCTCAGCTAGGATGACTCTGTAAAGCTACTTGTGAATAGGGACTGCATAAATCTGGATGCCCAGGTCCAAGTTTGAAATGGTAAATAGGCACCCTCAGCAATTCGTCTTGATTGTATTTGAGACCTAACATTATCTACCAGAATTACAATAGCTACTCCTCATAAGTAGAGGAAAATAAATACTGGCAAAAGAGATAAGCCAGAAGTAGTAGTGTTGGGAGGCAAAGAAAGGTGGATTTTTGTGAGTTTTCCAGACTGTCTACACAGCAAGTTCCAGGAGAACCCAGGCTAGTATGGAGATCCTGTCTCAAGAAGAGTAACAGTGGGAAAAAGACTCAATGAAACACAAAATTAAGGAGGTACACAGTTACAACACCATAAATATATATATATAACTCTGGGATTGGAGAAGAGGGTCTAGGTTAAAAAATCTGCACTATCAGAACTATGATGGTCTATAGGATCTGATGCCTTTTTCAGACACCTACAGGCGCAAGTCATGTATGTAATACATACAACAGCAAAACATTCACACAAAAGTAAACCTGTAACAACACAGCTGTAAGAAACAATTGAGTTTTTATATCAAATACTATAAAATTTGTGTTTATGACAGAAAAATGCAAATATTTTTACTCCTCCCCAGTCCCTCTCACTCACCTTTATTTCCTTTGAGCTAATGCTTATATAAATTAGTATACGGGAAAGACTTCCAGTGGAGGGATTGGGCCACCAACTCAGCCACAAAATCTGCAACCTACCATCTGCTCTGCCTGCAAGATGTGCTGGGGTAAAGATGGCACAGGAATTATGGGAGGGGCCAACCAATGACTAGCCCAGCTTCAGGCCCATACTAAGAAAGGAAGCCCATCCCTAATTCTGCCTGGAAGGTCAGAAACCAGACACAGTAGCCCAGAGACCTAGGATAGGACCAAACCAGCAAAAACAAAAACAAACAAACAAAAAGTCAATAAAATGATTTTTAATAATATTCTGCTATACTTGCAGACAGGAGCCTAACATTAATTGTGATCAAAGGGGCTTCACACCAACTGAGGCTTATGGATACAGAGACCGATAGACAAACACATCATCAGGCAGATCTTAGAAAATCCTACCCAAGCAGGGATAAAAGGAACCAGGAATCAAAACCACAAGAAACCCCACAGAATCAACTAGCCTGGCCTCTAGGGTTTCAGAGACAGCGAGCCTGCATAGGGGCTCTGCACAGTTGTATAGCTTGGAACTCCTAACAGCAGGAGTAGGAGCTGTCTCTGACTCAGTTGACTGCTTTTGGAACCCTTCCCCCTACTGTGTTGCCTTGTCTAGCATAATATGAGAGGAGGTGCATATTCTTACTGCAACTTGATATGCCATGAGCTAATTGATATCCAAGGAAAAGGAGTAGATGAGCTGGAAGATTGAAAGATGAAAAGAGAGGAGAAACTACAACCAAGATGATAGATAGATATAGATAGATAGATAGATAGATAGATAGATAGATAGATCAGACAGATAATTACCAAACATTAAAAAATTAATAATTCAGTCAATGAATAGCTGACAATTGAGATTACCATATCTTTGGCAGGCATAGTGGTGCATGCCTGTAATCCCAGGACTCATGGAGGCAGAGGCAAAAATCTCTGTGAGTTCAAGCCCAGCATGATTTCTAGAGCAAGTCAAGAGCAGCCAAGACTACACAAAGAGACCCTGTCTCTGGGGGGGGGGGGAATCTATATCCAACAAACACAGGAAATATAGGACACCCCAAATCAGTAAGCCTTCAAATTTTAGGCACAGATCAGGTAGAAGATATCCCTGGGAGGCCTGCCTGTTTCTGAAGGGAAAGGAAGAGTAGAGTCAAGTACACCAGGAGACGAAAGGAGAGGAGGGAAAGAAAACCATCAATTGTAACGTAATGTGAGAGAAAATTTATTTTTTTTTTAAATGAAAGAAAAAATAGCCTATAGGTGGCAGAGGTGACTCAATGGTAAAAACACTTGTTGCTCTTGCTTAGGACCAGGGTTCCATTACCACAACCTACATGGTGCCTCATAACTGTCTGGTCCAGTCAAAGTCCATTCCCAACCTACATTTCTGGGCATTAAACAAAAGGCCACCATTCCTCGGGAACTTGTGAAGCCAATTCCTCTGTTCCAAAAGTGTCATTTCTTTTATCAGTGGCAGAGGAAAACAAAATGTTAGCTGTACTGCCTATTAGCATACAAAAGTGCTTACTTGCCCCTGGATACATTTCATAATCCATGTTATATTCCAAGTTCTTCTTCTCCACCACTAAACTTCCCTAGCTCACAAACTTCCCTTTCCCAGCTACTCGGTCTCCTTAAAACCTTCCTCTTTAGGCTAACTCTCTTCTTCTCTTCCTCTGTATGCCTATCTCTTTTTTCTATTCCTGCTTCTCTCATGCACAGGTCCAGTCTGCTGGCCATGTTCAATCTACTACTATCTCTCTCTGAACTGGACTCTTCCAGATGCCTCTGGTTGTTCTGTTTCCCATGTCTACAGTAAAAACTTCCCATAGATTCTACAGTAAAAACCTCCTTAACTATACCAGAGTGGTCATGTCAGTTTATACAGCCATCTTTTTTTCTAGTTCTAAGGAATCTGAAGTCCTATTCTGACTTCTACAGGTACCAGGCATGAACAGGGTATACATATATAAATGCAGGCAAAGCACTCATACCATAAAATTAAAACTAAAATGATAATAATAATTCTTAAAAACAAAATTTAAACTAGACTGTGAAATCAGATCTCAGCTAAAATTAAAAAAAAAAATCACTACCTGCATTAGAAAACCAAGTGCCCTTTCTTTCTCTGTGTTTTCTACTCCACTAGGTAAGCAGTGTATTTTCTTGCCTTGTCCAGATATTTCAAATATTGTGGTGATCTTGTTCTTTGCCATCCTGAACATATTTCTAACAGGACTAAGAAGAACTATGCAGAAAATATATTACCTAACCTTTTTACAGATTTTAGTTTCTGTTGTTGTTCTTATTTCTTATAAAAAGTCTTGCCCATGGTGGCTGATTAGCCCAAACTGACGTAAAACTCAAAATCCATCTTATCCTGGAAATGTGATTACACCTTGCTCCCTCCCAAGTAGCCTTACTTTCTCACATTTGATCATAAAAAATGGAATGGCTAAATCTTTAAATACAGGTCTACCTATATCCAAGAAAGAAATTCTAATTGGTCTAAGTAATATATCAGGGAAGTCACTAAGACTGCTGTGATACAACAGAGCTATGCCTCTTTCTGACATAATCTCTCGAAACTCTAAACTAACCCTGACAAGAACCCATGTCTTTAATCCCACAAGCAGAAGCTGAAGCAGCCAGATCTGTGAGTTCTATGCCAGGCTGCTCTATATGCCAGAAATCCAGACTTTTCTTGCTAAAGCTCTCTAGCTCCGTTGAGAGAAATGGAACTTTTGATCTTTAGGTCCCTCTGTTTTTTGTCTGGAAGCTGACAGCCAAGTCCCAAAGAATGACACCAGGTGAAAGAGGTACCAGGGCTTTGTTGAGGCCTATTACAGAAGTCTACCTCCTCCTTATCAAAAAAGAATAGAGTCTCCTCAAGACCTCAGTAGAAACATAACATTGAGCCATCAAAAACATATTTTACTATTTTTTCTCTTACAAATTACCAATTATAAGAAAGAAGACCAGCATGGATTGTCTACTACAAAATAATGTCTTCTATATATAATAGGGAAGCTACAAGAAATGCCAACAATATGACTGCATAACCAAGACCTGAACAACAACTGACATGCCAACAAAATCTAAAAGCAATTAATGGCAGCTGAAAAGAGAGGATCATTCCACTTCAGGGGTGACCCTGATTTTTATTTTTAGAAGACTCACTAAACACAAATTTGCAATGCCCAATCTCAGCAGATTATATTTAAAACCTAGAATGCACAGACATACATGCACAGACATAAAAACTGCATAAAGAGGTCATGATTCTAAGGAATGAAAGGATATAAAGGCAAAAGGAATGGGGGGAGAATAATGGTGTAAATTCCCCACTCACATAGAACTCTCAGAAAATTATTTTTTTAAAAATAATCTTCAGAGCTACACAGATAAACCCTGTCTTGGAAAAAATAAAACAAAACAAAAAGGATACCTGTAATGAGACACTGCAGTCAAGTTCAGAAGCCCCCTCTCTATATACAGCTTCTAGCAGATCTTACTGCTAAGCATGCCTGTTCTTCTGAGTACAAAGAAATTCAAAAGGTTTATTTTTCCCTATTCCTTATATTTGCATACAGACAAAAGTCATAACAATGTACCTGCCTGATAATCTCCATTGCTGAGACTACCTGCCTTCTTACACTGAAAATAAATCTTTTGTTCTTATTCTTATCTCTCCTCCTAGCAGCTGCTAAGGTTTACAGCTTGCTGGCCCCAATTTGCCTTTTTGCTTGCTTGTTTGCTTGTTTCTTTTTCATATCAAACAATCCTCAAACCTTTTCCCAGTTCTTTTTCTAAGTTATTTTATCATCTAGCCTTAACTTCAAAGAAAACCAATTCCCTGATAACAAATTATCAAAACAAATCTGGGAGAAAAAAAAAAAAAAAAACAACTAAAAATTAGCAGTTCTACAAACTAGTTTTAGAAAAAAACATTAACTTATAATCAAGACATTTCAGATGCTGGTACAGAACTCTCCATTCCCCTGCAGTCTCTTTGCCCTTCTTGCTTAGTTTGAGAGTCCACACCAAGTTGCTCTATAGAGTCTCAAAAACCTTGAAGTCCTTCTTTTCTCACAGCTATTTGAAAAGATAAACTGTTCTTCTCCCCTGGTCTGGGGATTACCTCAGTAGACTGACTGAACACGTAAATGATATATTAACCAAACCTGCCTTTAGTTGGGTCTTCTTCAGAAGCCTTTAAGAAGTGGATACCTATGATATATTTATATAATTATAAATATATATATACCTAAATATATATATATATATATACCTAAATACTTGGTTTCTAGCTAATAACACTGTTTTGATAGATTCAGGAGGTACGGGCTTGCTCGAGGAAGCATATCACAGGAGGCAGGAATTTAAGGATACAAAAACTATGTTCCATTTCTATACACACTTTCTATTTCTATTAGCAATTCTAGCCGTGAATACTCAGCTGTTGTATCATCGACCTACTGCTTGCTACCTTAGCTCTACAATTACAGAGTATTGTCCTTTTGTAAGCATAAGCCAATAAACATTTTTTGCTATTTAAAAAAAAGTGGGTATCTTACTTTGGTAAATATAAATTGCCTCTAGCTTTTCTATCATACTATAACATACTAATTGCTGAACATTTTTAACAAATGTCTCCTCCACTGAAGAATGTTCATGTCAGAGCTTTTCTCTTGAACACTGTCTCCTCTCCTTCCTTAAAAGGTCAGAGAAAAGATGAATACAATATGAACTGTTTAACCAACATTATCTATTAATATTCACTATCTTACAAAATAAATCATGTTGGGATAAAAATGTTCAGTGTTTGACTTATCTGTACAAAACCCTGTTCAAATAACTAGCACTACATAAACGAGAATGGTATCACATGCCTGTGATCACTCTATCTTCTACAGCAAGTTTAAAATTAAGATACATGAGACAATAGACAGCAAACACGCTTCAGGAAAAAAAAAATTTGCCTTACACTTCTAACACAAAACATGATATGTCAAACATTTTCCATCAATGATCTGAATACAAATAAATAATGAATGTTATCCTATAACTCATACCTTCATTTCCAATATAAAATTCTCAACCTATAATCTCTACTTTGCTAAATATTGTCCTAAAGCAATTTAACCATGCTTCTGATGACTGAAATATTCACATATACTTAAATGAAATTCTAAACCCTTAGCTCTAAAGTCTAAACAATTACTCTAAAGTAATTATAAATCTCCAGCAAATTCATAGTTCAGGCCCTCCTATACATTCACTCAAGACATATTTTTGTTTTATTCTTTTTACCTTTTTAAGATATGACGATTAGACTTCCCACGATCCTCTTGAATCTTCACAAAGTGAATAAAGCTATGCTCTACTAGCTATTCAAATAGTTTTTAAACAACTTACTATTTCTAATAACCTTCTCAAATCTGTCTCTAAAGATGAACTCGACTTAATCAGTACCTAATCTATATACCCATCCATTCCACAAAACCTAGCCTACTGCCCATAAACAATATCCTTCTGACTCTATGTATGTTTGTTACTATATACACATATATAATTCATTTTTATATTCATATTATATAGTTTTGCTAAGCACTGAATTATTTGTTATAGGGATATAAAATTACTTGGAAGGTTTTCATAGCATTACCAAACTCAAAAGCTGTTTTTGTTGAGGCATTTTTATATTAATGAAGTATAGTCTCTTTTGATCCTACATAAGGATGGAAGGTTTTTTGTTTCAGTTTGCTTTATTTTTTTTCAAGACAGGATTTCTCTGGGTAGCACTGACTGTCCTGGACTCACATTGTAGACCAGGCTAGCCTTAAATTAACAGAGATCTACCTGCCTCTGCCTCCGCCTCCCAGAGTACTGGGACTAAAGGCATGTGCCACCACGCTCAGTTCAAGAATGGGAGTTTCAAAATCACATTTGGTAAAAGAAATCATGAGTTAACAGTAAGCATATTTCAGTGTTCATGAATACCAATCATTTATAATTTTATTATTAGGCTTCACATTTTTAAATTGGATATATGAGGATACATAAACATCAATAAGCAGTCTTACAGTAAGTATAACATTAATAGCGGCTATCAAAAACTATAAATCTGCCTCATGCAAAGTACATGTTCCTCAGAAAAATCTACTGAAGTTTGAATGTAAGACAATCCATCTGCAATAGCTTCTTTTTCTACATTTAACTTAAAGCGTATTCAGGGTTAATTATCCTATATCAACCAATGTTGATACTTAACTATAATCAATACTTTTACCACTTCCCTACCATTAAGTCTGAACAAAAAACAAAACCATTTTATTCCTTAAAATGCAATACCCAATTTTTATTTTTTAGTTCATATCCTGAATATTTTCATAATGCTGCCATTAATTTCAACACTTGAAAATAACATTTAACAGGAAAGACACTGAGAAAAAGTCAGAAAATAAATATCATTATTTATAATGATATTACCTTTAAACTAGATTCATAGTCTGTATTCACTTTGAACATGAAACCAAGTCGTAAATGAATTTCCTTGGCTCTGCAAAAACTAGGGTCAACATAAAGAACATCTTGAAATGCTCGAATTGCCCTGAAAAGAAAAGGTACAAATAAAAAATATTTTAAAATGCAATACATGTATTCTATATTATACAGGAAATGTTCTAGTTTCCTAACATTGAAATGCCAGTGTTTTTTTTTAAAACATCAGTATCCAAGTGGGTTCCCTAGTAAGGGGAAGAGACTGTCTCTAACATAAACTCAGTGGCTGCCTCTCTGACCACCTCCCCCTGAGCGGGGAGCAGCTTTGCCAGGCCACAAAAGAGGACATTGCAGCCAGTCTTGATGAGACCTGATAAGCTAAGGTCAGATGGAAGGGAGGAGAACCTCCGCTATCAGTGAGGGACTTGGAGAGCGGCATGAAGGAAATGAGGGAGGGTGAGATTGGGAGAGAATAAGAGAAGTAAATAAACTGTAATTAATAAAAAAATAAAATAAAAATGTAAAGAAAAAAGAAACAAATGAAGCTCAATTTAATTTTTCAGTTTTTCAACTTGCCCAACAAGATTTATTCTAATAACCATTGTAAGTGGTAAAAACTTTTGACCTTGCTCTGTAACTGGAGATGACCTTTAAAGATTCTTCTACTTCTACATCCCAACTGTTGAGAATACAGGAATGTGTCCCCAGACCTATATAACTGATTTCTTAGGTAATGGCAAATTCTTGAAAGGGTAAGAATATGAGGACTGTGAGGACTGTAATGTTACTTACATGCTATTGTAGAAGCTTTATTTTCCCTTTTACATTCTGGTATCTGGTAACAATACACTTAAATGCTATTATAAGAAATAATAATTTTTTTCCTCTTGGGTTTTCTATATTCTATTGTATTAAATAGGAAGTATTTTTACCTCAACACCAAAAAGAAACATCATTTCTTTAATGGTGGAGGGGTGAAAAAGGATCTATTTAGTTCTCACTGGCTGGCAACTCAGAGAGATCTTCATGCCTTCTGAGATTAAAGGCACAGGTGAACACATTCAGCATATATCACATTTTTATTAAGGACTAATATTTAGAAATGGAACAACTCTTTAATTCTAGTCCCAGAGACTTCATAATGCTTTCCGGCTTTTACAACTAGTTTTAGAGAAAGAGCTCAGTAGTTTAAGGATACCTATTACTCTTTCAGAGGAACCCCATTTGATTTCCAAGTGGCTCACAACTGACTATAATTGCAGTCCCAGAAAAGTCCATGCCTTATCCTGGTCTCTTCATACATTATAGTACATCATATGCACAAACACACAATGAGATGTACACAATATACACATATACTATGCATATATTTTTAAGAAGTTACAAAATGTCATTTTGTAATAATAACCACTAGAACATTATTTGTCCGCATTTTAAAAACTTACTGGTCAGCTGATATGCTTTTAAGAAGCAAGTAGATACAGATTCTTCTAACCTAATCAATAGATTGACACACAAGTAGATTTTTAGGTTACAAATATACTATTGTTGAAAAGCAACGGAAATCTTTGATGGCAGACCTGTGTGAAAAACTAAGTTCCTAAGAACATGTTCCATGTATCTTGTCATGGCTCCTCTGAGTGTTTTCTGGTTCCACTGTAGCTGTATCTGCCACACCACAATCCAAAAACAAAAGAGCAATTTTACTGAAATGTTGAAACCTAATTGTGAAAACTAAATACATAAAAATTTACCTCTTAAATTACTGCTCTTGGTTATTTGTCTGCTGATGAAAACTTATTACACTTTCCTATATTTATGTAAAAGGAATAAAGAATCAAAAGTCACTAGAATCCTATAAAGGTAAAAACAAAACTACTAGAAATACAAAGTTATATACATTAATATACTGTATTAATTATATACAGTATACTTCACTAGGAAAACCAGGAGTGAGTGAACTTACCACTGAAATGCATTGTAATAGAAGTAGACCAAACCAAGACCATATAAAAAAGCAGCATTCTGTAAAGCAAAATAAATTGTATTAAATTTTTGGTTGCTGCATATAATTAAAAAAAGAACAATGGAGGCTAAAGTGATAGCTCACTTTTTTTAGACCCTGTATGCTCTTACAAGACCCTGGCTAGATTCCCAACAGCAACATATCAACACATCTGTAACTCTAGTTCTAAGGAACCTGACACCCTCTTCTGGCTCTGTAGTATAGTACAGTATACTATATATAATATACTATATATATAGTATATAGTATATATGGCTCATATAGTATACAGACAAAAATATAGGCAAAATAAACATAAACATAAAAAAAAAGCCAAAAATGGTAGCACTCACTTTTAGTCCCAGTTTTCAAGAGGCAAAGACAGACAGATCTTTAAAAATACAAGGCCATCCTGGTCTACACAGAGTTCCAAGACACCACGACATATAATAAAGGCCCTGTTTCCAAAAACATAAATAAAAATAAAAAAATAAAATTAAAAAAAAACTTTTAAAATCAGTTATGTAAGGTTTTTACTATTCCAACAAGTGTCACAACATGCTTAATAGAACACTTGAACTAAGTCAAAGAAGAGAAGTCAAGTAATGTGTGTTGTAAATATTAATCGCCTCTTACAACAAATGGCACCCAACTAATCTAAAAATCCACACCCTTTAAATCATACTTAAACATAATTTGGTGGGGGTAATAAGCTCCCAGTGATAAAACCCAAACTTAAAACCTAAAAACTCCCAGGTCAATTACTGTCACTTTAAGAGAGACTCTTAAACCCCGCCAGGAGCAAAAGACAGCCTCCTGTGGGCAGACTTGAGACTTCCATAACAAAACTGGCTGCTGCTGCAGTTTAACAGCAGGGTAAACAAGCATGGCGCCTTTATACTTCGGCTGGCTCAGCTCCACAGCCATGGCGGGAAAGAAAGAAACTGGAGGCAGACAGACCTCCAGACAGAGTTTGGCCTAAACTGCATCTAAAATAAAAAAAACTGCCATGGCAGAGGGTGTTTTAATCCCTTTGGCTTCATTTTGGCTGTCATATTCATGGATCTAGTTGCAATATGTTTAATGGTGTTGGTTCTTCTCCATGACTTCGCCGAGAAAATTCAAAGAGAAAATGGGGAAAAAGCCAAGGATTGGAATACTAAGTTACTGATAAGAAAAGGGGCACTCTTCCTAATAATTAGATTAATAACGGTTAAAATCCAAAGCTCTCTGGCTGCAAGATACTTGTCAGCTCTTTCTGATAAGGGTCCGACAATTCACTGAAACATCAACAAAAAATAACCAACTGGGCTTTGTTTGTTACAGCGTAAACTGGCACAATTGATCCCAAACTTAAAATTTTCTTTTCTCTTTGCTGGATTTTCATTTAAAGGCTTTGAGTTACAATGATACTGTTGGTCAAAGCACATGCCTTTTTTTCCCAACACAAAGTAAAAAGAAACAGATCTCTTGAGCTCTGGATCAAGCTTATTTACATAATAAAAGCCAGGATGGCAACTCCTGCTGTTTAGCCATTTACACAGATAGTCTAAGATTCAAAATGACAAATTTTTCCTTAACGTTACCATGTATTTTTTCTTAATAATAGATGTTATATTCTTACTGATCTAAAGGTGGGATTCACATATATTTTAGGTTTATGTAAAGAGATAATGTCACACTGCTCTGGAAACTGCCTTATCCTTTTAAACATGAGACATTTATTTTCACAGGGGAATAATGTTGGTTGTGCCTATGTAAAAAAAAACAAAAGAAGCTTAAAGATGGCAAAATACATGCCAATCTAGTTTAGTCCTAAAAACTCAAAAATTATATTCATATGTTTAAAAAATAAAACTGTCCATCCCATATTAAAAAGGGGCAAGCCAAAAAATACCCACTATCTATGTAAAGTCCAGGTACAAGATGCCTAGGATATACTTAAATGCTAAGGGTAAGAGAGCTTACATGCTAATACTAAGAGAGTTTATATAAATGCTAGAGGTAAGAGTTTAAATAAAGTTGGGCTATAAAGGTATAACTGCCCATCCTGTATAAATAAGGGACAAGCCAAAAAATAGCCACAAACAATGTAAAACCCAGGTACAAGATTCCTAGGGTATGCTTATCAATGTAAAGCCCAGGTACAAGAGCCTAGGATATGCTTAAATGCTAAAGGTAAGAGAAAGTATAAAGCCCAGGTACAAGATGCCTAGGGTATGCTTAAATGAGTAAGAGAAAGTTTAAATAGTTTGGCTATAAAGGTGTAACTGCCCATTCTATATAAACAGGGGATAGGACAAAAGCTACGACATATATAAAAAGCTCGGGCTAAACCTCAAAACAAGTACAAGATACCTACGGTATGCTTATATTCAAAATTATAAAGTTTCCTTAAAACATGCATTTTGTCTTGTCTCTCTATTGGGAGGCTTCTCTAGGGAATCAGGTAGCAGCTTGGCCTAATAAAACAGGCACGCAAGAGCCCCAAAAGATATTTTAATCTATCTAACCTTGTTTTGATGATAATGATTGCATGTCCAATAATAATGGTAACTTATATTGCTGATCCCTTTACATGGGAACAACTCTGAAGCTGACTGAGAGATAAAAAAAATATGTTTTTAGCCAAAAACTTCAACAATACTTGGCCAATAAATCCTTGGCTATAATATCCTCAAAATGTATTATGCTAACCTTTTAATTTGCATAGATAAAATTGGCTTACAGTTTAGTTTCATCTTGCACATCTCATACATTTATAATTTTAGAACTCTATAATGCTTGTGAAAAATTATATGTTTGTAGAACAAAAGAACTGGACACAAGAGATGCTGGATCAAACCTATCAGAATTATTCTTCAGCATGCTGAGACATTGACACATCTGTTCCAGCATCTTGCATATTCCAGCATTCTGCCTGTTCCCACCTCAACTGCTTCAATTGCTGTTTGCTCAGCCTGCTCCCAAAAGCAGTTTCTTCAAAACTTTGAAGAAAGCTACTAATTTTAAGTGGTGCAGCATTTTAGACTGTTCCAAAGAGGACTTTTATTAAGCCTGAAATTTCTCAACATTCAAATGTTATTAAACCGCAAATGTTATTGCTTGCTTAATTAACCATTTTTATTTGGGCCCCCTACAGGATTTCTACATGTCCAAAATGTCAGCTAGAAGAAACTCATGAGAATAGCATCCAATTTCCTTTAAAGGGGATTGGGTATGTTTTTGGTTGTTTGCTATGGCTACAAAATGTTATTGTTATTGGGAGATGTTTATTAATAATGGTCTTATTCAAAGTAAAACAAGGAATATACAGGAATATTTTATAGAAATAGAAAAAAAAAGGTAGAATATTAAATCCACTCAACTTAAGGTTTTATTTGTTATTCCCAAATAAGGTTAATTTTAACTCTGGTATTGATGCAAAAATAAGTATTTTTAATCATTGGCATAAGCTTTACTATAATGATAGAAAGTCAAGGTTATTTCCAATACTTTTAAACTACTATTAAAAGGTGGTTAGGATATTAGGTATGCAAGTTAATTGTTATTCAACTCACAGTCATGTCAGACACTAGTCTAATTTATCACAGGAGTATACAACCTAGGTTTAACAGATAGATATGGCTTTGTATACAAATCAATTACATAAAGATAGGTAGTCATCAAAAACTTCAGAGACCTACAGAATAGAGAGTTATGGGTGACTGTTCAACAGCAAACTGTCCCTGTCAATTTTTATTTTTTGGAAGCTGCTAACATGCACTTCCTATTTACTCTCATAACTAATTTTATTCCTTCTCAAGTCTCTGATGGGACTGAAGACCAAATAGTTACAGTACCACATTTAAGCTTAAGTTGTTTAGAAGTTAAGAAATCTTTTCATATAGGTAATACCAATTAGGATAAAAGTTAATTTAGATACAGAACTTTAAACTTGTCAAGATAGATAGGATAATCAGATACTTTCTCCTCAGATACCTTCTCCATGTGCTAAATACACATGGACTGGATATTGCACATGTAGATTTTACCTAACAGTTTTCATAATTTCATAATTATTATTGTATTGAAAGAAAAGAAGCCTTTTATTGGACTTAAAGGGGGAAATGTTGGTATAATATTTTTTTTAATGTATACACCTTACCCTTGTTCATTCAAATACTGATTTCTCCCCCACACCACCCCCAACTCTCTGGTTTCAATCCGGATATTGCATTGTGATACTCATTCTAAGCATCCTGTCTCAACTCTTGTGTAAACAGGCCAAAATAAAGCAACTAGACAAAATGTTGAGCAGGGAGGAGCCAGAGGACAGGAAAGAGGGAGGAGCCAGAAGGCAGGAGATGAGTGGGAGGAGAAGGGGAGAGAGGGAGCTAGAAGAGCAGAGCTGGAGGAGAGATCTTGTAGGACATGGAGCATGAACCAGACTTAAGATTTCACAAAACACAAGTATAATATGGGAAATCTAATATGTTAGGAAATTGAGGGTTTAGGAGGGAGTAAATATTGCCCAGCATTGTGTTCTAGGTTAACTAAAAACCCAGTCTCTGTATGGTGATTTGGTTATACAGCTGTTTAAGATTAACAGCAAGCTTTACCAATAAATAGTAAATATTAATAACGTCCTATAACAAATGTGTAAAATAATTATTTCTAGCCAGGCAGTGATAGCACTTGCCTTTAATCCCAGCCTTCTGGGAAGTAGAGGCAGGTTGTTATCTTGTGAGTTCAAAGCCAGCCTGGCCTACAGAGAGTGTTCCAGGCCAAGGTTACAACAAAGAAACCTTGTCTCAAAAAAAGGCAAAAAGAAACGAAAAAGAAAAAGGTGGAAACTGGCAGCGAACAGTGCACAGCATATCTAAAGGGCACAAAATTTGAAATTCTAAAATTGGTGAGTGGAGGCCCAGCTGAAGCCAGAACATCCACACTGGGGCTTCCTGGGCAAGAGGGGACAAACCATGAGCTGGCACAGTTTGGATCCAGGCCACCCGAGGACATCTCTGGGGACTCAGAGTGGTGACTATTCAACCCCCCTGCACTTCCCCTTGCCCAACACACCAGCCTCTCTCCTCCGTGAAGGTAGCCTGCAGGGGACTCCACCCCAAGCACTAGCCTCCCTGTTTGGCTGAGATAGCAATGGATGCCCCAAGCATAAGCCTCCATGCTCAGTGACTGAAATGGCACAGGGAGGCCTTCCAGGTCTGCCGCTGCTACGGGGTGGTGGCTATTCTAAGCAGGAGCCTCCATGCTCAGTGACTGAGGTAGCACAGGCAGCTATCCCAAGTACAGGCCTCCCTGCCTGGCAGCCAAACAGTGGACAATCACTGACCTGATGGACCTCCTACACTCTCATTTGCCCCTGCAGGACCAATCTGGGAGTAGAGAACTGTGCTTTCAGTTTAAGCCAGCAGCTAGTTAGTGTCCCTGTGAGAGCTTGCAGAGCCCCAGATCCAGGGTCTTTCTATGCTAGCAGCCAGACATGTGATCCCTCCCACGCACTCACCCACTATGGGCAACAGAGGGATTCTTAGGACAGCATTCTGAACACTGAAGTCCCTGTACCGCGGGTCTACCAGTGGAATCCAGGCAAACAATTCCTGGAGCCAGACAGATCTGAATACCAGGAGGACATTGCTACAGGCTTGTAGGTCACTGAGGCATTCAGGGCAACTGCACATAGGCACTGAACCTGCGAACAGTGCCAGCATCTCCACCTCGGCTTACACTCCACCCTTCCAGTCATCTACAAGCTCTAGCACCCTGTCCTTCAAGGCACACTCCTTGCACACTCCTGAACGTACACACATGTGCCTGCTACCTTCTTCCCATAGCTACAATTAAAACAACAACACCCACTCTCAAACAGGTAGTCCTCTCTAATCATACTGAAGAATACTCCAGACAACAAAGAGAGACAGACCCAGTCTGCAGCACAAACTCCAGGAACAAACAATGAAGGCTAAGGATAAGCAGATGACTAGCAGTCAGCACAAGAACACATCCAACAAAAATCAGAATATCATGGCTTCACCAGCAACCCCACAAAAAATAAAATAAAATCAATGATCATATTAATTCATTGAATACAACAAAATGATCTCAAATATATTCTTATCCAGTTATTAGAAAAACATAAATGAACAAAGCTCTAAAGAAATAAAGGCAAAGAGAGCCAAACAAACATAGGCACAGATAGAAGCACAATCAATCAGTCGCATAGAGGAAACAAACAAACAAAAAAAATGCCATCATGGAAAGACAGAAATCCATATTAAAAAAAAAAAAAAGGAAATAGTGCAAGACATGAAAACAGAATTAGGATCAATAATGAAGACACAAACAAACTTGGAGAAAAGATCAGGAATTTTGTAAGAAAAGATTCTTACAAAGGTAAGAATCACCATTAGAATACAAGAGAATTCTTGTATTGGAAGACAGAATCTCAGGTGCAGAAGATATAATTACAGAAATTCTTACATCTATAAAAGAAAAATAAAAATTGGTAAAGTTCCAAATGTAAAATATCCAAGAAATCAAGGATGCCATGAAAAGACAAAAATCTATGAATAATAGGAATAGACAAAAAAAAAAAAAGATTCCAGCATATAAGGTCAAGAAAATGTTTTCAAGAAAATCATATTTAAAAAAAGAGAACTTCAGACCTATCTCTCTTATGAACATTGATGCAAAAATACTCAACAAAATACTCGCAACCCAAATACAAGAACACATCAAAGAAATCATACACCATGACCAAGTAGACTTAATCCCAGGTATGCAAGGGTGGTACAATATACAGAAATCCATCATTGTAATCCACCATATAAACAAACAGAAGGAGAAGCAACACATAATTGTCTCCTAAGATGCCAAAAAAGCATTTGACAAAATCAACACCCATTCATGTTTAAAGTCTTGAAGAGATAAGGGATATTAGCCACGTACCTAAATATAATAATGGCAATATACATCAAGCCTATAGCCAACACCAAACTCAATGCAGAGAAACTTTAAAGCAATCTCACTGAAATCAGGCACAAGGCAAGGCTACCCACTCTCTCCATATCTCTTCAATTTAGTACTTGAAGTCCTAGCTAGAGCAATAAAACAACTAAAGGTGAGCAAGAGAATACAACAGATGATATCATACTATCTATGAGCAACCCCAAAAGTTCAACCAGAACTCCTTCAGCTGATAAACACTTTCAGCAAAGTGGCAGGATACAAAATCAACTGAAAAAAAAAAATCAGAAGCCTTCTGTATACCAAAGGCTAGGGCCACGAAAGAAATCAGGGAAACAACACCCTTCACAATAGCCATAAACATAAAGTACATTGGGGTGACACTAACCAAGGAAGTCAAAGACCTGTTTGAAAAAAACATTAAGTCTCTGAAGAAAGAAATTGAAGAAGATATCAGAAGATGGAAAGATCTCCCGTGCTCACGGATTGATAGGATTAACATTGTGAAAATGGCCATACTGCCAAAAGCAATCTACAGATTCAACACAATTCCCATCAAAATACCACCTCAATTTTTTACAGACCTTGAAAAAAAGATTCTCAGTTTCATATGGAGAAAGAAAAAAACCCAGAATCTCCAAAACGATCCTGTACAACAACAGATCATCTGGCAGCATCTCCATCCCTGATCTCAGGCTGTACTACAGAACAACAGTAATAAAAACTGCATGGTATTGGCATAGAAACAGAAAGGAGGATCAATGGAACCGAATAGGAAACCAAGAAATAAACCTACACACCTATGAATACTTGGTTTTTGACAAAGAAGTCAAAACCATCCAATGGAAAAAAAGACAGCATCTTCAAAAAATGGTGCTGATCCTACTGGATGTCTACATGCAGAAAAATGAAAATAGATCCATATTTATCACCCTATACAGAATTAACGTCCAAGTGGATCAAAGACCTCAACATAAAACCAGATACTCTAAATCGGTTAGAAGAAAAAGGTAGGGAATAGCCTAGAACTCACTAGCATAGGAGACAACTTCCTGAACAGAACACCAACAGCACAGGCTCTAAGGTCAACAATCAATAAATGGGACCTCATGAAAATGAAAAGATTCTGTAAAACAAAAGACACTGTGGTCAGAACAAAACGACAGCCTACAGACTGAGAAAGGATCTTCACCAACCCTATATTTGACAGAGGGCTGATATCCAGAATATATAAAGAACTAAAGAAATTAAAAAGCAATAAATCAAGTAATCCTATTAAAAAATGGGATATGGAGCGAAAGGGAGAATTCTCTGTAGAGGAATACAGAATGGCAGAGAAACACTTAAAGAGATGTTCAACATCCTTAGCCATCAGGGAGATGCAAATCAAAACAACCCTGAGATTTCACATCACACCCAACAGAACAGCTAAGATGAATAACTCAAATGACAACACATGCTGGAGAGTGTGTGGAAAAAGGACAACCCTCCTCCATTGCTGGTAGGAACGTAAACTGGTACAACCAATTTGGAAGTCAATCTGGCACTTTCTCAGACAATTAGGAATAGTGCTTCCTCAAGACCCAGCTATACCACTGCTAAGCATATACCCAAAATTTGCTCAAGTACACAACAAGGACATGTGATCAACCATGTTTGTACCAGCTTTATTTGTAATAGCCAGAACCTGGAAACAACCCAGATGTCCATCAACGGTGGAATGGATATAGAAACGGTGGTATTTTTACACAATAGAATACTACTCAGCAACCAAAAACGAGGAAATCATGAAATTTGCAGGCAAATGGTGGCATCTAGAAAAGATCATTCTGAGTGAAGTATCCCAGAAGGAGAAAGACAAACATGGTATATCCTCACTTATATAGACCTATAAGATACAACAAATATAATGAAATCTATACACCTAAAGAAGATAAACAAGAAAGCAGACACAGGGTAAGATGATCATTCCTCACTTAGAAAGACAAATGGGATGTGCATTGGACATAGGAGAAAACAAGTAACAGGAGAGGAGGCGGAGTGCAGGGAATCATATGAAAGAAGGGGAGTTTGTATGACATGGAAAGGATAGGAACTCCACAAGGACCAAATATATCTGGCACAGGGGTCTTTTCTGAGACTGATACTCCACCAAGGGCCATGTATGGCTATAACCTAGAACCTATAGAACCTCTGCTCAGATATAACCCATAGTAGCTCAGTAACCAATTGTTTTACCATAGTAAAGGTGTGAACAGGGACTATTTCTGACAGGAACTCAATGGTAGGCTCTTTGACCTCCCCACCCAGCAAGGGAGAAGCAGTCCTGCTAGGCCACAGAGGAGGATTTTGCAGCCGGTCCTGATGATACCTGATAAAACAGGGTCAGATGAAAAGGGAGAAGGTCCTCCCCAATCAGTGGACTTGGAGAGGGGCAGGGAGAAGAAGGAGGAAAGATAGGATTGGGAGGGAATGAGGGAGTGGGATACAGCTGGGATACAGAGTCAATAAAATGTAACTAATAAATAATAAAAATAAAAACAACCAAGTTGCCCCTCAACTGAAGAATGGACACAGAAATTGTACATCTACACAATGGAATATTACTCAGCAATGAAAAACAAGGAAATAATGAAATTTGCAGGTTAATGGTGGGAACTCGAAAATATCATCCTGAGTGAGCTACCCCAGAAAGAGAAAGACGCACATGGTACATACTCACTCATATAGACATATAATATAGGATAAACCTACTAAAATCTGTACAACTAAAGAAACTAATCAAGAGGGAGGACTCTTGCTAAAATGCTCAATTCCTCTCCAGAAAGAAAAATGGATGGATATCAGGAGAAGGAGAAAACAGGAAACAAGTCAGAAGCCTGACACAGAGGACCTCTGAAAGGCTCTGCCCTGCAGACTACCAATGCAGATGCTGAAACTTGGGCTACCTTTGGGCAGAATGCAGGGAATCTTAGGAAAGAAGTGGGAAACAGTAAGATCTGGAGAGGACAAGAACTCTACAAGGAGAGCAACAGAACCAAAAAAATCTGAGCTCAGGGGTCTTTCCTGAGACTGATACTCCAACCAAGGCCTATGCATGGAGATACCTAAGACCCCTGCACAGATGTAGCCCATGGCAGTTCAGTATCCAAGTGGGTTCCACTGTAATAGGAACAGGAATTGTCTCTGACATGAACTGATTGGCCTGCTCTTTAATTACCTCCCCCTGAGGGGGAAGCAGCCTTACCAGGCCACAGAAAAAGACAATGTAGGCACTTCTGATGAGACCTAATGACTCATCAGATCCTGATGACTAGGATCAGAAGGAAGGAAAAGACCTCCCCTATGAGTGGACTTGAAGAAGGGCATGCATGCAGAGGGTGGAGGAAGGAAGGGATTGGGATGGGAGGAGGGAGGGAACCACAGGGGAGATACAAATAAAAAATAAAAACACAAACATAATTCTTTATAGACCTTGAAAGAAAAATTATCAACTTCATATGGAGAAATAAAAAGCCTAGAATTTCCAACAACAACAGATCCTGTAGAACGACAGATTGTCTGGAGGCATCTCCATCCTGATCTCAAGATGTACTACAGAGCAAGAGTAATAAAAACCAAACGGTATTGGCATAGAGACAGAATAGTGGATCAATGGAACCTAACAGAAGACCCAGAAATAAACCACACACCTATGGATATTTGATTTTTGACAAAGAAGCCAAAACCATTCAATGGAAAAAAGACAGCATCTTCATCAAATAAAGACGGTCCTGTATACAAAAGACAAAACAGCTAAGAAAGAAATTAGGGAAACAACACCTTTCACAATAGCTACAAAGGACATAAAGTACCTTGGTGTGACCCTAACCAAGCATATCAAAGAACAGGACAGAAGCCTATACCATAAAGGGCTTCTGATACCCTGATACCTGCAGGGTATCAAAGCAGATGCTGAGACTCAGAGCCTAACTTTGAGCAGAGAATGCAGGAATCTTATCAAAGAAGGGGGAGATAAAAAGACCTGGAGGAGACTGGAGCTCCACAAGGAAAGCTACAGAACCAAAAAATCTGAGCACAGGGGTCTTTTCTGAGACTCATACTCCAACAAAGGACCAAGCATGGATATAATCTAGAAACCCTGCTCAGATGTAGCCCATGCCAGCTCAGTGTCCAAGCGGGCTTCCTAGTAAGGGGAACAAGGACTGACTGTGACATGAACTCAGTGGCTGGCTCTTTGATCACCTTCCCCTGAAGGGGGAGCATCCTTGCCAGGCCACAGAGGAAGACAATACAACCAGTCCTGATGAGACCTGATAGGCTGTGGTCAGATGGAAGGGGAAGAGGATCTCCACTATCAGTGGACTGGGGTAGGGTCATGGGAGAAGAGGGAATAGTGACATAAGAGAGGGAGCTACAGCTGGGATATTAAATGAATAAATTGTAATTAATAATAAAGGAAATTTAAAAATAAAGACATAAAGAGAAAGACAGTGAAAGAGAGAGAGACAAAATTTGTTAAAAACCAGCCCTTCCTAAGAAATGGGATGGGAAGATATCCTAGAACTCCTCTTAGGAGACCAAAAGTAGTTAATAACA
This sequence comes from Meriones unguiculatus, assembly GCF_030254825.1. Lineage (NCBI taxonomy): Eukaryota > Metazoa > Chordata > Mammalia > Rodentia > Muridae > Meriones > Meriones unguiculatus. The sequence goes on along the minus strand of NW_026843712.1, from coordinate 925,428 downwards.
GGAAAACCATAAGACAATTCTCTTTGTATTTTGCTCTGGGAGAGGAGGAGGGAGAGAGGGTTAGGAAAGACAAGAACTTGATGTACATTTTGTTTTAATTAAGGCTCAGGAAAGATTATTTTGGATGTTAGAGTAATTGTTCTTTATGCTGATAAGCAACCTAAGTGCCTGTATGTTTAACTCATGACTAGATGTCCCTGTCAGAGTAAATGTATTTATATTGCCAGAATTTTTTTTTTATTTTTATTTTTTAAATCAAACCACTAGTAGATTCAAGAATTAATCTTATTGGGATGTGATGAAAAACTTTGGGTGACCTGTGTTTGTAGTTTTTACTCTCATAATTGTTAAGTTATTGTACAGGAGAGCCTTAGTTTGTTGGGATACAAGAAGCAACACAACAAGGTACATTCTCTATGACTTCTGGGGAGGGTGAACAAACGTTTGTCCTTAATAAGGCAACAATGACAGACCAAACACTAGGCTAGTGAATTTAGTTCCAGGAACAAGGATGACACAAAGACAGCTGCATACCCAAAAGTCCACTGCACTAGTAGTAATGATTTGAGAAAGGTGCTTCTGTGGAGATTGCTTTCTTGTACAACTTGCTGACAAATTGCCTATGAAGAAATACCCTTCACAACGATTGTTATACTTTGATCTAATAAATATTAACATTCAGGAGCTTTACTTTCTGTGGCTGATGAGTTTCTGTCTCTTAGGAAAGGTTTTCATTTGAAGTAAATAAATATCTATATAACAGCATGTGAAAACAGACATATTATTTAGGGTTTTGAGAAGGAAGAGATCAGCCTGTCTTTGAATCTTAACAGAAAACAACCACTCAGGACACATACTGTACAAGGAGCAAGAAAGTTAGTTTATGGTATTATGGGCAAAAGATATTTACTATATTTAAACATACACAGCATTTCTTGAGGGTTGAATTGGTGTTTTTAACCAATAAGTATTAATCTTAGGAGACCTTGCTGTAAATGTGAGGTGCCTACACGTAACCTATCAGTTTATTTAGGGTATAGAGGAAGTTTGCAGAAATACAAATAGGTTCTATCTAGTTCTAGGGAAGAGTGATCACTAGGAGTAGTATAAGTAGTTATGAGCCTTGTCTTGAAGGCAGTTTAACTTTTCAGAAAAATAGAAATTCAGGCAAAATAAAATTACAGTAATTTAGTAACATTACACTTTGTTTGCTTTGAAAAGAATTGGTGATATTTAAACACATGTAATTTAAAAACAGTAAATATTTGGATATTAAATAATTGCATTTACCAAGTGACTTAGGTTAAAATATTTTACTTTTAACTTAAAAACATTAAGATCTGCATTTCTTTTCGTTGCTACCTATAACACCTAAAATGTAGTCGTGAATTTGTTTACAATTTAAGAAACAGAGAGAAAATTAGACATGGTGGCACACCACTTTAACCAAGGACTCAGAAGGCAGAGGCTGGCAGATTTCTGAGTCCTAGGCTTGATAGTGAGTTTGGGGCGCCCTGTGTCCGGCTTTTGTCTCTGTGTTCTGGTAACCAGTCTGTAGTCTGTTGTCTCTTTGTTCTGAGAGCTGATGGGGAGCAGTCTAGAGACTGAAAAGGGAGTTAGCAGACATGCACGTAGTCTAAAGGCCAGGGGTGGAGGAAGACATTCCCAATTCCTGGAGAGGGCCTTGAGGTCCTTGTCAGGTTCCAGGAATATTGGATAATTCTCATTCCGTTTGGTGTCAGGTTCAGTTTACTAGGAATGTCTTGTTGTTTCTGTCCATAGTTTATCTTAACTGTTGTAACTGTCTCACCATTGTGGCTGTGAGACTGTCGTATCATGGTCAAACTTCATCTACCCACTTAAATCATGACCCACTTCCTGGGGGATAGGGAGGGAGAGGCAATACCAAGGTAGGTACACAAATGGGCAGAGGATGATTCAGGATGGAGCACCTGGCTTCAGGGAGGGGAAGAAGCTGAAGACCTCAAGGCTGCAACTAGTGAGCCTCTTGTGCACCTTGATAGGTGAGCTTCCCTTCCAGGAAGGGAAGCCAGGAAACTTCCACTATGGCTGATTAGTGCCCACTTCTCTTCCAGGGTCAATAGGTACTCTGGCACTGGGCATGGGAGGGTGGAGGCAAGGGGTAACTGCTATGATCCCCTGTGTCCACCGCAACAGAGTAACACTGCTGGCAAGCCCCAACTCCTTCCTTGATTTAATAAATAACAAAGTGTTCTTCCCTTGAAATTACAGCTGGAAGAAGTTAAGGAAAGTCTGTATGTGTTTTAATGTACGTGTAACTACTACATGTTTATCTCTGACAGGTCTTAATGTATAAGTTTACTATGATCTGTGTGTCTTGACCACAAATTAAATCTGTAATATCTGTAACAAAAAGTTAGCTCAACAGTTACAGAACTTCTTAGCTGTAATGAATTTTCTGTTTATTATCCTATCTCCTTTTAAACTAAGAAAACAACAAATCTCATTTTAAATGGGTATAATTTTTTTTATATATAAAGTCTTACAACATAGTGTAGATCTGATGGTAAAATATTAAGGTTATAAAAGTTGATTCAGATTAACAAACAACTGTGTTGTTGACTCTTGAAAATGGAGACTGTTCCATACTGCTATACCATAAAAGGCAATAGCAGCGGCAATGACACCTAATGGCTGTTTATAAATTGCTCATTGCAGTATGTAACAACATGTAGCTGGCCACCCTGTTGATACATAGAGAGTGAAGCCATGTTTTCACTGCCATATTAACTGAGAGTAGTCACATGACTGGCAGCCATCTTAATTGTGGAAGGGTCATGGTCTGCCACTATCTTTGTTGAGAGCTGCCAACTACGTTCTGTACCCTATTTAAACTACGTTCTGTACCCTATTTAACAAAATACAACTACAGTCCTTTAAAACTTTTGCTATTCAGTCTTAATAATGCAATGTGGTAGGATGAGCAAGATTTACCAGTCCTTCTATGAACTGTATCTATGACTGAAAGTTTTGTCTTGATATTAGTTCAGAAATATATTTAAAGTTATGCTAATAACTGATGCAATTGGCTACAAGATTGAGCTTAACTTACTCTCTTATTTACAATTTCCTGGTTAAACCTAGAATGAATAACTGCAAAGTTTTTATAGGTCTACAAAAAAATACAAAATTTTTATGGGTCTAAAAAGGTATTTTAAGGTTGGTAAATGCAAGCTATAAAGTTTAAGTCTAGAAAGGTGTTCCAAGGTATGGAAATGCAAGTTGTAATGCTGTTTAGAAACTGATTTAAGGCATATAAAAATGAAAATGTTTCAGATTTCTGTGGTCCTCAGTACAATGGTGATAAAATGTACTTCCTTTTATAAACTAAAATTCATTTAAGTTTCAGGGAATCAAAAAGTAACAAGACCTAGATCCATCTACCACAACTCAGTCTCCAGATAAGTAGACCCACCTTTCTTTGAAAATTTGATCCCCCCCCGTCTTGGGATTTCTCAGTTCTACAATTAATAAACAATTTTAATTTCTGTTTCTAATCTATATTTGTCTCGGCAGATTTTCACCAGGCTGACAGACTCCATTGAGGACTCACCTGTGAATTGTGAGCTGCTGAGATCTGGACTTACTAAAAGCTGAAGTAATCCAGTCCAGCCAATGTGACTGCTTCTTGTCTCTTCAACTGGATCATTAATCAAATGTTTCTGGTAAGTGCCCTATTGCCTAGCCTTTAATTAGCCTTTCAACCTTCCTGGGTCCTAATATCATTGTCTTAAAGTCAGCTGGAAAAAGTTACAGAAGACAAAACGTCATCCATTATCCCACCCACAAGACTGAAATGCTAAGCCAAAAGAAACTCTGGCACAGGGGGAAAATGGCTACCTATTGACATGCCAGAAAATAGGACCTTAGTTCTGTTTCTCCTGTCATACATTTTGCCTCTTACATGATCATGCCTAGCATTAGGGGGAAAAAAAAAAAAAGGTTAAAGATAAGGTCTCCTTGGTCCAAATCATGGTGTTAAAGTCTCAATACTAGCGCTTGGAGTATTCTCAAGGATTTGAGATGGAATCCTACTAGGGGACTTACTTTCAAAAAGCCAGCTAGAGTCACATAGCCTCTCTGGACACCAGCCAACCAAGGTCACATATCCACAGTAGGAATTCCACTCACTGGACTTAAAAGGAGCCTTTGAGCTCCTCTTGGGGTCACTGCCATTTTGTGAAGGCGGTGACCCCAGCATGCTTAAATTCACTACAGAATAAACACTTTCTGTTTTGCATACCATCTGAGTATGGGGTCTTTCTTCAGCGATTCACAGATCCTAACAGATGTGGTAATAGCACATGCCTTTAATCCCAATAACCCTGGTACAGAGGCACGCCAGGTATGAGTTGAAGCAAGCCTGGTCTACATACAGAAATCCAGGCCATGGAGAGCTATATAATGAGAGCTTGTACCAAAAACAAACAATAAAAAATAAGTCTATCATTATAATGTGAGAAAAAAATTCTGGGCTTCATAATCTCTTAATATTAGTTAGACTGACTTTCTGTAACAATGTGGGTTAGAAAAGTATCACATTTTATCTTAGCATCTTCATGCAGATGTACTGTAAGACTTTGTTCTCAACCATTCCTCTCCTACACTACTCTTTTTTATTTCTTCTCTCTCACTCCAATTGGCTCTTTCTTTGCTGCAGTTACCCCCCATTCTGTTTTCCTTTTGCAGGTAATCCATTATCATCTCTTATTTCCTACCTCCTTTAAGATCTTTTTTCCCTGTTATAGAATCTTCTTTGTAGTTTCATGATTGACAAGCACACTTGTTAATACACTGAGTTTAACTTTAGATTTCTGTGGTAGTTTAAATGAAAATGGCCTTAAAGACTCAAAGGCAGTGGCATTATAAGGAAATGTGTCCTTGTTGGAATATTTGTAACCTTGTCACTAAGGGTGGACTCTGAGGTTTTAGAAGCCCAGAACACATTTCCTCATTGTCTTTTCCTGCTGCCTGCAGGAAGTAAAATTCTCCACTTCTTTTCCAGTACCTTGTCTGTCTGTATGCTGCCATGCTTCACACCATAAAGACAATGGACTAAAAAAAACCTGTCAACCCTAAACCAGGCCCAATTAAACACTTTACTTTATAATCCTTATAATCATGGACATGATATCTCTTCACAGCAATAGAAACCCTAAGACAACGTATTTCACTCATGATTCCCACTTGCATGCATTTTCTTGCAAATGTCATTATTTTATTTTCTGTCTTTTACTTTTTCTTTTTAAGATTTATTTACCTGGTTTTGATGGCATACATCTTTAAGCACAGTACTAACACTATAGATGCAGGCTAGGGTGAGCCAGAAATACAAAGTAATATTTTCTTAAAAAAAAAAAAAAAAAAAGACTATTAAAACAATGGACCTCGATGGAAGGACCCAGAGGGGACAGAAGCTTCACAAGAAGAATAACAGAGCCAAGTAACCTGGGCCCAAGGGGACTTTTGGAGACTGAAGCACCAAATAAGGACCATGAATAGACTGGATCTAGAACCCCTACACATATATACCTGATGGGTAACTTAACCTTCTTGTGTGGTTTACTAGGAGCTTCCCTAGTAAGGGAAGCAAGGACTGTTTCTAACATGTTGCATGCTTTTACATCACTTCCCTTTCGTGGGGCTGCCTTGCCAGGTCACTGTGGAAGAGGATGTGCTCAGTCCTGATGGGACTTGAAGTGCTGGGGTGGGTTGTGGGAGCCTCCCTTTCCTGAGGAATAGGGAAGGGGAAGAAGGGAGGAAGAATGGGACCAGAAGGAGAGGATAATGGAGTCTAAAATTGGGATGTAAAGTGAACAACTTAACAACTACCCTCACAGCTAGATTTTATAATACTCCTTATAGTCACTTAAGATTTAAGACTACTATTCTATTGTGTACTCTGATTGTTTAAGGTGCCTTTAACGCCACAATGTAGCAATTTGCATTGGCTTTCCCATGTAATGAACTTTTATAGCCTAAGATATATAACTAAGATATATATATATGTATATAAATATATATATATGATATGTAGTCCTCAATACCCTTGACTCAGAATAATTTATATATGTAGGTATAATATTACTGTGCATTGTGCAACAACTGAAATGCTGATTTCTGTGCTTCATGTTCATGGTTGCAATCCTTGTTCGGAGACTCTCCTGTCTCAATGCTTGGTAGACATTATTTCCCATTGTTCCTGATGTCAATTTAAAAAACACTTAACAGCCACTGACTCAGGAGAGTAAGGCTGGACTTCCTACCAGACAGTGGAGGAGAAAAAAGAGAAAGGAAGTGGGGATTCAGTCACAAAGAGAAGTCCAGGAGACATCAGGAGGGAGAAACTGGAGAAAAGAAAGCCATAATGCAAGTATCTCAGAGATTTACACTGGAGAGAAGACACATTAGCTTAGAGGGTTCAAACAGATTAATACTGCTCACTTCTTGTCCCATAAAGCTTGCCACATAAACATAATATTCCAGTATCAATTATTTGGGTGCTATCTGGGTTAAAAGAGGAACTATAACATTTTTAAAACAACCACTAACACAAGAACGTTCTAATAATCATTTGCTAAAAATAAACTGACTGAAAGCTGTCTTATAAAATGAATATGCACCACAAATCCTGCTAGTTTTATATAAACTGTACAGAAAGGAGGAAGCCTCAATTAAGAAAAATGCCTCTATAAGATCAGGCTGAAGGCAAGCCTATAGAGAACATTTTCTTTATTAGTAATTGATGTGAGCACTCACAGGTGATTGTGGGTGGTGCCATTCCTGCACTAGTGGTTCTTGATGCTATAAGAAAGGAGAATAAACAAGCCAGGAAGAGCAAGCCAATAAACAGTATTCCTCTTATGTCCTCTAAAGAAATTTCTACCTCCAAGTTCCTGACCTGTTTGAGTTCCTCTCCTAACTTCCTTCAGAGATGAACAGCGTTGTGGAAGCATTAGCCAAAATAAACCCTTTCCCCCTCAACTTGCTTGTATTTTATAACAGCAATAGTAACCCTAACTAAGCAAACAAATGCTGAATGCAACATTTAGAAACTGGTTGAAAATGAGTGATATTTGTGAACTGGAACAGTTGGAGCAAGTGATTTAATTCACTGTAAAACTTCGTTAAAGATTTCTGTCAAGTATTTCATTCTTTCCCATGTGATGTTTTTAATGTTCTTAGGCACATACAGAAAGGACAAAGATACAGGAAAAGAGACAGTGTAACTAAAAAGCTTATAGACCAGCAAAGATTCAGAATCACACAACAGAAAAAGGAAAACAGAGACAACAAATAAGAGAATTCAAATTTGAAGTCACTTGTCATTAAATAATACCAATTAAAGTTACTATTTCTTAATGTAACACAGACGTGTGTTACATAGATGCAGCATCTTATGGGGGTTGAAATACAATCCCAAAGCATAGGAGAAACTGAAAGAAACACTGACCATGTTGGAATAAAAGTCAGTAGTAACAGGGACTAGTCCTTGACATTATTTCCTACCTTCTATTTAAACCTAAACCTTACATTAAGGCCCCCAGAGATGGACTTGGAAGTGGTATTGCTAAAACTCAGTTTGGGCACAATGACTCATTCTCTACTTTTTATTATTTGTTCAAGTCATTTGTTTGGCTTATCTGGGACTAGTGGCCAAGCCCAGTTTGCTGAGACAGGTAGAGTCCAATCATACATACAAGACTGAAGACACAAAAATAAAAGCAAGGAATTTGTTGTTAGTTTGTACAATGTTTCCAATGTTAGAAGCCTTGGGAAAGCTTCGTCTCCAGTAATTGTCCTGTAATACTTACCATATGACAAAGACTGGAGCTGTCACTACTGCCAACAAGAACACTCATCCTTACCCAGCTGTGGTGGCACACCTTTAATACCAGCAGTCAGGAGGCAGAGGCAAGTGGTTCTCTGTGTTCAAGGCTAGCCTGATCTTTAAAGCTGGTTCTAGGACAGCGAGGGCTACAAAGAAAAATCCTGTCTCAAAAAAAAAAAAAAAAAAAAAAAAAATTAAATTAAAAATTCCCATGAAACAAACCATGTAATAAGGATTTATCCTGTCACCTTATGATGACTCAACAGTTTCTGCTCTTGAAAAGCAAATTAATTCCATTTCCAGAACCCTCATTAGGTGGCTTAGAATCACCAACACTCTACCTCTAAGAGATTCAAGCCCTCTTTCTGTCACTTCTGCCATTTGCACTCAACTTGCACATTCCCATCCTGAGACCCACATAGGTTTAAAAGTAATGAATCTGGCCATACATATAGTGGCACACATCCTAACACATGGAGACAGAGGCAAATCTCTGAGTTTGAGGGAAATCTTCAAGGAGAGTTTGAGGACATTCAGTGCTATATAAAGAAACTGTAGATAGATAGACGGACTGATGATAGATTAACAAAGTTTAAAATAATAATCAAACAAACAAAAATCTCATCAAAATTGCTCAATTATAAATCTCTCTCACTCTGTACTTTCCTGTATTTGAGCCTAAACCTCATGTCAGTAGACCAATGTCAGGCTGAGATGTTTCTTCTATAAATTTCCAAGATCTCTATCTTAACTTTTCAACATTACTTTTTCTTTAATTTCTAGGACTACTGACTTATCTAACCAACTTTGTTGGTATAATGTTTTTTTGGAATGTATACACCTTACCCTTATTCATGCAAATGCTGATTTCTCTCCCCCACTCTCTGGTTTCAATTTGGACATTACGTTGTGATACTTTTTTTAAGCATCATCTGTCTCAACTTTGTGTAAACATGACAAAATAAAACGAACCATAACGCTGAACAATACAGAGGAAAGAGTAGGTGGGAAAGGGTAGGAGCCAGAGGACAGGAAAGAGTGGGAGGCGAACAGCAGGAGAGGCTGGAGGACTGAGGCTGGAGCAGAGCAGAGCAGAGAGAGAGATCTTGGAACAACATGGAAAGATGGACTGGACTTAATATATCACTAAAAGCAAGTATAATGTGGGAAATATAAATGTTAGGAAACTATGAGGGCTTGGAAGTTTAGGATGAAGTGTATATTGCCCAGCATTGTGTTCTAGGTTAATTAAATAATTCCCAGTCTCTGTGAGGTGATTTCGGTATACAGCTGTTTAGGATTAACTGCAACTTAACTAAAAGATATAGTAAATATTAACGGGCTAATAAAACAAATGGCACCCAACTAATCTAAGTATCCACACCCTTTGAGTCATACTTACTCATATTTGGTGGGGGGAATAAGCTCCCAGTGATACACCCAAAACTTAAAACCTAAAAACTCCCAAGTCAATTACTATCTCTTTAAGAGAGACTCTTAAACATGCCCAGGAGCAAAAGACAGCCTCCTGTGGGCAGACCTGAGACTTAAAAAAACTGGCTACTTCTACAGTCTCACAGGAGGGGTACTGGAGCATGGCTTCTTCATACTACAGCTGTCTCAACTCAGCTCAAGCTCAGCTCAGCTCAGCACATGTCAGGAAAGGGAGGAACTGGAGATAGACAAACCTCTAGACAGAGTTTGGCCTAAACTGCATCTAAAATAAAAAAAATTGCCATGGCAGAGGGTGTTTTAATCCCTTTTGGCTTCATTTTGGCTGTCATAGTCATGGATCTGGTTGCAATATGTTTAATATGGTGATGGTTCTTCTCCATAGCTTCTTCAAGAAAGTTCAAGGAGGGCCAAGATGGCGGCGCCGGGAGAGCACAGTGTCTAAGAAGTGGGACAGCACACTCTCCATGCAGCGACCAGGAGACTGAACTCTGGGCCCTAAAACTACATCGATCGTGTTTCCCAGGTGAGACGAGGCTCCCACACATGGGAATCGGTTGGATCCACTCTTGGGCTGCCCAGCCAGAACCTGGAAGAGATCCCAGGTAACACAGTCATTGGGTCTCTGGGCCAAGCCGGGAGCCTACGTGTCCCGATAACTTTCCCGGGCTGATCAGTGCCAGAGACTGAGAGTCCCAGTCCCAAGAAAACCCCACGGGGAAGGAAAGTTGCGAGTCTGATCATGGGTCACCCAGTCTTTCCCTGGAAGGTCTCGCAGACCGAGGGTACCTGCCACCATCACAACTGAGCTCCCAGCTCTCTGGTACAGACAAGCTGCGAGGCCCAGTGCAACAGAGACTGGGAATCCCTGTCCAGAGAGGGCCCCACAGGGAAGGAAGAAACCATGCTGCTTGGGTCACCTAGGCTTTGCCTGGGGAAAGTCTCGCAGACCGCAGACCAGCGAGTACGCCCAGCCATCACGGATCCGGGCCCACACAGGGAGCACAGAGTTATTGGGAACCCAGCTCCTGCAGACTAGCAGGCAGGCGCAAGCGCCGCCAGGCCAGAGACCTGCTTTGTACCAACTACTCCTTACAGACAGAACTGTGCGCCCCAAGACACCAGAGTCTTGCAGTCACTGGCTGGAGAATCCCTCACAAAGAACAAGGAACAAAGCAAAGGGGACAGACTTAGGCAACCCAGTATATTCCGGGAAAAGGTCCCACAGACAGGCCCAACCCAGGGAAATGCTGTGCCCCAGATAGCCTGCTGTTACCAGGAGAACAGTAGTCACCCACAACAGATTACCTCTTGGGTTCTGGGGCACAGAGCCCCAACCTCAGACCTACAAAGGATCGGGAACCCCGAGATCAACCCCCAGATACTGCTCCAAGGGAAACCAGTTATCCCTAACAAAACCAACCAAACCACGGGACACACAGGTTACAGCAGCTGATCACTAAATTTACAGCAAGAAACCCAGAAGGAGGGCAGCTGTCTCCAGGACTTCTCCCAGTGAGAGGAGAGCCCTCTTGACTAATCAGCGACAAGACAAGGCTGCCCAATCTCTCCATATCTCTTCAACATAGTTCTCAAAATCCTTGCTAGAGCAATAAGACAGTTGAAGGAGATCAAGGGGATACAGATTGGAAAGGAAGAAGTCAAATTATCACTATTTGCAGATGATATGAGAGTATACATGAGTGACCCCAAAAACTCTACCAGGGAACTCCTACAGCTGATAAACTTAACCTTCAGAAAAGTGGCCGGATAAAAAATTAACTCAAAAAAATCAGTAGCACTCCTGTATACAAAAGACAAAAGGGCTAAGAAAGAAATTAGGGAAACAACACCCTTCACAATAGCCACAAATTACATAAGGTACCTTGGTGTAACCCTAACCAAGGAAGTCAAAGACTTGTATGAAAAAAATTTCAAGTCTCTGAAGAAAGAAATAGAAGAAGATATCAGAAGATGGAAAGATCTCCCATGCTCATGGCTTGGCAGGATTAACATAGTAAAAATGGCCATCTTACCAAAAGCAATCTACAGATTCAATGCAATTCCCATCAAATTACCAACAATTCTTTACAGACCTGGAAAGAAAAGTTCTCAACTTCATATGGAACAACAAGAAACCCAGAATTGCTAAAACAATCCTCTACAATAAAAGATCTTCTGGAGGTATCTCCATCCCTGATCTTAAGCTGTACTATAGAGCAACAGTTTTAAAAACTGCGAGGTACTCGCATAGAAGCAGAATGGTGGATCAATGGAACCGAACAGAGGACCCACACACTTATGGACACCTGATTTTTGACAAAGATGCCAAAACCATACAATGGAAAAAAAGATAGCATCTTCAACAAATGGTGCTGGTCCAACTGGATGTCTACCTGTAGAAAAATGAAAATAGATCCATACTTATCACCCTGCACAAAACTGAAATCCAAGTGGATCAAAGACCTCAACATAAAACCAGACACATTAAATCGGCTAGAAAAAAAAGTGGGGAATACCCTAGAACTCATTAGTACAGGATAAAACTTTCTGAACAGAACACCAACAGCAGAGGCTCTAAGAGCAACAATCAATAAATGGGACCTCATGAAACTGAAAAGCTTCTGTAAAGCAAAGGACACCGTCATCAAAACAAAGCGACTGCCTACAGACTGGGAATCTTCACCAACCCTTTATCTGACAGAGAATTCATATCCAGTATATATAAAGAATTAAAGAAGCTGAAAAGCAGCAAACCAAGTAATCAACGTAAAAAATGGGAAACAGAGCTAAACAGAGAATTCTCAATAGAGGAATATCAAATGGCAGAGAAGCACTTAAAGAAATGCTCAACCTCATTAGCCATTAGGGAAATGCAAATCAAAACAACCCTGAGATTTTTCACCTTACACCCATCAAAATGGCCAAGATCAAAAACTCAAGTGACAACACATGCTGGAGAGGTTGTGGAGAAAGGGGAACCCTTCTCCACTGATGGTGGGAATGTAAACTTGTACAACCACTCTGGAAACCAATCTCACACTTTCTCAGACAACTAGGAATAGCACTTCCTCAAGATCCAGCCACACCACTCCTAGGCATATATCCTAAAGAGGCTCAAGTACACAAAAAGACATTTGCTCAACCATGTTTGTAGCAGCTTTATTTGTAATAGCCAGAAGCTGGAAACAGCCCAGATGCCCCTCAACTGAAGAATGGATGCAGAAATTGTGGTGCATCTATACAATGGAGTATTACTCAGCAATGAAAAATAAGGAAATCATGACATTTGCAGGTAAATGGTGGGACCTGGAAAGGATCATCCTGAGTGAGTTGTCCCAGAAGCAAAAAGACACACGGTATATACTCATTCATATAAACATACAACATAGGATAAACCCACTAAAATCTGTGCATCTAAAGAAACTAAGCAAGAGGGAGGACCCTAACTAAAATGCTCAATCCCCACCCAGAAAGGCAAAGAGGATGGACATCAGAACAAGAAAACAGGAAACAACCTAGGAACCTGCTACAGAGGGCCTCTGAAAGCCAGAAGAAGAAAACAAGAAACAAACTAGGAACCTGCCACAGAGGGCCTCTGAAAGCCTCTGCCCTGCAGACTATCAAAGCAGATGCTGAACCTGATGGCCAACTGATGGGCAGAGTGAATGGAATTTTAGGTAAGAACTGGGAAATAGTAAGAGCTGGAAAGGACAGGAACTCCACAAGGAGAACAAAAGAACAAGAAAATTTGAATACAGGGAACTATCCAGAGACTCATACTCCAACCAAGGACTATTCATAGAGATAACCTAGAACCCCTGCACAGACATAGCCCATGGCAGTTCAGTGTCCAAGTGGGTTAGATAGTAATGGGAAGAGGGACTGCCTCTGACATAATCTGATTGGCCTGCTCTTTGATCACCTCCCCCTGAGGGGGGAGCAGCCTTACCAGGCCACAGAAAAGGACAATGCAGCCACTTTTGATGAGAGCTGATAGACTAAGATCAGAAAGAAGGAGAAGAGTACCTCTCCTATCAGTGGACTCGGGGAGGGGCAGGCATGCAGAAAGGGCAGGGAGAGAGGGATTGGCAGGGGAGGACGGAGGGACTTATGGAGGGATACAAAATGAATAAAGTGTGATTTTAAATAAGAGTTAAATAAAAAAATTTAAAAAAGAGAAAGTTCAAGGAGAAAATGGGGGGAAAAACAAGGATTGGAATAATAAGTTACAGACAATAGAAATGGCACTCTTCCTAATAATTAGATTAATAACGGCTAAAATTCAAAGCTCTCTGGCTGCAAGATACTTGTCAGCTTTTTCTGGTAAGAGCTGACAATTCACTGAAGCATCAACTAAAAATAACCAACTGGACTTTGTTACAGGGTAAATTGGCAGAATTGAGCTAAAACTTAAAATTTTCTTGTCTCTTTGCTTTATTTTCATTTAAAGGCTTTGAGTTACAATGATATTGATTAAAAAAAATTTGAACAAGTTGGTGAAGGCACATGCCTTTCTTTCCAACACAAAGTAAAAGGAAACAGAGTTTCCTTTTGAGTTCAGGATTAAGCTAATTTACATAATAAAAGCCAGGATGGCAACTCTTGCTGTTTACCCACCTGTAGAGGTAGTCTAAGATTCAAAATGACAAAATTTTCCTTAAGGTTACCATATAAATTCTTTTTTCTTAATAATAGATGTTATGTCCTTACTGCTCTAAAGGTTGGATTCTCATATATTTTAGGTTATGTAAAGAGAGACAGTGTCACACTGCTCTGGAAACTGTCTTATCCTTTTGAACGTGAGACATTTTCACGGGAAAAATGTTGGTCATGCTTATGTAAAAAAGACACAAGAGGCTTACAGATGGCAAAGTACATGACAACCTAGTTTAGTTTAGTCGTAAAAACTCAAAATTATATTCATAAGTTTAAAAAACAAAACGGTCCATCCCATATCAAAAAAGGGGGAAGCCAAAGATAGCAAAAACCGATGTAAAATCCAGGTACAAGATGCCTAGAATATACTTAAGTGCTAAAGGTAAGAGAGTTGATACAAAGTTCAGCTATAAAGGCATAACTGCCCATCCTGTATAAAAAAGAGGCAAACCAAAAAATAGCCACCATCAATGATGCCTAGGGTATACTTAAAAGCTAACGGTAAGAGGGAGTTTAAATAAAGTTTGGCAATAAAGGAATAACTGCCCATTCTATATAAAAAAGGGGATAGGACAAATAGCTACAACATATATAAAAATCTAGAGCTAAACCTCAAAACAGGTACAAGATATCTATGGTATGCTTATATTCTAAATTAAAAAGGAATTTATATAAAGTTTACTTAAAACATGTGTTTTCTATTGCTCTAGGCAACCAGCTTGTCTCTCTAATAGGAAATAGGTAGCAGCTTAGCCTAATAAAACAGGCACACAAAAGGCCAAAAAATATTTTAATCTATCCAAACTTATTTTTATTTCAACGATACTGATTTTATGTTCAATAATAATGGTAACTTATATTGCTGATCCCTTTACATGGGAAAAACTCAAAAACTGACTGAGACATAAAATATGTCTCCAAAAGTCCAACGATACTTGGCCAAAAAATAATTTATATGTCATTATCAGACAGAAAAACTACTTTTGTTACATTCCAGTGATAGACACCAACACAAGCCATAACTGCTCTATTCTAATACTGAAGCTATTCATGAGACAAGATAGAATACCACACAAGGAGAAGAGTTAAGATTACTGATCCTGCAGTGATCATCTTTGATCTGTATAGAATATAAAAGAATGGCACCTGCACCTGGTACTTCCCTTCTTGACATAAAAACTATAAGGATCTTAAGGTTACAAAGTCTATTAAAATTTAATTTTAATTAATATCTACTTAAAAGGTAAAACTTGAAACTGATGATAAAAGAATGTTAATCTTATTATCTTTTAAAAAATGATTGTTTGAATCAGTAAACATAAACATATGCTCACAATTAAATAATCAGTAAGCAATTTCAAATAAATTTCAATCAGATGTGTACCAAATCATCCACTCCTAGAATAATTTCCATCCTTTCCTGTGTTCATTTTCCACTACTACAATGAAACACCTAAGACAACATAAAAGACAATAGATTTATTTTAGATTACATTTTCAAATTTTTTAATCCATTGTCGTAAGGAATTTTGTAGAACTTTATCATTCCTAAATAGCAAAGTAGATCACTAACTAGAAGGATATATGTTAAGATTATGTCCTCCATGAACATGAAACCACAATTACCAGCTGTACTTTTTTTATGACCTTTTTTTGTTGAGTAGATGATCTAACAGTCATCTACTCAACTCTCTCTCTCTCTCTCTCTTGTTTTTTGTGGGGTTGTTTTGTTTTGTTTTGTTTTTGTTGTTTTGAGACAGGGTTTCTCAGTGTAGCCTTGACTGTCCTGGAACTCATTCTGTAGATCAGCCTGTCCTTGAACTCACAGAGATCTGCCTGTCTCTGCTTGCTGAGTGTTGGGATTATAAACATATAGTACCAGGCCTAGAGCTTTTCAACTCTTCATGCTTTAATGTATTATTTCTTCCATTACATCAAATTTATCACAAGACACTTATTTCTGGAAACTCAGAAACACCCTAAAATACAGTTTACTAATAATCTGTGAAATATTTTTATCCAATCACTTGAAATTAACCATCATATTATCTAATGCCACACTTGAAGTTAATTTCAACCCTCACACAAATATTCACAAATCAGATATAATTTGGTTAGTAATTTTTAAAAAACCAGTCGCACTGACTTAATTTTCTCTAACAATAATGAGAAAATTAAAAAAATATATGCTACTATGCCAAGAGGCAATGTCTTGGGGAAATTTACTAGGCACGTTTGCTTTCTGGGAAATGGTAGTAAACGGTCATCCAGTATTTTGCAAGTTCTGTAACCTCAGAGCTGCTTCCAGCCTCTGACACCCCTTTCTCCTCTATGCTGCTGCATCAGTCAAAAATTTGACATGATTCAATCCTCATTTTCTGGGTATTTATGCACTCTAAGTAAACAGACCTCTTATGGGATCTTTATGAAGATGCACTGCTGTTCAGATGAATTAATTCCTGATAATGGAACTCCTGATTTGATTCAAACAATTTTAGAAGTTAAAAAGTTAAACAGTTGATAAAAAGTTTATAGCTACAATAAATACTTTTGTGGATCTCCAAATCCCTCAATAGTAGACAGGCTTGAGACAGATTTGTGTCTTCAGTTAAGCTTTCACTATGGCACTACAAATCCTGGTATATCTTAAGTATATACAAGTTGTTTTGAACGTCCCATGAACCCAGAAAATAATAGAACTCCCAAAAATGTTAAAAAAAAAAAAAACAGTTCATTGTAATTCCCTCTATCTTGTCAGTTTATGGCATAAAACACTGGAATTCTTACTTTGTATTCTATAATGTAAGATTTTATATTAAAAAATACCTGGCTTAGTACTGAAATATGTAATCACTAAAATTCTTCCCACTGAAGTAGTTTTGTCACTGCCAGTGATAAACCCTTTTGACTATGAGATAATTCTTTCTATGATGTAGACAGCTTTTGCTCAGGATTAAAGAAGTATAACCAGAGGCCTGGAGAGATGGCTCAGAGGTTAAGAGCTGCCTAGATTAGAATGTACAGTGGCTTCCAAGACTAGCCTAGGTTAGTAGACAGGCAATAGGCCTCCAAGATGACAATTACCTCAATCAAATAAAAGGTACTTTTACAAGTAGAGAAACCCTGACTTGAAGTGGGGGGGACGGAGCTTTAAGAGAAAAAGACAAAGTAATTTAAAAGGCAGACCCATTAGATTAACACATAACTTGTCAGTGGAGACTCTCAAATTCAAATGGGGCTGTACCAATGTACTAAATGTACTTAAAAGTTCAGATGCCAGCCTGGTTTAGTATGCCCAATAAAACTTTCAATGGAGAAAGAAAAGCATTCCCTAATAAAACATAATTTAAACATATCTACAAATCCAGTTGTACAGAACACACTAGAAAGAAAACTAGAATAACCACACCCAAAACATAAGGAATAAATAACCCCAAATTAGCAATTACTAGAAGGAAGGGGACACACCATAACAAAATAACAGGATTCAATAACAGTGCACATTCATAACTCAAACTTAATGGTCTCAATTCCTCTCAAAATATACAGACTAATGAACTAGATTAGTGGTTCCATCTCTCTGCTGCATCCAAGAAACACATCTCACTCTCAAAGACAGACATCACCTAAGGATAAAAGGATGAAAAAATGTATTTCAAGCAAATAGAACTATGAAACAAGCTGGTGTAGCCATTTTAATACTTAACAAAATAGACTTCAAATCAAACTAATCAGAATAAATACAGAAGGATATTAGAAATCCATTGAGTTTACTGAAGTAAGAAGAAAACTCTTAAGTGCAGGAAGCTAGTCCTATGGCTAGAATACTTAATTTTAAAGATAGATAATACTGAGTATCAGTGGCTCTGTTTTCTGACTAGAGATAATATAACAAGTACCTTAATCTCCCACTTCTCACAAAGATGGACTGCACCTTAAAACTGGAGCTGTTATTATGACCTTTAAATTATAGAGGGAAACTGGGATGGAAATGAGGTGTCAATGATCTTTGTCAAATTGTGATCTTGGTTTTTGAAACCTGAAGACATCGAAATCCCTCCCTCCTTGATTATTCAAACCTGGTTATTCACAGTAACTCCAAAGACATCTTTATAGTCAAAATCCCACGTAAGCTGTTCTTGTAAAGTATTCTATCACAATAAGCCAAGTAACTATAGGTCTAAAAAGAAGGTTTTGTCATTAGCATTTATTGCACTTGCAAAGGACTCTTCTAATCATATCCAAACAGTCCTAGCACTGAAGTCTGATGCCTTGAGCACCTATGTTGACATGTACACAACTCTCCCACCACAAAATTAAAAATAAAAATAATTAAAAATAAAATAAATGTTAAAAAAAAAAAAAACAGCTCGGATGTAGCCCATAGACTCAGTCTCCAAGTGGGTTCCCTAGTTAGGGGAGCAGGAACTTTCCTGGCATGAACTCAGTGGCTGGCTCTCTGATCACCATCTGTGGCAGGTTGGGGATAGAGATGCAGCCTTAACAGGCCACAGAAGAAGACAATGAAGCCAGTCCTGATGAAAGAGACTTGATAAGCTAGGGTCAGATAGAAGGGGAGGAGGGCCTCCCCTATCAGTGGACAAGGGGAGGGCATTGAAGGAGAATAGGGAGGGAGGCTGGGGTGGAAGGAAATAAGGAAAGGAGACACAGCCAGGACACAAACTGAAAATTTGTAATAAATGATAAAAATTTAAAAGAAAAGAAAATCCCAACAAAACAATTAAAAAAAAAAAGAATAGTAACAATCCCCCAATACAGGCTTTTGTACATAGTCTTGTGATAATATCTAACTAAAAAGTGAAAATGTCCCTTACCACATCCCATTCTCAGAATTATTAATCATTCATTAAAATAGTAAGATATTAATCACAATATAAACAACACAGAGCAAAATTAGTACTGATATATGCACTGACCTTCCAGTAGTCAGTCTGTAAACTGTAATATTTCTGGTAGGAAGACAACGCTGAAAAAGAAAAACAATTAATCAAATTGTGCCTCAAGTTTACATAAAATAGTAAAGTTCAATTTCTCAATCTCCAACAATACCATGAGTTCTGTAAAAGTAACTTTCCAAAAAAAGAAAATCCATAGAGATTCTACAAGGCTAATAAACTAAATTTTTTATTAAGGAAATGTAGTGCTGCAGATTCACAGCAAAATTATTTTTTGTTGTTTGGGTTTTCAATGTTTTGGTTTTGGTTTTGGTTTTTCCAGACAGGGTTTCTCTGGGTAGTCTTGGCTGTCCTAGACACACACTGTAGACAAGGCTGGCCTCCAACTCACAAGACAGCTGCCTGCCTCTGCCTCTCAAAGTGCTGGGATTAAAGGCGTGCACCACCTCTGTTCTGTTCACTGTAACTCTAAAATTTGGAAAGCAACTAACTTACAGAGATCTGCCTGTCTCTGCTGGAATTAAAAGCATGGGCTATTAATTCCCTGTTCAAATATTTATCAAATCACTCCAAATCACTCCAACTCTTAAGAGAGTTAGAAAACAAGTTTGAACTGTAGTAATCCTATGAATTTAATTAAAACATTTTAAATCTCTTAGCTGTCTTTTTAATGTCAAACAACAAACATATTCCTTTTATTTAAGAAGAACACCCAAAACCCGATGTCCATGGGTCATGAGGAAATCTACAGTCTAACATTCTCAAATGGAATTAAGACGTGACTTAAGAAAATACATTTTCATTTCATACCAGTAAGGCTTTTGGTAAATTATCATTTGATAATCTTTTCAAGGGGGGAGGAAGTTATCTCAAGTGCAGCAGATCTGGCACCTCCCCATAGTGACAATGGGATGTTTGGCTACTCCAGAGTCAGTGCCCCATTGGTGCAAAAACTGTATAAAATTGCCTGTTCCTGCTCTACCAGTTTTCTGAAATCTTCCTTTCATGCAGTTTGCCAGGGACCTGGGCACAGATTGTTGGAAGGTTCCTTTTGTTTTGATTCCTAGTTTTTTGTTTGTTTGTTTGTTTTCCAAGACAGAGTTTCCTAGTGTAGCCTTAGCTATCTTAGACTCCTTTTGTAGACCAGGCTAGCCTTGAACTCAAAGAGATCCTCCTGCCTCTGCCTTCCTTAGTGCTGGATTATAGGCCTGTGCTATAATCTGGCCAATATTTTGTTTGTTTGTTAGTTTAAATGGGGGTCATTTGTTGTTTTGAATCTTTGTTTTTTTAAATTCTTTATATGTTCTGGATATTAATGTATCCAGATATATACATGGTAAAGACCTTCTATTCTGAGGCTGAGGTTGATCACATCCTATGTTATAGTGAATCTTAATTCCTTGCAGATGGAGAAAGTACTTTCTTAACACCTGCATCTTGTTGATAGTACCTATTTTTTTCCTTCTGGCAGTTTTAGCCTTTAGGTTTTAAATTGAGATCTTTGATCTACTTGCACCTCATTGTTATGTGGATGCCTACTTGTCTATCCAGTTTTCATTTTTTCCCAGTACCATTTGTCAAAGATACTGTCTTTTCTCCAAGTATGTTTTTTGGCCTCTTTGTCAAACATCAGATAGCTAGAAGGATTTGTTTTTGTTTTGTTTTGTTTGTTTTGTTTTTTAACACAAAGGGATTCTTTGTGTAGCCATGGCTGTCCTGAACTTGTTTTGTGGACCTGGCTAATCTCAAACTCACAGCAATCTGTCTGCCTAAGCCTCCCTGAGTGGCTGGGAATCAAACGCATGTGCCTGCATGCCCTGCTGACTGGAGATTTGTGTGTGTGTGTGTGTGTGTGTGTGTGTGTGTGTGTGTGTGTATTTGTGTGTATGTGTATGTGTGTGTGTATTTACACTCATTTTAAATCTGTTTCTGCTCAGAATTGACTATTTGATTTTTCTTGTTCTATGTGATTTTAGGAATTATTTTTCTTTTTCTATGTAGAATGTTATAGATACTTTTGAGATTGCACTGATTCTGACAGTAGGATGGCCATTATCATAATATTAATTGTATGGATTTATGAACATGATATATCTTTTAATTTTCTAGTTTCTTATTCACTCTCTTCAGAAATTTTTACTGTAAGCATCCTTCACATCTTTGATTATTTTTATTAAAGATGTTGTCTTTGATGCTCTGTAACTAGGAATATGTACATCAAGTGTGTACACGATCTCTTAATTATTTTGTCTGTTGTTGCATATGAAGGCTATAGAAAACTGCACAACTACTATAAACATCCTGTTATACACACAGATCCTCCATTTGAAATAATGTTATAGGAAGATTGGTAGGTTATACTTAATTAAGTTTATACAGTATATAGTATATGCACAAAAATTTGTATTTTGTAAAAAAAATTTCAGCTATCAGTCTTAGAAAAAAAATTTTTTGATTGGAAATATTAACCAACACTTAAAAACATTATAAAACATACCCACAACCTAACATTCTAATTTGTATTTTGTAAAAAAAAATTTCAGCTATCAGTCTTAGAAAAAAAATTTTTTGATTGGAAATATTAACCAACACTTAAAAACATTATAAAACATACCCACAACCTAACATTCTTTGTCTGCACTAATACTGCAAACCTCTAACCTAGCAATATTTAAACTACTCATCATAAAAAGAAATATACAATAAAAATTCTCCTGGAGTCTTATCATATGTTCACTGACTAATATTTAACCTTGTTTTATGGGTTCTTCTATTTCATAGTGTCTTACTTCATATGTACCGTTGACTTATTGCTATTGAGCTCTCATGGAAAACATCATTAATAATTCATAAAAATTATTCATGTTTTATTATGACATTAATAAACTTTCTGAAAAAGAATCTTCTTTATGGATACCCTGTGCCCCACATGATATTTAATGTAATGATATTTATAATTATTTTACATTGCATATGGAGTTTAGATAGGTATTAGGCATGGAGCTCAGGATCTCAAAGATGCAAGCCTTCCTACCACTCACTTCCATCCTCATTTTCTAAATGTAACCTTATTACAAGTAGTTCACAGTTCTTCATCAATTATATTTGCTAGGAGTTACAACATATCTTTCAAAATGTTATCTGCATGAAAAATTATAAGTCATGCCTTTAAGACAGCCTTTTTTCCTTACTAAGGAGATACAGCTATAGAGGAGAATTAAGTGTTTTTTATTTTTTTTATTTTATGTGCATTGTTATTTTGCATGCATGTATCTCTATTTAGGGTGTCTCATTCCTTCAAACTGGAGTTACAGAAGGTTGCAAACTGCCATATGGGTGCTGGGAACTGTGTGTAAGTCCTCTGGAAGAACCACCAGTCTAACAACCATCTTTAGTGAGATCTGGTGCCCTCTTCTGGCATGCAGGTGTATATGCGGCCATAACACTGTATACATAATAAATAAATAAACCTTAAAAAAAATTTGCTTTATTTAAACAATCCAACTCAAAAGAAATTATGTGAATTTCTTTACAGTGTTATGGCAACAGACATTTGCTTCATTGTCTGTTTGAGACAGTGTCTTGTAGTCCTGGCCTGCCTAATCCCTACTGGCCTCAAATTCAGAGATCCTACTGAATCAGCCTGTAGAGTATTAAGAATAAAGGTGTGTGTCCCTAGCTTCACAACTGACTACTTGAACAGGCTTTTAAACACATTCTAACTAAAATGGTAACTATTAAACTAAGAAACATGTATTTTCTACACTTTCCTAAAACTACCCATTTATATATATAGACAAGCTATCAAAATTGCTTTGAACCATAATTAAGATTTTTAAAAAAGACTTCCAGAAAAGCATACAAGCAGTGTACATATAGGATATTAAGAGTTTTACAGAATCATCAAATGTACTAAATATTTGCATATAATTAGATTTAAAATTTCACCATTCTGTAAAGGAGCAAATACCTCCAATAACCAAAACCACACAACCATATAACAAACATAAGTTACACATTTTAAAAGAAAACAATTACCTTTTGAATAATCTTCCAGTAAGAGATTGAAGTGACCTAACTGACAAAAGAAATCAGATTCCACTTTTCCTTCAGCTTTTACTATTAAAGATTCATAGCAGTGAATAGCCTAAAAATAAAACATACAAACATTTAAAAATAAAATAAACTCGACATTAAAATTAATAAAACTCTACCTCAAAGAATGCATACAATTTGTGACTATGGAAATCATAACTCACACATTAATATTTAATGTTTTAATATTTAATTAATATTTAATAATTAACATTTAATATTCCCTATTAAATTCAAAGGATTTCACACAATATGAGTAAAGACTTCTCAATAACAAGTTGACACATTTAATCCCATGTCTTGGGGAGGCAGAGTCATGTGTATATGTGTGAGTCTGAAGCCAACCTAATCTACATAGCAATTTCTAAAACTGCCAGGGATACATTGTGAGATCCTATCTCAAAAAAGAAAAAGAAAAAAGAAAAAAGATTTTCTACCATTGTGAACAGTAATGATCTGCATATTGTTATTCTTAAAATAAACAGAAAGGAAACAGTTTAGCGCTTGGAGGCAGAGACAAGTAGATCTCTGTGATTCTGACGAAAAGGAGTCCAGGAATGGCCTGTTTCCAAATAAATAAATAAATAAATAAATAAGTAGAGGTGGCTTGGTAGTTAAGAGTTCTTCCTGCTCTTAGAGAAAACCATAGTTCAGGTCCTACTGCAGGCACCTATACCCACATACACACACACATACATATAAAGATACATATACAAACACACACAGACATGCTACACACACATAATTTTTTAATCTATTTTTAAAAAAGAAAAAAGTTCTACACAAAATAACAAAGGAGTACATTACTAAATTTACAAAAGCGTTACAAGGCTAAATTGCTGCTTGTTCTTTATCACATAGCAAAAAAAAAACTAAAACAGGAACAGAAAAAAATATATTAAATTCAAAATTTATATAATCACAATTAATAATCACATAGTAAATCCAAATAAAGGTGTAACTTCAGTTTTCATACAACAGATTTTACAGAGTTCATTATATATCTTACTTTATTCCTATAATCCTAGCATTTACTGAACATAAAAAGAGGTCAGCCAAACCAAGCGTTAAGGTGCACTTTAATCCCAGCACTCTGGGAGGCAGAGATGTGCACATCTCTATGATTTTGAGGGCAGCCTGGTTTACAAAATCAATCCAAGACAGCAAGGGCTACAAGACAGGGTTTCAACATAGGGAAACCCGGTCTCGAAAAAACAAAAAAAGGAGGAGAAGGAGGAGTAAGAAGAGGAGGATCTCAGCCAGTATGAGCCAACTAACCTACATAGTAAAAAATAAATAAAAATATTAAAAATTTTAAATAAAAACAATTTTTTAATTTTAAAAAAATTAAAAATAAAAAAAAAAAAACTACTGCAGTAGCTTAAATGAGAATGGTCCCTTAGGCTCCTATGTTTGAATGGTTGGTCCTCAGTCAGTGCAATTGTTTTGGAGGTGTGATCTTACAGAAGGTATATCATTTCAGGCAGTCTTTGAGGTTTCAAAGGCTACTTCAACTCTTTCTTAATTATCATTATTTATTACTTCTTTATTTGCCTATTTATGCAAACTCAGATATAGTTTTCTAAGAAAAACTATATCTGAGCATTTAAGTACCACAAACTCCAAGTTTTTTTTAATAGCTATTCCTCTTCACATATTTCTGTTTTGTTTTTATTTTTCAAGACAGTGTTTCTCTGTGTTTCTCTGTCCTGGAACTCTGTAGATCAGGCTGGCCTAGAATTCATAGATCTGTCTGCCTCCTGAGTCATTTTACATATTTTAAACACTTTTTAACACTATCTAAATATATAAAAATACACAGGTAAGAAAAAAAAAGAGGTAAAGGGTGAAAAGTAAAACTAGAAATCATGTTTATTAACAATCAGACCCTAACTAATTAGGCATGAGACTAGCTTGCAATGTCTTTACAAACGTTTTAGAACCTACTCATTATGCCTTTTGCCAAAGATTCATTTCAAAAAAGACAACTAGTATGTAAAACTTACTACTTAACAATATAGCAGAATATAAGTTCATCTATTCAGACACAGACTTCACATATAACATTCTAGGTTACACCAAGTAGTTCTCTTAACTATTAAAAAAAAATTTCGTTTCTTGTCCCTCTTGTAGTATATTTTCTTTAGTAAAACTTTTTTTAATCTTTTCTAATCTGATAAAGATATGGAACTGGGATTCACTCATACTTTTTTTTTAACTATTTAACAGGAAAAAAAGTAACAGTAAAGCAGCCAGCGTTTTTGAAACTTTAGAATTGTCTGTTTTTCAATGTTTTCAAACTAAATATTCTATATGTTGTATTTTTAATGAGACCATAAAAAGGCATTAAATACAAATACTTGATTTATTTTTTATTTCCTGATACAGAGCCTCATGTTGTCAAAACTGGCCTGAAATTTACTATGTAGTTGAGGATGGCTACTAATTTCTGGTCCTCTTGCCTTCTCCACTGGAATGTGAGAATTACAAAAATTTAACACTATTCCAGCAGATATGATGATAGGGTTCCAATGCTTTGCTTTGTGAATGCTAGGTAAATAATAACATTATTTCATCAGCCCTTGGTTTCTTAAATCTGTATTAAGAAAGATTTCCCGCTTTAAACTCTGAAAAAAAAAAACTTAAAAGACCATTATACCATAATATGACTTTTATTTTCATTACTCTCAAAACCTTTTAAAGTTTTTCAGCAACGGTAAGGGTAAGAAAGTGAGACTAATTAAGAAACAAAACCACTTCCTCTAAACCATACACATTTAAGTAGCTTCTAACTCCCTACTCCAGCTCAAGGAAAGCCAGTGTGTTCTTTTGTTCTCCTTGAGACAGCCAGGGCACAGAAAAAAAAAAAAAAAAAAAGGGGTTGCGGGGGTAGCTAGGAGAGATGGCTCAGAGGTTAGAAGCACTGGCTGCTCTTCCAAAAGTTTTGAGTTCAATTCCCAGCAATCACATGGTGGCTCACAACCATCTATAAGGGAATTGGGTGCCCTTTTCTGGTCTGCAGGGCATACATACAGGCAGAATATTTTATAAATAAATAAATCTTTAAAAAAAAATTTTAAATGAAAAAAGTTATCTTAGAAAGGTCTTCAATACTAAAAGCATTGGAGAAGAGCTTAATTGAGCAGGGTAACTTAAAAAAAACTTACTAAAGAATTTTAGTATTCAGATTAAATTGTTTAAGAGGATAGAGCCTGGAAAATAGCTCAGCAGGTAAATACTTTCTGCCAAGCTGGACAACCCTCATGCACATGTACACAACATGCATGAACACAAATATCTTTTAAGAGGTTAAAGATATATCCAGGCGCTAAGAAATTAATAAATTAGGAGCAAGTACATACTTTAGGAAAGATGTTAAAAGTCCTTCAAGCCAACATTAAAAGGTGAAAAAGAAAAAAAAATGTAAATACGAATAGAAACAAAAGAATTAAGAATACTAATGAGGCAGCAATGGTGCACACCTTTAATCCCAGCACTTGGGAGGCATAGGCAGGTGAATCTGGAACTACCTCTGGAGACCAAGCGTGGCCAGCTTGGTCTCCAGAGGTAGTTCCAGGGCAGCCATGGCTACACAGAGAAACCCTGTCTCAAAAAATCAGAGAGTGAGAGAAACACTGTACTTGTAAATATAAATACCTTTCTTAAATTAATTTTTTTCAAAAATATGACTATTAAAAGTAAAAATAGGTCCAGGAACTTCACTGTCCTCTAACCTCAGGAAATATGCACAAACCTCAACACAATATTTTATTAAAATGTAGGCTAAAAATAAAATAAAATAATATATAGGCTAAATTAACAATGTTCCTATCTCATTATAAGAAAAAGACCTCTTCAAGTTGAAGGCTAGCCTGGTCCATATAATTTTCTAACCCAGCCTCAGCCTCAGAGGAACAATGTTTTAAAAGTAAAATTTAGGAGATGAAAAGATAGGTCAGCAGTTAAGAGTATTTAACCGCTCTTCTAGTAGCTGACCATCTAGAAGATCCAGAAACTTCAGGGACATTAACAACCATCTGTAATTACATTTCTATGGGATCTATTGGCCTGAGTTAGCATTACAGACACAATGTGGTACACAGAAATATATACAGATAAAACAGCCATACAAATAAAATAATGGTGAAATAAAATTTAGGGTTGAAATGATGAAATATGCCTTTCTTCCCAACACTCAAAGGTAGAAGAACCTCTGAGTTCCAGGCCAGCCTATACACAGTGAGTCTCTGCCTCAAAATAATAACTGTTATTATTGTTATTATTACTATTATTTTGGACCACTGACAATATTTATTTAGGACCACTTGGATAGTTCAGGGAGTAAAGGCATAGTTTGCCAGGTCTCACTCAAAAAACTTGTTTTCAGCCCGCTGAGTGCAGCCATTACAGGAAAGTGTCACCATGCCACATGAAAATAGTTCATTAATTGTAGATTTTAAAAACTGTCATATGACCTTTCCATTTGTTTTTTGAAATTTCTAGATGTAGCCCTGGCAGTCCTGGAACTCACCCTGTAAACCAGGCTGTCACAGAAATCTGCCTGCCTCTGTTGCCCAAATGCCAGGATTAAAGGTGTGCACCACCACTGGCAGACAAAAAAAAAAAAAAAAAATTCCTTTTTGGGACCACACTGTCCAGGAACTCAGTATGTAGAACAGATTGTCCTCCAATACACAAAGATTCAACTGCCTCTGCATCACAAGTACTGGAATTAAAAGGTACATCACCTGCGTCCATCATATGGCCTCATATACTTCACAGTTTTTAATATAATTGGTCATCTTAAATTATAATACATTTTAAGTGAAAACATTTCAATAGCTATAAAAGAGTAGTGTCCCTCACCTGCAGCCTCAATACAAAAGTATTAAATTTTATAAAACAGGCAGTTTTAGTGATACATGTCTTTAATCTCGGCAGTGAGAAAACAGCCATTTCTGTCTGTGAGTTCCAGAACCATATAGTGAGACAAGGTCTCAAAATAATAGGAGTCATTCTGAAAATATATTCAACACCATGTCTATGTTTAATGTATAAGAACTACTCAATAAATTCAAAAAATTTAAGACGGTTACATAGTACATAGTATATATATCTTTAAAAGCTAGACAAACCATATTTTAAGTTTTTACCATAAAAGTCTTAAAGTGTGAGGAGGTAAATGTTTAAATTAAAATTACCCAATGTATATATGAAACATTACTTGTAACTTATTGATAAACAGATAAACAGAAAATATTATGTTTCTACACAAAGCACTTTACAAATGTTTAAATCCTGGGCTAAAGAGATGGCTAAGCTCAGAATCAAAACAAACAAAAATTATATTTTACAAGTATCTAAATGTGATAAATACAAGATACATATAAGAATCTCTTTTAAGGCTTTAAAAGGACTTGATAATTGTACTTTTAAGTAATAAGGAATAATTTTTAGTAAGCTGTACTAGACAGGTTTAATATTTTTCTTGTAAAATTGCCGTTTCCCCTCTAAAACTACGTTTCGTTTCTTCTTGCACTATTTCCCGCCATCTTGACTGATCTCAGCAGCCATTAACTAAATGACAGTGCCAAGTTTCAAAGTGGAAATGCCTTCTGCTCTTTCATACTGTGGAAACAAAACTCCAAGGACGAAAAAAATTAACTGTGCAAAATGGCATTCACAGTATTATTTCTATGGTCGTTGCATCCTAAATAAGTCCCTTTTAAGTATACAAACTCTTCAAATCCAGGTATTTGTGAAATTTTACGTTATGAGAAAACGGATATATCGAAAACGTGTGCACATCACAAGCAATTAAGATAACCAAACGTACACTCGCAAACTAGTGATTTTCGTAACCTGAGTTCTGAAATTGGAGATACACAGATCTTACCCAAAAGCTCTAAAATAATGCTGTGGGCTGTATGCTGAGGCAGGGCCTCAAACTACCAGGAAGGTAAGGGAAGAAAGGGGAAATGGCCAGCGTGGGGAGGAGAGAGAGCGCAGTGTCTTAGATCCTAAAGTTTATAGTGAGGACTTTCAGGGTAGGGATATGCTCTAGGCATGGAAAACACAAAGCTTAGGCAAAAATTAAGCAATTAAGTCCAAACGTAGTTGCTGTACCTTGTTCAATAGCGTCTTCGTTCTGGCGCCATCTTCGCGTCGGTTTAAGAACCCGAAGAAGCTGCTGTGAAAGAAATACATGATTTTTGTTAATGCTCACCGAAACACATGAGTAACAAACATCTCAAAACACGGGTAGCATTGCCTGACAGGCCGAAAAAAAAAAAAAAGTCTCCACTGCAAACAAGATGCAGTTTAGTCTCCTGGTGAGTGTCATAAACCCAGAGAGATAACCTGTCCGTATCAGCAGCGCGTACCTATCCAATCCACAGAGTGTCTTCTTCTCTTCAACTGTGAGACTGAAGGGTCCCACTTCGCTCTCGCCAGTAGACTTTTCCGCCGCCATTTTCTTTTCCTCATCACCAAAGAAAGCAGTAGCGAGGGACAATCAGTTTCATTTCATAGAAACGGAAAAAAGTGTCCAAGTTCTAAGATTATGGTCACCCACCACAGTCTAGCTCTGGTCTTGAAATGATGGCCTCAATCTTTACTTGAAACTACCACGTCAACTTTACGGACGCAGCTGTGGCCTCGATAAATTTCAAGGCAGAGAAAGCGTTAGATACTATCACGTCACATCAAGACGCGGATGGTGACTGCAAGAAGCCGGAAGCAGGCATTGTTGTAGAACCTACGCGAGATTCTTAGAACCTCAAACTTAGCGAATAAAGTTGTTGTAATAGTGTCAGTGTGAAACTCACGTAGCCGCTGAACCTCTCCCAAAAGCTAGCCAGGCTCACCAATGGAAGTATCCGTTTTATCTCACGTGACTTTTGTTGATTTACGTCATCACCGGTGCAGCTAAACTTGCTAGTTAGCTAGCTTACAAAGTCTGCCTAAAAGCTTCACTGAATGCGTTGAAACTAGTTTTACCTGTGCTAGGTAACTCGTTCTTAAACCAGAGTAAGTATACTGGCCTTTTCATTTGATTGCTACTTTGGTCACACAAGGAGCAAACAGAAATAAAAATAATTTTTAAAGTGTAGCGTCCCCAGGGCATGTAAATGTCAGGGAGCGAACAAATGGACTTTTTTTTTCTTTTTATACTTTCCTGTTGCCCTACAGAACATCATGTAAAGTTCCCAAAGTACCTACTCCTTTGTCCTAGATTTAGCAAACTATAAAAACAAAAGCCTGAGGCAGATGATTCACATTTGAGAAAACAAAATTCATTCAGCCAGAGTTAAGCTCTTCCTCACCGAGTAACTGTGGGTCGGTTCTGTTACTACCACAGAAAAACTTGTTCTCATTGATCATCCATCAGCCCAATTACATCAAAGCAAAAACTTTACAAAGGTTATGTGACTTTAGTAGTAGCCGACAAACCATAGTGAATGAAGAGTTCTTTACAACCAAAAGGCTTTTTGGTTTTTTGCTTTTTTTTTTTTGTTTTTTTTTTTTTGTTTTTGTTTTTTTGTTTTTTTGCTTTTTGTTTTTTGTTTTTTTTTTTCCTTTTGTTTTGTTAGAAATTTGGAATTGGTTTGTATTATCTTATACTAACTATGCCTGGAAGTGCAGTATGACCCTGGCTCCCCATCCCTGCAGCCAGGATTAAACACACCCAGGGTTATTTGGCTTCTTGTTTTTGTTTTTGTATTGTTTCATTTTGTTTTGTTCTATTGTTTGGTTAGTTAGGTTTGGCTTTTGTTCGTTTATGTTGTTCTTCTTTGTTGTTGTTGCTAGATTTAATTTTTTAAATAGCATCTTTTATAAATTCAGAATAATCTCAAACTTGCCAGGACTGGCTGGCAGACACTTCCTAATCCTTCTTTAAATAAAACCTCTACTCCAAAACTAGGCCCATAAAACATGCCTATGTCTTCCAGAAGCCTTCCACCATGGAATTCCAGAAAGAAGCAAAACATCTTTGCAGACCTTCAAAGGAAGTGTCAAGGTTGCAAAAACAGGCTATCTGATTTATTTCTTAATCCTAAAAACAGGAGATATCAAAAATAATTGGACCTATTTCCTCAACTGCACTCTCTGTAGTTTCAAGAACACAATTTAACTGGTAACACAGAATCTGGGCCTTTTAAAACCAGACCCTCTGTCAACGTTCCTACTCTGCACTACAAAAACTGATTCTACTACTCTCCTGTAAAACACCAGCTGCATTGTTTGAAGTTGCCAACCTCTCAGACCAGTAAAAATCAGTTCTGGGTAATATGTAAAGTAAACCTGTAAGGACTGCTTGCCCAAAGAAAGCAATTCCTACCTATTCTAGGCAGTGTTTTTTTTTTTTTTTTTGTTAGTATGTTTGTTTGTTTTGTTTTGTTTTTTGTTTGTTTGTTTTTATGTGCATTGCTGTGAGGATTTCAAATCCCTTAGAATTGGAGTTATAAACAGTTGTAAGCTGCCATGTGGGTGCTAGGAATTGAACCCGGGTCCTTTGGAAGAGCAGACAGTGCTCTATTAACCACTGAGCCATCTCTCTAGCCCGGCAGTGATTTTTTTATGAGATAACATCAAGTATATTTAACCTCAATAAACAAGGTTGGTTGCCCCAACTACACATACTTGCTTACACATAGGTGAAAGATACACAGACTGGAAGTACCCCCAGGATGCTTACCACTGATTGAATTAAGGTGTAAAGTACCATAGCCTTGTCAAGCTTTGTTTTTATGAGCACCTGGCTAACTTAAATTCAGGACTGTTTCTGTTGGAATCCTGAGTAATGGACCTGGCTAGTGTCCATTATCCTAGCCAAAATTAAATAGAGCTTGATTTAATTGGATAATTGTGGAACTTGTCTTTTTCCTAGCAATTCTGAGATTTAAGAGTTCTGAAGCCAAAGTAGTCTATTCATTCATTTTCCTCTGCTGACTCATTCCGTATACCCCTGTTCCCCATAAAGACAGGCATAGTTGCAAAATCCAACCCAAGAACAGAGTAGGCAAAGGCACACAGACTTCTCTGATCAATGCCAAACTATTCTGAATACAGAGACCCTGTCTTACAACAAACAAACAAAAACTGTGTTTTATATATACACACACACATTTTTTAAAATTTTTTAAATCAAATACTCTTTTTGGCTTAAGGACACAGCTCAATGATAGAATGTGTTTAAATTTCCAATTCCTAGGAAAATAGATTAATTTAAATTAAAATAAACAACTTAATTTAAAAGATCTCTAGGGGCTAGAGGCAGACTGAAAAAGGCATCCTTTAAATCTACTGTGTATCATTGGTGTTTTGGGGGCAATGCACATAGGACAATATATGGGTTAGGAACAGTAGGATGAATGTTCCATTTATTGACCTCTCTGAGGTCCTGAACTGGCCAATAGTTATTGGAATGCGGCTTCTTAACTGGTAGCAAGGGCATGTTCCAGGCTGATTGTCATTGCCTGAGAACCCCCAACTCTAGTAACCGACAGATGTAAGGGGTGATGCCCTGCTTGGCTTCTAGAGGCATCAGGTACTGCCAGACCTTGGCTGGATCCACACCAGACTTTAGTTCAACAAAAAGAGATCTATGCTTAGCCAATCCCATACCTCCTGTCTCTGCCCATTCTTGGGGGAAGTTCTCTAGCCAGACCTCTATGGCAACATCCAGCTTTACCTGTATCAAAAAGTCTATATTCATTGGCCAGTGTGGTGGTGAGGACATACGCTGGGGTCCCCTGGTGGTCAAGGCTTTTCACACCATCTGGTGAAGAATGTATTTGGGCTCCCAGTTTTGTCAGGAGATCTCTCCCCCGCAGAAGATAGGATCAATATAGTACCACTATGAATGAATGGGTTACTAGACCTTTTCCTAGGTCCACCATTCTTCGAGTAGTCCATGGGTATTTTTTCATTCCAATAGCCCCTTGTACCCAAGATTTTTTATTGGACAGGGGACCCTTTGGTTTCAGTAAGACTGAATGTTAGCCTCCGGTATTAACCAGGAAATCCATTGCCTTCCCCTCCACTTTTAGAGTTACCCTGTGTTTGGGGAGAGGGTCTGAACCCATCCCCATCAGTCCTCACTATCATCTGCCACCAGGGGGAGTGATTTTTTAGCTCCCCAATTCTTGGGACATTCCTTTGCCCAATGCCCAGGAAGTGTACTGGTTACATCCTAATTTTGGCTTGTTCTTGTTCCACCTCTTACCTTCGATGTCCTGAACCATCTTCTTCAGTGTGCGCCTGCCATGACCAGTAGGCTCAGTGGCTGCTAGCAGAGCTTGCTATTTCTTTGTTACTTTGTAGATTGATCCTGATTTGCTTTTCCTCTGGACTCTCTCTGTTGTTATACACCTTAGCTGCCAATGTTACTAAATCTCTGAGATTCTTTTTCCTGCAAATTTTCTAGACCTTGGAGCTTTTTTCTAATATCTAGCACCGCCTGGACCACAAAGGACATTTCTACTGTGGTCTTATGCTCTAATGCCTCTGGATCATAAGGCGTGTATCTCCAGAAAGCTTCCATTTCTAGGAAAGCTGCTGGGTTTTCATGTGGTCCCTGCTTAAAATCCCACCTTAGTCAAATTAATGGGCCTCTTGTTGAGACTGCCAACAGGTCATAGACAAGGAGTTTCTCCTTACCTACTGCTGTGTTGTAGTTCCAGGTAGGTCTCTGCAAGGGGAAGCTGGTATCTATATCAGCCTGGTTGGTGGTTGGCTCCCCATTTGTGCCAGGAATCAATTTCCTAGCCTCCACCTGGATACGTTCCCTTTCTTCCTTGATGAATAAGATCTGCAATAGCTGCCGACAATCATCCCAAGTGGGCTGATGGGTAAAAAGAACAGTATCAAGCAATTCAGTAAGATTCTTTGGATCTTCTGAGAACTTAGCATGCCTTTCCTTCCAGTTGTAAAGATCACTTGTAGCAAAAAGTCAATATTGATGAAGCTGATTCCCATGTTCATCAGCTGGCCCTACTGCTCGGAGAGGCAGGACCATTGTGGAATCCACCTCAGGCATGGCTGCCCGCCTGCTTCTGCTCCCTTGAGCAGGTCCTTCTGCTTGGACCTGAGCCGCTGGGGCTTGCCTTCCCAAAGGTGCTGCAGGTGTGGCTTCTGCCACAGCTGTGGCCTCAGCTTCCCTCTGGGCTCTGCACCGTGGTGGTGCAGCCTGTGGGGGATTAGGGGAAGGAGGTGGGGGAAAGATTAAGTCCTCCTCTGTTCCTCCCTATAATAATGGATACAGAGGAGGTGCAGAGGCAGTTGGATGTGGCAGTTGGCTCTTTCCAGAAGTTTTGCTCTTCTGAGAAGTCCTGCTCTGGCTACATCCCTCTGCCATGGTCAGCACTGTATTGGCTTCTAGACCTAGATAAATTGGGTTAGCATGGAGGAAGGGTTTGAAAGACTTGAGCCATGAGGTGGGGTTAAATACCAGGTCCTCCCAGACCATGATGTACAGAAACTGATCTGGATGACCTGTGTCAGGTCTAAGGACTACTGATTTGACCGCTAGGATCAATTTTGGGTTAAAAGACCCTTCCCATGGCCATCCTATGTCAAAGGTAGGCCATTCGGAGCTGCAAAAGAGGTTGAATTTGTTAAGAGAAAAGGAAAGGTTCCATCACCTAGCTCTAACGTCTCTGAAGTGGACCAAGAGCAGGTCCAAGGGAGCGGAAGGAGTCTGTCCCATATTGTACATTGTCCAAGTCTCGTCCAAAGAAACAAGAATAGTCACCACAGACAGACACACACTCACAAAGCCAAGCAATAGATTCTGCCACGCAAGTGGGTAAAGAACCCAAAACCAGTACTTTGGCAAACTTCCTGTCTATGTGGGAGTGACCTACAGGCCTATGAAAGAGATGGGACCCCATGTCCCTCATTGTGCTATTGGGGAACACTGCCCAATCTGGGACGTCTCCCAAGATCCCTGTGGCCTCAGTCCACCAGCTTGTCAGCAGGTGTACTATGTATGACACGACCGATCCCTGACCACCCACTGTGTACCTCCTTGAGATCTCAAAAATACACAGAATAACAGAACAGAAACACAGAATTTGGCCAAGATGAAAGTGCTTACCCACGGTTCCAATCCTCTGGCTCAGGGGTCCTAGAGGTTTTGGGGTTCCTGGCCAATACACCACCATGTTGAGCCAGATTCAAGAGACCCCAAAACACCACTAGGAGTTTGCAGTGGTGCAAATCACACAAGGATCTTTATTCAAGCTTAAACTGAGGCCATCAATCTTCCCTGATGCAGCAAGTTAGAAAGGGAGGCCCCAAGTCTCAGGGAGGCAGAGTTTTTAAAGGAAAAAACAGCAAGTAGGGAATTCCAAGCCTTGGCATTACAGGGAAGGGAAAGTTTTGGGTGGGGGGTACAGCAATTGTGATGACCTCTAGGCTAATTTTTCAAGCCACCTGGCCAAACTAATATCTAAGAGAATCTGCTGGGTGGAGTGGAGGGCCCATTAACACATTCTGTGGCATTTATGACACCTGACAATGAGGACCCATTAACACAGTCTGTGGTATTCACAACAACCTTCAGGGTGGAAGGTTATGTGACCTTTCTCAGAACCCAAAGGCGGGGGTCAAGTCACTCCAAAGTCAGTCAACTTAAGATAGAATCTAAGAAACAAAATGGAGCCATCCTTGCCATCCTTAATTCCTTCACTCAGAGAAGGCATGGAGAAGAACCATCACCATTAAACATATTGTAACCAGATCCATTACTATGACAATCAAAACAAAGCCAAAAGGGATTAAAACACCCTCTGCCATGGCATTATTTATTTTAGATGCAGTTTTAGGCCAAGCACTGTCTAGAGATCTGTGTGCCTTTAGTTCCTTTCTTTGCTGCCATGGCTGCTGAGCTGAGCCAGCCACTGTATAAAGGAGCCACGCTTGTTTCTCCTTCTATTAGACTGTAGTGGCAGCCAGTTTTGTTATGTTAAGTCTCAGGTCTGCCCACAGTAGGCTGTCTTTCACTGCAGGGCCTGTTAAAGAGTCTCTTTTAGACAGTAAGTGACCTGGGAGATTTGAGATAATAAGTTTGGGTTGTATCACTGGGAGCTTATTTCCCCTACCAAATTATGAGAAAGTATGACTTAAAGGGTGCTGATACTTAGATTAGTTGGGCACCATTTGTTGTATTAGCCCATTAATATTTACTATTGATATATCTTTTAGTGAAGCTGCAGTTAATCCTAAACAGCTGTTTAACCAAATCACCACACATAGAGTAAGATGTATTTAATTAACCTAGATCACAATGCTGGGCAATAGTAACTCCATCCTAAACTTCCAAGCCTGTATAGTTTCATACCATTCAGATTCACGCATTATACTTGTTTTTAGTGATATCTTAAGTCCGGTTCATTACCCCACATTCTGAGACCTCTCCTCCAGCTTCTGCTCTCCCAGCCTCTCTCCTCCACTTCCCCTCTTACTGCTTCCTCTCCTCCTGCTCCCCCTTTCTCCCTCCTACTCCTTCCTCTCCATTGCTCAACATTGTGGCTGGTTGTTTTATTTTGGCATGTTTACACAAAGTTGAGACAGGTGATACTTAGAATAAGTATCACAATATAATGTCCAGATTAAAACTAGAGAGTAGGAGAGAAAAGTCAGCATTTGAATGAACAAGGGTAAAGTGTATACATTCCAAAAGAACATTATACCAACAGATATCTCTGTTTTTGTTTTTTGTTTGGTTGTGGTTTTTTGTTTGTTTGTTTGTTTTTGTCTTTGCTTTCTGTTTTTGGGCTTGACTTGCCTTGGGCTTTCTTTGAAGCACAGATGTATGGAGGGGCAGATTAGTTCTTGGTCTAAACCAGGTACATGGTTGGCAGGGCCAATGGCCTGGAGGCAGGCCCTTGTGTGGCCTGCACCTTTGGATTCTGGGATCCCAGGTCTTCCCATCCTAAGAGGCTGTGGTTGTTGATCTCATGGTCTCTGTGTACTCAGTTTGGGTCTCACTTGAAATATTCTCTGTACTGCTTTTGCACCCTTGCTAGATCAACTTCCTGCTGAGTTCTTTATTATTGAGCTGTTAGGTATTTAGTTATATTTTATTTTTTTAATATTTATTTATTTTACACATATGAATTTTCTATCTGCCTATAGACCTGCATGCCAGAAGAGGGCAACAGATCTCAATATAGATGGTTGAGCCACCATGGAGATGACAGATGTAGCCTATGGCAGCTCAGTCTCCAAGTGGTTTCTCTAATAAGGGAGTAGGAACTGTCTCTGACATGAACTCAGTGGATGACTCTTTGATCACATCCTCCTGAGGTGGGAAGCAGCCTTACCCAGGCCATAGAAGAAGACAACACAGCCAGTCTTGATGAGAATTGATAGGCTAGGGTCAGATGGAAGGAAGGAGGACCTCCCATATCAGCGGAATGTGGGAAAGAAAAAAGGAAAGGGGGAGGTGGGATTGAGAGGGGATGAAGGTAAGCACTACAGTTGGGATACAAAGTGAATAAATTGTAATAAATAAAAATATAAATTTTAAAAAATAAAAAATAATTTTAAAAAAGAGATACTTGTTTTCCATTTAATCCTTGTCTTCTTTTCTTCCTTCTGAAACACTAAGAGATGGCTGAATAGAGCAGCAGAATGGAGACAGAGGTATGCCCATCAACAAAACAGGGTTCATTTGGAAACCTAGTCATCAGTAAGCTGCAATGTCTAGAAATGAAGCCAGTACAGAATTCCAGCTACTTGGGTACACTAAAGAGATCAAGCCAAACATTGACTTGGAACTGTGTTTGAGAGATAATTTGTATGAAAGTAATGTGATAATGATGATATATATTCACATGTATATGTACGTTCACATTCACATGAATGTACATACATAAGTATACGTGTCTGTGTTTCAAACAAATGGTTTTTTCCTTTATGGTAACTAATCTATTAGAAACAGATTTTCAAAAGTCTTTTAAATTGGTGCTCATATGTTTTAAGGGTCAAATCCCAAAGAGTCTAGGAGGTGAGTATTTCACACACATTTCTCTGCCTTGTTTGCCTAGAAAACTCACTGATAGCTAATTGACAATACCAACTAGTCCTGAGTAATGAATGACCTACTGAAAGTTAATGCTTTTTGTTTCAAGAGTAATTAACTTGGCTAACATAGTTCACTCTTAATTACCAGAAAATACACTTCGACCTAACATTGCCATTTAATAAGGCTTAGCATTTGTTTTTGTTTGTTTTTCTTTTGCTCAGTGAAAAAAAAAATCAATTTTTCCTCTTCTCACTTAATATAAACTTAATGTTTATATTATAAACAGACAACTACACAGTATGTTCTGTTCTTTGAACAAAAGAACAACAATGTCACTCCACAGGATTAAGTCAACATTAAAGATTTCTTAGTATGAGTGCTAGAACTTCTTTTTATTCCTTATACAGAAAGACTTGACTTTGGTGCTAAAAGTTATTACATAGAAACTGGAATATAAAAAGTTGTGAGTTTTATAAATAGGCTACAATTTTCTTATGGTTTTTCTAAAATCTTAAGTTAGTAAGTCAAAATTTGAAATAATAGGGTGGCCTAGTCTTCTTATTGCATCAAGTTATTTATAACATACACTTGTAGATACTTTACTTTGAGTTCTGATGGCCATATAATGCTTTTTTTTTTCTCACTGAATAACTACCCAAATTGAACAACCAGTACATACATTGGAAGAAAGGCCTGTGCTCAAGGTTTATCATTTGTATATATACAAACAAATATATATATACATATATATGATGTACATATATAATATGTATATATTACTTGTTATAACGCAAATGAGCTATTGGAAAAGACTTTGATAATTATTTGTCTTGATGTTTCTAAGGAGAAATATATTTGGAAAATTTGCTTTTATAATGATAATTTAAGAAATGTAGACAGGTTTTCAGTCCTGATGTGCATTAAAGATGTGAAGGACATCATTGAAAATCTTTCTAACAGAGTGTCTATTTCTTGATTAAAATAAAATACCTCTGTGAACAAAACTGTTGAGTCAATTGGAATATAACTTACTAAATCTAACATATTAAAGCAATGTTTTCTTTAAAAGTCATGTCACCTTTTCATACATAGCAGTTTAGAAAGCATGGCTTTTTTATATATTTCTCCAAGCATGTTTACTTGAATAAAGAATTATATTTGTTTAGGAAGCTCTAATGATTTAATTTGGTTATGAGGTGGAGCTAATTCACATTCAAGTTGAACCAATGTTACCCATCTATAAAATTTTGAGTTGGATACACAAATGTTTGTTATCTTTTTATTATTGTTAATTGGGATCATCTGCTTATTAGTAGCACTTTTCCCAGGATTGGTAGGAAGTAGAATATATTTTGCAGTGGATTGGGGACAGGTAATGATGAAAACAGGAGGGACTGGGAAGAGGAGGAAGAAAATACTGAGATGACTAGAATCAGGAGCGCATTTGGAGGACAATATAGAAACCCAGTGCAGTGAAAACTAACAGAATGACGCTAGCATGAAGCAAGATTCCCAATGGTGGGGCTGGGACACCAACCTACCACAAAACCTGTGACCTACAATTTGCTTTCTAAATATGCTTATAAATACACATTAGAGTATTTATCAGCCCTTATGAGAGGTTCTTCTTTGTGCAGTGGACTCTGTTGAAGACACAAACTCACAGCAGGCCAAGTGCAAAAAATGCATATTTGTCAAGTGCTCAGACATCTTTATCTCACCTTCCCAGGCTTAGGGACTACTTTGGGAAAGGGAGGTAGAAGCTTTAGGTAACTTTTGTGAAATAGTATACATGACAAAGGAACACATTCATGAACTCATTATAGCTATGCTTACCCAAACAAGACCACCATAAAATTAGACCATCACCATTTCATCTTGCATAAGGATGGTTTCATAAGGCCCCATCCCCCAGTGTGGGACAATGGGCAAATATTGGGTGCTAGAGGAGGGGGTATCATAAAATTAAAAGAAAAATATTGCAGGTAAGCTACACTTTAACTTTATTGATGCATTAAGAACAACGGGGCTATTTGGGTGGTGCTTTATATATGTTTGGACAATTTGCTTATGTAAACATAAACAGCCTGGACTTGACTTTGCAAAATCCAGTAAAATTTGTTGATGCCTCTTGAGTCCAAAGGAAACCCTAGATCTCATAACTCCAAAAGGCAGTCCAGATGTCCAGAACTGAAATCAACCTGGAGTATTGGAGTATTTCTGGAGGTTAGATAAAATCCAGGAACTTATGTAGCTGGTTCTCCTCTACCAAAAGGAGACATTATCCCTTAAAATCAGCTGGAAGAACAAATGGCTACCTGTAGTTAGCATATCACTACTTATGCTGTTCTCTAAGCTCCCTCAGTGTCACAGGTACTGTCAAACATTTCAGAGTCTATGCTACTGTCTTAGCCCTTCTTACTTGCGCCCACCCCCTAAACTCACTCCAGCTCATGGGCTTCTGATTCTTGTTATAACCACACTATTTTCCATTCTCTCTCTCACTCTCTCTTTCTCTTCCTCTCCTTCGCTCTCTTATGTTCTATTTTCATCTCTTTTTGTCCATTCCTATCTCTCTCTTTTCCTCTATCTTTCAACTTTGCTCCTACTTCTCTCAAGGATAGGTTCAGTCTGCTGGGCAAGTTCAGTCTTCTCTGAACTCTATTTCTTCTGGACTTTGGCTATTTGGTATCCTATACCTACAGTAAAAACCATCTGCTTAATGATACTGTGAACATATGGTGTCAATTTATCCAATGCCAAGAAACTTTTAAAATTTGACATACTATATTTTAATTAAAATCTGTAAACAATTAAAATTTTATGAATGTATTATTATTATTATAAAAATTCTGTAAAGCCTTCAATAAATATAGTGTCTTCCATTAGAGAAATGTTGTTTTTTTAAATTTCTTTATGATTTTTAATTATTCCTAAAATAGTAAGTTGGTTGTCCTGATAGATGCTTCAAAGGATTGAGGATCAACTGTAGCAGCAACTAGATAAAAAAGCAAGAACTATTAGTAATACTAACAGGAACATCATTGGTAGCATTCTGAGAATGATCATGGGCAGAATCATTGCATCTTATAAAGCAATATCAGTGTCATTGTATATTATAAGGTATGAGAATTAGAGGCTTGTTTTGTAGATGATGTTTTCTCAGATGCTGGTTGTTTCAGAATATTTGTCTTCAAGATGATGTTTTCCCCACAATTTATGGTATAGACATAGATAAAGTAGACACTGATTTATTTAACAGATATTTTGTATATGCTTCAATACTCAGAAAATACAAGGTTATTTATCACTGGGACTAAAAAATAAATCTCTCATTCTAGAACCAACTAACATTAGTTGGTCTATTGTGGGTATTTTTGTTTGTTTATTTGTTTGTTTGTTTGTTGGCAAAACTGACTTTTAAATTTTTATTTGGTGCATTTTGAATATAATTGAGAAAAAAAAGCACCATTTCTTTTCTGGTACTATGTAAAGCCTAAACAGGTCTATAAGAAGCATGAAATTTATTAATAATAAATATTAGCACCAAAGAAAATTTGTTTTCTCGGACAAAAATCATCATGTATTTTAAACCATTGTTGTGGGCTTCCTTAGCCTGATCATCATTCTTTTAATTGGTAAAAAGCTTCTTTGTAAGATTCCCCAGACCACGCTTGCAGAATTCCATGTATTCTGTGTATCATCCATGTGCTCAGTCAGTGACAACAGGAAGAGCAAACCTATGTCATTATCATAATCAGTGGCATCACAAACAGAAGCAGGCCTGGTGTCAGTTGTTTTGCTTTGGCTGGAGAGTCAGTTGAATATGCTGCATGAATAGCAAGATCAGCAGGGCTCACAGTGTCATGGGGGCCACAAGGAGGAGCAGATTTGGAATAAGTAATGAGCTTGACAAAAGTCAAGAGCCAGATCAGCAGGGTCCATGGTATCATGAGTGCAGTGACCAAGAGTAGGCTCAGGATCAGTGTGTGGTTGGCCCTTGGATGCTCAGTGTAAAAAAGTAAAGCAAGTGGGAGAACCAGTTCAGCATTTCCAGCTTTGTACATGAAGTTTTGGTTTCTTTGTAAACTCATTTATGTTTATGTAAATATGTTTTTGTTTTAATCCCAAGTGTGGGATTTTAGTTTGAGTTTTAGATTTAGTTTGTCCATAGCTGTTAATTGTCTCATGTGGGGCGTGACTTTTGCCAGCTGGTAACAGTGTACCTCATGCCTCATGCAGCACAGAGAAGGATGCAGAATCTAGTACTCTGGGGAATGTAAATTGAGCCCAGAAAGAGAAACAGTGGTCTGTGGTGTTAGTATGTAGCAGTCTGAAGAGACCAGAGACTGGTGGTATGGAGGTTTATAGCAGACAGAGAGAAATGCTTCAGGGTGCAGCAGCTTGGAGGAGACTGTGGCTGTGTTTGCTGTTGACAGAGATTGGTCTATCCCCAAAGAGCCATCGACCCTAAACAGCCATGAGAACTAAAGGGGGTCTGTGGTCCCTCTCCCCACTAACCTTCTTTCTTTACCTAGAGTTTGGGAAGATTGTGGAAAGGAGGCAAAGGTATAAATACCCCAAATAAAGTAGAGTTTTCAAAACAAGTACTACAACATGCCACCTGTTTCATCCACATAACTTGTGTAGTAAGTAGGAATTTGCCTAATGTATGCAGTAGCCTGCAAATCAGCAATTCTATGCTCAAAGGAGCTAAAATGGGGAACATCCAGATATACAGACATCTTTAGGTTTAAAAGAAATATTGAGATGTTACTTTTCATTAAAAATTTAATGGTTATCATTAATTTTAGTACTTATCTGTTAATATCAGTCTTGATTTTAGACCCAAAATACTTGTTGCTCAGTCTAATTTAATCTTTACAGCCACCAATATCCTTTAATCTCTGCTTACATAAAAGGTCCAGAGTTTTCAGAACCTCAAAAGGGGACTTGCTCAGATTTATGCCTCACTGTCTTCTGTTCTTTGCTACATCATCATGCTCTGTATAAGGGGAAGAAATAAAAAGAAAAGAACAAAATGTGTTGTCTCCAAACTTCCTGACCTGGATATTACATTTCAGCCAGATTAATAGGATATAAAAATGAGAAACCTTATGATGAGAAGAACCTCTCTTCTTTCCCCAAGACCTTTTAAAATTGCCCATTAGAAACCTAGGATGAAAAAATAATGAAGGTGAACTCTGAAATATGCAAATTAAGTATGCCACTACTCATAGTAAACAGGAGTGGCTGACTTGCATGTATGAATTCTGGAAGTGCCTTCTGACGTCTCACTTCTTAACCATAACTGTTACAAGTGTGAGTGATGGTCTACTCCAGCACCATTGTGGCAGCTTGAATGAAATCAGCCCCCATACACTCATATATTTCAATGCTTGGTCCCCACTAGGGGGACCTATTTTGGAATGAGTAGGAGGTGTGGCCTTGTTAGAGAAGAAGTGTCACTGGGGCTGGGCTTTGAGGTTTCAGAAGACTAGTGCCATTTCCAGTGAGCTACCTGCCTCCTTGAGATTGTGAGCTCTCAGATGCAACAGGACCATACCTGTCTGCTTGAAGTGAAGTGATGGAACTGTATGTATCTGTTTGGAACTATAATCCTTGCCCAAAACTAACCATTCTATTAGGTCATGGTGTTATTGAAGCAATAGAGTGTTACTAATACAACCATTGACTACTTTCAATAATAGTGACATGAAAAAAGCCTGAAAAAGTCATTCAAAGCTCTTCACGGTAA
The DNA here is from genome assembly GCF_030254825.1 of Meriones unguiculatus. Classification (NCBI taxonomy): domain Eukaryota; kingdom Metazoa; phylum Chordata; class Mammalia; order Rodentia; family Muridae; genus Meriones; species Meriones unguiculatus. The sequence continues at coordinate 881,641 of NW_026843712.1, read as the reverse complement.
TAGCAAGTGTCACAAATAACACAAATAAACAATTCTGTAATGCTGGCTGACATAAGACACTCAGAACAGCCCATGAATTAATCAGATAAATTAAGCAAGTGGACGTTTTGAAAACAATTTGATGCTGTTTGGTGGGTAGAAAGACTCATCTATATTTACTTGATTACAAATAAAGTGTGCAGGCCTTTGTCATTCTTTACCACTCAGTGAAACTTGAAACTTAATAGCCTATTTTTTGCCTAGAATGACAAGTTTGCTGATGGTATGTTATTTAATTGAAAACTCACACAGTCTTTTTTTTTTTTACTTTTATTTTGTTTTTTATTTTTACTTCTTTTAGCTTTATACTTTTTTTATACTTTTTAAAATTATTTTTAATAATAATTTTTATTTTTTTATATTAATCAAAGGTTATTTACTTTGTTTCCCAGCCATAGCCCCATCTCTCATTCCCTCCCCATGCCTCCCTCATCTCCTCCCATGCTCCTCTCCAAGTCCACTGATAGGGGAAGTTCTCTTCCCCTTCATCTGACCCTAGCTTACCAGGTCTCTTCAGGAGTAGCTACAATGTCCTCTTCTGTGGCCTAGCAAGGCTCCTCCTCCCTTGGGGGAGAGGGGGTCGAAGACCCTGCCATTAGAAAACTCACACATTCTAAAACTTAGCCAGCATCACCAAATAATGTCGCACAAAGACAATTGAACAAAATAGTTTAAGGAGCATTGTTGGCAAAAGGAAAAAAAAAGATAAGGAAGTATTTTCTCTCAATTGTATATCATTTAATGGTAAGGTATAGCAGGAAATTACTAGATTCTAAGAGTTTATGTGCTTTTATGTCTAGTTATCTTCATGAACACCATGTGTGTGATGAAGCCCTTGGAAGCTTGAACCAGGCATCATATCCCTTGGAATTGGAATTATAGTTGTTTGTGTGTTACCATGTGAGTACTAGAAAGTAAACTGAGGTCCTCTAGAAAGAACAGTAAAGGTTTTAAATCTTGAGCTATCTCTCCATCCCTTTAAAAATGGGAAAGACAAATGGGATGGGCTTTGGAAATAGAAGAAAACAAGTAACAGGATAGAAGTCTACCACATAGGGCCTCTGAAAAACTCTGCAGGCACTCATGTGAAAGAAGGGGAAGTTAGTATGACCTAGAGAGGACAGGAGCTCCACAAGTTCCAAATATATCTGGGCACAGGGGTCTTTTCTGATACTGTTTCTCCAACCAAGGACCATGTATGGATATAACCTAGAACCTCTGCTCGGATGTAACCCATGGTAGCTACAATATCCAAGAGGGTATCCTAGTTAGGGGAAAAGGGACTATCTTAGACATGAACTCAACAGCTGGCTCTTTGACCTTTCCCCTCCCTAATGGAGGAGAAGCCTTGCTAGGCCACAGAGGAGGACACTGTAGCCAGTCCTGAAGAGACCTGCTAAACTAGGATCAGATGGAAAGGGAGAAAGACCTCCCCCATCGGTGGACTTAGAGAGGGTCAGGGAGGAGATGAGGGGGGGAGGGTAAGATTGAGAGGGATTGAGGAAGGAGGCTACAGCTGGGATACAAAGTAAATAAACTATAATTAATATGAAAAATAAAAATGTAATTAAAAAATAAAAATATGTTTTATAGTTTAGGTGTAAACATTTTATGCCTTATAAAATATTTCTGTATAAGGTTTAGGCAAATTATTAGTCAGAGATAAAGGTACAATGATTTATGAAGGGAAATTCGGATATGATTGATCCAGATGGCATATAAAATGGTAAATCTGCCAAAACATTTCAGGCATAAAATTAAGAGAGAATATTTTATGTTTGACAATAATGCATGACCTACCAAATATAACCATAATATGCTTCAGGCAAGTATAGTATAAAGGAAGTACAATACCATTGAATTTGACCCACTGTTTTGTACTAGGAAAGTATTTCAACATTGAGTAATAATAAACTATCCTGTAAGCAAAAGTTTCTAAATTAACAGCTCCTAACACCTAGTATGCAAGCCTATATTTACAAATTAATGTTTAATTCAAACTTTCTTAATATAAATTAATATAAAGCATCTTGAAAATACTAAAATCCTTATCACAGTATATGTCAAAGCAGACTATTATGTTTAGATACTTATAGAGGGAGGGTAGATGAAATTTACTATGGATTGTGTCTTTTAGAAACTTCAGAGTAGGTACTCCTATTGAGTCTTATCAATATGAATGCCCAAACATGACCTAAACAAAGATGACACCAATTAACTATGGTGGAAGGAGGAAAGCTCACTGGGCCTCAACTCTAAATAAAGAACTATGGGAAAGTAGGGAATTCTGAGAGGAGGAGAAATTTTCTTTTCAGAAAACAGCCTCTTCAAATAAATTATCTAATGCCAGTGGTCAGCCGTGAGATCATATAAAAAAATACATACATGTAAAATTATGCTAATTGAACATGTTTTGTTTATGTATTTAGGAATGTGTGTTTGTGTTAGTGTGGGCATGTGTGCACACACATAAAGTTAACAGCAACAAAAGAAAAAGAGGCCATGAACTTGAGAGCAAGAGGTCTATTGGAGGAGTTGGAGGTAGAGATGAGAAGTGAAATAATGATATAACTCAAAAATTATCAATTAGAAGAAAAAACACATATTAAGATATGCACATGTGTGCCTTCTATATCCAGGAAACCTGTGTACAAACCAGCACAGACACTGATCTAAAATGGCTCAAAACATCGGATTCAGTTTCTTATGGGTAACTGAAAAATCTGTATTTTTGAAGAAGTTTCTGAAATTTTTATGGCTAATTCAATTTATATAAGCAACTATGTATGTCATCTCTGGGCTGCAGTTAGTTTTAGTGATTTGATATTAAAATAGTTTGTACTATGTAAATATATGAGTGTAAAATATGTTGTTTTATAATCCAGTTATCTCAAAAGAGCTGTAAGATGAAGTTGGAATAACAGCTCAAAGTCTGTCTCAGTTTACTTTCTGATGCTGAGATAAAGAGCATTAGGTAAGTCTGCAGTGGAAAAATTATCATGCCATTTTCATTTCAGTCACATGACCGTGGAAACCTGAATGCTTTTGGTCTACTAGACTTGCCACATGTCTACCAGCTAATCTCCAATTCCTTATTATATCCTTTGTTCTTGTAGACTCATCATGTTGGTTCTTTTCATGTCAACTGCAATGATTCCTAGCCTTTATTTTTACCTTCAGCTTTATTCTATGAATTTTCCTTATGGTGTTAAAAAGCCTGGTTGCTTTTCAGTTTGTAATCTTCAGAGTCTAGTTTGTTTTTATTTAAAACTCAGATAATTACTGGCCAGTATATTTTTGGGAATGGGAGCCAGAAGGAAAAAAAAGTTATTTTCATGATTTGGTGTTTGCTGTTTGTTAATGATTATTAATATTTATTATTGATTTATCTTTTAGTTAAACAGTAGTTATTCCTAAACAAGGTGTCTACCCAAATCACCACACAGAGACTTGAATATATTTAATTTACCTATAGCATAATGCTGGGTAATAATTATTCCATCCTAAACCTCTAAGCCCGCACAGCTTTCTCCCATTCAGATTTCCCACATTATACTTGTTTTTAAGTCATATCTTAGGTCCTGTTCATCTCTTGTGGTGTTTCCAGATCCTCTCCTCTCTGATCGCTCTTCTCCAAACCCTCCTCCTACTCGCCACTTTCCCCTCCAAACCAGGATGTTTCATTCTATTCCCTTCCTTGTACAACATTGACTGGTTGTTTCATTGTCAATACAGAGAACAAATGGCGGCCTATTTACACAAAATTGAGACAGGTGATGCTTAGAATAATCCAATGTCTGGATCGAAACCAAATAGTGGGGTAGAGAAGTCAGCATTTGAAGAAACAAGAGTAAATGGTATACATTCCACAAGAACATTATACTAGCAGCTGTTGTTTGGAACGTACCTATCATATTGCAGAGACAGTCCAGAAGCATCTTTTTCTTCACACTCAAATATAGAATTTTTTAGATTAGAGGGAACAAAATTACCTTGAACTGTGTTATCTGTTTAGGCTTATCAGGAATTGATGCTTCATTAGAATAGATGTTACTTTCAGAGTTTTCATAAACTTTCAAGATTTTCTCCTTTAAATTCTGCCCAAAAAGTTTTTTAAGTTGTGCTGCGTCCATTCCTCCACTACAATCTTTTTTATCAGAGAGATATTCTGATTGTGTAGATGTGTAGTCTGTCATATTTATGACTTTTGTCTTTGGTACATTTACTGCTGATGAGAAGATCAGAGGGAAATTTGATTTGTTTTGTTCTCAGTGTTCTGTATTTAGGTACTTAAAATGAGTAATTTTACAAGACAAAGGTTATGGACACAGAGAAAGCAGAAAATAGAGAAAATAGTTGGTAAGAAATGGTTAAATCTATCCATATCTATGCTTAGCTTTCAACAAATCACTAGGCTATCATTAAGAACTGCATTAGATAAGAGCTTATGACTTCCACACTCAGTGTTTCAATGTTTTTTTTTTTTGTTTTGTTTTGGTTTTTTTTGTTGTTGATTTTTACTAGTTTTACTACTTACTGAGATGGAAAAAAATTATACAGAACAGATACTAGCCAGACAAGTTTCAGGGAACAGTAAAGGACAATATCTTCACATTGTTCCATGAAGTATGAGTACTCAGAGTACTTGTAAGTCATAACTGAATTGTTACAATGAGGTTTGATAGCCTGAATTGTAAAATACATATGGTTTCCAGAAGATATTTTTATAAGATACATTGAACTGATAACAATAAATTTTATACATATGTATATATGATAAAAATATTTACATAGAACTATGCTAATAAAAAGAACATGTTACTGACATAAGAATATTGATTAGTAGAATAGAATATAAGGGCCTACATATAAGCCTGTAGCCTACACTCATACACCTGATTTTTGACAAAAAGGCCAAAACACACCTTGTAAAGACAGCATCTTCAATAAATGGTGCTAGTCAGGCAGGAAAACAACACATAAAATAATGTAACTTGATTCTTACTATGTCACCCTGAACAACACGAAAATCTATATAAATCAAGGATCTTAATACAAAATCTGACACTCTGAATTTGGTAGGAAAAAGAGTGGGAATACACATCATAGAAAGTATTTTCTATAAATCAGGCATTGAGACCAAAAATTGAGAAATAAGGACAAATGAAATGGATTTCTATAGAGAAATGGTTCTTCACCAGATGCATCAGTTTCAGATTTTCAGTAGCCTTTTTCATCATTTACTTTCATCTTTCCTAGAGGTACTGGTTAAGAAATGAATACTGTGCTGTAGCTAGCTGGACCCATTTTTCTTCTAGTCCCAAGATAGAGGATGGAAATGGAGTGTTGTATATTCCCTGTCATGTTTAGTTTTGTCTTGGTCTTCAGCTATTTTCTGCATATAGGAAAAGCTAGAATATGCATTTGTTTGGTTATATACTGTTTTTTTTTTGTTTTGGGGTACATGCCTTCAAATGACCCTTTTTCTTTTAGTAGCCACAAGATATTACCACAGAAAAAATAGATACTAATAATCTTTTAATAGTTACATGTCCATATAAATGCTTAACTACCCATAAACTAATAGCCCATCATTAAGAAGTGAAAATAGAGGGGAAGACAATGCAGCCACTCCTGATGAGACTAGGATCAGAAGGAAGAAAAAGAAACCCTCCTCTACCAAGTGGACTTGGGTGAAGAGTGAGTGGAGAAGGGGGAGGAAGGGAAGGATTGGGAGGGGACTAGAGGGAGGATACAAAGTAAATAAAGTATAATTTTAAAAAAAAGGAAGTGAAAATAGTCACAATCCTCCTCTCACATATGCCATCTCAACACACAAAGATATACTCTAGACTCTCAGTCTCTGAATTTAGCCCTCTGCCATATCCATACCCATAGGCATAGCTCCAGACCATAGCTCATATTGGCTTTGTCTGGTGAAGGCCCAGTCAAGGAGCTCATGTACCAGCTTCAGTCCACAACTGTGGTATTGGCTCTACTAAAGCAGGCTATGATCTGACATCCGACAAAAAAAAAAAAAAAAAAAAAAGCAGGCTGCAATCTGACATCAAACACACAACTGAAGAAGGAAGTCCACCTGCCTAGAGATTAATGAAATAAAAACAAGTAAAATACAAAACAAAGAATCAATGAATCTAAGAGCTGGTTCTTTTTTTTCTTCTTCTTTTTTTGAGAGGAGAGGTGTGTATGGGGGGGGAGAGGAGGAATTCAAGACCATATTTCTTTATGGAGCCTTGGCTGTCCTGGAACTCATTCTGTACACCAGGCTGCTCTTCTCTGAGATCCTCCTGCCTCCACCTTCTGAGAGTAGAGATGAATGTTCTTTAAGAAGATAGAGTATGTGCTCATTCTCCCCAGCTTGACTCACTCTAAGGACTCATGCATTTGTTCTCTCTGCTTGGAGAGTGCTTGCCAGAGCGTACAGAAGACACCACAAATACAAAGCAAAAGGTTTTATAAGGAAAGCAAACTTGAATCCAGCCATCTACTCTTCAAATGCAATCTCTAACTTAAAGGAAAAAAGTATGTTGTCTTTGTATGGAAATGGTTCCATAGGAGTGCTGTTAGCTCTGTGCATAGTTGTGGACACTTAAACAAGAGTGTAAGGAAAGGCCTAGTGCCTCATGCTTCCCCACCTTGAACCTGAGGAAATCAGTTGTGTTTACTAAGACATAGAAAAGATATTACAAAGGTTGGGGAAAGTTACTAGCTTTTTTAGTATTCACATTAAAAAACATTCTATTATTCACACTGTTTGGAAGCTCTCACTGTAGTCTGAGGCACCTTAGGTCTTCCTTAGTGATATCATTGAGAATATTAAAAAAAATGTGTAATTCTCTTCAACAACCTGAAACAAAGAATCAATGTACACATAAGCAGCTTTTCAGCAATATCCTAGGAATACTTTGATTAACAAATTTATCTCTTCTATTGTATTTGTACCCACTCCTTGTAGAAGCAACCAGTCTCTAAGCTCTCTGTCAGTTTCCTGTCCATCAGGGGTTGCTGGATTCTCTGTGCCACCTATATGATTCCAATTTTGTTTTATTGTATTGTAATGTATAATCATAAAATGCTTCAACAAAATAATACTCAATAAAAGGGGTGTAGTTTCATTTTGCTTACAAAGTCTACAAATTTGAATTTATTGATCTATTCTGTATTTTTAAAGATTTTTTTTGTGAGTGTGTGTGTGTGTGTGTGTGTGTGTGTGTGTGTACGTAGAAGGGTATGTGTACATATGTGAATATAGGTATCCACAGAGTCCAGAACTGTGTATAGGATCCCTTTGAAGTAGTTACAGATAACTGGAAACTGCCTGATGATGCTGTTGAGAGCTAAGCCATCTGAGCACCTTTCCTGTCCTTACTCTGCATTTGTCAAAATAGTTTTATTTTGTAAATAATAACTACCATCTGTAATCTATTTTTGGCTAGTTTATTTTTTTAATTCTTTTAACCCTTGCTGAAATATTAATTGGCTTATTTTTACAGTTAGTAGTTTTCATCACATTTAAATTTATTCATCTTCCTTTTGCTATTGTTTAAATGAATAGGTCAGGTTTAAAATTTAAGTAAATTGGCTTTTTGTTATAAAACTGCTATGTAATTTATTTTGAGTTTTTCTAACAGATTATTTAGACACACCAAAGGCTTGAAATATTGGACTACTTCTTTGTGGATATTGCCATTTTGTAATTGATGTTACTTTGCTACTTTTTCATTTCATTTCTTGTATCATAGTTACAAAAAATTTGAAATATTTGGCTATGTACTTATTTTTTACAATATTCTCAGTACTCAAAAAAAGATACTATTTCTGTCATACATACATTAAAGTTTGTACTGGAATTTTCAATATTTGTATTTCCCATAAACTGTTTTTGTTGTTTCTTCTTTGATGGGGCTGATACCATGAGTATTCTTTTGCTCCATTAACATATCATCTCTACTGTCTGGAACAGTTTTCTCTATTAAGTATCTTTATTGATGAGTCTACAGATGCATTCTGGAGATGGGAGGGTAGATAATTAGTTTTCTTGATTTCACTGCTAAACCTTTTGTTGTTTTTACTTAGGGTTACTTGTTTTCAAAATGACTTAATTCTTCAGAGTCATGTGGTATGGGTTAGCAAAAATAGAAACAAATCAATATTTAACAGTTAAATATCTCTGTATATTCTTAGCTAGTCACACAAGGCTCTCATAAGAAGTCCGAATAATTTATATGAGCCTTGAATAGAAGCAAAATACAGCAACAAATACCGCTCAGTTTGGATTGGAATAAACAAATCTAAGTACTCATTAATTTCACTTTTAACATGCATTAGATGTTTTTTTTTGTTTTGTTTTGTTTTTTTACATGGCAAAGCAATCCTTGCATTAAAATATTTACACCAGTCTACTCCAAAATGTTGAAAACTGACTTAAGACACTTAAGACAATTACAACTGCAAGTCTTTCAACTTGGCAGGAGTCCATTACAACATAAAACTATAGCTTTAAGGCACCAGGAAGATATTTCTTTTCCATAGATCTAAGCTACTAGCCATCAGTGTCACACAGCTCACAACTTCAACCATCTAGTTATTGTCTCAAAGTTGAGCACATCTTCATCTTATCAGGAAACTAGACATGGATGCAGAAAAATTGGTCTTGAGTCTAAAGGTGTTTCTGAAAATAAAATTTACCTTGAAGTTACCATAACTTACAATAAATTGTTTATCAAATGTTTCAATGCTGTAGGTCTTTATTTTTTACCTAAAAAAATAAAATTCAAGTCGTTATTGGAAATTTGGTATTCAAGGTGAAAAAGAAACATCTATCTTTGATAGGCACTTACACTTTTAAGATTGCTTGTTAGCTATGCTCCCCTACGGCACAGTGTCTGTGTCTTGTAATATGGAAAATGCCAAGATATCTAGGTGGCCATGCCAGCAGAATGCGGACGGTGGGATTAAAAATACTCCCTAACCACTAATTCGTCCAAACTGAGACCTACCCGACAGTATAGATCCAGCCTCTGACACTATTAATGGTTCTCTACTATGGTTTCAGACAGCAGGGGATTGAGGTGGATCCTAGGACTTGCAGCCAAGCATGGAGCGGACCTCGGGAGTGTTGGGGGAAAGATGGGAGGACCTGAAGGGGACAGGAACTTCACAAGAAGACCAATAGAGACAACTAAGCCAGTCCAAAGGGGGCTTTCAGAGACTGAGACATCAACTAAGGAAGATGCATGTTCTGGACCTGGGCCTGCTGCACATATGTGGCTGAAGTGGGGTACCTGGTGAAAGGAGAGGGACGCTGTTTCTAACATGCTTTTGGATCACTTCCTCCAGGAAGGGTTACCTTGCCTGGCTTCAACGGATGAGGATATGCTCAGTCCTGATATGATTTGATGTGCTGGGGAGGGTTAATACGGAGGAGGGCAGCTCCCCTTCTCTGGGGGGGAAGGGAAGAGGGTAAAGAGGAAATAGAGGGAGGGGCCTGGGAGGAGAGGAGGGAAGGGCACCCTTGGGATGTAAAGTAAATAAACTGAATTTTTTTTTTTTAAGACTTGAGGTTTATTAAAACAAAGTATTAGCAAACAATATGCAAAAACAAATTTTTTAAGAGTTATGGCTTTGAGAAGCACTGTAGTAAAACCTAATACATTTTTATAGGCATCGAAATGCAGCAGAGCTGAAACATGCTCGGGCCCTGTTTTCTACAGCACGAACAGAAGCAGAGCCATACATATAAGGGGACCAACAGTGCTGCCATCTGTCTGCTCTTCACCACCCACATGTGAGGCATCTTCCTTGGAGAAGGCAGACAGGTGAAGACAAATTACTCTCTTAGCCGAATTTAAACATGTGCGCTTCAACTACAAGTTTAAGCAGCCATGTTAAGGAGTACCACTGCCCAGCCGCTGTGCTTAAGACTTCCTACTCTTTGGCTCCTGTGCGGGAATGCCAAAGCAGCAGTATCGCCGATGGTACCAGAAAAGCACGGCCAACTCTAGATGGCCTTCTTTCAAAAGAACTCGGGACTGTGGCCTACATAACTGTAGTGTTATGGCTGATATAACAGTTGACAGTAAGAAAGGCATGACCTATGGTGGCGGTGGGGGCACACAGGTGTCCAACCTGCACACAAAATTATCAACTTTTTAGAAAGAGCAACTTCCCACAAATCCTTAACTGAAAATTTAAAAAAAGAATAAAAACAGTGCTCCCTGAGTAAGACTGGACTCCTAAATAACTGTACCTTGCCAAGAATGAGCTTCCATGTGCTTCCCTGTAGAGAGTGGCAACCTTGAGCTTGCCCACTAGGGTAGCAGAAAGAGCAGGATCTCACAGCAGAGTGTGGCAGGGGTCTCCACTGAAACTGGAGGAGAATTTCTCACAGTCTGTGGCAGGTAGAGCTGCCTGATAAAACAGAAAAGAGCTGCAGTTCAGCTGAGACAGTTGTGTGTATATGTGTACATGTGTGCATACATGCATGTACATGCACATGTGGCGGTCAGAGGTCAGCATCAGTCTTCCTGGATCACCAGTCCAAAATCTTCAGTGGCAGGATGAATCCCAAAGGGACTCAACACCATCTTCCGTCTCAAGATTGTAGACTCCAGTGATATCTGCTAGGTATGGAGAAAGGACATGGGATCAAAGCAAAATCAGTCCTGATTCTAGTGTTGTCCTTACTTTATTGTGCAGGGTGAACTGTAGGCTTGGGCTTGACCCAAATCATGTTCTAAACTAGTGCTGCCCCAACAGCTTCAATCCCGGGCAGATTATAGCAGGTGTTTGTCTGTTGGTTAAGGAATAATGATGAGAAGAGAGGATTTCCCAAGTCACTGCCCAGCTTATGCTCTTTCCTGGTATAAAATAGTTTACATTCCGTGACATTAAACAGTTAGTAGAACCCAGGCATGTTTATATTTATACACATTTTTTTAAATATTAGTTACAGTTTATTATACAAAGTTAATAAACTGTATCCTATCTGTATCCAGCTCCCTCATTCCTTCCCAACCCCTCTCAATCCTCCCTTCCTAATCTCCTCCCTGCCTCTTTCCAAGGGAGGGAGGACTGATAGGGGAGGACCTCCTTCCCTTTCATCTGACCCTGGTTTATCAGGTATCTTCAGGACTGGCTGCAAAGTCCTCCTCAGTAGCCTAGTAGGGCTGCTCTTCCCTCGGAGGAGGGGTGGGGACAGGTCAAAGAGTCAGCCATTGAGTTCATGTCAGAAATAGTCCCTGTTCCCCTTACTAGGGTACCCACTTGGGCTCCATCTGAGCAGAGGTTCTAGGTTATAGCCATGTATAGTCCTTGGTTAGAGAAACAGTATCAGAAAAGACCTCTGTGCCCAGATGTATTTGGTCCTTGTGGAGCTCCTGTATTCTCCAGGTCATACAAACTGCCCCTTCTTTCTTATGATTCCCTGAACGCTGCCCAAGGTTTGGTTATGAGTCTCAGCATCTGCTTTGATACACTGCTTGGTAGAGTCTTCCAGAGGCCCTCTGTGGTAGGCTCCTGTCCTGTTACTTGTTTTCTCTTATTTCCAATGTCCACCCCATTTGTCTTTCTAAGTGAGGATTGATCATCATACCTGGGTCCTCTTTCTTGTTTATCTTCTTTAGGTATATAGACTTCAGTGTATTTATCCTATCTTATAGGTCTATATAAGTGAGTATATACTGTGTGTGTCTTTCTGCTTTTGGGATACCTCACTCACGATGATGTTTCCAAGGTCCCATCATTTGCCTGCAAATTTCATGATTTCCTTATTTTTAATTGCTGAGTAGCATTCCATTGTGTAAAAGTACCAAAATTTCTGTATCCATTCCTCAACTGAGGGAGATCTGGGTTGTACACTTTTAACCCTGGAATTCAAGAGGCAGAGGCAGGCAGACCTTTGTGAGTTTGAGTTTAGGCCAGCCTTGTCTGCATAGAGAGACCCTGTTCAAGCCAATAAACACAGCTGGGTGGGTCTACTTTGTTCCCCAAGGTCCAAAACCCCACTTGAATTTACTCAAAGGTCCTATTACCTGAGTGTCCATCAACTAGGCAGAAAGAACCCACAGGATCCCTGCCATCAGTACTCTAAATGGATGGCTCTCTGTGATGTTGTGGTGCACTTAGCCACAACATCACATCTGGGAGGCTTCAGATTTAGAGTGATCATGTAGTATCCTTGTTAGACACCCCTGCTCACACATATGAATTAATCTGACAAAGACAAAACCTTGAAGTTTGTTCAAGGAGGTTCTTTGAACCTGAAAAAAGACAGATGTGGGCAAACTGCCTTCCACACAAGCACCCAGCAGGGCACCCTATTTCTCCCAGGAGATCTGGATTATATAGGAGTGATGCCAGTTTTAAGAGGTGAAGATAGCATGTAACACTCCAAGGAATTATGGGAGCAGAAATAAAGGACCAGGATGAATGGGAGAATTCATCCCCATTAAAGGGAGAATTAGGTAAAGTGGGTCTCTGGGGACTGTTGTGATGGATTAGCAAAAATGTGCCCTCAACATGCCTAGGGCCCCTGAAACTGTGGCCTTCACCTAAAAGTCCAATCTGACCCAGTAGTTAAGCTCTGGGTTTCTAATCCTCAGACTTTTAGTTTTTCAAACAGAAGAATCACACAAGGACACAACAAATCCACAAGAACTTCCCTGATATGTGACCATTCTGGAACAGTATGCTAGGTATTCAACAGTTGTGTTTACCCACAGTAGGTCTCCATATGACCAGTCTGGAGTGGGGGGTTAACCATAATGATGCCACTATAGCAAGTGCCTGGAGCAGCTCTTGTCTCATACCTCTGGACTATAGGAATTCGTATAGCCACATATGTATGCCTCAGTGATCTCTTGTGGCAAACAGGAATCAAAAATGGGACAAAACAGGGCTCCAATGAGATCCATCTGCAGGCACACAGCAGGCAGTGGGAGTGAGCTAGGAATTGGGGAAATTGTGGTTACCTGTCTCAGACAAGGCAGGAACGGAGACCAATATTCTAAGGCCTCCCTTTCTTTCCATGAACAGCTCTGTCAATCTGCCTGGGCCAGCTGATTAATGAATTTCATAAACAACTATGACTCTAGGCTCTACTTAGAGGCTGTTGGCTTCATCAAGAAGTTCTACATGTAGGGACCTGAGTGACAGGTTTCAGGGTACCAACAAGAATTGGTGGACAGATGTTATTGGCAGCTCTGAGCTGAGGGCTTACGTCAGAAGCCACTGTGTCATAATGAAACAATGAGCTAATTGTGGCAATATTGATTAGAGTACCCACTTACTAAGTGCTAATGACCTTGTTTAATGTTCAAAGCAAGCCGAGAAAAAGATCTTCACAGAACACTTTAAATACAGGATTTGTATCAAAATATGTGAAAAAGTTCTATGACTAGAGAGTGAGAAAGCATCCAGCCAATGAAAATGCATTAAGGATTTGTGGTGGCCTTAGTGTTGATTGAGGTACCCACAATCATTAACTCTCCTTCAGCTACCACAGTGTGGACCATGCAGTGCTGTCATTACCATTATGTAAGCACAGAGAACCCATCCCAAAGCTTCCTTTCAGCTCCTGTTGACAGTGAAGAACTTAGATGATTAGCTGCAGTGACAAGATCCCAGGCAAGGCTGGAAGCCTCACAGGACCACATGTCTCTTTTTGTTGGACTCCTCAATGTCTCTGTCATTTGAGCAGCACCTCACCTTTATCACATCCTGAGAGCCCAGGCTCTGCTATGTTCTTTTGATACTGCCCTTGGCCAAGGAACATGTTGGAAATGTTAGCTGCTTAGTGTTGATGCTTGTATTTTATGCATGTGATAATACTGAAGATTTAAACTTAGGGTCTCATGTATGCCTTGCAAGTGCTCTATACCTGAAGTATATCTCCAGCCCGCTTTAATTTTTTTTAAATGTAGTGAGACCAGTCTTGAATGTATGATTCTCTTGCCTCAGCCTCTCAAAGTAGCTGGGATGACAGGCTTAGATCACCACACCTGGCAAAATGCTTTAAATTGGGTTTTATTTATACATAATCTAAGCTGTCATCCATTGGAGCATGTACCAAAGTGAATTACTATAACCTCACCAGATTTTCATGGCTAAGCTCTCTTATTGTAGAACACTTCACAGCAATGGAAGACTAAGGACATGGACATAGCACCATTTAAAGCAGATCTCCAGAAAAGACTGGTAGGTAATGAGTTTTACTTTAGGATTAAATGCTATAAGTTAAAAGAGAGAGAGAGAGAGAGAGAGAGAGAGAGAGAGAGAGAGAGAGAGAGAGAAACAAAGCCTGGGTTTGAGGGTTGAGGGGTAGATGGAGTGGTGCACACCTTTAATCCCAAAACTCAGAAGGCAGAAGCAGGTGGATCTCTGTGAGTTCAAGGCCCACTGGTCTACATAGGCTTCACAGAGACTGTATTAAAAAAAAAAAAAAGGACTAAATGTAGATTTGTACTGAAGAGAGATTGACTTTTAAAAATGATGTGTGTGGTTATGTGTAAATGAGTACATGTGCCTATGAAAGGCCTGAGCTGTTGCATTCTCTGATCCTAGAGTTCCAGAGTCATCCGATATGGATGCTGGAAACAGAACTTGGGCCTGTTTAAGAGCAGTATGTGCTCTGTCCCTCTGAGATATCACTCCAGCTTCTTATTAATGTCTCTATGTAACCTAAATACACTTCTTTCTTTAGTCAGCAGGAATTGAGGACAACATGCCTGCCAATAGATAGGCTGTTTACTCTATTTTAAGATGTCATTGGCTCAGATGGTGTTTATGATTAATTTTCTTAAGAGTACTTGAGATTATCTCCCTAAGTTTATCCTTTGACCAACAATTACTGAATTTGACATTATATTGTCTTATTTAGAATTTTATTGCTTACTTGAGACACCATTACCATGTTAACTTTATCATGAAAAACATTTAATTGGAACTGGCTTAGAGGTTTAGAGGTTTAGTTAATTATTCTCATGGCAGGAACCATGACAAAATTTAGTTGTACATGGTGCTGGAGAGGTAGCTGAGAGTTCTACATCCTGATCATTAGGCGGCAGGAAGAAAGAAACACTGACTGGCTTGAGCTTCAGAAACCTGAAAGCCCACCACCAATGATATCTTTCTGCAACATGGCCACACACACTCCAACAATGACCAACCTCCTAAGAGTACCATTCCCTGTGAGCCTATCATGTGCATTTATATTCAAACAACCACACATAGCTAATATTAAGCTATAAACCAGTTTTATTTCTGACCATATTAAAGTCACAGCAAGAAATGTTTCATCGGGTCTAATGATTGTCTAATATTCTCCTTTTCTCTCCTAATGTTGAAGTTAGATGCTTCAAGACAATTAACTATTTGCAGTAAAAATGAATACTGTGTGGAGTGGTACTCCTTCAGGCAGTGCACACTGGCCTGTAGTGACTCTGTGGATTTGTTTTGCCCCCTTGTGTCCACAAGAATGCCAACGATGTAAGCCATTTTCTTATGTTCCAGTCACTCAGAGTTCTTCCAGGCTGAAGCCCCTGCCAGCTCAGTCCTTGGTGTGGTATCTTAACTGTAGGACACCTTAGTATGGGCCTTATGGGACCAAACACAGGATGAGAATCAATGCGGAGAGCTTTAGATCTTGTATGCTTACTTGTAGAACCAACTTGTCTACATGCTGCTGCCAATCTTTGTGGAAGTGGGGCTTCAGGATCATGCCATTCCAAGTGGGTGCCATTTCTGCCTCCTGTACAGGAGAATGGCCAAACAGAAAAGACATAGAAAGGACATTCTTGACCCACTGAGCTGCCTGCAGGCTGTGCAGGTTCCCAGCTTTTGTGAGCTGTCACCTATTCTGGGGGTGGGTGACAGCTGTCTTTCAGTCATTTCTGATCTTGTAAGTAACCTGCATCCATACTCCTGTCACCAAACAACAAACAAAAACAACTCATTGGTTCACTCAAGTGTGTTTTGATGGTGCCTTGGTCTGCTCCCTATCTGGGTGTGGTGTGTGCAGAGCCTCTCCAGGAAAAACTTTGCCATACAGTATAATCGGAGTCCAAACAGGGATACAACAGAGCCAAAGATGGGTTGGGGGAAAGTAAGGCCATGGTTCTGGCTATGGGTAGCAAGCCACACAAGTGAAGCTACAAAACATGAAAGGGAAGCATCTACAGAGAAAATTCAGATACATTTATCCTTTCATGTGTGGTGTGTGTTAGTGTGCATTTGTGTGATGACATGCAACTAAGGCTGAACCATTAGATTACAAGTGTCTGTGTCAGGAACCCCAGGTTGGCAGTGTTTTATTTAGTATGTATGACGTTCCTGTTTCATGAATGGATTCTAACTTGTGAATATGCTGATGTCCTGAAAACAGTTAAGGGTTTTTGAGATTAATGCACAAGTGTCAAGATTGTCAGCAAGCAATGACAGAGATGCCTGGGCACTATTTGCATATAACAGAAAATGCATCTGAGACTGATATGACAAGTAAGAACTGGTTTGAATAAAGGAGAGATTATAATAGAGGAACATGCGATAGCATCCTGATTGACAAGTAAATAAGATGAATGACTAGAGGATGAAAAAAGGTAGTAAAAGTAGTAGAAGACACCCCTTAGGTATGATCTTTGGTAGAAAAAAAAAAAAAAAAGAGGGGAAATCTGTGATTCAGCACACAGATAGAGGCCTTTAAAATGGTCCAGTACGAGAAGCCTTAGTAGTCTGGGAATGTTCAGTGCCTGAGCTGCTAGAAGTGGGGAAGACTTTTTTTTTTAACTAAAGAAAAAGTAGCATTTTATTCTTTAAGGAGGGAAATGGAAAATACTTTGTCATGGTAAAATAAACACAAGACAAAATTTACCTTTAATTGTATATGGTATAATTGGGTTCTATTTTTTTTTCAATGCAGTTTATTCAGGAACCTTGAACAATCATCTGACCCTGGGGAAGGCCAGCCCACTTTGAATAGCCTCTGGGTAGCCAACCTCAGCATGCCACGTGGGCAATGCAGATAGGTCCACATACATGGAAGCAAGCCAGATCCTCAGCCTTAGCCAAATGTGGAGTTGTTTGTGACAGAGAGCACTCACCATCGGGAAGGTGGAAGGCGGAAACCAGCTCCATCTTTCAGGTGCGGAGTTCCCCCTTTTTGTTTTGGACGCATCAGGCAAGAGTAGAGGTCTGATCTCTGATATTGGAAATAAATTGGGACTTTGTACTGATGTTCATTTAGGTGTCATCCACCCAAAGAGCATCAGACCCGTCCAATACCTTTTTCACAGAGGCGGGACCTGGGGCATCAACCCGCATGCAATCAGACATGCTCTTCTCTGGGTCCAAAGCTGCTGACCCTGAGTGCAGTGCTTAGCCTCGCATCCTGAGCATAACATTTTGGCTTTTTATGGTAGCCAACCATGCTTGGGGAGACAGTCCTGCTTCAATGGCTGTAAAGGCCTGAATGGTCATGGCTGCATTACGCTGTTGTGAGACTCTAATCTTGCATATATACCACAGGCAAACCAAGGAGATCAACACCAGAAGGCCTGCTAACGCTCCCATGCCCGCCCATTCCTTCAGATGATTCATGGCTGCAGCAATCCATGATGATAATCCTGTGGCTAGTCCTGCGTCCACTCTGGTAGAATTTACCATGACAATGGCCACTCTCAGCTGCTCCATCGTAGTATCGAATTCTCCAGTCCAATTACCTAAAATATAGCTAGACAATTGTTTAGACAGATTTGCAGCACAGGGAAAATTCTCATGTTGTATGCTAGTGACACAAAGTCCAGCATACTTTCATTGACAGCCAAGTTGAGCGATTTGCCATAGGGTATCAATTTGCCCCTGCACGAGGTCAATCCTCTGATTGAACACCATCAAACCTCCTTTTAGTTGAGCATTAATTCCTTTTTGTACATCTAAGGCATGAGCTACATTGGCTAAAAGGTTATTCAGGGTCTGAGAAGTCTGCCCAGTATGACTCATGGCTAATGCCGTGGTGGTAGCTCCAACAGCCGCCGATGAGATGGCAGTAACAATGGCAGCTGTAATTCCAAGATCCCTTTTCTGTCTGAAGAGAGTCATAGTGTGAGGGCATCAACGGGCACAGGCACCCAGAGAAGCATGCGAGTAACCAGCTAGTAAATTTACTAGCATTACAGCATTGGGCGAAAAAGCAAGTATCATTACCACAATTACTTGGCTCTATCTGGCTAATAATGAATAAAAATGGGGGATATAAACAAACAGGTGTGGGCTTATAGGAAATATTATGAGAAGCCTTAACCCCCTCGTTGGAACATCCTGCATCAGTTCTAGAACTAGCAGTGGTGGTGTCCGAGGTCTGAGTAGGTTCAGGAGACCATTTGCCCCCAGGGGTGAGACGTGCTCCATGTAAAATTGACTAACTCCATGTTTTCTTCCACTTTTGAAAGTCATTTAAGGTTCTTAAATTATTTTTTCCCTTTTTTTTTTAAATTTTTCATCAATTACACTTCATTCATTCTGCATCCCCCCATAAGCCCCTCCCTCCCCTCCCAATCCCACTCTCCCTCCTCCCTCTGTATGCATGCCACTCCCCAAGTCCACTGATAGGGGAGGTTCTCCTCTCCTTTCTGATCTTAGTCCATCAGTTCACATCAAAAGTGGCTGCATTGTCCTCTACTATGGCCTGCTCCCCCTCAGGAGGAGGTGACTAAAGAGCAGGCCAGTCAGTTCATGTCAGAGGCAGCCCCTCTTCACATTACTATGTAACCCAATTGGACTCTGAACTGCCCTGGGCTATATCTGTGCAGGGGTTCTGGGTTATCTCTATGAATAGTCCTTGGTTGGAGTATGAGTCTCTGGGAAGTTCCCTGTGTTCAAATTTTCTTGTTCTGTTGCTCTCCTTGTGGAGACCCTGTCCTCTCCAGCTCTTACTATTTCCTACTTCTTACCTAAAATTCCATTCACTCTGCCCAACAGTTGCCCATCAGGCTCAGCATCTGCTTTGATAGTCTGTAGGGCAGAGGCTTTCAGAGGCCCTCTGTGGTAGGTTCCTAGGTTGTTTCCTGTTTTCTTCTTCTTCTGATGTCCATCCTCTTTGCCTTTCTGGATGGGGATTGGACATTTTAGTTAGGGTCCTCTCTCTTGCTTAGTTTCTTTAGATGCACAGGTTTTAGTGGGTTTGTCCTATGTTGTATGTCTATATGAGTGAGTATATACCATGTGTGTCTTTTTGCTTCTGGGACAACTCACTCAGGATGATCCTTGTGGGGAAGACTTTTTAACAAACAACGAAACAGCCTGATTCAACCTGTCTTGTGATACTATAGGACATGGAAGCATATGGGATCAGTCTGATTTCTGTGGAGACAGAAAAATTGAATGATATAATTCTCCATCCCTCCTTAAGGCAAAGACTGCAAAACCTGAGACAATATGAAAGAAATCAGTCCCTGATGGACTTACTGGGGTTATCAAAGTGGCACATATCTAATACGAACAGTGAAAATCATAGAGCCAGCACAGCTGCTTAACAAAAATCCAGCACAGCTGAGCCTAGTGATGCAATCACTGTGGTGTAGCCTCCCACTTTTTGACCTTGATCTCCAGGTTTCACAGGCTTGGGGGATTTTATTATTTATACAACTCAGGAATATCAGATTGATGGAAATTTTCTTATGAATCATTTACTCCTCCTCCCAAGAGTACTGCTTCTAAGCCTTCCCAGGAAAATCCTCACTATACTGCCCCTTCTGCTTTTAGAGAAAAATCCTTATTTGGACCTACTTGAAGGTCTTCCTTATGCCCTGGTGGTTGTGACTCAAATAATTATGCCAGAGATCTCCTTATGAGGTTCTGACTCAAAGATACTCTTGGCATATCGGCCCCTGCACTTACTCAGAAACAGGATAATTAGAACAGAGTAAACATAAAAAGGTAAACAAGATTTAGTGGGGTAGAAGGGTTGGCAGCAGATCAAATTAAAAGTCTCTTCCTACTATAGATGGAAAAAGAACATTGTGGATAAATGATAAAACAAAGTGTTAAGACTTCCCTTTTTTAGAAAAGATGAACTCATACAGGGCCACTGGAGCGTCATATGATCAAGGAAGAAAAGAATAGCAAGAGTAGATATATAAATAAATTCTACAAATACATAAAATATGTTGCAGAAATGAAATAGTAACTGGAGCAGCTTTGGCCTGAAGACTTTTCTTGGGCCTAATGACAATTAGCACTCTGACTATTAAAAGCTGATAATACACTGCTTGGAACATGACAGTCTGCCCAGGCTGGCTGGAGATTTTATTTCTATCTATTTCTTGAAACCACAAGAACTACCAGTCTGAGCATGGGATGTCATGCTTTGGCAAAATATGGCCTTGACACTGCAATATTGTTAAAAGTTGGGTTGTGGATTGATGAGGAAAATTGACTGTAAAAAATAACTTTGTTCTGTAATAGTTTATTAATAATGACTAAACTTATGATCAAAAAGAAGTTAAAACCCATTTCTGGGGACAAAAATGATACGATCTGTGTTTTGGAACATGCATCTTTCCCTGCCTACTAAATACTGTATAAATAAAGAAGCACCGAGACTGCCAGTCAGTCAGGATGTAAAACTCCTTCCTATCCTCATGCCAGACTCATTCCTCTACCAGTGCTCTTGCATCCACCCTTCTTCAGGCCTTGAACTCACCGGGGGCTGGGCCCCATCATCAAAGCTTTAGGTTGTCTACATCTGATCCATTCAGAGGCACAGAGTTTTTTGTTTGCTTGACTGTTTGTTAGTGTTTTAACACTGTGGAACATGCCACAAAATGGGGACTTTTAGTTTGCAAACTGGGAAGTGTCCATCCAACAAGGTACCCTGTGTGTAATTAAAGATTAAAAAATTCAAGTGATGAATGAATTGATGATGTTTGAAAATTGTTTATCAGACCTTTCTGGGTCTCCATGGTGGTGATTTGGCAATGTGGAGGACCACATGAAAACACTTGGAAGATTAGTTATATTAGTTATATATTCTATATAACTATATAGAATAGTTATACTTTTAACTATTATGTGATAATTTAACATATTCAGATATTTTAAAATAAATCTTAATTTGACATACATATAGTCTGTTTTTTGTAATTGTTGATTATAAGCCTTAGAAATTTTATCATATTTATTATTTTTAAGTTTTATCTTTCATATATCTATATATCTTGTATCATCCTTGATATATCTTAAATAACTTATGTGGCCCACTATACTTTTTTTTTTTTTTTTAGTTTCAAAACATTTTATAGGGGTCTGGAGAGATGGCTCAGAGGTTAAGAGTACTGACAGTTCTTCCAAAGGTCCTGAGTTCAATTCTCAGCAACAACATGGTGATTCATAACCATCTATAATGAGATCTGGTGCCCTCTTCTGGCATGCAGGCAGAAAGCTGTATAAATAATAACTAAATCTTCACAAAAATGTTAAAAAACATTTTATAAATATTTATATTCAAATATATTGAACCCACCTGAATGTTTATTCATTAAAATAAGTTTAATTTTATATCCTTAAAACATTCTTGTTATTTAATACCATGAGATTTTTTTAGCTTTATTACTTATTGTTTGTTTGTTTTCTAGTTTCTCTGTGTGGCTGTGGCTCTTCAGGACTCACTGTGTAGACCATTCTGGCCTCAAACTCAAGAGATCTGCCTCCCTCTACCTCCCACAGTATTACAGGTGTGCACCTCCATCTTATATTTATTTATTTTTATAACAAATTGGTTAAGGTGGTCTGTTTGTAGCAATTATGTCTTCAGGCATTAAAACTCAGCTGTTCTTTAATGAAAACAACTGTAATTTTTTTAATTTTTTCAAAACTTATCCTTAATATGTTAGTTTTTTGTAATATGTTAGTGTAACATAGAATGCAAAGAGTGTATCAAAATTAAAAAAAAACATTAAAAGATTAGTGAGGGGTAGTTTTTCAGAAATGAAAAAGAGAAAAGGGGAGGAGAAACAATTTCTCTAAGGAAAGTTCCCAGTTCATGTTTAGTTTTTATTTTTGTGGCTTTCCTTTAGGATGTTTTCTTTTTTCTTCCCTATCACAGAGTCAGAGGACTTTATTTTTTATTTTTCATCCCCAAGTCTGTTTTGGAATAGACTGATTAGATTCATGAATGTGTTGAAATACATTGCATCATATGCTGTGCCTCTAAGCAATCTCATATGATTTTATCTTTAAACTTTTACCTGAACAATCCATGTCTTTATATTTATGGAAGCATTTTTTTGGGGGAACCATTAGCAGATTTTTTGAAGGCTATTTATTTAAAGATTTATTTGTTTATTTATTTATTATGTGTTTATATACATTCTGCCTGCATTCCAGAAGAGGATATCAGATCTCATTACAGATGGCTGTGAGCCACTATGTAGTTGCTAAGAATTGAACTTGGAACCTCTGGAAAAGTAACCAGTACTCTAAACCTCTGAACCATCTCTTCAGCCCCAAGGGTATATTTTTTAAATGAAAATAAAGAACTTTTCTAAATATTCTAATTATACATGAAAAGAATTAGAATGCAGAAGCAAACAAAGCATTTTTTAAAGGGGAGAAGTGTCTTTATAATGCAGCTGTCCTGTGTTTTACTCCCTCTTTTTCAACTCTTTCCATAGTCCTCACTGCTTCAGTTCATATATACCTTGGCCATAAACACTCAAGGATTCCTGTTCAACACAAGTTTGACCTGGTCATTTATCAGGGACAGGGTCCTGAGAAGTCCGGGAGATCAGAGATAAAAATGATATAACAGGTGGCTTAGGAGATCTTGCAGAAGCCATGTCTAGTGCCAAGCAAGCTTATTGACAAATTACAGTATACTGTTTTCAGTGTTTAAATGGGACAAAGCCAGTAGAAACTATAATAGAATGGGGCAAAGTCCGCAGGGTTGTACAAACAAGGCTGTACAAAGGAAAAACATTGATGAGCATTACCAACTGACCACCCAATGTTGAACTCCAGTCCCTTCAGCTGGAAAAGCCATATTCTCAAGAAGCAAAGCCTTAGCTACTTCAAGATCTCAGCCTCAAAAGAAGCTCCAGACTGGACTTACCAATCCTTGAGAAAGGACACAAAACTGGGTTCCTTTGTCCTTTTAATAGAAACACCAAGAAAACCTTGCATTAGTACATCTCTCATCAGATCTTAAACACAATAGATATTGCTTGGTTATTTTCCACAACTTTTGCAAGTAAATATTGTTGATCAGTTTGAAGCTGGGTTAGTGTTCAGCTTCTGGGAAGAGTAACTTTTGTACTATGAACAGTTGGCAGTAGGGATGAGCTTTAAAGCCTGCCCTGAGAAAGGCTTGGTACGACATCCTGAACACCCAGTGCAGTTGCTGGCTGGCTAAAAACGATTTTTCTATTAGTTTAAAATCCAGTACTGAAACTCTTCTCTGGTGGATACTCCACAAAAAAATAATAAGTTTCAGGACAGCCGGGGTGGCATAGAAACTCTGCCTAAAAACAACAACAACAACAACAACAACAAAACAATATAACCCACCAAACCAAAAAAAAAACCCAGCAAACAAACAAAAACCCAAACTAGCCATTGTAACCAATACAAAAGTCCACAAGATAGAGAAAAGGGGTCCACAGATGGCTCAACCCATAAAGGCATTTGTATTTGTGAGTATATACACTACAGGTCAGCTTTGAACCACAGGGTAAACTAAACTAGAGTTGTTGACTGATCACCCAGTAGACCTTCTCTGAGGGTAAAAAAGTTGATTCCCTTTAGGTTGAAATTGAAGGCTTCCATTGATGGTGGCAAGAGTAGGCCAGAACTGACTGTAACTGG
The DNA here is from genome assembly GCF_030254825.1 of Meriones unguiculatus. Lineage (NCBI taxonomy): Eukaryota > Metazoa > Chordata > Mammalia > Rodentia > Muridae > Meriones > Meriones unguiculatus. The sequence goes on along the minus strand of NW_026843712.1, from coordinate 857,728 downwards.
GAGGAAAGATAGAGCTGATTGCTCCTGCCCTGTTCTGATACTGATAGCAACCAGCAACTACAGAAAACACACACACACACACTCACTCACACACACACTAGATGATTGAAGCAGTACAAGCTAGCTCCAATGAGCAAGTTCCAACAAACTTCAAGAACTTCACTCAACATACATACATACATACTTGAATGCAGACAGACAGACACAGGCACATTCACACACTGAATAGATGTAGCAAAGCTTCAGTGGTTCCAAGCATTTCACATACATACACATACATATATGTTAAACAGATGGAGCAAAGTCAAACAAGTGAGCTGTAGCTTTATTTTTTTCTCCCACTGCTTATATATCCCAGAAAAATCTTTTAAGCAGTACAAAAATCACAATGTGGTTATATTCTTTTTGTTTAAGTAAATGATTACAATGAGTGTAAGTAGGGAAAAGAAACATCTTTTTCTTTAGGTGAATGATTACAATGAGTACATGTAAAAAACAAACAAACAACCAAGCATGTTCTCCAATACCTTCATATTATCAAATCTTTTGCATATTATCTTGAAAAACAAATTATTCCTAAGAACCCACATACTTTTGTAACTAAGCAACTTGTTTTAGATTAACAAAATGTAAGCAAGCAAGGTAATTGTTTTTCAGCCGGGTTTTTCTTTACTGGCTGGCTGCAATATGCAGTTACAAAGAAAGAATCAATTATCTGAAAAGTATTCTCATGAAAATCTTAGAAGAATCACAAGTCTAAGCTTTTATATGAAAACAGTCAGCCATTTTCTAGTCAGTAATTTTTATTGAATCATGTCAGGAAGCTGAAGAAAAACTGGATACAAAAATTAATAGTCACTAGCCCAGTTTTAGTGAGTCCTATCAAGTAGTATTAATTGGGGTATAGTTCTTGCTTGATAACCTCAAAAAAGTCCTCAGCTCAACTATCAAGAGTTTATTTTTCTGAATTTCAAGTTGTTCCTCTAGACTTTCTATGTCAGAGCCACTGAGAGGTTCAAAAACTTAGAGTTAATTCCTGGGACTGGGGCAAAATCACAGTCCCTTCAGAGCAGGGGTCCAGCAGCAGATTAACCTGCCCAGATTAACCTTAGGGTGTGACTATGGTCATGTGGCCCCTAAGAAAGCCCATGGAATGTGTTAGCTCCCCCTCCCCCTTGCTACAGCCTAACCTGCACATAACAGAGCAATATGGGAGGGGGAGGTAGCCAGACCTGACCATTTGCAGTTTTGGTGCCTAAAAACAAAGCAATCATTTTAAAGGTCAGCTCCCCTAGAGACCCTTTCACCCAATCCTGTAAGGCCAAGACTTGTACTTCCCTGCTTGCATTTTGTCCCCTTAAAAACCATGTTCCTCCGCAGCCACCCAGCTTGAGTTTCTAATAAAGGACCCTTATGTGTTTTACATCAGACTCATCTGGCGACTCTTGATCTGGGTACTTCACCACTGACAAAAACATCATAACCTAACTTTCTAAAGCTATTTAAATCAAATCAGGAACTATGTAAAATCATTAATTCATCTAAGCAATATTTCATGAACATTCATCTTTATATTAATCTGCAGCGAGAGACCAAAAGATTAAAAATCAGTGGCTATTATTAAAGGTTATGGCCTGATATAAGACTACCTGAGTGCAGACTTGTCCAATAATGCCCTGAGGAGAAGAACTCAGCTTACTGCATTCTTTCCCTGCCCTCTAATTATACTGTTGCTAGGAAATCAGCCCATATGACCAGGCCAGAACTGTTTGTAGTCTTGGTGCCTAAAGTGGACCAATCATTTCAAAAGTCAATTTCCTTTACCCAATTTATGTAATGCCAAAGCATGTACATCACTGCTTACATTTTTTTCCCTTAAAAACTCTGTACCCCTAGACCTCGGGGCTGCATTACTCTTCTGCTTCCAGAGGAGGTATGTGTATACGCATATTGCAATGCGTATACAATTAAAAAACCTCAAGTATCTACAGCAGTCTATTCCTGGTCTTTTGGGGTTCGTGAACCAGGCAGAACAGCAGGAAAGTTTTCCAGAAGAGTGGGCTGTGAAAGACCAAAAGATAGCAGCGATTGTTAACACTATGTAGAGTAGGCGTGGTATAGCAAGAGCTACCTCGCTGCATTCTTTCCCGCCTTCCGGTTCCGGGGGGTACGTGACTTGGCTCACAATCTGCCTTCCCGCCTTCCCTGTTCTGGGTACGTAACTTAACTACGGCTTTGTTCAAACCACCCAATCAGAACCCTGTAACTGCTTCTCGCTTCTGTAACCGCGCCTCCTGCTCCCGAGCCCTATAAAAACCCGTCACCCTAACCGAGAGGCGCGCAAGTCCTCCGATAGGCTTGGTCGCCCCGGGTACCCGTGTATCAAAATAAACCTCTTGCGGCTTGCATCCGAAGGCTGGTCTCGCTGTTCCTTGGGAAGCGGGGTCTCCCCGTCTAGATAGGCTCCAGGGAGTCTTTCAGGCTGTCATCCAGGAAACAATCACACCAGACTATAGACATGGAGGGTCTCCTCACACTATGCCAGATATGCGAGGAATATATATATATAATATATATTTTATATATATTATATATATTAAAAGAATCAGACTAACTTTGTAACCTATGTTTCTTTTAAATGCCTAGTAACTTATATTTGCGAGTTTTAGGCCCATGTTAATTAAAGCCTCTTAGTGCTTCTCCAGAGAACCGAGGAATGTAAAAGTTCCTGACATTAGCCATCTGTGAGGGCAGAGATAAGAAAGAGAACATGCAGAGATCTCTACTAAATGGAGAAAAAAAATCACCGGCTGGCACCGGTGAGATGGGCTTTGTTTGGAAACTGGGCCAAATGGCCCCAATCCTTCTCCTGACCTTTGATCCAAAGCCTGTAACCCCCACTCCTCAGAACAGACATGGGATGAGTTAATCACCCTCCCACATTTAACTGTGTATGGCAGGAAATTCCGAACTGACTTGAAGATCAGATATTTACGACAGGGCTGACTGGACCTAAGGGTGACCAGAACTGACCAATTATTTTAAAAGTTAAACACTTCTTCCAATCCTAAATTGCCAAGAAGTCAACCCGAGGAGATTCCAGCCTTGTGTCTTTTAAAAACCTAAGCTCTTTGTCTCCCAGTGCCACTCCTAGCTGATCAGCAGGGGTGACCCCATTACTATGGTTAAGAAGAGTCTCTTGCGTTTTTGCATCGATGGATGACTAGTTTCCTGAGTTCTCTTCATACCTTCTTATATTTAGGCTCTTGCTGGGCCTAATAATATATTATTATATTATCTTCTCATATATATATATATGAGAAGTCACATTACCTGCAGGAAGCAATATAGAAACAAAGACATACCTCTCCAAGATACACCCATTGATGCCATTTAAAATGGTCAGCTGTCTCCAGGAAGCTTACCTGCCCACTGAAGCTCCTCCTGCATGGTGTCTGACAATACACAGATATATATATATATATCTATAGATATATAGATATATATATATATAATATTTTTTAAAAGTAATCTTTAATAAGTCTACAACTCTGCTTCATAATGTTGAATTAGAGAATCTTGGTTTGGCCTAAACTTGAGGTCCCATAAGAATTAGGGAGATTATTAGGTTGCTAACACTATGACATTTTAGGGATAAATATAAAATTTATTTGAAGAAATGTCTGACCTTTTCTTAACTGATCTGTCTGCTATATATGCTCACATCCATTTTTGTTTCTTTTTGCTTTTCCAGCTACAGACTTAACATTTATTGGCACCAAAGCTCTACATTTATCCCTTCCTTTTATTGAATTGGATTGAATGGAACACAGATTTTCTAATGGGGAAAGGAGGAGGAGCTTTAAGAGCTGAGGTAATAATTTTTCTTCATGCTGTTTTACCCCTGATCTTGAGAGACCAAAAGATTAAAAATTAGCAGCTATTATTAAGGCCTGAACTAGGTGGGTGGAGAAGTCCAGTAAAGCCCTGAGGGGAAGGACTGCCTTACTGCATTCTTTCCCCACCCCCTAGATATACAGTTGCTAGGAAACTGGCCCACCCCCCCTAGGGAGGGACACCAGGTCATTAATCGTCTGGGACCTTCCTATAGCCAATCAATTCAAAATGTAGCATTTTGACCAATAGATGCTTGCCAGGGAGGAATTGCCCCTGCCTTGGGCATGCTGGGATGGACCAGAATCTTTAAGTCACCCAACTAATCTAGGCACAGGGTGCTCGGCCCAAGCTGCAGCTTGTAATTTACAATAAAAAGTTCATGTATTTACAGCGGATTCTGTTTATTCCTAGTCTTTTGGGGTTCGTGAACTGGGCAGAACAGTCTTTAAATACCACCAGAGCCAGATCATGTATGCAAGAGCAAAAAGCTTTATTTAGAATTAACCTTGGTCTCCCCACCATTACTAATGCAGTGGATTAGAGAAAGCCCAGAGCAGCTGCACACAAGGGTTTTTATTGGGTTTTGTGTTAGGAAATATAGAAAATGTAGAGGTTCCATGCAGGTCCACAAATCACACCACGAGATCAGTTCCACGTGGGAGGTTTATTAGGGGAGAGGGTTACAGAGAGGGAGATAGATAGAGACAGAGCCAGAGAGGAAGGAAGAGAATTAGGTGTCTTCACAACTGCCTGATAACTGGTCTATCAGGTCCCTTGAAGCTGGCCATAGAAGTGCCAACATTCCCCCCTTTTTCTATAATTAAAAATGGGGAACTTGGGTTGCCTTTTATAAGGTAAGTTAAAGTATATAAATTTAGGCTCATTGGAAGCAGCTCTTGGTTGTCATGCAAGAGGTTGAGAGAGAGGGGAATTATAGCAACAAATGGTCAGGTTGTAAGGGTTAAGAATAAGAGAAGTCTCTGCCCTGGAAAATTTAGGGCAGAGGGTTTAGGGTAGAGGGTTGTCAACAGAGAGAGTTGCCAGCCATGCAAGGCAGCGGGTAGGGACTGGGGAACACTGGGAGAACCTGGAGCTGCTTGTCCTGGTCCTGAAGCACACCACTTCAGCCTTTTGTTAACAACAAGTGGATAACGGGTGTAGACTCTCTTCTGGCTACTTCCTGCTGACACTGGGGGCGATGTAGGGAGGTCAAAAGGCTGAAGTGTTGACCAAGTCCAGGAAGAATAGGCTGCTTTGATGCTTTTCCAGGTGTGTGAGAACACCCATGGCTGGGAGGGAAGGTGCAGGAAATGGAAATCCCAGCTTAGTAATTACATTTGATGACATTCAGCAAGGGCAAATTTGTTACAAAGTGATAACTAACTAATATAACTAACATTGAGTGAACTATCTATAGACCTCGGAAAGATAGGTATTTCTGTACCATGGAATGTTCTACTTCAAGGTCAGTAGACTGCTCAGCACAGATGTGCCACCCTGAGAGAAGATAACTTCCCATTCTTGTGGTTCTCCTCAGGCTGTTCCTTGAATTTTATGGCCTTGTTTTTGGAATTGGTGACCTATGGCCTAGTCCTTGATGACTTTGGGAGGGTCAATAGTTCCTGGTGAATTTTGGGGGTGTTAGGTCTGTTTCTCTCAATGCAATAAAACAAGAGCAAAATACAAAAAGTTGGGGTGACTGGTGTTACTTGTGTGACTGCTGAGGGAACTTTTGAAAGCAGCACATCCTGTATCCAAAATACTATAAATGACTTTATCTATAACCAGTCTTGACCCTGAAATAATCATTCTTTAAAATATAATCTCACTGTGTAGCCGACTGGCTTTGACCTCCTAGAGATCAGCCTGCCTTTATCACCTGAAAAAAAAGGCCTGTAACCACCACGCCTAGCTTGTTTTGAAATCTTTAAGTTGCTATTTGTTGCTGCGTACTACTACTATTCTTAATGTTCTTTATGAATGTAAAAGCCTTAAACAGAAAGCTGCCTCCTCAATACAGCTTTACCAGTTGGACTTAGTCTCTAAAGGAACTCTGTTAAGGAACAGATAATGTTTAAAAAATGAATTTCCGGCAAAGAGGATGGACATCAGAAGATGAAGAAAACAGGAAACAAGTTCCGAGCCTGCCACAGAGGGCCTCTGAAAGGCTCTGCCCTGCAGACTATCAAAGCAGATGCTGAGACTATGGCCAACTGTTGGGCAGTGTGCATGGAATCTTATGAAAGAAGTATGAAATAGTAAGATCTGGAGAGGACAGGAGCTCCACACCCCTGAGGAGTCCATCTCTCTCATTCTCAGTTTTCCTAAGTTCTTTGTGTAGGGATAGTCTCCATGCTGTCTATGCGTACAGACTGTATTTTGTCAATGGGGTTCCTTCTTCACCTGATTTAGGAACTATAGATCTCCTAAAATGTCACATATTCCCCCAGGAAAGATTATAGGCCCAATCATTTTCTGATAAAAAAAAAAAACCAACCAACCAAACAAACAAAAAACAACAACAACAACAACAAAAAAAACCCCAAAACTGTTCAGCAAGCACTGGAGATTCCTAAAAATACCCTCCTTATGCTAAGAAGATGTCTTGGCCTTCCACCAATGACCTTTAATTGTACTTGGAGATTCCCCCCAACCCATAGGATAATTAAGTACTATGTTCTCCTTCTTGTACTACTGTACATAAATGAGCTACAGTACAACTACATGTAAATAAAGTATTCCAGGTACCTCTAGTCTCTGTGACTCATTCACCCTTGAATCCCCTCCCACTGCCCAAGATTTAAAAATCCCAGATTTCATATAAAATGAAGGTGGTGCCTGCTACCCACTGTCTGCTGCATGCCATCAGTTTTCCACTATGGATATTAAAATTTACCATTTATTCTGGGGGAGGGAGGGCTCTTTTCCTCCTTGGAGATTCTCCTCTGAATTCTTGGGGCATAGCTGCTGGTTGGAGCCCACAGACTGCCCAGGTACGCAACCACCAAGCCTGGACCCACCTTCCAGCCAGGTGGGCCTGTCTCATTTTAAAAGAGCTAACTCTGGCACCTATGGAAACCTCACTTCTACCCCCTAGTCCTGGTGAGACCTGGGAGTCTTACAGGCCTCACCCTAAGAGCACTCAAGCCATTCCTGAGCATGACTCCCAGATCTCGGGGTTGCTCTCCTCATTATGTAGAAGCCAATAGCTGTGTCCCAGAATTCCACTAGATAGACATTGAAGAGGCCATCCTCTAACTAGAAAGTACTCCTAGTGAAGGGAGGGGGGAAAAACCCACCCAGAAAAATTTCAACCCAAAATCTATTCTGCCTTTAAGATGTGCAGGGATAAAGACAAAGCAGAGATTTGAGGGAATGTCTAAGCAATCTCTGGCCCAAACTAAGACCCACACCATGGGAAGGAGCTACACCCTGATAGTAACAACACTCTGCTATGCTTCCAGAGAGGAGAACAGCATAGCTGTCATCCTGAGAGATGCTGATACTAACAGCCAAACATTGGGTAAAGAACAGGGCATAGAAGGACCCAGATGGGTCAAGTGAGAGGTCCAAATTTGTGAAATTTAATTCCTAGGGCGACATGTCTGTAGTCCTGGGTACAAGTTTAGACAATGAAGCAGGCAAGCTGAGTCAGATCTGTGCTGCTGCAGAAAAGTAACTAGGCTTATGCTTGAGAGATATTGTTGCTTGGCAACCCAACTGATGGCTCCAGTTCACCATCCAGATAGCCCCTAGTTTGTGACCAAAGTCATGTAGTCCTGCCATAAAGATGTGGTTTTTCATTCCCCCTCCCTCCAGGACATTCCAGGTATTGCTCATGATCAGGTATTCCCCAGATGGGCAGGCCAGGTCTTGACACCTAAAGTAATCATTTCAAAAGTCAATTTCAAACACTAAAGCTTGGAAACTCCCCACTTGAAGTTTTGCCCTTTAAAAACACCCTGTTCTCCCAGACCTTGGGGCCACATGTTTCCAGAGAGCTTGTGACCCAGGCTTGAGCTTGTTTCCAGTAAACCCTCATGTATTTTACAGTGGACTTGATTCCTGGTGGGTTTTAGGGATGGTTTTGGGGGTCTCATAACACCAGGACTCCATGTTTTCTAAGACTCACCTTGGTCATAAACAATAAAACAATGACTAAGACACTTTCCAAACATTTGAGGAAGGACTAGCAGTACAATTACTAAGAAGTTTGGAAGTACCTTGTCCTTTGTCTCTCCTTGCCGACTGTTCAATAAACGCAGAAAGTGCTGCTTTGAATCCATATGGCAATCAGAATTTTCCAAATTGTTTTTATTGTTATTCCCCTGTATATGTGGCACATGGGATCAAACCTAGGTCTCTGTGTATGGTAGGTGAGTACTCTTCCTGAATGTACTGGATGTTTTGTTTATAAGGACGTAAAATAAAAATAAACACTAAGAGAGGTAAACAATCCATGCTACAGGGAAGCTTCTTAAGCCCAGTAAATAAATGTAACACAAGAAAATCCATGAAAACGATTACATCTACTAGGCCCCACCTCTCTAGGAATATTTAAGGGGTAAGGCCTACTAAAACATATCCTCAGATAAGGAAACTCTCTAGCTGGTTGAACTACCAAGAGGCTGTACATGCTGATGAGGTGGGTTTTGGGTTATGGAGTGTCTTCATTTCTCCTTTTACAAGTTAATCTCTCACCTACATTTCTGTAAGCTAACAAATATTGGATCAGCTTCAGTGACTGGTTCTTATGTACAGGAATACTTGTTTGTTCTCTACTTCCAAGTGTCACAAAATGCTGAGCTATACCGTAACTTTTTCCTTGCAAAACAATGAGCTGTTACTCTGAAGAAAATGAGACCTTCATAGAAGTTAAATTGAATATTTTTTTTGCATATGTGCCTACTGATTTTTTAGACTAAGAAACCCGACTTTATAGCTCATTCCATTTAACAACAGGCCAAAAAACAAAACAAAACAAAACAACACAATAAATGTGCACATTATGTAACATGCAGCAGCACAGCAGGATCAGCACAGTGACCAGCAATAAAAACACAAGTGATTGTGTTTCCCAGGTGAGAGGATACCCCTCGGTGGGGGATTCAATCAGGTTTAACTCACCCTGCTAAACCTCGGAAGAGATCCCGGTTCCACCAGGCACTTGGTCGCCAGCCCAGAGCTACATGCCAGCATGATCTGGTCACTGTCCCAGACTGAACTGTGGGCCCACAACATCACAGACTGGATTTTCCAGTTGAGAGATAAACTCCACGAAGCAGTAAACAATTGGGACTGACCTTAGGTCATCCAGACATCCCCTGGAAAAGACTCGGGTTCTGTGGGTGCCCCAGGAGCCAGGCCGGAGCCAGAGCCACAGACCCAGGCATCTGCTCAGAGCCCTGCCTGCACACCTGATTCGCTGCCTCAGATAGAACTGTGTGCCCCAGGGCACCAGAGACTGAGTTTCACTGTTGGGTGCAAACCCGCAGGGAGGGAAACGGCTGGTCTGATCAAGGAGCACTCAGCTGATACCACCACCCAGAAAAGGTCTCGGGAAAAGTACCCAGTTTAGGCAGACGCCCAGGCTCCCAAAGGCCAGAAAGGCAGAGCCACGGCTGGGTGTCTGTGCCTGTGGGTTCTACTCACTGCCACCCCAGACAGAACAGCAGTCCCCAAAGCGAAGACTGGGTGTCCCAGGCAGGAGGAAACCCCACAGCAGGGGGGATCATCAGGTCTAATGCTCAGATTACCCAGCACCGAAAGACTTTCTGGATTCAGGAAGACTCTAAGCTCTAGCTTTCTACTGCAGGCAGGAGCTCTGTGCTCAGCCGCCATTATTGAGTACCCTTAGGATACTGGGGCACACAGCTGCATCCTCAGACCTACAAAAGCCAGAGAGCCATTACAGCAGCCCTCAGATACTGTGCCAAGGATCAACCAGTTATCCCTAGATAGACTAAAACTGAGGGAATCCTGATCCTTCAAGAGGGCTGCAACCACAGCATCCGGACCAGAGCAGTGCCTGCAGCCAACATCTCAGACAGGGACACACAACTACGGGTCCAGACTGAGGCACTCAGCCTTCAGACCAGAGTAGAGCCCTCAGTTACCAGCCTCCAGACCAGAGCAGCACCCCCAGGCGCCAACTCAACCTAGGTGCACATTTTCCAGGCCCAGAGCGGAGTACTCAGCCTCTGGCCCAGAGACTTGCTGGGAGCTCCTCTCACTTTCCCGGACAGAACTGTGAGCCCCAGGATAACAGACTGAGTTTCCCTGTTGGGAGAAAACCCCACAGCTAGGGAATCAGCAGGTTCTTCAAGAGGACTGTACCTAGAAAACTGTAACAACAGCAGCAGCTCACTAAATTTATAACGAGAAACCCACCAGTGGGGCAGCTGTCTTGAGAACTTCTATGGGTAAGAGGAGAGCCCCCCATGCCTAACAAAGACCACAGCTACTACTCAGGGCTATACACCTGAGGTGAGCAGTGGCAATTCCTGAGAAACACTGGCCATACAGTGACCATAACCAAAAAGCAGAAGAGGACTCCTTCAGGAAAAATCATCTTCTGGCCAAAGGGATTCTCCCTACCTCAGGACTCCAGGAAGCACAGAAACTAACAGCCCAATGGGTAGAAGTCAGTGTAAAAACTCAACCAACAAATGACAGAGCAATATGGCATCTCCAGAACCCAGCCATCCAGGGGCGAACGACCCTGGACAACACAGCGTAATAGAAAATCAAGAAGATGACCTTACATCTATGCTGATGAGGAGGATAATATAGGAAACAAATAAAACCAAACAGATCCTGGCTATCCGTAAAGAAATGGAGGAAGTTAAAGACAAGTAGATTATGGCCATCCGAGAAGAAATACGGGAAGATGCAGCCAAACAGGTTGCAGCCTTCAGAGAAGAAATAATTAAATCACTGAAAGAAATAAAAGAAACAGAGTTGAAGGAACTAAAAGAAAAAGAGGAAAATACAATCGGACAAGTGAAGGAAGTAAACAAAACAAATCAAGACCTGAAGATAGAACTGGAAAAATTAAAGAAAACACAAATGGAGGAAATAATGTAGAAGAAGAATTTAGGAAAGAAAACAGGAACTACAGAGGTAAGCATAACCAACAGACTACAAGAGATAGAAGAAAGAATCTCAGGTCCAAGAAATCCAAGACAATATGAAAAGACAAAACCTAAGAAAAATAGGTATAGAGGAAAAAGAAGACTCACTTCTCCAAGGCCCAGAAAATATTTTCAACAAAATCACTGAATAAAATTTCCCCAAGTTAAAGGAGAAGCCAATAAGAATACATGAGGCCTACAGAAGACCTAACAAATCTAACCAGAAAAAATCCTCCCGCCACATAATAATCAAAACTGTAAGGATACAGAACGAAGAAAAAATACTAAAAGCTGCAAGAGAAAAACGCAAAGTAACATATAATGGCAAACCCATTAGAATCACACCTGACTTTTCAACAGAGACTATAAAAGCCAGAAGGGCCTGGACAGATATCTTGCAGACCCTAACAGAACACAGATGTCAGCCCAGGCTGCTATACCCTGCAAAACTCTCAGTCCTCATAGACGGAGAAAACAAGATATTCAATGACAAAAACAAATTTCAACAATACCTACAAACAAATCCAGCATTACAGAAGACACTGGAAGGGAAAATACAATCCAAGAAAGCTAATTACATTCAAGAAAACACAGGAAATAAATAACCCCACTACAGTAAAACAAAAAGCAACCAAGCACACAACCTTATGACGAGAGCCAACATCAAAATCAAAGGATCTAACAGCCACTGGTTATTAATCTCTCTCAATATCAATGGACTCAACTCTCTAGTAAAAAAACACAGATTAACAGAATTAACAGAACGGATACATAAACAAAACCCAGCAATCTGTTGCATACAAGAAATACACCTAAGGCACAAAGATAGACATTACCTGAGGGTAAAAGGCTGGGAGACGACTTTCCAAGCAAATGGACCCAAGAAACAAACAGGAGTAGCCATACTAATATCTGACAAAATAGACTTTCAACCAAAATTAATGAAAAGAGATGGGGAAGGACACTTCATACTCATCAAGGGAAAATTCCACCAGGAAGACATCACAATCCTGAACATCTATGCCCCAAATACAAGAGCACCCACATTTGTAAAAGAAACATTTATAAAATTTAAACCACATATAGATCCTCACACATTGATAGCGGGAGACTTCAAAACCCCACTCTCAACAAAGGAGAGGTCCACAAAACAGAAATTAAACAAAGAAACAATATCTCTGACAGAGATCATGAATCAAATGGACCTCACAGACATTTATAGACCTTTACACCCAAACACAAAAGAATTTACCTTCTTCTCAGCACCTCATGGAACCTTTTCCAAAATAGACCATATAGTTGGTCACAAAGCGAGCCTCAACAGATATCATGAAATAAAGCTGGACCTCAACAACAACAGAAATAGCAAAAAGCCTACACAGAAAAGGAAACTGAACAACTTGTGACTAAATGACAGCTGGGTCAGGGAAGAAATAAGAAAGAAATTAAAGTCTTCCTAGAACTCAATGAAAATGAAGACACAACATACCCAAACCTGTGGGACACAATGAAAGCAGTGCTAAGAGGAAAGTTCATAGCACTAAGTGCCTTCAAGAAGAAATTCGAGACAGCTCATTCAAGCAACTTAATGGCCCACTTAAAAACCCTAGAAAAAGAAGAAGCAGACACACCAAAAAGGAGTAGACGGCTGGAAATAATCAAACTCAGGGCTGAAATCAATTAGAAACAAATAAAACAATTCAGAGAATCAATGAAACCAAGAGCTGGTTCTTTGTGAAAATCAACAAGATCGACAAACCCTTAGCCAAGCTAACTAAAAGGCAGAGAGACACCACCCAAATCAACAAAATCAGAAATGAAAAGGGGGACATAACTACAGACACTGAGGAAATCCAAACAATCATTAAGACTTACTTCAAAAGTCTATATGCCACAAAATTTGAAAATCTAAATGAAATGGACAATTTTCTTGATCGATTTGACTTACCAAAGCTGAATCAGGACCAGGTAAATCAATTAAATAGTCCTATATCCCCCAAAGAAATAGAAGCAGTCATCAAAAGTCTCCCATCCAAAAAAAGCCCAGGACCAGATGGCTTCGGCGCAGAATTCTACTAGATCTTCAAAGAAGAGCTAACTCCAATTCTCTTCAAACTACTCCACAAAATAGAAAGAGAAGGAACATTACTAAACTCATTCTATGAAGCCACAGTCACCTTGGTACCTAACCTCACAAAGACCCAACACAAAAAGAAAACTTCAGGCCAATCTCCCTTATGAATATTGACGCAAAAATACTCAACAAAATACTCGCAAACCGATTACAAGAACACATCAAAGATATCATCCACCATGACAAAGTAGGCTTCATCCCAGCTATGCAGGGGTGGTTCACTATACAGAAATCCATCAATGTGATCTACTATATTAACAAACTGAAAGAAAAAACCACATGATAATCTTCCTAGATGCTGAAAAAGCATTTGACAAAATCCAAATCCATTCATGTTTAAAGTATTGGAGAGATCAGGAATACAAGGCACATATATAAACATAGTAAAGGCGATATACAGCAAGCCAACATCAAACTGAACGGAGAGAAACTTAAAGCAATCCCACTGAAATCAGGGACAAGACAAGCTGCCTACTCTCTCCATATCTCTTCAACATAGTTCTGGAAGTCCTTGCTAGAGCAATAAGACAGTTGAAGAAGATCAAGGGGATACAGATTGGAAAGGAAGAAGTCAAATTATCACTATTTGCGGATGATATGATAGTTTACATGAGTGACCCCAAAAACTCTACCAGGGAACTCCTACAGCTGATAAACACCTTCAGCAAAGTGGCCGGATACAAAATTAACTCAAAAAAAATCAGTAGCCCTCCTGTATACAAAAGACAAACGGGCTGAGAAAGAAATTAGGGAGACAAAGTCAAAGACTTGTATGAAAAAAATTTCAAGTGTCTGAAGAAAGAATTAGAAGAAGATATCAGAAGATGGAAAGATCTCCCATGCTCATGGCTTGGCAGGATTAACATAGTAAAAATGGCCATCTTACCAAAAGCAATCTACAGATTCAATGCAATTCCCATCAAATTACCAACAATTCTTTACAGACCTGGAAAGAAAAATGCTCAACTTAGTATGGAATAACAAGAAACCCAGAATTGCTAAAACAATCCTCTACAATAAAAGATCTTCTGGAGGTATCTCCATCCCTGATCTCAAGCTGTACTATAGAGCAACAGTTTTAAAAACTTCAGGTACTGGCATAGAAGCAGAATGGTGGATCAATGGAACCGAACAGAAGACACAGAAATAAACACACACACTTATGGACACCTGATTTTTGACAAAGACGCCAAAACCATACAATGGAAAAAAGATAGCATCTTCAACAAATGGTGCTGGTCCAACTGGATGTCTACATGTAGAAAAATGAAAATAGATCCATACTTATCACCCTGCACAAAACTGAAATCCAAGTGGATCAAAGACCTCAACATAAAACCAGACACATTAAATCGGTAGAAAAAAAAGTGGGGAATACTCTAGAACTCATTAGTACAGGATAAAACTTTCTGAACAAAACACCAACAGCAGAGGTTCTAAGAGCAACAATCAATAAATGGGACCTCATGAAACTGAAAAGCTTCTGCAAAGCAAAGGAGACCATCACCAAAACAAAGCGACTGCCTACAGATTGGGAAAGAATCTTCACCAACCCTTTATCTGACAGAGGACTCATATCCAGTATATATAAAGAACTAAAGAAGCTGAAAAGCAGCAAACCAAGTAATCCACTTAAAAAATGGGGGACAGAGCTAAACAGAGAATTCTCAATAGAGGAATATCGAATGGCAGAGAAGCACTTAAAGAAATGCTCAACCTCATTAGCCATTAGGGAAATGCAAATCAAAACAACCCTGAGATTTCACCTTACACCATCAGAATGGCCAAGATCAAAAACTCAAGTGACAACACATGCTGGAGAGGTTGTGGAGAAAGGGGAACCCTTCTCCACTGCTGGTGGGAATGTAAACTTGTACATCCACTCTGGAAATCAATCTGGCGCTTTCTCAGACAACTAGGAATAGCGTTCCCTCCAGATCCAGCCATACCACTGCTAGGTGTAACTTCCCAGATAGTCATACTCCAACCAAGGACTATTCATGGAGATAACTTAGAACCCTGAAAATGCAGCCACTTCTGATGAGAACTGATAGACTAAGATCAGAAAGAAGGAGAGGAGGACCTCCCCTATCAGTGGACTTGGGGAGGGGCATGCATGCAGAAAGGGGGCGAAGAGTGGGACTGGGAGGGGAGGAGGGAGGGGCTTGTGGGGGATACAAAATGAATAAAATGTAGTTAATAAAAGTTAAATAAAAAATTAAAAAATAAAAAAATCACAAGCATTGTATAAAATGGTTATTAACTAATTCAGTGTTAATAGCAATTTTAACAATGAAATTATTGTTAATGATAAAAACCCAGTGTTTAAAAGTTTGCTGATGGAGGTGGATATGTCTTTGAGGTTAAGAACATTTGCTGTGCTACCAAAGGTCCTGAGTTCAATTCCCAGGAACCATACAGTGGCTCATAACCATTTCTCATGAGATCTGTGCCATCTTCTGGCCTGCAAGCATATATGCACGCAGAATTCTGTATAAATAACAAGTAAATCCTAAAATAAAAAATAAGTTAAAAAATAAATTAAGTTTGCTGATTACATAAAGAAATTTAAATAGTATTGATTTCTTTCAACAGAAGAGACCATATATACAAAATCTAAATGTCTGAAATGTAATGTCAGTTGTCATGTTAAAATATTCTATGCAAAGATTAAATGTGCAGTCTTTTAAATAAAACAAAGCAACAAGAACAATTTTTCTTAAATTCTATTTGTGAATACAGCAAAATAAATTTTATAACAAAGAGAAAAAATACTTCAGTAGTGTAGGTAATGTTGTTTATAGGACTACTTGTTTTTAAGAGACCTTCCAAAATACTGCACATATTAAAAAGTTAACATTTAAAAAAACAGTGTAAATTTGAAAGTTCTTCAGTCTGAAATTATACCTGAAAAATATTTTCATTAAGTAGTTTCTATCTGACAATAGTAGATTTTGAAGGCTGGACAAAGAAATATGGTAACTGCTGCTTCCAAAGACACCTTGGAAAATGACATTTCTACATGTTATGGATTCTGATGACATCCACTTATTTACAATACCACATAAGTTTTTGAAGCTTAACCTAATAAATTCTACCAAAATTTATCAATCAATGTGCTTAACTATCTATATATCTAGTTCTTCTATTTTGCTTCAACACACTTTGGTACAGCAAAAATAATGTGTAGTCACTATCTTGAATAACAGTATATTTTATACATCTTTTTCATGTTAGTATTGGACAGTTAACATAAAACATATATTTCACCACAGGTGAATTATATAATCACAGTAAATTCTTTCCACTCCATGTTTGTTTGAAAATATTCTTATGTTTTAAATACTAAAACTAAATACTAGTAAAATACTAAATACTAGAAAACGTTTTGAATGCACGAACACAAAAAAAAAACCATAATTATTCGTGTATTACTGATCCTTTATTAGAGCTGAAGATACTTCTTCAATGCTTTCATAAGTTTCTTGTGGTTCATCATTTTTCTGAGGGTTATTCAAATGATGTGCTGCTGGACATGAATATAACTCTTCAGGTACATAATTCTAAAAGGGATAAAAAAATCTCCAGGTTAAACATTTCAGAAATTAAAATTTAAAGCATATGCTGAACTTTTATGAAGTAGACTTAAAAAATGTTATTAAAACAAGATATATCTTTCCTTTTAAAAAAAGCTTTTCACATAGCTGTTAAAGAACTTACAAACTAATTCCTGACAAAAAATAGAGAAAGCACGTAAGAATATTCTAGGGAAGAAGAAAAAAAAGAAAAAAAGGAGCATTCTATGTATGGTTCACAGTGCTACCATGCAAACTTTATATAAATGCCTCCCCCTTTTTTCTGAGGCAGAATTTTGCTGCTACATAGATCAGGATGGCTTTAACTACATAGCTCCGTGGGTGAAATGTGGGGATGGATAACAGTTGTGCATCACCACTTATAGAGCTAGAACAGCAAATCGTTAAGTTTTTGTACATAGTTATTGAACTGGCAATCTTTCTGATGAATTTGGCAACCAAGATTCTAACTAAGTGCTTTTAAACCACACTAAATTTAAGTTCTAAAAGAACTGAATTATACAATATTCTTGATTTAATGTCATAATAATCTTTTCAGAAGTGGCTCCCAAATGTTTCAAAAAAACTTCCTATAAAACTTTTCAATTCTTCCATTCAGGGACATCTGGGTTGTTTACAGAAATTGTGGTACTTTTACGCAATTAAAAACAAGGAAATCATGAAATTTGCAGGCAAATGGTGGGACTAGAAAAGATCATCCTGAGGGAGGTGTTCTAGAAGCAGAAGGACACACAAAGTATATACTCACTTTTAAGTGGATACTAGACCTATAAGAAAGGATAAACAGACTCATATCTGTTTATCTCATATCTAAAGAAGATAATCAAGAAAGAGGACCCGGGGTAAGATGATCAATCCTCACTTAGAAAGACAAATGGGATGGACACTGGAAGTAGGAGAAAACAAGTACTAGGACAGGAGCCTACCACAGAGGGCCTGGCAGATGTTGAGACTCATAACCAAACCTTGGGCAGAGCATAGGGAGTTGTATGAAAGAAGGGGAAGTTAGTGTGACCTGGAGAGAACAGGAGCTCACAAGGACCAAATATATTTGGGCCCAGGGATCTTTTCTGAGACAGTTTCTCCAACCAAGGACCATGCATGGATATAACCTAGAGCCCCTGCTCAGATATAGCCCATGGCAGCTCAGTATCCAACTGGGTTCCCTAGTTGGGGGAATGGGGCCTGTCTCTGACATGAACTCAAGGCTGGCTCTTTGGATCCCTCCTCCCACCACTCCCCACCCCCAGAGAGGAGCAGCCTTGCTAGGCCACAGAGAAAGACATTGTAACCAGTCCTGAAGAGGCCTGATAAACTGGGGTCAGATAGAGGGGAAGGAGGATCTCCCCCATCAGTGGACTTAGAGAGGGACAGGGAGGAAATAAGGGAGGGAGGATAGGATTGGTGGGAGAACGTGGGAGGGGCTACATCTGGAATACAAAGTAAATAAACTGTAACTAATATAAAAAATAAAAATGTAATTAAAAGCAGAAACAAAAACAAAACCTTTTCAATATGGAGCTGGATAGAAAGGTTAAAGAGTACTGGCTGCTCTTCCAGAGGTCCTGAGTTCATTTCCCAGCACACATGGTGGCTCACAACCAGCTATAATGAGAACAGTGCCCTCTTCTGGTGTGTAGGTAGAACACTGTATATGTAATAAATAAGCCTTGAGGTTCTAACAAAAATAAAAAAACAAAACAGTTCTATAAAATAAAACTTTCTGATACACATATAGCTATTTTCTAAATTCTATTTATTTACTTGTTTGTTTATATGTTTCCAAGGCTGGCTCACAATGTAACTGAGGATAAGTTTTCTGGGTAAGAGCTATGTATCACCATGCCCAATTTATATGATGGCTGGAAAATTAAACTAAGGGGTTTGTGTAGAACTTCATTCTCAACACTCTTCGGCAATTTTTTCTTCTAGGTAAAGTACTGACAGCATTTCCACCGTATGTTTAATTTGCTCATGTACAACATACATGTGTTCAGGCCAAAGACTGATATGGACTATCTTTATCAGCTAGTTCCTACTTAATTTTTAATTTTAAAAATTGAAGGTTCCTCAAGAAAGCTAAAAAATTTAATTCATCTAACTATATCATATCTGGGCATTTACCCTAAAGAACTCTACATCCCAGAACAGAAATATTTGCCTTTCTATGGTCACTGCTGTTCTGGAGACATGACTCAGCCAGAATATGGAAAAAATAGTATAAGTCTATTAATGGATGAATGAAAAATGAAAATGTGGTACATACATGCAAAAATAAAACTAGGAAATTTGCAGGCAAATGGATGGGGCTGGAAATAATCATTCAAAGTGACAATTCAGACGTACAAAACGAAGGCTACATGTGCTTTCTTATATGAATTCCAATTTTGTATCTTTAGATAAACTAGAGTACTTGTAGAAGTCAGAAAACTAGAAAGAGGCTATGGAGGGCAGATTTCATGGGAGAGAGATGGTATAAACAAAGGAGATTAAAGGAATAATGGTGCAGAGGATTAAGTGGGCTAAAAGATGGGAGGTCAGGTCAGTGCAAAGAGTTAACAAACACTACCGTGAAAAACAAACAAATGAAATTCCATTTCAAATGTTACCTGAAATATGTATATGTATGTAAGTTTAGATCAAAGTATGTGGAGACATACCTCCCGGAGATATCCTAAGATATTATACACTGTACAACAGTAATTATGGAAGTATCCAACCATTTTCTGATTTAAGGCCCAAACTACAAAATAGTCTCATGTCTGGTACTATTAACAAGGCCACGAATCTGTAGCTGCGCCGATTATAGGCCCCAAGAAAAAAAAAATCTGTTAGTGCAGTATTGTAGAGATTTGTTAATTCTAGAGAGCATTTATCAGACTGCAACAGTATCTTGAGGCCTAGAATTTAGCATCTGAATGGAAAGAACACCAGACCAACCTCCAACATTGCAGCTCTCAAAATTTACCAGGGAAGCATTTCTTTTTTAATTTTTTAACAACATATGGTGATTACAATAGTAACTCTAAATTGGTCAAAGTTGCAGAAATTAAAAAACAAAACAAAACAAAAAAAAAAAACCAAAAAGAAAAACCTATAGAATGCTCAGCCATATAAGACATCTGTAACACATTTCTCCCCAGAATTTTCCCAAACAAGACTGTTAAGTCTCAGAAGTAGTAAAGAACAGATAAGATATTGTAAGAAGATTTAACAAGTAAAGTTGCTGCCTGTACAATCCTGTTGACCTAAGTTTGTTCTCACAAACATAATGGTGGAAGAGAAAATTCAACAAGGTAGTTGTACTATTCATATACTGACTGGTACCTATGCACATATATACATGATTCACATAAACACAAGATTAATTAAAATTTTAACACTTTATTAAATTTATTGTATTGTATATGCATGCATAGACACCTATGTGAAAGTCAGAGGATACTTTACTGGATTCACTTCTGTCATTTTCACCTTGTGGTACCCAAAGATCAAACTCAGGATTCAGGCTGGTGGAAAGACTTCCCTAAGGCAATTCTCCAGCCCAATATTTCTGTTAATTGTTTTTAGAAAATTTCACCCATGTATAAAATGTGTTTTGATCAAATTGTCCTCCAATTCCCAATCTCAAAAAACTTATCTCCCTCCCCTTTTCGTGTAATCTTTGGGTTTCTTAATTTGGATGATTTAATACTGTACCTTTGCTAGCCTGAAATTTGCCTCAAATTCATTGAGGCATAGTCTGCCTCTGCTTCTTGAGTGCCGGGATTAAAGTTTTGCATCACCATACAGGGTCATTGGTTCTTTTTTAGCTCACTTGTTACACAGGTGTAGGTCCACCCATTGGAGCATTGGTACCATACTATACTGTGTCATCCTAAAGAAAACAACTCTCCCACTTACATCAGCCATTAGTTAGTTACAAGTAGTTCTTCAACTAAGGATAACCAACCATTCATAAGCCCCTCCCAAATGCATGCTAGGATTTTGTCTGACTTAATATTGTTCAGATCTTATACAAGAAGTGACACTGGCTGGTATACAAACTAAGTTCCAGGACAGCCAGGGTTCTACACACAAAAAACCTTATCTCAAAATATACACCTCCTTAAAAAAAAAAAAAAATTGAAATGGGAATAACAATGAAAACTATTTACCTCTTGATATTGAGAGCTGTGTGAATAAACACAAAATGGTTTATCTTGTGGTGCAGATGACTCACGCTCATCTGGGGCATCTTGGTCATAAGGGTCCTAATTAAGAAGAAATTAAGAATTTAGATATGGTAATCTCAGCAATACAGAGGATGAAGCTGAAGAATGTTAAGTTCAAGGTCTTCCTCAACTATGAGTTTGCATCTCATCTGAGCTACATAACACTGTTTGCCCCATCTGCTAAAAAAATTTAACTAATCAATCAAAATTTTGCAAAAATCAAAGTACAACAAAACTAATTACAAAAAAAAATTTTTGAATGGGTATTTGATCTCCCTCATTTAAGGTTTTCAGTAACAAATTAATGTACCAAAATTAATTTTTATTTACAAATTGGTCCTTCCAGGTACTTTGAGACATTTTTACATTATATAATAATAAATTATGATTTTTGTTCTTTCTTTTTTGAGACAGGGTCTCACTATGCAACTTTAGTGGGCTTGTAAATTGCTTCTGAGACAAAGCTAGCATCAAACTCAAGAAATTCATTCACTTGTTTCTCTAATGGTGGGATTAAATGCATGTGTCACTATAAATCATTTAAAGTACAAACCCCACTATTGCAAACCGAATGGAAGAACAATCTAATCTTTATATAATCATAATATATGGGTACTAACTTATAAAATGAGTTACTTTTCTTTAATGACTTTTAATTTATTTTTACCTCTTCTGGGTAAAGCTCACAAGCTTTTACAAGTGTCATTCTTGCACTATGAGATCTCTCTAAAAAACAACCATTTGCTGTTTCATTGCTTTGTACTGAAGGAGACCAGCTGCTGTAAGTGTAGTGAGGACTGCCAGAATACGGTCTTTCAAGTTCATCTCCAAGCCATTCCACTGCCCATGTCCACTTTTTTTTAAGATCTCCGTTACCCTTCAACAGAAAACAAAACTACATGTTAAAGAACAGAAAATTAAATTTTAATGTTTTAATCTAAAATGGGAACTCCCAAGTTTTTTTTACTTTTTTTTTTAATTTGAGTCAGAATTTCATAAAATTGTAAAAAAGAACTTTTACCTGTAAGATCTCATAGGCAACAGGACAACTGTCAAAAAGAGTTACCATCCATTTTATACATTGATAGGCTCGTTTTTGATAGTGATTTTTAGAGCGCTGGATTGTATCAAACAGTCCATCTCGATCGTTTGGAATTCCTTTAAGTGCATTATGAATTCTGAAAAGATGAGAAGACTGTAACAACTAAAAGAAACATAACTTTTTTCCCTCTCTCTTTTAATCTCAGAGTAAGACCAGGCAAGTTCAGATCTCCAAGAGATCTACTTGCCTCTGTCTCCCAAATGCACTACCACATCTGGCTGCTTCCAATACTATAAATGTGTGTGTGTGTCAATCAACACTTTTGAAGGAATCAGTTTCTCAAGAAGGTAGCATTAGTAAATTCATTTAGTAGATAAGAAAAAAAAAAAAATTCAGTGGTTAAGCCACTCACTAAAGACAACATGGGGAAGATGTCTAGCATTGTACTTAAGGTTTTGATTTCTTCCAAATTATTTATGTAAACTTTTTTAAAATTACATTTAAGTGAATTCTTAAAATAGCTAAAGAGGATGATATTACATTATTATTCAAGTTTAGCATGGCTCTGTTCTCCAAAACTGATAATTAGTTTCAGTTAGTTTATTTTAAAAGATTATATTTCAGGGGGGAGGAGAGAGGGTTCAGTGGTTTACAGGACTTAACTGAATCAATTTCCAGAACACTAAATAACATCTTCTGGCCTTTGTGGATATCAGGCATGTGCATGTTTCATAGATACAAATGAAGGAAAAACACCCATAATACATACAAAATAAAGTTAATAAATCTAAGTAAGTAAGCGAAACAAAACAAAAAAGATTGGATTTTAGAATGTGAGTCAGTGAATGTCAAAAGAATCAGTGAAAGGAAAAATTTGGTTGTAAAAAATAACTTTAGGGCTCCTGAAATGGATCAACAAGTAAGGGGCTTGCCATCAAACACAATGACCTGAGTCAAGTACACACTAGAAGAAGAGAACTGACTTTCCTAAGTTCTCTTTTGACTTCCACATGGGTAATGTGGTATATATGTGCATATACTCTGGGACCATCACACACACTAAAGTAGTTAAATTCTACTACTAAGGATATGTGATGTGTAGAATATTTTCTCAAAGGTAATTATAAAACCTAGATTACTAATTTAAAAATATTTAAATTTATTTCCAGTTAACTTTTATATAACTGTTTTTTCTTAGTAGATTTTAAAATTTATCTATGTTATTTAATACTGAAATTATATTAAAGTTTTCCTTTATCATGTATATTTTATATAACAATTAACATTAAAGTAATTATTACAATCCAGCCCAATAGGAAGATTTTTTTAAAGTCAGAAATTAAAGGTTATTTGTATTTTTTTTTTTAGGTTTTCAAAGCAACGAATTTTATTCTAAATACTTGAATGACTTCTTTTCTTAAAGATTTCCCAGCCATTACTTTACGGTGTGCTTATGTGCAGCTTCAGTGAGTCCTTCAGTGTTCCTGGTGCTGCTTGAAATTAGAATTTATATCCTTTCAGTTTCCTAAGTTCTCAGAACTATGATCCAAATGTTTCCTTTTTTAAAAAAATTTTTATTTTATTTTTATTAATTACAGTTTATTCACTTTGTATCCTAGTTGTAGCACTCCCCTATTCCCTCCCAATCCCACCCTCTCTCCCTCATTTCCTCCCTTGCCCCTCTCCAAATCCACTTTTAGGGGAGGTCCTCCTTGTTCCATCTGACCCTAGTCTATCAGGTCTCATCAGGACAGGCTACATTGTCTTCCTCTATAGACTGCCAAGGCAGCCCCCTCATGTGGAGGTGATCAAAGAGCCAGCCCATGAATTTATGTCAGAGACAGTCCCTGTTCCTATTACTAGGGCACTCTTTTGGACACTGAGCTGCTTTGGGTCACTTCCGTGTAGGGGGTTCTAGGTTATCTTTATGCATGGTATCAGTCTCACAAAAACTCCTGTGCCCAGATTTTTTGGTTCTTTTGCTCTCCTTGTGGAGCTCCTGTTCCCTTCAGGTATTTCTATCTCCCCCTTCTTTCATATGATTCCCTTTACTCTGCCCAAAGTTTGGCTATGAGTCTCAGCATATGTTCTGAAATGCCAGTTTTTAAAGTTATTGAAAAATGTGTGAGATTCTATTACTTCATCATCAATCTAAGTGCATTCCTGAGCAATTACATCAATATAAACTTTGTCCTGTTCTCCACTAGGACAAAGTACCTATTTTACCAGTATCTACTGAAAACTGTTCAGTGAGTTTCCTACATAAAAGTTTAGTGTTCTCTATCTTAAACTGCATTTATTTATTTTACTATTTAATTTTTTTTTTACTATTATTACTATTTCTTTGGATAAAACAGTAAGGGAGGGAGGTGACTAACTAAAAGCAAACATCCAAAATGACATCTAATAATATATACTGCAATTCTTAAAAATCAGTAAAAACTGTACTCTACCAAGACAAATTTAAAAACAAAAATTGCAATATAACACTAAACTACCAACTGAAGTATATTGAAAATTAGTAATAACAGCTTTATAACTCTTGTTTCACAGTAACTTCTTTTGGTTCATTAAATTTTATAACATTAGTTGATTTGTTAAACCAAATTTTTTAAAATTAAAATTAATCTGCTAAAAACATTAGTTGCAATCATCCTAAAACTTATGATAAATTGCATGACAATTTTAAAGTATTAATTTATAAAATTTATTATTTATAATCTAAATAGAAGATTATAAATAAGGATTTCTTCTTAACTGAAGTTTAAGCAAAATTAAGATTAATAAACCAAAACAGTAAAAGTACACTTGTTTACTAGCAACTACAATTCCTTTTAGAATGTGTGTATCTAATTACAGTTAGCATAAAAGTATATATATACCTGTGAGTTTGCCATGAGTCCTCAATAAGAATAATTTGCAAAAGTAGATCCAAGTGAGGTCGAAGTTCATATGTGTATGAATATGTAACCTAAAAATAGTTAAAGCACGGTTAAATTTGTAGTTTAAAAAAAAGAGAATAAAATTAGATACATTTATTATGCTTTACCCGCCAAAGCAATTCACTGAGAAGAGAAGATGAAAACTGAGGATTCTCCCAGCAACAGAAGCGAAGTAATTTGATTGTTTCCTCTGAGTTGCTGCAGTCTTCAATAATTTTCTTCATATAAGTGTTTTTCAAAAATAAAATGTCAGCAACACTTTGTTGAATTGGCATTATAGGCTGCGATAAATTTGGGTCACCAAAAGGATTTGGTAGAGGGAGATTACCTGCAACATATTTGTCATTAATGAAAACCCAATAAAGTTTCACACAAAAGTATGTTTTTATTTATTAAAAATAAATGTAATTTGTTATTTCAAATAATGAAATCTGATCTATTTAGATTTTTCTCAAAAAGAAAAATAGAATATTCAGTAAAGTGATCAGAAGAAAGATCATAAAAAGACAGTTTCTGAAAGTAGGTCAAATGAAGCTATGAAATCCTTTTATTTATTTATTTTTTTTATGGAATGCTCTATGAACTTATATGTTATCCTTGAGCAGGGGCCATGCTAATCTTTGTATAATTCTGATTTTAGTATATGTGCTACGAAAGTGATCAGTTTGACTTAAAAAAAAAAGAAAATCAAAAAATCAAGATTAACATGCAAGCAAAATATTCATATACATAAAATGATTAAAATGTAAAAAAACTGTCTTAAGAATCAGTGTTTCTCTGTGTGTACATGTACTAGATGTCATGGCATGAATGTTTATGGGACAGAGAACAACTCTATTCTCTCCTACTGTATGTATTTCAAGGATTAATCTCAATTTTGAGATTTAATAAGAAACAATCTCTTTCTTACTGTTGAGACAGTAAGCTATCTCAACAGGCCAATGAGCATAGCCTGCTGTGGATTAGGTGAGAGAACAGAGACCTGATAATTTTCTTCTGAGCTTCACACATATGCTATGGAATATGTATAAATATAGCAAATTAAAAGATATCAGTATCTGGATTATAAGAGATCACTTTAAAACATATATAAGCTAACAGTTTTGGTGGAAATACAGGAGAATTGTTAAGATCTCACAGTGAATTCTAGGTGAGTGGAGGAGAGGGAGGAAAGGAGAGAAAGAAGGGATACTAGGAGAAAAAGAGGGATAAAGAGGGGGGTTGGCACTGTATAAAAACAAAATAAAAGATTGAGCTGCTCTCTGTTCCATGAGTGCCACTGTCCTGCCCACAGCTCTGCCTGCCTTCCCAAGGAGGCCTTTGGGGCCCCAGAAATATTCAGGTTACATATATCCCCAATGCCAATGCTGTGCCACTTGGTCCCCTAGGACACACCCAGGAGCAATGACCTGCATCCGAGTCCCTGAGCTCCACTGTTCTGACCATGGCTCTGCCAGACCTACAGAGGGACCTTCCTGGCCCCAGAAAATCCAGGTAAGACCCCCTCCCTACCAGTTCTCTGCCTGCTAAACCCTCCTAAAGCACATCCAACTGTGGTAAGCCACACCATATTCCCTGTGCTACATTTTCTGCCCTGTAACTCTGTCTCTGTCACTCCTGAAGGTCAGCATAATGAACACAATCAACCAGAGCCAAGCAATCCTACTTCAGCAAGCCCTAATATTATAACACAGCTGAAGTACAATAAGATAATCTTATATGCAACCTGATAGATATAACAGAAGCCTTTAAAGAGGAAATGAATGAATCCCTTAAATGAACTACAGGAAAATAAAACAAGGAGAACACAATGAATAGAACTTTCAAGACCTGAAAATGGAAATAGAAGCAATAAAGTAAACGCAAACTGAGAGAATCCTGGAAATTGAAAACCTAGAAAAGAAAACATGAACTATAGAAAAGCATCCTCAGGTGCAGAACATACCAATGAAGACACAAAAAAATTGGCCAAATAAAATGTTAAATCTAAAAAGTTCCTGACAAAAAACATCCAAGAAATTCGGGACACTAATAGAAGAAGACTCCCAGCTCCAAGACCCAGAAAATATTTTCAAAAAAAATCATGTAAGAAAACTTTCCAACATAAAGAGATACTTATAAACATACAAGAAGCTTACAGAACACCAAACAGATCTGAAAAGAAAATCCTTCCACAAAATAATAATCAAAACTCTAAAATACAGAACAAAGAAAGAACATTAAAAGTCGCAAGAGAAAAATGGTTAAGTAACATACAAAGGCAGAGCTTTCAGAATTACAATAATTTCTCAACAGAGACTATAAAAGCTAGAAGGTTCTGGACAGATGTTTTGCAGCCTCTGGAGAACACAGATGCCATCCCAGACTACTATACAAAAACTCTTAATCACCACAGATGGAGAAAACAAATATTTTAAGACTGAATTTTGTTATCTATCCACAATTATCTATCCAGAGGACACCAGAAAGAAAACTCCAACTCAAGGAGGTTAACTATACACAAGGAAAGAGAAAATAAATAACTCTATTTAACTCTAAAGGCAAAGCCACCACCATCATAAAAATAATAATTAGTCAATTATATCATTAGTCATTAATATCTCTCAAAACCAAAGGACTCAATTACCCAATAAGACAGGTTAACAAAATAGATGGGAAAAAGGATCCATTATTCTGCTGCACACAAGAGACATACCTCAGCAACAAAGATAAACATTCCCTCAAAGTAAAGGGCTGAAAAAAGGTTTTCCAAGCAACTGCACACAAGAAGTTAGCTGGAAAAGCCATTCTAATATATAAAATAGACTTTCAACCAAAATTAATCAGAGATGGGGTGGTACTTCATACTCAGAGGAAAAATTCACCTGGATGACATGTAACTCCTATGTCCCAAGGGCAAAACCACCTATATTGGTTAAAAAAAAAAAATTACTAAAGCTTATATCACACATTGACCCACACATATTTACAGTGGGAGACAACAACATCCTACTCTCACCAATGGAGATCATTAAGTGAATAACTAAACAGAGACATCATGAAAATAACAGACATTATGTATTAAATAGACCTAACAGATACAGAACCTTTCCCACAAACACAAAACAATGTACTTACTCATCAGCACATTATGGAACATTGTGGGCCACAAAGCAAGCCTCAACAGATACAAGAAAATGGAAATAAGCTCTTATATCTTATCAGACCATCAAGGAGTAAAGCTGGACTTCAACAACAAGAGAAACAACTGAAAGCCTATAAACTCATAGAAACTGAACAACTCTCTAATCAATGATGACAGGGTCAATGAAGAAATAAAGAAAGAAATTAAAGACTTTCGAGAATTCAATGAAAATGAAGGCATAACAGACCCAAAGTTATGGGACACAATGAAAGCAGTGGAAAGTTCACAGTATTAGGGCCTTCATAAAGAAATTGGAGAGATCTCATATTAGTAACTTAACATCACCGGAAAGCTTTGGAACAAAAGAAGCCAGCACACCCAAAAGAAGTAGACAGCAGGAAATAAACCCAGGACTGAAATTAATAAAATTTAAATAATGAGAATAATACAAAGAACCAACAAAACCAAGAGCTGTTTCTTTGAGAAAATCAACAAGACAAACACTTAGACAAATTTAACTAAGAAAGATATACAGTATCCAATTAATAAAATCAGAAATAAACAGAGACATATACAACAAACATCATTAGAATTATTAGGTCTTATTTTAAAGTCTGTACTTATAGGTGGCAAATGCCCATAATTTCAACACTGCTGGCGGCAAAGACCAGCCTGGCCTACAAATTAATGTAAAGATAACAAGGCTACACAGAAAAACTTTGTCTCAGAAAACCAAAACTAACACCAACAAACCAACCAAACAAAAGATGTATTCCACAAAATTGAAAAATTCAAAACAAAATGGACAAATTCCAAGAGCGATATCACTTACTAACATTAAAATCAGATCAAGTAAATAATTTAAATAGGCCTACAACTTGTAAGGAAACAAAAGGAGTCATCAAGTCTCCCAACAAAAAAAAAAAAATAAATAAAAGAGAAAGAAATTAGGAAAACCACACCCTTTACAATAGCCACAAAACCCAAAGTATCTTTGTGCAACTCTAACAAAGCACATCAAAGACCTCTATGACACAACTTCAAGTCTCTGAAGAAAGAATTAGAAGAAGCTATAAGAAGATGAAAGGGATCTCCCATGCTCATGGCTTGGCAGGATTAACATAGTAAAAATGGCCATCTTACCAAAAGCAATCTACAGATTCAACGCAATTCCCATCAAAATACCAACTCAATTCTTTACAGATCTTGAAAGAGCAAATCTCAACTTGATATGTAAAAAAAAAAAAAAAAATCAGAATAGCTAAAACAATCCTGTACAGTAACAGAACTTCTGAAGGTGTCAGCATCTCTGATTTCAAGCTATATTTCAGAGCAACAGTAATGAACACTGCATGACAATACTGGCAAAAAACCAGGCTGATCGAAATCAAACTGAAGACTCAGAAGTAAACCCACACATCTACACACACTTGACAAAGAAGCCTGAATCATACAGTGAAAAAACAAAACAAAACAAAACAAAACAAAAAACAAAAAAAACCCCAACTTCAACAAATGATGCTAGTCTACTGGATATCAGCATGTACAAGATGCAAAAATAAAAAAAAAAAAAATCAAAAAACCATATTTACCGGATTGGATCAAAGACCTCAACATAAAGCCAGAACCACTATAGTATATTAAGAGAGAGTAAAAGATTTGAAATCAGTGGCACAGGAGACAATTTTCTAAACAGAACACCAATAGCTCTGGCTCTACGGTCAACATTTACTAAATGGGACCTAATGAAACTGAAAAGTTCCTGTAAGGCAAAGGACACTGTCAATAGGACAAATCAGTATCCCACAGACTGGGAAAAGATCACCAACCCTACTTCAACAGAGTACTAATATCCAAAATATATGTAGAACTGAAGAATTCAAAGACCAACAAATCAAACTAATTAAAAAAATGGGTACAGAATAATTGAATTCTAAACAGAAAAATTTATAATGGCCAAAAGCACTGAAATTTTCAATGTCATTAGCCATCAGGGAATGCAAATCAAACTGACTATCAGATTTCATCTTATACTCCTCATAATGGCTAAGCTCAAAACCTCAAGTTCCAGCAGCACATGCTGGTGAAAATATAGAATAAGGGAGTTTGTAAATGCAGTACCAGCAGAGATGAATGAAGGGGCTGTAATGAGGATGTAAATTGAATAAATAAACTGATGAAAGGAATTCCTTCTAAACAACAAGAAAGTAGCCAAAGTATCTATCAGCTGGAAAAAAAAAAAAAAGTGCACGATGTTTATTCTTCTACTTTAACATACAGGTAACATTATTTTGAAACAGTTACACAGTGAAACATTCTACTTTACCACTAATTGAAGACTGTGTCCTTGAGGAGACACAGCAACACCGGATCAGCTGAGACACTACTGAGTTTAACTTGACTAATTCAGCATACTGGTATTTAATTGGAGGGCCTGGTCCTTCATCCAAAGACACAAGCATAAAGGTTGCAGGTACATTCAGTTGTAGAAGCTGAGTCTTTTCTGCCAAACCTATAACAAGGGGAAAATAATTCATAAAAACTAGGATAGAATATAAGAATCAGAGCTCCCTGTAAAATTATGAATATTAATTACTAATTATTTAGAATATAAAAAATTTAGGAAGACATTTTATTGACGCCAAGAATGACAAATTGTATTATGATACTAGTATCTTGTTTAGATTTACTTATAATATTTTATGTGTATGAGTGTATTGTGTGCACTACATGCATACCTGGGTTCTGAGGTGTGAAGCCTCTTCTTATTTTGCAACAAAACTAAGTGACCTTAACAACTGAGCCAATTCCCAGCCCTAAAATTTCCAAATATCTTAAAACTACACTGTCAAAGCAGACATAATATATTTTCAAGGACCCAATTTTAACAAATTTCCAGTCTTTTTCCTAACTGGAAAAATTTCTTGGATAAGAAAAAAAATGTTTATACTCTTCTTTCCATTTAAATGATTTCAGACATGATTTCTGTAGAACTTTCTTGACTTTGGGTATGTTTATGATGTGAATAGTTAAGATAACTATATTTTCCAATATAATTAATCACAAAACTGTAAAAATACTTAAATATTTACTTTTTATTAATTTATAACTTTTTAAAATTTTGTGTATATGTATGTGTTAGAATGCATACATGCCTCAGTGTGTATGTATGGAGATCAAAGAAGAATTTGGAAAAATTGGTTCCAATAGGTTGTCAAGTGTTAATGACCAGCACTTTTAGCCAAGCCTGTTAACATTAAGCAGACTACACTTAAAAACAATCAAACTTATTTTATATATATATGATTGTTATCCTGCAGGTATGTATGTGCACCATTTGAGTTATGAAGTTACTAAGTGAATGACAGGAGCTTAATCTAGGTTCTCCACAAGAACACCAAGTTATGTCTCTAAGTTCCTGTCACATCAAACTGAAGCACTGCTTCACTAAAAAATTATTCACAGATACTTAAAATTTATAACTAAATGTGTACTAAATTTACTCTTTGCAGATAAACATTAGCACGCACCCCTTATCCCCTAATCTGAAACAACTCTGAAATTATGTAACTATCTTTCTCTCTCTATTTATCTATCAACTTAGAATTACTAACAGAAGGTAATGAATAGGTATGTAAGAATACATATATAAGAAAAAAAATAAAAGTACTCTAAGAAAAGGCTAACAATGGAAATAATATCTACACAGAACAATAAATGAATTTTTCCTATATTACTAGTAATTACAATTTATAATTTTCAACAGCAATGTTTTTTAAATATTTTAAGGTATTCCTAAATGTTATAGGTAGCAAACCTATTACTCTCTAGAAAACAGTAACTCCTTAACCCACTTATAAAAAATTTTTTTGACTTAGAGGGGATGTGGTTTGAGAATCATGAATTTTTTTCAAATGGCAACATGATTCAGATACAGAATCTGATTTAAAAGACTATTAGAGAAAAAAAATATTAGGTATAATTTAAGTTGTCTTACAGTAAAAGATGAAAATCACCAGAAAGATTTAACTAAAAAGTTTGCAAAGGGTTTGAAAGAATTTAGTCTACAGTTTAAGAGAATAAATTATTATTTTACCATTTGATTATGATAGTTTAATAGTTTCCTATGCAAACATTAAACAATCACTAAAAGAATTAAGTACTCCTTACCTAAATTGGCATACATTATAAATAAATGGAAATACTGTTGTAAATGTCGTCCATGTTCAGAAACCTCCCCTCTCAAGAGATTTAATACTGCTTTTAGTAAATGATCACTCAAGCTTATATTATCACAGATCTGAAAAAAATAAGCATGAGTTATTTTATCAGCAACTGCTATAAAATCAATATATTATTTTTTTTGCATAAAAATGCAGACAGTCATTCTTTGAAACAAGGTCTACAAAGCTCTAGTTGTCCTGGAACTTGCAATATAGAAAGGGAGGGCTCAGAGGAAGCCTATATCTGACCCATACGCAGTAGGATTAAAAGCCATGTACCATTATACCTGACAGTATGTCACAGTTTATAAAGCCAAATCTGACTCTGTAAGTTCCAGACAGCCTGAGCTATGGAGTATGATCCATATAATCTTTATCAAACAAAACCAAAAAGAGTACTTAACAAAAAGATTACTATTACAAAATTAAACATTGAACACAATCTTCAAATGAATTAAATAACTTAATTAATTAATTAAATTAATTCAAATGAATTAAATAAGCAGAAATTCTCTTATCATACTTTCCAATAATAATTTTCACTAGGACAAAATAATTTTAAAAACTTTCACGTATTACAATATATATTTAGATGAATATTTTATATAGTATTTTAAACACACATATTTTATAATTTTAATCCATTAACAACAAAAAAGGATTTTTAAAAAATGATTTCACTACTACTACTAGAAAAGCTGACAATTACCTGACTATAAGGTGCTGGAGTTGCAAAAGGTGATGAAAAAGGTGAAGGACACGATCCATCTTGCAAAGAAAAATGTGCAATAAATACAATAAGCTTTGCAAATGTACCTCTTATTTCTGCACTTGGACATTCCAGAAGGTACTTAGAGAAACGATTTGAAACATTAAAAAGGACATTATGAACAAACCAAAAGCGTACATTCTTGCTGTGACGGAGGAGAATACAGAGTGCATCATACCTAAAACAGAAACATCTATGAATTTTGAGCGCTTTTTTGTTGTTTTTTGCTTTTTGAGACAAGAGTTTTTCTGTGTAACCATGGCTATGCTGGAACCCAGTTGTAGACCAGGCTGGGTTCAAACTCAGAGATCCACCAGTCTCGTACTCCCAAATGCTGGGATTAAAACCATGTGCCACCACACGCAGCAACAACTAGTAAATTATTAACATGCTTGTTTTGGAAACTGTAGGGCAGGGAAAAGTTTCTATGGAAAAAAAAAAAAAGGTGTCCTTTCTCTACATAATCAGTGGTTATTGTTAGTTCTGGAACAAACACCACATTGATTAATAAAGTACTATAACAAATCCATAGAATAAGTCAATGAGAATGTTCTTAGGCCTCTGTAAAATTCAATTTATTTATCTGGTGATGTATCTTCAACACCTTTCAATATGAACAATATTGGAAAAGTTTTAAAATATAGATTACTATTTGTTCTATGATTTTAAAGTTAGTACTGATTTAAAACTGTATACCTGAGAACTTAAGACATGAGAATTTCATCTACTAAATGATAGAATGTAATTATTTTCATGATGTGAAAGACCATAAATACATGCCATAACAGAAATAACAGTTAACTTTTGGCTGGAAAAAAGGCTTAACAGCCAAAATGTCCAGTGGCTCACAACTGTCTGTAACTCCTGCTACAAAAAATTTGGAGTTCTTTTCTGGCCTCTTCTTGCACCGTACAAATATAACACAAGTTTACATACAAATAAAATTAAAATAAAAATATAAAAGTAACAGCTAAATTTTAAACAGTTGTCTCTTACTGTCCAGAAACTCAAGGAGATCCACCTGCCTCTACCTCTGAAATGTTGAGATTAAAGGTGCTCAGTACCACTGGGCCTGGGCAGCCAACGAATTATTAAAAGAGAAGAAAGCAACCTTGATTTAAAAAAAAAAAAAAAAAAAAATTGAGAACTGGGTGTGGTGGCATATAACTTAATAAAGGTAAGCATGGCCCATATGGCCAAGTGACATGGTTGCTAGGGTACATAGTGAGACTGCCTCAAAACAACAGGATTAAGAAAGATGCATCTGTGTTTAAGAGCACCTTCTTCAGAGCAACCAGGGTTCAATTCCTAACACCCATATGACAGCAGCTCACAGCCACCTGTAACTCTACTTCTAAAGTATCTAAGCTCTATTGGCTTTGATGGGTACCAAGAACACATGAGTTACACATACAGGAAAAACAGTTCTACAATTAAAATCTTTAAACAACAAAATTTTTTTCACCACCTGTACAAAGATCTGTATGCTGAATTAGACATAATATTCTTACGGTTAAGGAAAATACCACAACATACAAGTCAGGAGATCTACAAGGGAGTTCCATGATAGCCAGAGATACACAGATACCCGTCTCAAAAAACAAAACTAATGAAACCCAACCTAACCAAAGCCAAATCCAACCCCAAAAAACCAAAATGAAAAAAAAACTACCAAAAAAAACAAAAACAAAGTATACTAAACATCTCAATTAGAACATGCATGCATGCGCGCGCGCACGCACGCACACGCACACGCACACGCACACACACACACACACACACACGCACACACAAGTTTTACCAGTCATTGGCATGGCCACGGACTATTTTCTTAGTATGAAATCCAGTAGTAAAGAGGAATCTAGCAGCAAGCTGAATGCTAATCATGGTGATATCTTCTGCTTCAGGTAATAAGCAATCTTGTCCTTTAAGTAAAAAGCACACACAGAGTCAGACACCTTTTAATTTTAAGTTGTATGTTTAAAAAAATATCAGAACCATGACTAATGCTTACTCATTGATTATTCTAACATAATGAACCAAGTTTAAAACTAATGTCTGGACCAAAATAAATAAAATAAATATAAGCTCTTTCTTATTTTCCCCAATAATAAGAGCCATCAGTCAATGATATGTATTTTCTACAACTTTACTTAAATAGACTTAACCACAAATACTGGCTAATTTAAAGATTAAAGAAAATAAATATA
Organism: Meriones unguiculatus; assembly: GCF_030254825.1. NCBI lineage: Eukaryota > Metazoa > Chordata > Mammalia > Rodentia > Muridae > Meriones > Meriones unguiculatus. The sequence continues at coordinate 822,444 of NW_026843712.1, read as the reverse complement.
GAAATGCAGGAAAGGGTAGGAGAAAAGAAAAAATTAAGCATAAGTAAGATCTGCTAAGAAATCTTTCAAATCAACAAAGAAGTATTGCTTTCGAAGAAGTTAATTTCAAAAAACTTACCTGGAGTAGGCTTTAAAAACACAGCATTACATGTAAGCAGCTTTTTAATAAACTGAAAATATTCTAAGCTATACTGCATTTGGTTATGGAGGAATTTTATATTCTGTTTCCACACACTTCTTTCAATGGCTGGTGACATAATCTGATGAGGTCTGTTGACTATTAACTCTGATGTCTCATTTTCATCAGCTACATCCATCCGTTCATAAAAAAGGATATAAGCATTCCACCACCTTTTCTGTCGTCTATATGACATGCGTTTCATCATTTGATCAAATACTTCTCCCATATATTCTCCACCAAAGCACTGATTTTTCATTTCTTCATCATCATCCATTTTACATTCTGTTACATCTCTATCATCAAATTTGAACCAGCGACCTCTCTTACTGTCTTTACCATTTCTTTGAATGATATAGGAATAATAATGTCCACCATTTGCTTGACCACTGTGTACAAGCACACCAACAAGTCTGTATTTCGTACATCCTGATATTACACTTTCAGACTGCTCATTCTGCTTAATCAAATGAGTCTGTGGATCTACACAGTCATCTTCGAGTTTTGTGACACCTGCTACTGTATAAGGTTCCATATCCAGTTCTCTGGGAAATTCAAAGTAATCATTGAATTTGATTGCACATTCTCTTTCCCAGTCATAATCAAATCGTTTCAGTTGGATGGCAAGTACAGAAGGTAGTTTTTTAATCAGTAAGCGCTTTACTGTATCAACCTAAAACAGACAATATAACAAATATATAAAAAACTTAAAAATCTATTACTTTATCAATAACCTTAAATTTACTTACACACAAAAAATAATAAATACAAACAAGGTCATTTTTTTTTTCTAAATAATGAGACTTAAAGATTTGTAAAACCTTCCAATATGTATGGTTTCTTTTTTAAAAACTGCAAAAGTTAGTAAAATAGATATTCCTGCAGTGGTTCCATATTGTCAGTGTTTTATAATCACCTCTTCAAGACTAATCAGGAGTTTGACATCATTTTTACTAATGAAATACTTATTGTCAGCTAACTAATTACAGAAATCTTGGAGACCAGAAGGTTTACGGACCCTTATTTTCTTTAATTATTTTTAAAAGATAATATACAAGGTAATACATTATTTATTTCTACAATCTAAATGCTTACAGGTAATTAACTGAATCTAAAAATCATATCTGGCAGTAAAATATAAAGTTGTGAAAATCTGATAGAATCAATGAATATGGTAAAATAGATTTGATGAGTAACCTGGAACATGAATAAATGTTTTTGATTATTAATTATTAGGGTCAGATTCTAACTTAGAAGGATAGCTGGTCTGGAAATCCACTGATGAAGCCAAGGCTAGTCTTGATCATAGCCTCTTACTTTAGCCACTGTAGTTGTTGAATTAAAGTATGTGCTACTATCAACTATTATTTAGTACATATCTACGTGTTTCTATATCAGTGAGGGCATATGTGTATGTATGTATGTATGTAAGTGCCAAGTTTATGTAGGGATGAGGGCTTCCTAGGTCATTCTCTACCTTAAAAAATATTAATCTCTTAAAGAACCTAGCACTTGCCATTTTGCCTACCTAAGGATAGCAGCTTGTTCAAACATTCCCTGTTTCTGCCTCCTACACAGTAGGATTAAACACAAGTTGCCATGTTTACCTGGCTTTTATGTGACTTCTAAAAAGCTGAGTTCCAGTAGTCACACGTGTAGCAACAATTATATCCACTAAGCCACCTACCAACCTATACTGTTAATTTCTATTTTTTTTTTAAGACTATGTAGGTCTGGCTGGTGTAATATACTCAGCAGAAGAGGCTAGCCATGAATTCAGAGAGCTACCCGTTTATGCTTGAATGCAGGGTCTACCATGCCTGACCATGATATTATTTTGCTGACAATTATCTAAGTAATCTAGAATGTTAACTTATTTTCTGCTACCATTAGAGAAAGTTAAAGACAGAGCAGTCGCTAATCCCAGTTCTAGCATAAAGAGTCTGAATTAAAATACAACCCTGGCTTGGTACTTTTAGTCCAGTCCAAACAATAAAGTTTCTCCCCAAATCAACTAACCAATAATCAACTGTGAAGGTTTGAATGAATAATGTCTCTAACTGGTGATGATATTTGGGGAGGCTTTGAGGGTATGGTCTTGCTACAGGAAGTATATCACTAGACATTCAGACTTTGAGAGTAAAAAAGGCCTTGTTAGTACTACTGGTTTGTTCTTTTTGCATTGTGCTTATATACCTTGCTGCTCCAGCCAGCATGCCTCTTACTTCCTATGACAGTGATGGGCTATCTATCATCCATCTGGTATAATAAGCTCAAATAAACTCTTTCTATAAGTTGCCTTGACTACAGTGCTGTATCACAGTAACAGAAAAGTAACTAATATACCAGCCACCCAACCCAACCACCAACAGAAAAGTAACTAATATACTAGCCACCCAACCCAACCATATATTTACAAATGAGACACAATACAGGTCAATTGTAAGCATTACTTCAGGCAACTCCAAAGTCTTCTGGTCTTGTTTACATAGAGTAATAACTTTGAAAAGTATGATACATACCTTTTTATCACATTTTTCACAATGATATGCATTTGCACCCTCTAGTAAGTCTCCTTTAATATACTGTTCCAAAGAATCAAGAAGATTTTGGTGATTTCTAATATCTACATTCAAAGTTGTAAAAGATTCTTCACATTCATACCTAAAACCATTAAGAAAAATTAAAGGGATTAAGTTTTAAAATATTATCTTTTTATCTTCATCAGTGTTCTAATGCTGTTAAGTGATATCATGAGCAAGGCAGCTCCTGTTTTAAAAAAAAAAAGCATTTAATTAGGGCTTATTTGTAGTTTTAGAAGCTTAGCCCATGATTATGGCAGGGAGGATGGCAGCATGTATGGCATGGCACAGTAGCTGAAAGCTACAAACTGGTCCACAGGATAAGAAGGTCTACGATGACCTTGCTGGGAATTCTGAAACTTCAAAGTGACACACTTCCTCAAACAAGGCCACACCTTCTAATCCTATTTCTTTAATATAGCGTCCCTCTCTGCTAAGCATTCAAATATGTGAGCCAGTTTTATTAAAATCACCATACTTTCTGATATTAATCTAGATCTACAATGTTATTAAAAACAGGGGCCTTTTCTGTTTGTCCTGGGCGTACATTAATGTTTATTTCTACTTAGCTGGAAAACATGTATTAAAGACCAACAAAAGGGGTGGGCAGGAAAGATGTAATTTGTCTTATGTGGCACAATGTTCTAAAGCCAGTTTTCTCATCTCTCCAAGACAGTTTTTTTTTTTTTAATTTTCTGTTCAAACAATTTCTGGCAAAGCAAGGTTAAAAAATTATCAAATCCAGAAAATAATGACTTTTATACAAGTTTAAGATTTTTAAAGTTTTACTTATACTTATCTTTTAACTTCTTTAAAAACTGCCACCCTAACACACATAAACATCTAATGTATTCCTTAATACAGTCATAAAAATGAAAATGAAAGTAAGTTAGCACTCTAAACTGGTACTTTTCTTTTTAAAAAGACTCATTCAGAATGTTTATTACATATACTGATAAATATAAAAAAAAGAACTACAAAGACAGAACTCTCAATTATTACATCCATTCATTCATGATAAGATGTATCAAGATATCATGTACAAGGCAGATACATCCTTTTACATTTAGAAACTTTAGGAGAAACAAGGCAAGGATTTTATAAACGATTAAGCAGGCTGCTAGAAAATAAATATCAACTATTATGAAAACATAAAATCCTGAATATCTGATTAACATTATAAAATATAGTACATCATCTTAAAAATGATAAAAGATTTCTAAACATTTATATAACCAATGACATGTAAAAAACCAGCTAACATGTTAAAATCATCTGAACTACTGACAGTTTTATGTAAGAGATTAAAGCATTATTTATTATTTTTATTTTATTAAATATTTTACTTAAATATTCAGTACAATAAAGAAATAAAAAATTACTTCTTTTATTACACTTAAAATAATTTTATTTTACCCAATTTTTACAAACTGGGTAAAAATTTGAGGAAGATGCCAGGAATGTTCATACAAGCCTTTAATCCTAGCACTTAGGAGACAAAGGAAGGCAGATCTCACTGAGATTGTGGCAATTCTGGTCCTTGTGAAGTTTTGGACAGAAGACTACATAGTAAGTTAAAGCCTGTGGGGAAGATAGGAGGAAGGGACGGACCTAACAAAAAGGGAGAAGAGAGACAGAGACACAGAGAGAGAGAGAGAGACAGATGGGGCAGAAGAAGAAAAAGAAATATTAAGAAACTAGTCATCAGGAACTGGAAAGAGGGGCTCAGCAGTCCTTGTTTTTCTTGTAGAGAACCTGGTTCAGTTCAGCATCCATAAGGCAGTTTATAACATCAGTAATTCTAATACCAAAGGATCTGATGCTTTCTTCTTGTCTCCAAGGGAACTACATATCTTTATAGTACACACACACACACACACACACACACACACAATCTCATACGTATAAAAAATAATCTTTATGTATTAAACTGTTGTGGGAATCTTTCTGTAATAAGCATTCTGACACCAGAAGAGTGGAAGAGAGATGTCAATGGTATACTGAGGAGAGGATATTTCCTGAAAGGTCTTGTTATTGGGTGTAGTTGAACCATGAAGTGGGGAGGGCCGGCAAGTGAAATTTTTACAGAAGGGTTCACAGGAGTCAAAAGACTGTTAAGAACAATGACCTACTTGTTCTTTTATTTTGCTGTCAGACAGGGTTTTTCTACAAAGCCCTGACTGGCTGGAACTTGCTGTGTAGACCACAGAGATCCACCTGTCTATGCCTCCCAAAAGCAGGGATTGAAAGTGTGAACCATTTGACCTGGCTCAATCCTTTGTTTTAGCTATTTCTCCAATCCTGTAGCAAATGAAGTCATGCTTGGCAAATAAGCAGCATAAGCAGTGATTTTATCAAATCACTAAATAAATTGATAAATCAGTATCTAAACTGAAGGTGTTAAGAATAAATGACTACTGAGTGCAAAAATGCATCGATGTATATCTGTATCTCCCTTACCAGGGTATTTATGGATCTTCAAAAACCTCTTAAGAGAACACAGATGTCAGACAATAGTATTATACCCAAAAAAACTATTAGAAACAATGTATGGAAAATAAAAAATATTGAGTGACAAAACAAACTTTATGCAGTATTTAACAATAAACTATACAGAAGACACTAGAAGGAAAACTTGAGTCTGAAGAGGTTAACCACACGAAGAAGCAAATAATCCCAAAGCAGTAATCAAAGGAGGAAGGGACCACAACATACAGAAAAATAAAAGGAATAAAGAAATGATATTCAGTGATGAGTCTCAATATTAATGGTTGCAATTCGTCAATAAAAAGGTATGGAAATAAAAAAGTATTGGAACAAAAACAGACACATTGATTAATGGGATCAATTAAAGACCCAGACATAAATCCACACATCTAAAGATACATAGGTTTTTATAAAGAAGTCAAAAATATCCTCTAGGAAAAAAGAAAGCACCTTCAACAAATGTTGCTGTCTAACTTGATGTATGCATGTAGAAAAACACAAATAGTTCTAAAACTATCACTCTGCACAAATTCAACTCTAAATGGATCAAAGATCTCAACATTAAACCAGATCCACTGAACCTCACAGAAGAGAAAATGGGGAATAGCCTGGAATTCATTAGCACGATAGACTTTCTGACAGAAAACAATCACAACTGACACTTAAATCAACAACTTAATAAATGGGACTTCATGAAGCTTCTGATAGACCACGATTTGGACAAAGAGACAGCCTGTAGAATGGGAAAAGATTTTTACCAACTACACATCCAAATAAAGTCAGTATCTAAAATATATAAATAACAAAAAAGAGATATTTAGAAAATAAACAAATCATTTAAAAATAGAGAGTTATCAATGATAAAACAAAAGTGGCTACGAAACATATAGAAATGTCATCATGTCCAGCAGTGTCGAGCAGCAGAGGCCAGCATTATGGGAGCAGAGGCCATAACCAGAGATCTCTGGGTTAGAGGCCAGCCTACTTTACAGAGTAAGTTCCAAGACAGTATTATATAGAAATTCTGTCTTGAAAAACCAAAACCAAACTAACAAAAAACCATTAACAACCATCAAGAAAATGGAAACCAATACTATTTTGAATTTTCATCTTTTACCAGTGAGAATGGCCAATAGCAACGACTTAATAGTTCATGGTGGTAAAGATATAGAATATGAGGAACACTCATTTATTGCCAGTGGGAGTGCAAATTTATACAGCCATACGAAAACCATGGTGGCTTCTAGGGAGAAGGGAACGATCTACCTCCAGATCCAGTTATACTGTTCTTGGTATACTTCCAAATGACACTATATGCTACCACAGAGATTTTTAGTCACCCATATTCACTACTGCTCTATTCATAGTATCTGTAGATTGGAAACCATCTAGATGTCTGTCAAGAAATGTATGGATAAAGAAAACATGCTGTATTTACTCAATGAAATATTCAGCTGATAAAAAATAAAATTGTGAAAATTGCAGGAAACTAAATAAAAAAAAGCTGATACTCTGTAGGATAATTCCGACTGTATCTTTTCCTTAAATGTGGATATTTCCTTTTAAGTTTTGATATGTTTAAGCTTTCTGCAAACATCTCTGTAACCACAGAGGTTAAGTACCAAATAAGGGAGGACAGAGTAAAAGAGTATCTCCCAAGTAGCAGAAACACCACATAAAGTTACCACGTTATGGTGGTGCAATAGTGGCAAGTTAATGTCATTCTGATTGGATTTAAGAGCCATTTCATGAGATGGAACCCAATGTTGTAAAGGCTTTGATGCCAAGAAACTGAGACTAGAGAGATTATGGATCTAACAGAAATCCCAAGTTCTGATAAAGGAATATATCAATAATATGACTCCTATGTGGAATAATATGACTCCTAATTGCATTATGCTTAACCCATAGATAAACACCTCACTATGCCTGACTGACTAATATGGATATATATTGCAGTACTCAGTGCCAAATGGGTTTAACTTTTAACTAAAATTAACTTTAATCTTAACTTTAATTAACTTTAACTTTTAACTTTTAATAAAATTTAACTTAATCTCCTATGGCTCACAAATATAAGATGAAGAAGAGACCCAAATGTGACGGATGATCTGAAAGAAACATTGGATTCCAGATTCGGAATCTGTTGTAGATACGGACTGACCAAAACTACAGCAGCACATATAGGATCTACACAGGTTTAAACCAAATAGTTACCAGAACTTGACAAGGGCAAGTGGACACAAGTTCACACCACTGATCAAAAAGCTAGCTGTACTTTATAGGTGCTTTGAAAAAAAAGTTTTCTCTAAGTCTCACTGGATATATTTAAGCTGGCTACTGAGTTTGTGCATTTTGGGTGTGTGTGTGTGTGTATGTGTGTGTGTGGGTGGGTGCTTAGTGTTGTTTTACTTGTATATGTTGGCTTTGGTTTCTGTGTCCTATTGAATTTCAACCCTCCCCCTCTTAAGGTATGTTTTTCTTTGAAGGAGACAAAATGGGCATAGAATGCGGGTTTGAGCACGTTAATGAAAATTGTGATGAGAATATAGTTCATGAAAAAAATAAATAAAAAAGAAAAGGATCCTGAAACAAAACATCCACCTGATAGGCATGAATCTGTGTTCATATCTGACCTTGCTAGTCATTTTCTACATTTACATTAAGACAATTGTCCTTTTCATGTAAGAAATAAAATATGTAGGTAACTGTAGGCTTGTAAAAAATTGTCATCGTCTATAAAAACATAATAATGCCAAAAAATAATAATGCACTAAAGATATCAACAAGAGTAGAAAAATTAATGAATGATAGTTAAGATTGTATTGACACTTCTGAAAAAGGAGCATTTTTGGTACTTACCTATGTGGGCAGCCTTGGCAAATCTTTTGATCAGCAAAGGATCCTCCAAGGACTTTATTCAGCATAGCTGGATGTCCTAAAGCTTTAAAAGCCTCATCTAAACTATCCACCAAAGAATTAAAAAACTCTAATGCATCATGTTGCTCACGTAGATTAATAGGTTCACCCCAGAGCCTAAGAAAGAATTACGAGATAATAAATACAGGGAGTATCAGATATTTTATTTCTGTATGAAAAATAACAATAACAACAGAAAAGAAATTATTTAAAAAAAATATATTCTGAAAATTTATTCTTTTACACTGACAGAAGCCAAGAATATACTATAGAGCGGGTTAATACAGAAATTGGAAAGCTAATTCACAGTCAATATACTGCAAACAATCAGTTACAATAAATTTGGGAATAAGGCTACAGAGATGGTTCAGTGGTTAAGACATGTGCTGCTCTTCCAGAGGATTTGTGTTCAGTTCCTAGGAAAGACACAGTAGGTCAAAACTACTGATAACTCCAATTCCAGGAGATTGTCACACTCATCTGGCCTCAGTGAGAACTGTACACATGTGTTTCACAAACAAACTTGCAAGAAAAACATCCATATTCATAAAATAAAACCAAAAACATTAGAAAAAGAAATTAGCTCATGCAGACAAAGATGTGGGGTAAGGAGAAAACTCATCTATTACTATGCGGGGTGCAAATTTATACAGTTGCTATGGAAATCATTGTGGTGATTTCTAAAATGTGGGAATAGAGCTAACTCAATAAACCTCCCTGGGCATATACATAAAGGACTCTACATTTTACAAAGAACATTCTCTCAACCATGTTCATTGCCATTCTAATAATAGCCAGAAGCTGACAACAGCTTACATGTCCATCAACAAATGAATAGATAATAAAAATGTGGTACATTCACATGATGAAATATTAAAAAAAAAAAAACAGAACTATGAAATTCACAGTTATTTCTAAATGAGCTAGAAAAAAAATGATCTAAAAAAACAACAACCCATAACCCTGGTCCCTTAAGACAAGTACTGCGTGCACTCTCTTATACGCTGATGTTTAGATTTTAATCCTTTGACAGACATGCTACAACCTGTTACCCTCAAAGGTTAAGGCACACAGACCAGGGGAGAAGAGCATCTTTTTTCTTTTCTTTTTTCTTTTCTCCTTCCTTTCTTTTTTATAATTACACCTTATTCACTTAGTATCCCCTTTGTGGTTCCCTCCCTCCTCCCATCCCAATCCCTCCTTTCCTCCACCCTCTGCATGCATGCCCCTCCCCAAGTCCACTGATAGGGGAGGGCTTCTTTTTCCTTCCTTCTGATCCTAGTCAATTAGGCCTCTTGAGAAGGGGAAATAGAACATAAAGTTTGGGACACAGCGGGAGAGTCAAACAGTAGGATAAAGGACAGAATTGTGGAAGAGGAGAATTAAGAGAGGAAATATGGGAGGAACAACTAACTAAGGGCCATTTGAGAAGTAGAATGAAAACCTAATACAGTAAAGCCTCTAAAATATATACACAAATCAAAGAAATCTAAATGAAGTTACTAAAAATGCTGCTGCAACAGAGCTTTATAAAAAACTATTATGCCGGGGAATCAAAGATGGCAGCATCAGTGCATACCATTTCTGAAGAGCAGATTATCTGAAATTCCAAAACTGGTGAGTGCACAGGTAGCCGAAGCCAGAGCATTGACTTTGAGGCTTCCTGGGCCTGAGGGGACAACCCATGAGCTGGCACAGATTGGATCCAGGCCTCCCTGGTGGACATCTCTGGGATCTGAGAATAGTGAACTACTGACCCCCTGCACTTCCAGGATCTTCACTGGCAGGGAGTGCATAACCAATGGTATGGGGTGTCTCATTACTCTAAGAGCCAAACAAGAGACTCAAACCTGGGAGAAGAAAACTATGGGCTCTCTGAGATTACTGTACACACCTCAAAGTGCAGGTCCTGTGTACTTTCCACACATGCCTGCGAGTGAGTGCTTCAGTGACAGCAAGAAAGACAGGAACAGAGACACAATGCATACAGAGCCCCAGATCAGGATCCTTCTAACTAGCAGCCAGATATTACAAAGACACCTCTGCAAACACAGATAAACACTACCTCAGAGTAGAGGCCTGGAAAAATGTCTTTCAAGCAAACAGACCAAGAAAAAAAGCTGGGGTAGCTATCCTAAAAGCGAATAAATCAAATTAATGAAAATTAATCAAAAAAGATGAGGAGGTAATTCTAACAAAAGAAAAATCCACCATGAGGACACAACAATCCTGAATTTCTATGCCCTAAGTACAAGAGTACCTGCATTTATAAATGAAACATTATAAAAGCTCAAACCACACACTCATCCCAACACCTTAATAGTGGAAGACATCAACACTCCCCTCTCACCAACGGACAGATCATCTAGACATAAGCTAAAAGGGAAATAATGACACTAAGGCACCCAAACAGAACCTTTCACCCAAACTCAGTAGGGTATACCTTCTTTTCAGCACCTCATGGAACATTCTCAAAAATGGACCACATAGTCAGACATACAGCAAGCTGCAAAAGATACAAGATGACTGAAATAATCCCTGTATCCTAATCAGGCCACCATGGCCTAAAACTACATCTGAACAACAAGAGATATGACAAAAAGCCTACACATTCATGGAAACTAAACAAATCTCCACTCAATGACAGCTGGATAAGGAAAGAAATAATGAAAAATATTAAAGAATTCCTAGAATTCAATGAAAGTGAGTACACAACATGCCCAGACTTATGGAACACAATGAAAGCAGGGGTAAGAGGCACATAAGTGCTTTCAGAAAGAAGTTTAACATATCTCCTACAAACCACAGCACACCTGAAAGACTAGGAGAAAAAAAAAAAAAAAAAAAAAAGAGGCAGAACCACCAAGGAATAGACAACTGGAAGTATTCAAACTCATAGCTTGCTCTTTGATCACCTAAACCCTGATGGGGGAGGAGCCTTACCAGGCCACAGAGGAAGACAATTCAGTCACTCCTGATGAGATCTGATAGACTAGAATCAGAAGGCAGGAGAGGAAGACCTCCCCTATCAGTGGACTTGGGGAGGGGCATTTGTGGAGAAGGGTAACGGAAGGTGGGATTGGGAGGGAGGAAGGGGGGGTTTATGGGGAGATACAAAGTGAATAAAGTGTAATTAATAAAAATTAAAAAAATAAAGAATATTAAAAAAATGTTTGTAGCACCTCTATTCATAATAGCCACAATCTGGAAACAACCTAGATGTTTCTCAATGGAGGAATTGATACAGAAATTGTGGTACAATAACCCAATGGAATATTATTCAGCTATTAAAAACAAGGAAATCACGAAATCTGCAGGGAAAATGTGGGAACAAGAAAAGATCATCCTGAGTGAGGCAATCCAGAAGCAGAAAGACACACATGGTAGGTACGCACTCATAAGTGGTTATTAGACATATAGTATAAACACACTAACATCTATAGTCCTAAAGAAGCTAAAAACCAAGGAGGAAACATGATCAATCCTCATTCAAAAGGGCAAACGACATCGTTTTTGGAAGCAAGAGACAAAAGGGAACAAGACAGGAGCCTACCACACAGGGCCTCTGAAAGACTCTACTGATCAAAGTACCAAAGCAGAGACTGAGACCCAGCCAAATCTTGAGCACAGTGCTGTGAATCTTATGAAAGAAGGGGAGAATGAAAGACCTGGAGAGGACAGGTGAGGGGCATAGGGGGAGAAGAGGGAGGGAGGGAGGGAAGAATTGGGAGGAGACTCTGGAGGGAGCCAGAGCCAGGATACAAAGTGAATAAATTCTAATATATGACAATAAAAAAAACAACACTAAAATTTTTATGCAAAACTTCACATCACTAAACTTCACATTCTATTATTCCCTATGTACTTATTCAGCTTCATTTCAGATTTTTCATAGTTGCTTAATATACATCTGATATATGTTCAAGTGTGTAAGAAAATATTATTTACTTGTGTATAGCTTTGAGAAATTTTGCTAAGAATGTTACAATGTTTCTTATATTTACTGCATTAGAAAATCAGGCTGATGTATCTATTAACTTTTTTATAGTTTTATCTGTTGTGGTACTCAATATGTAGACCTTGGTGACCTTTAAGTTCCACCGGTTACAGCCTTTTGAGTGATGAAATAAAAATGTATTTTACTATCATTGTGTTCTCTTACATTTTTTATATGATTTCCAAATGACTATTAGTATGCAAAGGAGTTTCACATCACATACATTTTATCTCTTTTGGAGACAGTGTCTTAAATAGGTAGTGTAGATTGGTTTGGAACTAAGAGCTGAATTAGAGAATCTGTGCTAGAATTATAGACAGAAACCATATCCAGTATATTAAGGGTCTCTCTTCAGATACCTTATTTATTTTAAAGTTTTTAAATAAGTGTTGATTTTCTAAGAATTTTTCTTACATGTTCAGTTTATTTATACATGTTTGCCAACTCTCCTAGTCTGGAACTTACTTTTTCCACTCTTTGGGGCAGTGGTTTGCAACCATTAGGTCGAATGTCCCTTACACAGAGGTTGGCTAAGACCATTGGAAAATAGATATTTATACTGTGCCTCTTTTTGTGCAGCAAAAAGAATAATTTTAGGGTTAGGTGTCCTTACAACATTAGGAACTGTATTTATGGGTCGCAGCATTAGTAAGGTTGGAAGAAAATGTCAATGTTATTAATTTTATATTGTTATTATTGTTTGAGACAGGTTTTACTATGTTGCTCTAGCTGGCCAGGAACTTGTTATAAATGCCAGAGCTGACTAGAACAGATATCATCCTGTCTTTGGACATAAAGACTAATGGAAATACCAAGGATAAACTCACTGGCTTTATTTGAGAGAAAAAAACAAAAAAACAACCAAAACCTAAAAATTCCCAAGTTAAAGCAACTCAATAAAATTACACCCAAAAAAACAATCCTAATGAAAAGAAAATCTGTATCTTGAGAGACTCAAAGAAACAACAGTGGATAGAAGCCAAACTGTGTGTCTTAAAACTCAAATTATTATGTATATGTTATTATTATATATGTGTGTGTTATATATATACAGAAATGAGTGATGCAATTGTTAGTGATATTAAAAAAGAATTTTTTAAGTATGATGATAGATCATAATCATACTTATTTTAAATGTTACTTTCAAAAGCCTAGCATGTTGGTTCTCATTTGTAATACCAACACTTAGGGGATAAGGCTGGAGTATTAGCACAGGACCAGTTTCAGTTATCTTGAACAGTGTTCAAGATCAGCGTGAGCTATAAAAACCAAACCTAAAAACACAGCAAAAAGGAGAATCAAACCCATAAAGCCTATAAACACAGAAATAAATGATGAAATATATTTCAGGGGCTCAACAGTTTAGTAGTATCAGTTTCAAAAAATTAATTTAGTATTTCACTTCACATTAATTACAGAAAAAAAAAAAACCAAAAACACGTATTTGCAGACCAATAACACAGACAGTGATTAATAAGGTTTCTTTATGTTATGGCAAGTTTTACAACTTTCTTTTGGATAATAGAGTTAAAAAAAAAAACTGAGTAAGAATGACAACTGAATACTACCACTATTATAATATCACAACTATATATCCTAATGTATATATCCTAACGTTTAAGAGCATAATATTATTTTATTTCTGAGTTATATAAAAATCTTGATGGAAATCCACCCATAATTTACCTGAATTGTTGCCAAAATCCTCTGGGCACATAGTATTGTAATTGAGAAGAAGCTAAATGTCCAAAGGTTATCTGAAGGTGTTTTAAGACACCAATGTTGTACTCTTTTCTATCGTCTACTTTACTCAATGTAGGTTTGTCTTCAAATTGATGAGGATATCCAAATACATCATCTCTGAGATCAACATTATTCTAAAACCATCAAAAAACAATGCAAAATAAAAATGAAGTTTTCAGGTATAATCAGTTAAAACAGGTTATCACATGGTAAATAAATAAATGACTTACAGTACTTTGAATTTCATTAATTTTTAGTTGATTTTCTTTGCTTTTCTTTTATTATTTTATTTTATTTTACAGGGTTGCTCTGTGTAGTCCTAGCTGTCCTGGACTTGCTTTGTAGGCCAACCTCAAACTTCTAACAATCTGCCTGCCTCTGGGACTGGGAGGGAATGAGGGATCAGGACACAGCTGGGATACAGAGTTAATAAAATGTAACTGATAAAAAAAAAATAAAATTTAAAAAAAAAAAGACATCACTAAAAGCAAGTATAACGGGTGAAACTGAATGTTAGGAAACTATGCGGGCTTGGAAGCTTAGGATGGCGTAGCTATTGCCCAGCACTGTGTTCTAGGTTAACTAAATATATCATAGTCTCTGTGTGGTGATTTGTTTATACAGCTGTTTAGGATTAATTGTGGCTTACTGAAAGATACATCAACAGTAAATATTAATTGCAAATACAACAGAATAGAAAGAAGCATATAAACAAGCAACATATTAAATTACAATCAACATGAAATATTAAATAAAAGCACAAAAGTTAATTTTATTTAAAGTTTTGTATTTTGCCTGTATTATTTACTTCTAGCTAATATTATTAAACATCCTTATCAGTGTTAAAATCAACTATCTAGAAGTAGCATGGTCTACTAAAAACAGAACTTAAATTTCAAATAACATGACTGGACCTTTCAGTCCATATTATAAAATGGCATACTATAATATCCCATAAGTACCAAGTCAGACATTCTACCACTATTATCAAATAGTGTATAGAAAATTATTCTCCAAAGAGAGAATAAGCCTATCTGGTCTTAGGATTTTAAAAAATAAAGCAAAACCTGATTAAAAACTTACCTCACTGTCCTGCCTCTCATCCTTGAATATATCATCATTTATATCATTTCCTATGCTTTCAATTGCAAGAATGCTGTTCCTGATTGAAGGAATCATGTACAGCTGTTGAAGTACAGAGTTCATATAACAAGTTGCACCGGCATTTTTGAGTCCCACAAATCCTTTTGGTGGACGGGGTCCAACAGGTGGTAAATATTCCCACTCGGTTGTTTCACAAGCTGAAAGAAGAAAAGGATAGCTTATAGCATGAAAATTATACCGCCTTTAGGCTAAGAAATGTATGAGAAACAAGTTGTCTCTTTTTAACCAGAGAAGATTTGGAACACTAAAATTTTCTTTTAGTAACATGAGCCAAACTGAGTTCATAATTTTATTGATACTACATATATAAAATTTTCTTAGAAATACTAGTGCCAGGAAATATACAATACTGAATTTTATACTTTATTTTTATTTTTTTATTGCTTTGTTTGATCAATTGTTCTCAACTCTCCTAATGCTGCAACCCTCAAGTTGTGGTGACGCCCACCTACAAAATTATTTTCAGTGCTACTTCATCAGTGTAATTTTGCTGTTATAAATTGTAAATGTCTGAAAAATGTCTGTTTTCTGATGGTATCGGTCAATCCCTATGAAAGAGTCATTCAACCCCCAACAGGTTGTCTAAATCTATAGGTTGAGAACCTCTGGTTTAGATTCAGTTTTATTTGTTGTAATTATAGAAGAATTGAGTGTAACTGAAATCACTATGAGATCTATCATTTAAATTCCTTAAACTTAGCAAAAAGCAGTAATTTAAGGATAATAATTTGGAAGCAAGTTACATAAATTAAGAATATGTTAAATTAAAAATTATACCATTTATGAGACCTCCAACTGAGCTTAGTGGCACATACCTTTAACCTCAGCTTCTCGGAGATAGAAATATATTTAGCTCTAGGTTGGCCTAAATACTAAGTTACAGGACCACTTAAACCCTGTCTCAAGGAAAATACCACACAAACCCAAACCAAAAGAACCAGATCTCCAAATGTTGATAAATAAATTGATGGTAAAATAAAGTTGAGAAATTTACTACATTTCCATTTGTGTGTGATGGGTAAATCAACCTAAAGCAGAGAAATAATCACAGCATGCACAACTTTCATATACATAATCTCTGGACCAGGAATATGGAATACACTGAAAGTCAGTTTTTCTTATGCATTTTTTTATACCTTTAAAAACTTTAGCAATGCAAGTGTACTAGATAAATAAATGACTACTAATACAAATTGGTATGTTTTTTATTTTAGGTTCCCAGAATAAAGATCTACTCTTTAAAAATTAAGTTAATATAAGAGGGGCTGAAGAGATGGCTCAGAGGTTAAGAGCACTCCACTGGCTGCTCTTCCAAAGGTCCTAAGTTCAAGTTCCAGCAACCACATGGTTGCTCATCACCATCTCTAATGAGATCTGGTGGCCTTTTCTGCCGTGCAAAGAACAAAATATATGAGAGAATTCCTTTCACTCTGAAAGATAATGTAACAGAATTTCAAATTTTAAAAAAATTTTTAATAGTATTACCAATTATTTAGATAAAAATCTTGTTTTTTCTCCTAAAATTACTTAAGGTTTTTATATTCTGACAGTTTACTTAAAACAATCTACAACCCATCCTCCACTTTATTATGTCTCAAAACAGAGGACTTACATTGCTGCCCAGTGGTGTTCAGCTTTCTATACACAGCACTCTGTGGCCTCAAATTCATTATCCTACTCTACTCTGCCCAGACTTAGAATTTCACGTATGCACCTCTAAGCCTGGCTTTACTTTACTTTCACTTGTAAGACTTACAGAGCCATTTTATGGGACTTTGAATGCATGGTATGCATTTTAAGTCACTTGAATATTTTCTCTAGATCTTTGGAATAATTTTATTCTTAGAACTCAAGATCATTAAACAACCTGTATATTAGACAATCAAACTATTCACAATATCTAGTGTTTAAATGTTTATATCTGTGTCATCAATTTTGGTTCTAAATATTCTAGAGTTTAGATTTTAGATCAGTTATAAATTTTAAAACTTAGGCTAAATTACATAAGAAAAGAACACTAGTGATGCTGGATTTTTAAACAATATTAAATAAAATGCAATAAAATAATAGTGTTACATTTTACTTACTAGTTATTGATGTGCCTAAATAATACATTTCAGTCAAACAGTTTACTATCTGGTTAAGATTCCTCACGCAGCCAAACGCCAAAGCTACGAGTAGTTCAAAACCAGCATTAATTGTAGCTGGTGAATTACAGACTGGAACAGCTTGCTTGGCTGGTAATTCCCCACTCCTTGAGTATTGAAGGTAAGCTTTTGATGCAGGAAAGATGAAATCATCAATTAATTCCTAAGGAGAGAAGAAAAGACATTTGACATTAAACAAGTATAGATATATTTTTAGAAAAGTAAATCTCTTGCACGAAAATATTATTACAATGATTTGACATTTGACTTAAAGACTTAAAACAATTTAAAATGATACTCTTAACAAAATGCTACTAAAAATCTAAGAGTATATAATGAATACCATCATTTTCTAGATGAAACGTAAGCCAAGAATCATAAACTAACTTTAAATTCATTTTAAATAAAAATACATCCAAGGTAAACTCTTTACCCTTAGGAAAGTTATTTATACAATCCTTGGAAGAATTCAGATTTAGCAAATAGTAAATCATGACGCTGCTTACTGATTCTAAAAGTTATTTTATCTGAACTCATAAGTATAATTATGTCTTTTAAAAAGATTTGAGTTTGGAGGTGGTGGCTAGATGACTTTAATCTCAGCACTCATAGGTAGAAGTAGGCAGAACCCTGAGTTCAATGCCAGCATAATCTACAGAATGAGTTCCTCGATAGCCAAGACTACATAAAGAAACCCTTTCTGTAAAACCAAAATAAAAAAAACCAAAACAAACAAAAATTTTGCACACATTTTTTCATTAGTACTCATTCTATTTTGTAGTGAAGGCAAATGACAAAAGGGATTATAAAAAAAGAGAAGGGGTTGGAAAAAGAAGGGGAAAAGAATAAATATTTAGTTGCAAGTTTGGGAAAATGAATCATATTCCCTTTTCTTTTCTATTCTCATTATAATAACAGAGTATAAAGAAATTATTTTCTTAAAATCACAATAATATTATTGTGAGTTAAGTCTTGGGAATGCACTAAGAGCCAATGAAAAGCCTGTATGATAAAATCCATGGCATCACCAATCCTCTGCCCTACATGTCCCCCAAAAGATAGTCATTAAATATAAACTCCCAGTGCAGTTTTGGTCAACCAGGTCCAGAGAGGCAACTAAACCAACATAAGCTATTGCTATTGCTTCTGTATGTCATTGTAACAATTGTTAAGACCAGACTGGAGCATACTTTGGTTGCAGGATATAAAGACAACAAATTGAAACACATCTGAAAACTTCCTTTCCACATTCACAGTGGTGAAAGGCACTGTGTAGGCAGCCGGAAAAAGAGAAGATTAACATCTTACCCAATGCTAGGTTGTGAATGCTGCAATACTGACCTACTGGACAAGATGTGTACACTGGTGTAACAGTAGTCTGAGAATAAGGATATAACTGCTTTATAATTGGATCTGAGCTCTATGCCATGCAAGGAGATTCATACTTGGCACTGTAAACCCCAAGGCTTCATTGAGAGGTCATAGGACCCTATTGTCAAAAGAATGTGATGGAGGAATGCGAAGCAGTTAAGGCAGAAGGGCTACTACTATTGTTAAATGGATATGTTGACAATCTGCCTTTTAGATACTTCTACTCAGAGGCTAGTGCTTCCCTCAACTTTGACCAGGGAAGACTCTGTCAGCAGTCATTAACAATGCAGGCAGCCATAACTGGTCAGAGTGTATGGAATAAGATGTAACTGTTGAACATTCAGTTCTTAATTGGGTATCCATATCAATTCTCATAACTCAAAGAACACTGTAGAAGAGAAAGCAGAAACAATTTAAATGAGTGCTGTGAAATATTGGATATGACATGGTGGTTGACATGGCTTAAAATATCTGCACAATGTCAAGGTCAAGAGATCAGTTTTCAACAGGCAGAATTAATTGTACTCAGTGACTCAAAACAAATAAAATAGTAAAGGCATGAAAAGGATGGCTTCTTTTGGGTTAAATGAGGGAGTCTGTAGTAATGTCTGGAATGTGATTAAAATACACTTTCTAATGTGTATGCCCAGTAAGATCACTACACTGTCCACCAGGGCTACATCATGTTGATACAACTATCCCGGATGGCTTACCTGAGATAAATATTTTTCAATGGCATGCAGCTAAGTTCAGAAACTATTGTTTATCTGGCTCGAATACCTCTTTACATTACTCTGTTTTTTTCAAAGGAAATCATGATACAGATAATTTGCCTTCAAATGTTTGAAAGCAAACTATTAATTTCTGCATTTAATTTTAAGATCAAATGAAAGGTAACTCTTCAGTAGTGTTTCCTATATGTTTCTAATGGATTACAAATATATTCATGTCTACTATGTGATTTTTAAAATTATTTTTATTATTATTAATTATAATTTATTCACTTTGTATCCTGGCTGTACAGCTTCAGAAATACAAAAAGCAAAATGCATTCCCAATCCGAGAATATTAGTTTCCTTCTTATGAACTCTCATAGCACAGGTTGATTTCCAACTTGCTATGTATCTGAGGATTGCCTTGAACTTCTGCTCCTCCTGCCTTCATTTCCTGAGTAATCACAGGTATGTGTCACCATGACAAATTTATGTAGTACTGGGAAACTGAACCAGGAGTTTCATGCATGATAAGCAAGTACTAGACCAAGGTACTTAGACCCTGATTTATGTTTTCTAACAAGAGTTCATTCTCCTGTTATGCTGATCCAAGCCATACTGTATTTCAGCGAGTTAAAAAAACAAAAAGAAAGAAAGAAAAAAAAGTGTGCTCAGTCCCAATCATTATATGCTTTGCTTTCCTGGCCTCATGATTCCTTAGGCTAGCCTCACCCAAACTGGCTCTCTTTGTCAATATTTCATTCATATTTGACACTATCTTTTAAATATAGCTTCAATTATTGAAACCATAACAACTTTAACTAATGATACAAAATACACTTTATACATATATCAAACTGTTAAGAATAAAAGATTAAAAAGATCTTTAAAAATACAGAAATTTAAAAAATTCTTAGTTTTGCTGAGCTATAAAATTTTTCAATAGTAGAAAAAGATATACTGCCAAGATCATAAACACAAACAAAATAAAATTTACTAAAAAAAGTTAAAGCCTTCAGTGATCAGTTGCTTAGCTTCCTTCTGTAGTAGATAGGAATTAACACAAAGACCTGTAAGTGAGCAATGCAGAGAGGGTGACTTTGACATACTCCTAAATGGAATGTCTTGACCAAACCCCTCCTCTTAAAGCATAGGAACCTATATACAGAAGAGGAGACAGAAAGATTTTAAGATCCAGAGGTAATAGATGACTTCAATGAAATAGTGTCTTCAGGGAAAGAGGACTGATGTACATATGAACTTAGAGAGATGATGGCAGCAGCCACAGGACCTGATTAAAAAAAAATATCGTCCCACTTTTACCAAGAATGTATCTGCAACCGATAACCCACTGGAAGAGTAAAATCAATTTTCAAACATGGAGTGTTTTAGAGGTGAGTGAGAAAGAGAATGAGACAAGAAAAGAGAAAGAAAGAGAAAGAGGAAAGCAGAGAGACAGGAACATAAAACTGGGTGGGTAGGGAGGAGAGGGATACAATCAAAATATACTGCATGAAATATGTTAATAAAAAAGGAAAAATATCTGAAACTAATAAAGTTCAGATGAACAAAAGTATTTTTAAACATTTTAATTTAAAAAATTAAAGATACAATATATGAAATGTTTAATCTAAAGCATATGCTGCCATATAAAATGTCCTAAGAGTTTGTTGCTCTTCCCCATCTCCCTTACTCCTAGAAAAAAATAACTCACATGGCTGACAAGAGATCTGCCTGAACTAGATTCTAGAATCCTAGGAGTAATAATCTGTGCCACCATGGCAGTCTTTAGTTAAGAATTAAAATTTAGAACTAAGGGGTGTGGAAGATGAGTTAGAAGGTAAAAAAGAAAATAACAAACCCTTTGGCTCTGGAATAAGATCTGAGTTCAAAACCCTAGAACCCATGTAAAGCTGGACATGGTAGTTAAATACTTGTAATCCCAGTATATATAAAGGTGACACAGACAAGGAGAATCTCTGGAAGCTTGTAGGTCAGCTAATGTACTATATTTAGTGGTGAATAACAAGGAACCTATGTTTCAAACAAGGAGTAAAACTACAAATGCAACACAGTATGCACACTCCTATACTTAAACATAGAAATATACACTCACTCATAGGAATTGAGAACTTACTTTAACAAGATTAAAACCTCCTTTTTTACAACCAATTTGATACTTTTCCTCAGGAGTTTGAAAGGACAGTAACTCTTTTGTTACTCCCAGATGGCCTTCCAAGATTGGATCTTCTACACCTTTTTCTCCCGAGTTTTTAACATAATCCTGCCAAAGAAAACAGAATTCAGGTCCAACTTTTAAAGGACACAGAAAGGGGTAGGAAGCCACAACAGTGCATATATAAATTCTCTACATTGTTCTTTGCAGATAATTTTAAAGTTTTACAATGGCACTTATTAGAGTTTGAGGCCAGAGTTGCCCTTTAACATTATGAATTATAACAGCTTTATAAAGAAAAGGAGTTATCTGGTACCTAATGAATTAATACTACTTCAGGTATGTCTCAGCACTTAAAGGTTTTACAAACTATTAGAAAAATGCCTATCTCAATTTCAAAAGTTCTGACAATGTATTATAAAACATACCAGATTGTTAAAGGTAATGCTGAATAAAAAGAAACAAGCAACATTTAAAATATTTAACTATGATTTATATTCCCAGCCCCTCTCGGTAGGCTAAGGTAAAGAACATTAGGATGACGTTCCATCTGGACAATATGGTAAGAATTTGCTTCGAAACAAACAAAATGAACAAAAAAATCCTCACAAATCAGAGAACCAACATGTATATATAGTACCCCAAAAATGTGAACACAAAACAGGTCAACAATACGTACACAGACATACATGAGCATCAGAATATGAAGGTTCAAGTACATTAAGTCAAACAAGCTATGTGATTTCTGTTATTTACCACCAATGAAAAACATTTTGCCTTTTAAAATTTGTTTTATTTTTTTAGTGTCTTGTGTGCCTATACTCACTTCCTACCTGCCTTTTAGCCAGTTTGTCTTGAATTTCTGATCAGATGGCTTCCAACTTCCATCTCTAGTTTGCTTTTATTATTCAAAACAACTCAAAGTTATAAAACCTTCTCAATGGCTAATCTTCCTGCCAACTTGCTTGGATTGATAGTGTGTTAGAGTTTACAAAAATTACACTTTTGAAAGTGTCTGTGGGGGTTATTCCAAAGAGAAAAATATGTCCAGAAAGTCAATTGTAACATTTAATGGGCCACAAAACTGGATGAAATCAGTGTAGAAACAAGAAGCCTCTTAGGAGGCTTATTTCCTTTCCTTCCTGGACATGATCCGATGTGCTACCTAGTATGCACACTCAGGCTATCACAATAGTCCACTTTGTCTCAGACCCAATGCAATGAATGACTCTGGAAGACTACAATTTCTGAAACTATGATGAAAACTCAACCTGTAAATTTTCTTAGCAAACATTCATTTACAATTAAAGAAAAGCTAATATACCCTCTCTTTAGAGTTAATTTAATAATATAATAATCAGAATATTATCTTACCCTAATTCTTTTAAGCCAATCAATTTCATTGTTGAGAAGAACATCAGTATTTGGTACATGAATACTGCTGTTGTAAGCATAAATAAGAAGACGCCTTAAAAGTGTGAAGTAGTCATCTGACTGTTTCCCCCTCTCAGTTTCTGCACTCTGAAATATTAAAAAACACACTATAAAACTGTGATCAGTATAAACTTGTCAAAAAAACCCTCTTTATATTTGTAACATGGTATCTAGTCTTATAGATCATAACTGTAATGAAATAAAAATAGTAGTTATTTTTTAAGAATACGCCATACTGGTAGGTGCACTATAAAAATATCTTACCCCCAAAATGGTAAACAGTAGAGTAACGAAGAATAGCAAAGTTCTCTGACCCATGCAACATCTGGTATACATTAAAAAGAACTGCTCCTGGGCCAACTGCCGGATAGTTCTGCGGTAATAAATAAATAAATATACATTAGGATTTAATGTAGTAAATGATGAACTTAGAATATTTTCAAAAGGTTGAATATCCAATTTTTACATGAGAGATTAAAACAGCACAACTGAACAATATTGTGATAGTTCTAATACATGATTTAGTAAATCTTTTAAAATACATTATTGGTCAAGGATGGTGTTGGACTATTTTAAAGAGAAGCACAAAAGAATAAAATATTAGAATACTTGTTTCATTAATAAGACAAAAATGTTACTCTAGATACTAGAAAAGATATTGTATACGGAATACTAATACATTCTTTTTCTGTAACTTTCACAGAATTGCTCCAAAGAAACTTTGCAGCAAACAATTTATAAAAACCTGTTGGTATAATGTTCTTTTGGAACATATACACCTTACCCTTGTTCATTCATATACTGCTTTCTCTCCCCCACTCTCTGGTTTCAATCAGGACATTGCATTGTAATACTTATTCTAAGCATCACCTGTCTGAACTTTGCATAAGCATGCCAAAATAAAGCAATCAGCCACAATGTTGAGCAATGGAAAGAAAGCAGGAAGAGAGGTAGGAGTCAGAGAACAGGAAGGGGTGGGCAGCAGGGGAGGAAAGGCCAGAGAGACCTGGAAGAGCAGACATGGAGGAGAGGTCTTGAAATGAATAGGCAAATGAACCAGAACTAAGATTGCACTAAAAGCAAGGATAGTGGGTAAAATCTGAATGTTAGGAAACTACGTTGGCTTGGAGGTTGAGGATGGAGTAATTATTGTCCAGCATTGTGTAAAAAGGTTAATTAAATAAATTCTAGTCTCTGTGTGGTGATTTGGGTATACTGCTGGTTTACAATTAACAGCAGTTACTAAAAGATATATCAATAGTAAATATTAATCAATTCATGCAACAAATGGCACCCAACTAATCCAAGTATCCACACCGTTTAAATCACACTTTATCATAACTTGGTGGGGGAATTAGCTCCCAGTGATACAACCCAAACTTAAACCCTAAAAACTCCCAGGTCAATTACTTTCTCTTTAAGAGAGACTCTTAAACAGGCTCAGAAGTAAAAGACAGCCTCCTGTGGGCAGACCTGAGACTTAACATAACAAAACTGGCTGCCACTAAAGTCTTAACTAAGGGGTAAACAAGCAAGGCTTCTTTATACTGTGGCTGGCTCAGCTCAGCAGCCACTGCAGGAAAAAAGAACTGGAGGCAGACAAACCTCTAGACAGAGTCTGGCCTAAACTGCATCTAAAATAAAAAAATTGCCATGGCAGAGGGTGTTTTAATCCCTTTTGGCTTAATTTTGGCTGTCATAGTCATGGATCTGGTTGCAATATGTTTAATGGTGATGGTTCTTCTCCATAGCTTCTTCAAGAAAGTTCAAGGAGAAAATGGGGAAAAAACAAACAAACAAACAAGGATTGGAATAATAAGTTATAGACAATAGAAATGGCACTCTGCCTAATAATTAGATTAATAACAGCTAAAATTCAAAGCTCTCTGGCTGCAAGATACTTGTCAGTTGACAATTCACTGAAACATCAACTAAAAATAACCAACTGGACTTTGTTACAGGGTAAATTGGAACAATTGAGTCAAAACTTAAAATTTTCTTGTCTCTTTGCTCTATTTTCATTTAAAGGCTTTGAGTTACAATGATATTGATTAAAAAAAATTTGAACAAGTTGGTGAAGGCACATGCCTTTCTTTCCAACACAAAGTAAAAGGGAACAGGCAGACCTTTGAGTTCAGGATTAAGCTAATTTACATAATAAAAGCTAGGATGGCAACTCTTGCTGTTTACCCACCTGCAGAGGTAGTCTAAGATTCAAAATGACAAAATTTTCCTTAGGGTTACCATATAAATTCTTTTTTCTTAATAATAGATGTTATGTCCTTACTGCTCTAAAGGTTGGATTCTCATATATTTTAGGTTATGTAAAGAGAGACAGTGTCACACACTGCTCTGGAAACTGTCTTATCCTTTTGAACGTGAGACATTTTCACGGGGAAAAATGTTGGTCATGCTTATGTAAAAAAGACACAAGAGGCTTACAGATGGCAAAGTACATGACAACCTAGTTTAGTCCTAAAAACTTAAAATAATATTCATAAGTTTAAAAACAAAACTGTCCATCCCATATCAAAAAAGGGGGAAGCCAAAGATAGCCAAAGCCAATGTAAAAATCCAGGTACAAGATGCTTAGGATATACTTAAGTGCTAAAGGTAACAGAGTTAATATGAAGTTCAGCTATAAAGGCATAACTGCCCATCCTGTATAAAAAAAAAGGGCAAGCCAAAAAATAGCCACCATCAATGTAAAGCCCAGGTACAAGATGCCTAGGGTATACTTAAAAGCTAACGGTAAGAGGGAGTTTAAAGTTTGGCTAAAAAGGCATAACTGTCTATATTGTATAAAAAAGGGACAAGTCAAAAAATAGCCACAACCAATGTAAAACCCAGGTACAAGATGCTTAGGGTATGCTAATGAGAGACCAAAGGATAAGCAGTGATTGGTAAGACTGTAGAGTAGGTATGGTATAGCAGTAAGTTCCCTGAGGGAAGAGCTACCTTCTCTGTGTTCTTTCCCCACCCACTAGAGATACAGTTGCTAGGAAACTGGACCCTCCCCCTAGGGAGGGACACCTGGTCATTAATAGTCTGGGAACCTTCTTATAGCCAATGAATTCAAAATGTAACACCTTGACCAAGAGATGCTTGCCAGAGAGGAATCGCCACTGCCTTGGGCATGCTGGGATGGACCAGAATCTATTAATCACCCCACTAACCTGGGCTGTGTAGGCCCGAGCTGCAGCTTGTAATTTTCAATAAAAAGACCCTCATGTGTTTTGCAACAGAGTCGATTCCTGGAGATCTTTTGGGGGCTCGCGAACTGGGTATAACACTTAAAGGCTAACATAAGTTTATATAAAGTTTGGCCATGAAGGCATAAATGGCCATTCTGTTTATTAAAAACAAAAACCAAACAACAACAACAACAACAAAAAAAAACAACTAGGACAAATAGCCAGAACATATACAACATACGCCTAAACCTCTAAACAAGTACAAGATGCCTAGGGTATGCTTAAATTCTAAATTAAAATGGACTTTTATATAAAGTTTACTTAAAGCATGCCTTTTCTATTGCACAAGGCAACCAGCCTGTCTCTCTAATGGGAGGCCTTCTCTCAGAAGATAGGTAGCAGCTTGGCCTAATACAATAGGTACCCAAGAGCCCAAAAGATATTTTGATCTGTCCATCCTTGTTTTGATTTCAACATGATAATGATTCAAGGATAATGGTAGTTTATGTTGCTGATCCCTTTACATGGAAACTATGAAACTGACTGAAACATAAAAAATACCGCCAGCCAGAACTCCAAAAATCCTTGCCCAATAAATCCTTGGCTATAATATCCTCAAAATTTTTATATCATTCTTTTAATTGGCGTAGATAAAATCAGCTTACAGTTTAGTTTCAACCTGCACTTCTCATACATTTGAAATTTTAAAACTCTATGCTTGTGAGAAATTATGTGTTTGCAAAACAAAAAAGAACTGGATGCCAGAGATGCTGGATCAATTCTTCAGCAGGATCCATTCTTCAGGAGAAAGGGGAACTCTTCTCCATTGCTAGTGGGGATGTAAACTTGTACAACCTCTTTGGAAATTAATTTGGTGCTTTCTCAGACAAACAGGAATAGTGTTTCCTCAAGGTCCAGCTATACCACTCCTAGCCATATATCCAAAATATGCTCAAGTATACAACAAGGACATTTGCTCAACCATGTTTGTAGCAGCTTTGTTATAGCCAGAATGTGGAAACAACCCATATGACCCTCAATGGAGGAATGGATACAGAAATTGTGGTATATTTACACAATGGAATACCACTCAGCAATTAAAAACAAAGGAATCAGGAAATGTGCAGGCAAATGGTGGGATCTACAAAAGATCATCCTAAGTGAGTTAGCTCAGAAGCAGAAAGACAAATTATATACTGATGTCTATGTGGATATTCGACATAGAATATAGAATAATCATACTAAAATCTGTACACCTAAAGAAGCTAATCAAGAAGGACAACTCTGGGTGAGATGGTCAATCTTCATTAAAAAAGGCAAACAAGACAGATATTGGAAGAGGGAGAAAACAGGGATCAGGACAGGAGCCTATCACAGAGGGCCTCTGAAAGACTCTACCCAGGAGTGTATCAAAACATATGCTGAGACTCATAGCCAAGCTTTGGGAAGAGTGCAGAGAATCTTATGAAAGAAGGGGAGACAGAAAGACCTGGAGGCAACAGGAGCTCTCAAGGAGAGCAACAGAACCAAAATATATGGGCACAAGGGACTTTTCTGAGACTGATAATCCAAAGAAGAACCATGCATGGAGATGACTTAGAACTCTGCACATAAGTAGCCCATGGCTGCTCACTGTCCAATAGGGTTCCCCAATAATAGTAACAGGGACCGATTATGACATGAACTCAGTGTCTAACTCTTTGATCACCTCCACCTTAGAGGGTCAGGGGGAAACAGCCTTACCAGTCTACAGAGGAAGACAAAGAAGCCAGTCCTGATGAGACCAGATAGACTAGGGTCAGATGGAAGGGGAGAAGAACCTCCCCTATCATTGGACTGGGGGAGGGGCATAGGAGAAGAAGAGGGAGGGAGGATGTAACTGGGAGGGGATGAAGGAGAGTGCTACAGCTGTGATACAAAGTGAATAAACAGTAATTAATATAAAAAATAAAAATTACGAAAAAAGAAATGTTCAGCATCCTTAGTCATCAAAGAAACACAAATCAAAACCACTCTGAGATACCATTTCACACCCATCAAAATGGCTAGGATTAAAAACTCAAGTGACAATACATTCTGGACAGGATGTGGAGAAAGGGGAACCCTTCTCCATTTCTAGTGCAAATGTAACCTTGTACAACCACTGAGAAAATAAATCTGGTTCTTTTTCAGAAATCATGAAATTTGCAGGCAAATGGTAGAAACTTGAAAGGATCATCCAAAGTGAGGTACCAGAAGCAGAAAGACATACATGGTACATACTCACTTAAAACTAGATATTAGACAAATAATATACGATAAACATACTAAAATCTGTACATGTGAACAAGCTAAGCAAGAAAAAGGTCCCTAACAGTAGATTAGGAAAAAGGCATGGTGGAGAAGAATGAGGGAGGGTAGGACTGGGAGTAGACGAGAGAATGGTCAACAGGTGGGACACAAAGTGTATAAATTGGAATAAAAAAAAAGAATCTGGATACAAAATTAACTCACTAAAATCAGTGATCCTCCTTTATACAAATAACAAAAAGTCTGAGAAAGAAATCAGGAAAACAACACCTTGCCTAACAACTCAAAAATATAAAATACTTTGGAGTCACTCTAACCAAACAAATGAAAAAATGTATAAAATAAAAACTTCAAGTCTTTGAAGAAGAAACTAAAAAGCATATTAAAAAAAGATTTCCCAGGTTTAATACACAGTAGAATTAATATAATATTGAAATCTGTAGATTCATTGCAATCCCCATCGAAATTCCAACACAAATCAGATATCTTGAAATGACAATTCTCACACAGCTTCTACTAGAAACAAAAGAAACACATGAAACTCAGTAACTAAAACAATCCTGAAAAATAATTGCTGGAAATCTCAACACTCCTGATTTCAAGTTGTATTAGAAAGCTACAGTAATAAAAACATCATGGCATTGGAATAAAATTGATGTTGATTAATGGAATTGAACTGAATAATCAGATATCAACGCACACAGCAACAGACACTTAAATTTTGATAAAGAAGCCAGAAACATACATTGGGGGAAAAAAATTTCAAAAAACTAGTATTTTCAATAAATAGTGCTGGTTTAACTGTATGCCTACATTAGAAGAATGCAAATACATCCATACTTATCACCCTGCACAGATCTCAACTCTAAGCTGATTAATCACCAAACACCAACATAAAAACTGAGACAGTAGTTTTTAAAAGACAAAGTGGAAAAGTGTCTTGAAGTCACTGGCACAGGAGACGACTTTCTGAACAGAACACCATTAGCGCAAACACTAAGATCAACAACTATTAAAGTCCTAATGAGCAAAAGACACCATCATTTGGAAAAAAGGAAAAAGGTTCTTAACAATTCCACATCTGATAGAGTATCAATACCTAGACTCAAAAAAACTATGTATCAAAACCCAACAGAATTCTTCACAGATGAAACTTAAATGGTAAAGAATCATAGAAATGTTCAACATCCATAGCCATTAGACAAATGGAAATCAAAACTACTCTGATTTACAAGGTCTGCTATTAAGCTGGGCACTGTGGCACACACCTATAATTCCAGCAATCTGGGAGTCTGAGATAGACATATCTCAGTGAGTTCAAGGACGGTCTGGTCTATAAAGTGAAACCAGGATAGCCAAGGCTACAGAGAGAAACCCTGTCTGGGGAGTAGGAAAGAGACTGCTAGTGACATAAATCCAGTTTGTTTTGCTCACAAAATATGCCATGATTCTCATTTAATACAGTAGCCAATAAGAAACAAGTCTGTTTAGAGTTCAGATATATATGACCATGATATACTTGAATCCCTTGGTTCACAAAGTCCTATTGTGTTAGCTTCTAAGTAGTTGTAACAGCAGACTATTCAACTACCTCTCCTCTTTTGCATAATATGCTACTCAATTCATTACATCACCAGAATAAATTAAAGACTGGAAATATTTTTTGTTGGCAAGAGCTCATAGCAAGGGAGTACATGCAATTTCACACAACAAGTTATTACCAAAACGTCCCTATATGCTATGTGGCAGACACCTTGGAAGTTGTTACATTTTCTCAAATTTGTGACTTATGGAAAAAGATTTTATATATTCTATGTCTAATCTCCCTTTTGGTTTACCCTATCTGTTCTACATTACAATTTGCAAACACATTATTTTCTTTTTCTTTATATAGTACACATTTTGAGGGGACAAGAAAATCATTAATAGAACTGATAAATTATATTATAAATAGACACTTTATTTCTATTCTTTTTAATCTTTTTTTTATTTTAAGGTAGATACTTTATAAAATTCTATGAAGTATTTAAAATGTCAAAGTTACTTGACTTTGCATTTTATTTTAGAAAAGAAAAACTCTGCTAACCATAGTCATAATTTTTGAATAGCTTTAAAACTTGTTTTCTGGATAAATTAAAAAATTTCATATTATCAGATAAATTTAGGACTACAAAAAACAAAACTAACCAAGATAGCTAAGTGATTAAATGTGTTGGCTGCCAAACTTGATGACCAGGATCTGAGTCATAGAAACCACATGGAAAAACCAATTGGTCTCTGTCCTCTAACCTCTAAATGCTTGGATGGCATACAATATATATAAACAAATATAAATAAACAAACCCAGATCTTAAATTTATGACCCATTGGCTATTATGGTAGTACATGGTGGCAATCCAAGTTGTTGAGAAGTGAAAGAAACAATACCATTTGTCTATATAGTGATTTCAACACTTGACTAATCTACCTTCCTCTGCCTCCCCAAATTCTGGAATTAAAGGTGTACACCACTACTGCCTGGTGAGGTAAACATCGTTAATCCCAGAAACTGGTAAACTGAGAAAGAAAACACAGAGGAAAAAATGTATCTCTTTAAACTCCAGGCCATCTTAACCTACAGAGCAAGTGCAGGCTAGCTAGGATTACACCAAGATATTTAGTTAAAAAACAAAACAAAACAAAAAAACAGCATCTAAGTAATCTGAATTGTAAATGAATATGCCTAAGTGTGTATGTGTGTATACATAGGTTTTCTAGGAAAGTCCAATATTGATTGTCTTTTTCTCATTTGCACTGACTGAGTTATTTCTTTCAGTATTGAATGAAAAGTGTCATTTGTCATTTGAATGAAAAGTGTCTTTCTTAAGCTTGGATACTGAACATTGTGCCTGCACTTGGCAGTGTTGTTTGGGGAAATTTAAGCAGCTACACTCTTGCTGGAGGTAATATGTCACGTGGAATTGGTTTTAAGATTGTATATAGCCTTGCTCCATTTTGTGCTTCCTGCTTTTGATTGAGAATGTAAACCCTCAGCTTCTTCCTCTGGCAGGACTTACTCCACCCTTTCTTACCATGACTTAATATTTAGTTCTACATAACTTTCTGTCTGTCTATGCACCATGTGTACACAGTAGCACAGAGGCTAAGAGAGGGTTTTGGTTCTCCTGGGGGGAAAAGAAAGAGTTATACATGGCTGAGAGGCTCCATGTGAGTGCTGGGACTAGTGTTCTTTACTAAGGTATCTCTCCAGCCTGCAGAAATTACTTTATAATCCAGAACTACAATTAAATTAATTTTTTATCATAAATTGCTTTGGTCATCGTGTTTTAAAAAGTAATTAAGTAAAGGTGTCCTGAAAAGTAAGGGAATGTAAGGTTTTATTCTTTTCTGGAAATATTTTCACAAGGTTGGCCTGGTAGCATATGCCTACATTCTAGCTACTTCGGATGCAAGACAACAAACGAAAAGAAAGGGTATATAAGAGGATTTGGAAGAAACGGATCAAAGAAATGATGTAATTAATATAACCTCAAAAACTACAAAAAAGGAAAACCACTTGTGACTTTTTGAATACGTCTTCAAAATGTATTTAAAACAGTATCACTCTTTCTCCAATTTAAATTTAAAAACACTAACTTGATGCAGTTATCCACAGTAGTTAGTGGTGAGAGTGGTGACAAGTTCTTGAGGAAGGACTCACTTTCCTTTTAGGGACTGGTCATTGGGGACTGAGCATGTGCCTGTACATATATGAACAATATAAATTGAACTTTTTTTTGTATGTATGTTTGTTTTTGTTGAGCCACGAGTGGAAAGTAAGGGTGATGAGGATACATTATGTGAAATTCTCAAATAATCAATCAATAAAAAAAGAACCGAACTGGGGAGGGGAACCCACTTACTTGCTAGGACAGTATAATAGTAAGTCAATGACAAATGATTGCCAGGTCTTTTCCTTACTAAGTGAACTCAAAGCTGTTGGAATTAAAGCAAAACATAAGGTCATCACTTCCAGGGCTTCACAGCAAACTTGTTCATCCTGAACTGCTGGATGACTTCTATTTCCGGTAGTCTATAAAATTATAGCCATGAATAAATTATTAGAAACCCTATTATGATAAAGAAAACAAAAAACCAACTAAACAATAAAAACAATCACACTGCATAAGCAATTCAAGGAAATATTTTCATTTATATATGAATTAGTCAATTTCATCTTCAAATGTGATACACATACTAGATTTAACATGAAGTAAAATTATGAAGCATTTCTTAAAAAATAATATTTCCATAATTCTTACCATCTCATAAGTTCTTATGATCTCTTCATTTGGACTAAATACTAGCTCTAATGATCCACATCCTGACGCCCAGACAATTTTTTGCATAGCTCTAATAACACAAATATCAGGTATATATTTTGAGGCCTGCAATAAAATGGGTAACCCAATGTTAACCATAACCACTAAATTAAGAAAGAAAGAAAGAAAGAAAGAAAGAAAGAAAGAAAGAAAGAAAGAAAAAAAGAAAGAAAGAGAGAGAGAGAGAAAGAAAGAGAGAAAGAAAGAGAGAGAGAAAGAGAGAAAGTCAGGAAGAATGAAAATTATCCTTTGTCGTAAGTAGTCAGTTTTGTTTTTGAGTACAAGGCCCTCCAGAATCCTAGCAGTTTCAAAGTCTGATACTAACCAAACCAGATATTTGTTGAGCAAGACGAACTGATACATTTCTAAGCATGCACTCAGATGTAGGATTAGGAATGCTCTGAAGGGCATTTTGTAGCACCACGGCTTGATCATGAGTGACCTGGTTAATCTGAAAAACAAACAAACAAACAAACAAACAAACAATCAAACCATAGTGGATTTCAAATTTTGTACATAAAATCCCCCAAATCTACTGTTTCTCAAATCACCACTTTACAAATTTTATTTCTGTAAAATTTATGACAATTTAAATAAAAGTACCTAAATCTATTAATTTTGTAAATTTCCTTTCTTAGTTGCCTATCATTTTAACAATGACCTCCATGGATTCCAACTTTAGATGAAATTAAGTTTCTATATTTCAGCTAACTTTCTCCCGCAAGGTTTTAAAACTACAATTCTGAACTAACTACTATTGATGATCAATATCAGAGGTCACAGCAAAATCAAGAACTGTTGAAAAGAAAAGTATATATTTAAACTTTACTGACATTTATATATAGTTTAGGTATGATTTAGTAAGAGTTTTAGGATTACTTGAAACTTTAAATAATTAAAAATTTAAAAGCACAGATACAAGACAATACGACACGTTAGTATAGTCATATTAAATTTGAACTTTTAATATAAAGAATTAATCAGATGAAAATTTTTAACATATAGTCAACTTAATTTATCTTTAAAACATAAGGATAAAATTAAATTAAAAATATCGCATAAAATTTATTACCGGTGTTTTAGGATCTGTACCATCGGGAACAGGCTGACATGCTTCTGCTACAGCCTGGACATGGCCATAGCCAATGGCAGTTAGCAAGAGTTTGGCTATTTTAAGAGCACTGAAGTAAGCATCTCTACGAGTTTCAACATCTGTATTTGGTAGGAAGTTATTTTTTACCAACATACTCAGAACGAGGCGTAAACCACCACTTTTTAGGAAATGATACTGAAAGTCAGAGGAAATATCAGCTAAAGGTCCACCAGCAGGCATTAATAAGATGTAAACTACCTACAGGGGAAATAGAAAAGGAGGAGAGTACTATAAGCCAAAGTACACACACACACACACACACACACACACACATTTAAATACAGTAACACTGTTCTTAATTAAAAATTTCACTTCACATTTTTAGACATCATTTTAATTTTACAATATACTATAAAATATTTTTTATGGAAAGAAAACAAACCTCTGTTAAATATAGTACTTGGGAAGCAGAAGAACCAAAAAAAAGTGAGTCAAGAGATTCATTAAGTTGGCTTTCTCCATGATTTAAGTGGTCTGAACATGCAGCTCTTAATTTTTCTATAGTTGTGCTATCTGTAAAACAAAAGCCACAAAAATGTAATTCATATATTTTTGATATTTATGTTGGGCGTATATATTTTTCAGATTTTCTTATGTCTGTGTTTGCCTGCACATATTAATGTGTACCATATTTGTGCTTGGTGCTCTGGAGTCCAGCAGGGACATCATCTCTCATTTGCCTTTGAGCATCACATAGGTGGCTCAGAACTGAACCCAGGTCCTCTGCAAAAGCAACAAGCTCTCTTAACTGCTAAGCTAGCTTTCCAGTCCTGGTACATTTGATATTCTATATCTTAAAAGTAAAAATATAATAAATTACTAAAGTGAGCTATATAAAATCAAAATGTTACATCAAAAGTTTTTTAGCCACAAACTTCAAATCATAACCTTAATCATTATTTCTTCATCCACTATTACACAAACTAATGCTATAAAAGGAATTTGTTCTTTTTAATATAAAAACAGCAACTGCACCTTCTTAGAAATCAGTAATAAAAAGAAAAATAAATCAACTTAAAATTATCAAATAAAATATAAATTACTAGAGCCAAAAACAGAAAACATCATTAGCTATCAAATATATACAAATAAAAGTTATTTACAATATCACAAAATGAATAACAAAATCAAAAAATTAAAAATATCCCAAAAGATACCAGTCAACATATAGATGAGAACCTGTATTTTACTTCTGTGAATCTAAAAATGGTGCAGTGTAGAAATAAGCTTAGTGTGTAATTCAAATACTGATTTTAGCAGTACTTAAATATAAATGCATTAGACCTAAGCCCCTACCCATATGTAACTAATGGCTATCTTGGTCTTAACGTGGGTCTCCTAGCAAGTGGAGTTGGACTGTCTCTGACATGTACTCTTGCCTCCTACTGCTCCCTAGCTAGATTGCCTGGCCTGGCCTTAGTGAAAGAGGATATGCTTAGTCCTGATGTAACTTGACATAGGCCAGATTTTCAACAAGATTATATATATGTATAAACAACAACAAACAAACATAAAACAAACCCCCACAAAAACTTCCACAAACTAAGGAAAGACATGCCTGTATACATATAAGAAACAAACAACATCAAATATACAATACTAGCAAAGGAAAGTCTCACACTATATAATAATTGAAACACTGAATTCATAAAAAAATAAAGTTGTATTGAAAGCTGCAATATAAATCACATCCATGAGAATAACAGCTAGAATCTCAGTTGAAATTTAAAAGCTAGAGAGGATGAGGCAATGCATGCCAAGTGATAATAAAAGTCTATGATAGCAAGCCTAGATCAATATACTCAGTGATACTGTCTGCCTTAATTAAAGGTGAAAGCAAATTTTCCAGATACCAACAGCCTGAAAAAAATTATGTTCAACAAACCAACTTCAAGAAAAATCAAGGAATTGGGGACAGTGGTGCACGCCTGTAATCCCAGCCCTTGAGGAAGTAGAGATGGGTGGCTCTCTATGAGTTTGGGGACAGTTATGTCTACAAAGTAAGCCCAAGATAGCAAAGGCTACACAGGAAAACCCTATCTCAAAAAACCAAAAACAAAAAAAGGAAGCAAGAAGGAAGGAAAAAAGGAGGAAAGAAAGGAAGAAAGGAAAAAAGAAAAAAAAAAGGAAGGAAGGCAGAAAGGAACAAAGGAATTCAGAAAGGAAGGATAAGGAATGAGCATACCAAAGAAGACTATGGAAAAACAATACAAAACTATAATGATCATTGGGAACACAAACAGTGCCAAAATTCAACAGCCGAAGACTGAAATCAAAACACATACATTAATGTTAAATATCAATAGCCACCATTATCCAATCAAAGACAGAAATGTCCTGAATTGGTCTAAAACCAAAATCTATTTATCTGCTGTCTACAAGAAATGAATGAAAGTTTTAAACATAGACACAGGATTAAAACAAAAGGATGAAAAAAATTTTCTAATTAAGTAGAACCAGGGAGCAAAAAGGCATCTCTATCCTAATATCTGATGAAATAAATTAAAAACAAACAAACAAACAAGTAATCAGAAAAGGTAAGGAGGAATACTTCATTCTAATCAATGGAACCAAAACATTACTGTCTTAATAACTGTGTGTGCAACAAGCTCTGATGCACCAATTTTAAGAAGAATAGTCCAGTGGATTTAAAGACATAGACTAATTTAATCAACCTATTAATAATAAGTGATTTTCAATGCCTCATTTCTTCAAAAGACATGTTATTTGAACAAGAAATAAACAGAGAATCACAAAAGTTAACTGACATCACAGATCAAATTAACTTATCTATCTATAGAATATTCCATCCAAATTACAGAAAACACAATCTATTATTCAGCAGTACACACATGCACTTCTCAAAAACTACATCCTGTGGGAAAAGAATCTACAAATCTAAAAAGACTGAAATCAGTTCTTGTATCCTATTTGACTATAATACAATAAAATTAAAAATCAACAGCAAACAAATCACCAGTGAATACACAAACTCAGAAAGACTAAGCAATTCAATGATAAATGGGTCAAAAAAGAAATGACCTAAATGAAAACAACACACAACAAAGTCAATAGTTTACATTGAAAACAGTTCAATAAGGGAAATTTATAGCTCTAAGTGCCTACATTTAAAAAATAAGAAAGAAGTTGTAGTCTAACTCACTTCCTCTCTTACCTGCTGACATACAGAAACATTTTGTAATGGACTTCCATTAGCTACATTACTATTTCTTCATGTCTTCAATTTTGGTTTTCCTGGAATTACCTTAGTTCTGCTGCAGTCTCCCTGTAGAAACACCTCCTGTACCACCTCCACACACTAGCAACTCTGCCATTTGATGCAGACCATGTTTCTTCCTAACATCTCTTTCAGGCTTTTATTCCAGCCAAACCTCATTAGTAACATCTCCATATTTGCCAATCCCTCTACTAGAGGAATACAGTGACCATACTAGGCTGGGATACAAAAAGGCAACTTTAATTATCCTTCCTATCCCACATTTAAGATATATTTCTACCGGAAAAAGCTATCAGCAGACCTCAATCTCTCAGGAAGCCACCTACTTGGAACAAATCAAACCCAAGTATTCATCTATCCTTTTTCACTATTTCTAGCCCATTTCCATTCCTCTGTGACACCATCTGCCCTCAGAGACTCCCACTATTAGGGAATGCACAGCCACCACATTTGCTGAGGATCCAGAGTAGACAACAGCAACCAAAAAATTTACACATGACGAAAATGACAATATACTGGTAATTTAAAGACACAACTATCAAGAAACACTTAAACATCTTACCTTCAGATGCCCAGATTCCAATGAAGAGCACAAACAAAACAGCCAAGACAATATGCCTCTCCAAGAATACAGAAATCCTAATTGTAACAAGCCTTGAAAAAGAGCAATTTAGGTGAAGCACAGAACAAAGAATTCAAAACAGTAATTATGAACTCTTTCAAGTCTTTTAAAGACAATCTGGAAAAAAAAAAACAACTAAAAGATAATGAAAACAGAAAGATCAATGACTGAAGAAAGCAATTAAAAATATAACATGTACTTTAAGAAAAAAACAGAACCACTAAATACAAGTAAAGGTATTTTAAAATGAAACATGAGAAAATTTGATGTAAAAAAAAAGAAAATAAAAAAATACATCTCTGACATAAGCCTCAATGACAGATTATAATGACACAGAAGAAGAGAATTCTAGGTCTTGAAGAAAAGGCAAAATGGAGACCTTTTCCACAATCAACAGAAAGAAAACCATTCCACCGTAAATGCAAATTTTAAGCAAAAGGCAAAAGGCATTGGAAGAAAAATTTCAGTCTGAAGAAATTAAGTATGAACAAAAAAATAGCAGCATCCCACTGCATTACAATAAAGTCACAGGCATCAAGAGCACGCTTATTAACATTGATAGTCTCAAGTCTTTAATACAAACACATACTAACAGGTATCATATATTTTTTGCATTATCCAAGAAATACATCTCATCAAGAAAGATATCACTGTAGTATAAAAGTATGTAAAAGGATATTCCAAACAAATGGGAACAAAAATCAAACACTGATATTTTCATGTCTGAAAAAGTAAACTTTTATACTAATCATAAGTGATAAAGTGATGGTGGTGAACTGAAATATTCTATGCTCTCAGTGACAGATAATTCAGCTAAAAACTACGTTGAGTTGATAACATTAAAAATTAAATATACCAGCAGAAATCTGTAACATTCCAAGCACACACAGAACAAATTCTTCAGTTGACCATAACCATTCTTCAAAATTAAGTACATGTTGAAACAGAAAGGACACCTAACAGATATTAAAAAGAAATTGACATCTATGGGACACAATGAAGGCAATTTTATGAAGTTCATAGAACTTCTTGTCTACATCAAAAGCTACAAAGATTCATATTAGTAATTTAACGACACAACTAAAAGCTCTAAAACAAAATAAAGAAACAACACTCCAAAAGATTTTATATCAAGAAATAAAGTCAGTGCAGATATCAACGAAATACAGACAAAAAAGCACCGAAAAGAATTCTTTGAGGAAAAAAACAAAACAAAAAACAAGATTGACACACTTAGCAAATTAAACAAAACACAGAGAAAACCAAAAACGAACAAAGACCCAAGTTAATAAAATTAGAGAGGAAAAATTCATTACTAGATAAACTGACAAAATTCGTAAGTATTAAGAACATAATATATAAATCAGTACTGCAGAAAACACAAAAAAAGTGGATGAAGTTCTTGATATATGACCTAAAACAAGATTAAATAAGCACTGTTGAAACAGCAGCAGCAATCAGTCCCCGAAATAAGAAAATTAAAGGCGGAAATCCAAGATGATGACAAACAGCATGCTCCGTATCGGAAGGGCAGAATATCTGAAACTCCAAAATTGGTGAGCGGAGAGGCAGCAGACCCAAAATAAGACACTGAGGCTTTCGGGGAGAAAGGGGAAAAACCGTGAACTGAGACCAAAAATATACAGGTACAACCCCTGGCATCTCCCTGGAATTCTCCTGGGGACTCAATTCCCAGACACTTTTCCTTTAAAAGGCGGAGGCAGCACCAGAGGCAGCACTGTCAGCAGTGGAGGCAGAAGAGGCCTGCAATGCACAAAGCTCCTTGCAAAGAATTCAGTGCTGGTTACTCCAAGTACAGAACTAACTCCTTGCTTGAGATGTGAGACACAGAACACTCAACCCCCCAATCCATATTTCCCGCGACGGGTCTCCCATCCATGGTCCTCTAAACAGCTGCCTACTCAAGAGTGCAGAGCGCTGCCTGCTGTGCCCACAGCTCAGAGCATAAGCCAGGCCCAAAGAGCCCGCAACAGAGTACAGAGTCAGCCCTGCAGCAATAGCAACAGAGCTGAGTCAGCCTACAGGGCTTGCCACAGGCTGCTGACCACTGAGGTATTCAGGAAATCGGCACAGACATACTGTGCCCGCAATCTGCGCCCGCCCACTCCTCCATATCCCAAGCACCTACATTCTCTAGCACTCTATCCTTCAAGACACACTTCCAAGCACACACACAAGTTGTCTACCCCACAACAGTGATTCAGAGCTACTGACTTTTCCTCCCTCAGGTACAGCTGAAGTACCAATAACTCACACTCTCAAACCAGTGGATCTCTCTCATCTTTCTGAAGAATACTCCAGACTCCAGAGAAAGACAGTTCCAGCCTGAAGCACAGTCTCCAACAAACAGCGAAGGTGCCAAGACATCATGACTCCACAAACTACCTCCAAAATCGATGGATATTTTAATTTAGCGGAAACAAAGGAAAATAACTTTAAAGCTATGCTTATCTACTTATTAGAGGACCGAAAAGAAGAAATGAACAAATCTGTTGGAGAAATAGCCACAGAAGTGGAGGCGAATAAAGAGGAAATGAACAAAGATCTCAAAGAAATACATAGAAATATAATCACACAATTAGAGGCACAATTAGTGACATATAGAGAAGAAATGAACAAAAAAAATAGAGCCATTAAAGAAAGACAAGAACCCACATTCAAACAGATGAAGGAAATGGTGCAAAGCATGAAAACAAAATTAGTATCAATAAAGAAAAGAGAGGAAACCCTGGAGCTGGAGAACTTAAAGAAAAAATCAGGAAAAACACAGGTAAGCATCACCAATAGAATACAAGAGATGGAAGAGAGAATCTCAAGTGCTGAAATACACTTGCTGAAAATGATATATCTAGTGACACTGCCATAACCACAGATCAGTTCCTCCCTCAACCCCAACTAAAGAAGCTTCTTGCAGTAGATGGGAACTGAAAATGAGATCCACAATTGGACAATGTGGAAAAGTGATAAATTTCAGAGCCCTTGGTCCTCAATAGGAAGGGTTCATAAAACATCTCCTCTCAAGGATTAGGTTCTATTTATGCCAAAGGTGATGGAAAACTCCAATGAAACATGTCTTGCAGACATAATATGAACATAGGAATTCAGACTGTGGCAGCATGAACAAGACCTGCACAAATTCAAGTCAAGTGGGATATTGCCTCTAAATAACAATGTATCTGAAATGGAATCCAGCTGACAAAGAAAAATAAACCAGTTTTCACCAATGGAGTGTCACTGGATATATCGACCTTACTCCGATATTTATGGTATCAAGACCATAAATAGCTGGAAAATACAAAACAAATTCCACTTATTCATTGTTTGTGGGACTGCAACTTGGTTCAGCCTCTCTAGAAAACAGTGTCGTAAATATATATGACCCTGTTGCACCATTTGTTAGAATATGTCCAAAAGACTTGGCATCCTACTCTGAAGATATTTGGTTCACCATATTAATTGTTAGAATATATAAACACACAAATGTCTCACAAATGATGAATAAAGAATAAGTATGTGGTGTGTATATACTATAAAATAATAGCTGAATAAATAAGCTAATTGTAAAAATTTTTTTTTTCTTTGCAGGTTAAGTATAGTTTTCAACCCCAACAAAGAACATTAGGGGAATAGGAAGGGAGAGAGGATGAGACGGGGGGGGAGGGGAATAAGAAAAGGGGTTACAATTGAAATATAAAGTAAATAAACTTAAAAAAAAATCACTGGAAATGTTAAAGAGCATCCAGCAAGGTATCAAAGCAGATGCTGAGGCTTCACTGCCAAACTCTGGGCCGAGTGCAGGGAATCTTATGAAAGAAGGTGGAGATACTAAGACCTGGAGAGGAAGTACAAAAGGAGAGCAACAGAACCAAAATATCTGGGCACAGGGGTCTTTACTGATATTCCAAACAAGGACCATGCTAGAGATAACCTAGAACCCCTGCACAGGTAAGCCCATGGCAGGTCAGTCTCAAAGTCATTCAAAGTTGCGATAGTAGGTGGAACAGAGACTGTCTCTTTCATGAACTCAGTGGCTGGCTCTTTGATCACGTCCCCGTGAAGGGGCAGCAGCCTTGACAGGCCACAGAGAAAGACAATTCAGCCACTCCTGTTGAGACATGATAGGCTAGGGTCAGATGGAAGGAGAGGAGAATCCCTTGTATCCATTGCCTGGGGGAAATGATGGGATTGGTAGAGGAAGGGGCTACAGCTTGGATACAAATTGAATAAACTGAAATTAATTAATTAATTAATTAGAGTCAGATAGTAGGGGAGGAGGACCTCCCCAATCAGCGGACTTGAAGAAGGGCATGGGAGAAGATGAGGGAGGAAGGGTGAGGTTGGAAGGGAATGACGAGAAGGGCTACAGCTGGAATACAAAGTGAAAAACTGTAATTAATATAAAAAGTAAAAAATTGTAATATTAAAAAAAGACCATTACTGAAAAACCAAAACCAATCAGAATGCAGAGTTGTAAAGATCAGTCCCTAAGGAATGCCAGAAGCTACACTAAGTCTCAATATAATAACTGCTAACTATGAGCTGATTAGAAAAATACCAAAGACATTCCATAGAACATGAGGAAAAAACTAAGAGTACTCAACACTAAACAAAAAACTACAGGCAACTAAAGACTGCTGAAAACGGGAGAAATAGCTTCCCCAGGAAACAGCACAGCACCTGTCAAATATCACATATCAGCCCCAAAACATGCCTGCAAGTAACATTATACAGACTGAGCAATATTATATCTAAGAATTAAAATGTATACATATATACATGTATGTGTAGCAATTAAAAAAGCCACAAATTTGAAAGAGAGGAATATGGGGTTTAAGAAAGGTTTTAGAACAAAGAATACACAGAAATGATCCAATAAAATCTCAAAAATAAGAGGAAAAATATTTAAAAAATAATAAGGAATGCTCAGAGTTAAGACAGTTGTATAAGCACTAATAAAACCATATGGTTGAAAATATTTTTTCTTTGAAACAATAATGGAGGTTAATGGATATATAAGGAATAATAAACAATATCCATTGAACCAATGAGCAATCCTTACTTCCTATACTGTGATTATACTAGTTTTTTCAAAGTAGCTCATAAAAAATGATAGGATTCCAAATTATTCTTCTAGTCAATGAAAATGTTCATGAGCAATTACGTGGAAAGACAAAGGTAACACTTCATACATACAAATTATGACTAGTTATAAATATACGTGTTAACATTCTCCTCTGTGTCTATTATTTACTTGTCCACATTCTTAATTGGTAGTAGGAAATATGACTGGATGGACTAATTTACTTTATTTACCTGGTGGCATAAGTTTCATAAGTACTCTTGCTCCATCTCTAATAGCTGGTATAGTCAACGTGCTACCTAAATCTGCAACTTGCCATAGGAAAGTTATATATCTGGGCTGCAGTGACATTATCTAGAAAATGGAACAAATAAAATTTATAGCTGGATAAATTAAACACTAGATAGGTTTTTATTAACAAAAAGCTAATCTCTAACCACAAAAAGCCCTATCTTACTGAAATGAACTTCCTCTCTAATTTTTTTTTATTAAAAATATTTTTTTCAGACAATATATCCTAAATTCCATTTTTATCCCATTACTTCTCCCAGGTCTTCCCAAACTTCCCTCTCATCCAGATTACCCCCTTTCCGTCGCTTATTAGAAAGAAAACAGGCATCTAAGATAATTATATAACATATACACTTGATTAGTAAGAACAGGAGAAAAATATACATATAACTGATGAAGATTTAAATTGACCATATATTTTATTCTTGATATAGTGATAGAAGAAAGGCTGAATACTGGTAATAATTTTAAGAGTTATAGACTCCAAGATTAACATAATGAAACAAAAGTATATCAAATACACCACTAGTTCTCAGTTGCTTTTTGTGTAATCTGGTTGGAAATCAAGTGTAGAGCAGAATCATGCTTGGCACTACAATGGTCACATTCATTATAAAG
Source organism: Meriones unguiculatus (assembly GCF_030254825.1). NCBI lineage: Eukaryota > Metazoa > Chordata > Mammalia > Rodentia > Muridae > Meriones > Meriones unguiculatus. Next base: position 778,666 of record NW_026843712.1, on the reverse strand, counting down.
CTGCTTTGATCCTGAGTGTCATACCATGGAAACAGAAAAGGCACAAACGTAGGAGTCAAATCTGTATTTGTAGCAAGAATCCAAACAGGACACTCAAGTTGATAAAAAAATTTGATATGCTAATTTTTTTAGAGGATGAAAAGGGCTAATTAATTTAAAGGATTGAGTAATTTCTTTTCTAAACTGTGTATGGTAGCACACACCTTTAATCTCAGCACCTACGGAGCCAGAGACAAGTGGAATGCTGTGAAGTTGAGGGCAGCCTGGACTACAAACCCAGTCCAAGAAGGCTACACAGAGAAACTCTGTCTCTAAAAGTCAAAAATGTAATTAGTAAGAATAGGAGAAAAATATACATATAACTGATAAAGATTTAAATTAACCATATATTTTATTCTTGATACAGTGATAGTAGAAAGGCTAAATACTGTTAATATTTTTAAGAACTATAGCTTTCAAGATTAATAATGTGTGTTTGGGTGCGCATATGGACTAAAGTGAATGCAACTGGATGCAAAGTCCAGAAGAGGGTATTTGAACAAAATTATAATTAATTCTGTATAACTTATAAATTGTACCATTTTTAGTATCCACATAAAAGTTACTAACTTTTCAATTATTTGATGATTTTATCTACAGGCAAAAGTTTCAAGGCAGAAACAGAAATATTCTAAATAATAATTACTCACCACCCCAGGTAAACAACTTTCCATTTTTGGACTGGGATAATCACTGTAGTTATGACAGTGGTTTCCAGGAGATCCAGCTGAAGAATCAGATGAGCTATCAGGACTTGAAGGCACGTTGGAATTTATTTGTATAAACTGTGCCGTAATTAGCTGAAAATAATAATATACTCAGTGATAAAGAGAGCAAAAAAGATTCCTATAAAACACAGAACCAAGAAATATCAGTAACAAGTGTTGGCACATGTCTTTAATCCCAGAAATTTGAAAGGAAGAGGCAGGTGAATCTCCTGAGTTCAAGGCCAGCCTGGTGAGTTCGAGGCCAGCCAGAACTATACAGAGAGATCCTGTATTGAAAAAAACAAAACAAAAAAAATAAAAGAAAACAAGATACTCCTAGAAGCACACTTAAAAATTATAATATAACCATCTGTAACAATCCACGTTTACTATTCTTGAGGACTGTGCAAATTCTCTGTTGGATATTAAATTCCAAGGCTCCTGAAGGTATTCATCATCAATATACCATTAGCAAGGAAACTTACACAAATGTTTATTATTTCTACATTATTTACACATTATAATTAATGCAAATTACATGCAAATATTTATAAATTATATTATTTGGGTGATTGGGAAAAACATCTCTAAATGTTCAATAGGTATGAAATTATTTTCTTTGAGCTAACTCTTGGAGCTAACAGGATACAGTTTAAAATCCTGTAATAACTATCTTTTTATATTTAATTAATTTATGTTTTTTCAGAAAGTCTTAATCTATAGTTCTATTAAGCCTGTAACTTCGTATTTAAAATCAGGCTATTCTTTAAGAATATAGAGATCCACTCAGTAGGCTGAAATTAAAATATACACTACCACAAACACTGACCTGTTTAGTTATAATTCAATTCTCAACACAAAAAACTGCACATAATGAACAAAAACCATGAATTTGAGAGAATATATAAAAATTATATTTACTTACTGATTTATCTTTCAAATTTAATTGTTCCACTAACTTTCTGTCATCTTCAGAATCTATCAACTCTCCACCTACAAACAGTTCAATTTTTGTATGTGCTATGTTGGCATTAACACGATTGAGAATGCAGCGCCGCACAGAACCGATGGTATCATTTGTATGAGACAGTATGTCTAAATCTTCAACTTGTCTGCTCTGGTTTGGAAATCGAACTGTAAGAGACAAGTGTTTTCCACGAAATGCTCTGGAAAAAGGAAAAAAAAAGCATTAAATTATAAAACTGGGAAAAAAAAAAACCCAGTAATATTCAACCAATTGTAAAGGACATAATGATTTGATTTTAAATTTTGTATTTTAGAATATGGTATTTAACCGTACTGTTTTTACAATGCTAAGAAAAATATTATGACTCCTTTGAACTACAAAGTAACAATCGCAGATTACTTGCATTATCTAACATTCTCATGGTAAAGAAAAGTTTCCTACTTATAGTAAGGCTACATTCAGAACAAAACCTTCAAAAGCTTAATTTACTAAGACTATTTGTAATTTTGGGGCAGGCAATTTTACTTATTTTTAATGTACATGGTTGTTCTGCTAGCAAGAGATGGTCTATGATCTATAGAATTACAGATGGGTTGTTATGCTGCCATGCTAGTGCTGGGAACTACTAGGTCCTCTCAAAAAGCAACATGTTATCCTAACCATTGAGTCATTGCTCTAAAACCAATTCTAATGTTATTTTAAAGGAAAAATTTCAGCTTAAAATTGTCATTTGGCAAAAATATTTGAGAGCATAAGTGTTAGAAAGTATAATTATACACATATTCAAATACACAGGTATATAAATGTACGTGCAACATCTGACTTTTGAATATTTTTACATACAGAATTACCTATCACAGATGTAATTTAATTCTAATCTCCAAATTCATTAGATTTCACATTTCAAAATATTTATTTTATGTGTATGGGTGTTCAATCTATAAATATGCTGGAGCAGTGTGTGTACCTGTTGCTTGCAGAAGCCAGGATACTCTGGAAATGGAGTTAAGAGTGGGAGCTTTCCTCAAGAGTATGGAAAATGAACTGAGTGGTCAGTGCTCCTATCTCCTGATACAACTCTCCAAACTCCGAAGTTTCAATATTAATAATAACTAAAATTCATGCAGGCTATTCTAGCCTGAAGGTAACAGTGAAACTTTAAGTAGAACTAGGATTAAGCTTTTCTCAACCAGTGGGTCATAACCCCTTTGGGCCGGAGGAGGATCGTATATCAGATATCCTGCATTAAGATACTCACACTGTGATTTTTACAGTAACAAATTGTCAGTCAAGAAAGAGCAAAATAATATTATGATTGAGGTTATCACAACATGAGAATCTACTACTACATCAGTAGGAGGTTTGAGAACCAGTGGTACAGAGATAATTTTGTTCTATAGTAACATGTATAAGAATTCAATTCTTTTAATTCAGGATTTAAACTTCTAAAATATATATTTTAATTAAATAGCTCAACTACCAGAATTCAACCCAAACATGGACATATTTAGGGTTATTGTCTAACTGAAATCTTTTATTTGTGTGCTATAAACTTTCTCACAACTACAAATGGCAACTAGATTACTATCAACTAATGTACTTCTTTAATTATAAATATGACAATTGAAAGTATAAAACATAGAAGTTACACATAGTTTATCATTTTGAAAATATGATAATCATTTAAAGCTAAAGAAGCACTTAAGGATTAGACTTTTCCAACAAAGGGAAGAAGATAGACTAACTGAAGGACTTCTTACAGGGCTCCTCCAAATCCAGTAAATCCCCCAAAGGCAACACTTGCTGCAGCATACCTTCTGCCCCAATCCCACCTCTAGTGAATCAGAGATCTTGCCTTCCTAACCCCCTTTCACCCACTCATTGCTTTATCCCAGTGGTAATATTTATCACATGGGAATTCACAAATATACCCACCAAAGAAGCAAGTAAGTTAAACTGGAATTTTCAGCTTGATATCTCCCCCAGTATCTATGAATAAGATAAAATACCTTGGGCTAACTCTCTGAATGAAGCAGATCAAATCAAAGGCTTATATGATAAAAAAAGCAGATCAAAGCAAAGGCTTATATGATAAAAACGTTAAGACAGCTGGGCACAGTGGCAGATACCTATAAAACCAGCATTCAGGGAGGCAGAGGCAGGCAGACCTGAGTTCAAGGCAGGACTGGTCTACAAAGACAGTCCAAGACAGCCAAAGATACACAAAGAAACTCCACCTCAAATAAATAGGGAATTGAAGAAAATTTCAGAAGATGGAAAGATTTCCCATACTTGTGAATACATACAAGTAACATCCTACCAAAATCTATCTGCAGATTCAATGGAATCTCCATCAAAATACCAACACAATTCTTATTTCTTGAAAGTTTCACATGAAAACACAAAACATAGGATAGTTAAGACAACAGTGAACAGTCAAAAAGACTAAAACTAATTTCAAGTTTACAACTGGTTTAAGAAAACCAGCACAGTACTGACACAAAAAACAAGTACAGTGATCAACAGAACTGCACTGAAAACCAAAATATATAAACATCTATGAACATCTACAGACACCTGATCTATGATAAAGAAGCCAGGAACATACACTGGAGGTCTAGGTGGGTAGAAACAAAGCAACAACAACACAAAAAGAAGAGGATGAGGATCCAAGATGGTGGCGACCAACAAGCAGTGAGAAGCAGAGGATCTGAAACTCAGAAATTGTTGAGTGCAGGGGCAGCTAAAGACAGCAAATCAACATTAAGGTTCCCTGTACAGATGGGAAAACAAGCGAGCTGAGACCATTCAGGTCACCAGTGGACTTCAAAAATACCTGTTAAGCTATGGTTAGATGGAAGGGAAGGTGGATGTCCCCTCTCAGCAGATTTGGAGATCGGCATGGAAGGAGATGAGGGAGCGAGGATGAGAGGGGTTTACAGCTGGGATTCAATGCAAATAAAATGAAATTAACATAAAAAATAAAAAATTAATAATAATAAAAAAAACAGAGCACTTTCAAAATAAAAATGGTCATGGTCAAATTAGATAGAATAATACAAAAACATCCATAGTTCATCACCCTGCAAAAAACTCAGCTCTATATGTATAAAGGTCCTCCTGATAAACCCAGATATACTGAATTTCATGAAAGACAAAAGTGGGACTAAACACTGGCACAGAAGACTTTTTGAAGACTATACTAATACAAGAGGCACTAAAATCAACAATTAATAATTGGGACCTAACAAACCAAGGACAATCATTTGTTCAAAGTGGCAACCTATAGAATGAGAAAAGAATTTTTTTAAGCAGTTATACATTCAATAGAGGAACAATATCCAAAAAATATAAAGAACTCCAAAACTGGTTATCAGAAAAAAATCAGACTTAAAACATGGGGTATAGAATGAGACTTCTTAATAAAGGAAACCCAAATGGCAGAGAAAATGTTCAATATTCTTATTCACCAGGAAAACAAAAACTAAATTATAAGATTCCACCTTATACCTGTCAAAATGGCTAAGATCAATAATAGAAGCTCATGCTGTCAGCCACTATGAAAATCAGTAGTGGTCTGTAGAAAAAGGGTAATCAATCTAATCCAAGATCAACTTGTACAACTCTTGGACATATAACCTAAAGGACATTTCACTTAGAAACAGAGATGCTTCTTCAGCCATGTTTACTGCAGATATATGTAATAGCCAGAAATTAAAAACAACCTAAATATCCCTCAACAGAAGAGATAAAAAAAATGAGGCACTTTTTTTATACAATGTACTACTATGCAGCTCTAAAAAAAAAAATAAAATTAAATTAAAAAAAAAATCACATCATAAAATTTCCAGGTAAATAGATGAAACTAGAAAAAGTCATCCTAAGTGAGGTATCACAGATGCAGAAATACAAGGATTTTATTCAATTCTATTCAGATATTACTTAAGTTTCTGATAACCAACCTATAATCTGCAGAGCTGCAAAAATATGAACCTTATTAAGAAACACTTTAGTAGTAGTATAGAAACCTTATACAATATGTTTGGAGGAAATAACACAACTGGGTATCTACTGTCATCAAGTGAAGGTTTCAGAACTGTTGGCCACGGATTCCTATGCAGACCTTAAAACAAACCACCCTGTTGAAAACATGGTTTGCTCTCCACAAACTGACATTGCTGAAGACAACAACACCTAGACAAAATATAAAATACTTCATCTTTATGTTCTATGTTAAGAACCACAAAGCCAAAAACTTGAATTTGCAATGTTATACTGCCAATAAACTATGATAGGTCCATGGTAGCACAATGGTTGTGGGAATAAACAAACAGTAAATGATATTTGACTGACAGCCCACACCATGAGGCAGAACCCATACCCAACAATGCTTAGGTGACCAAGAACAAGAGAGAAGGTACCAAAGAGACCTAGTGTAACCCCTACCATTTCTGCTGTATTCATAGATCACTGCCTTCTTGTAACCAATGGGAATCAATAGGAGACTCACAAGTGGACATTAAAAGACCATGGACCACTTACACCAAAATGGAATCTCTCCATCAGTTCCCTTTCCTCAGGACTCAGGAAACCGGAGGTAAAAAGAGTTTAAGAGCCAGAGGGGATGGAGAACCCACGGATAAGAAGGCCTTCTAAATCGTAATAAAACTCATAAACTCACACAGGGCCTGTATGGTTTGCAGCAGGTCCTTTGCATATATAGTATAGTTGTGTGGGCTTCCTGAGTGTACACATGACTCCAACTGTTTCTTATGTCTCTCCTGGGCTCTTTTCCTATGTTTTGTTCAATTATGAAGCCATGAGTTTTTGTTTTATTATATTGTATTGTATTATTATCCCTTAAATGTCTATTTGTTTTATAATGAGAGACAGAAAGAGTGAACCCAGATGGGCACAGAGGTAGTAAACTGGGAGGAGGAGTGGTATTGGTAACCATAATCAGAATATTTTATGTGAGCAAAAATTTATTTTTAGTAAAAGGATAAGAGAGAAAGATTTAAAAATATAAATAAACTCGAATGAAGCCACATAACTCTACGTAATGCACTTGAGAATTAAGACAGAAAGATCTGAAGTACGCGGCCTGCCTTAGCTATATAAAAAGTTTAAGACAAAAAGGAACGTGAGGGAGGGATTAGGAGTAAACCACAAAACAGAATAATGCTACATTCAAGAGATAGTAAAATTTGAAAAATAACAAAACTTAAAAACAGTCCAATTTACAAGTGAGTATTTACCAGACAATAAAAAAAGTAAAACAATTGCATCACAAAGTTCATACTTTTAAACATAGCGTAAAATGAATTAAAACATAAATAGTATTTACATTTCACTAAATATTAATTGCAATTTATTATTAAATCAGGTTACACGAACCTTGACATAGGTAGAATCATTCTTTCCTCATGATAATCACTGTCACATTCTCGTATGTACTCCCTTAAAACCATTAATATGCGAACCATTTGGCTGGCTTCTTGTCTTGCACAGCTAACAGTACTGTCTTTATCACCATCCAAAACACACAATGTATCATATGAGGCTTTCAAGCGATCAAAGCAAGATTGAAGAAAGTCTTCATGAATAACTACCTGCAAATATTATGAGAAATACAGCATCTCAATGGTTGCTTCTAACAAAAAGACAGCATTTGACAGAAAACAAGTTAAAAAAATCATAAGAGCAATTTTCTAAAATTATTCAGCATAAATATAAGTTTTCATAACATAAAAGTGAGAACATCAATACTCTCTTTTATTGGTTTATTTATCTGCTTATTTAATTACTTATTTTCTGAGGCAGGTTTCTTTGGTTTACCTTGGCTGTTTTGAACTCAATTTGTAGAACTGGCTCACCTCAAACTCACAGAGGCCTCACAAAGGCCTCTCCCTCCCAGAGTGCTGGGATTACAAGCATGCACCACTATCACTGTTTCTTGATTCCAACATTCAGGAAACAGAGGCAGGAGGATCTTTTTGTATCCAAGGCTATTATGGTCTACATTAATAAGTTCCAAGACATGCAAGTCTACAAAGAAAAGCCTTGCTTCATAAATAAAAAAGGATATTTGAATCAAATTTGGGCATATCAACATATAACAATAATTTCATTCAAAATAATTCCAACCATCCAAGACCAGGGTAGGAAAAGGTATTACTGTCAAGCTTAATGATCTGTGTTTAATATGTGGAACGCCATACAAGGAAAGAGAGCCAATCCCTGACCTCCTACATATATATAGCAGATGTGCAGTCTGGTCAACACATAGGTCCCATAACAACAGGAGTAGGAGCTATCTCTTATTCGGGTGCCTGCCTTTGGATCGATATCCCACATGTGGGCTGCCTGGTCTGGCCTCAGTGGGAGAGGATGTGCTTAGTGCTAATAGAGGTGAGGTGCCAGAGTTTGTTGATATTCCTTGGGGATCTCCCTTCTCTGAGAAGAAGACAAGAAAAGAAGAATGGGAGAGGGGTGCAAGGGTAGAACTGGAATAAGAAAAGGAAGGAGGCTAGGATCAGGCTGTGATTAAATAATTATTGTATACAAGTAATTATAAACAAATATTTATAGAAATATAAACAATAACATACTATATAGTTAATAGATAATATACAAATAATATAAATATTTATAATTAATAAATACACAGAAAAATACCCAGGGGTCCTGCCATATGCCTAGAATTCCAGTACCCACAAGATAGTAAAAAGGAGTGCCCTGAATTCAGTGATATGGAAAAAAATAAAGAATTCCCAGACCAGTCTAAGTTATAACATGCAACCCCCCCAAAAAAACCGCAAGAAAAATGATAACAGAAATATTTATTAATACTATGCAAATCACAAATATTAGCCCAAGAAAATAATTTCTAATTAATTTTAAGGTGACATTTTAATTTTAACATGACATGATAATAAGAATATTATTTTAACCTATAGTGGGTTTTTTTCAGTACTTCACTCTTACCTGGTTAGCCTGTAATGTCGGACCAAGGTTTGTGTATATCTCTTTAAGGAGATCTATTGCCCTGGTCGAAATATAGTCACTACTCTGAATCACAACCTAATTTTAAAAATAATAAAATATGATTAAAGACATTTTAATTTTTATTCTTTTTTCAATAATGTAAAGGTGAGATGATGTTATGATGTAAAATTAAGTTAAATAAAGACTAATAAAAAACACAAGTTTTTCAAATAAAACAATTTGAAAAGAAATAACAGTATCATTAATATTGGTAATTTAGTTGCTAAACAATTAAGTTCTAAGTTATAATTCAAATACTTTAAGTAAGTAAAAAACTCATCACTCATAAAAACATCACCAATGATATTATTTTGAAATATCAGTGACTTTTTTAAACTGTATTTTAGATCCCCTTGATTCAAAAATTTTTCATGACTTAAAAAACAAACAAAAAAAAATCTACAATGAAAAAAGAACAAAAGCAGGAAAGTGAGAAAAGAAAATCTTTTCTCACTTAACTTCACTTTTTATCACTTGCATGTATCTGTAGATTCTTCCTGGCTAAAAGAAAAATTAAAGCATAAACAAATGAATAAATGATCATGAAAAATATTATGCCTAAAGTTTGCTTAAAAAAAACTAATGAACCTCCAAAGAAACATAAACTATAATAGCAGTCTAAAATTCTTATCAAAATGGCAAAATTAGCATTACATAGGATAAAACATTTACCCTTCAGATACTTAGTATTTAGCACAAGTAAAACAATAACAGTTTTATTATTCATATTTCCTACAATATTCACTTTTTCTGACAGTTCTTTTGGTAGTAAGAATGTACTAAAACACAAGAGCTTAGTTACAAACTTTATGTAAGAGTCCTTTCATGGATAACAAGAAAAATAAATTTGGGGGAAACAACAGCTGGCATATACTAATACACAACTTGAGAAGAGTAAGTAAAGTGAATGCCAAAGAAACACCACTGTCAGACTAAAACAATGAAATATAAACAACTAACTCCCTTGATTTCTAGAACATATCAAATCTGCATTAAAAAAAAAAACTACTTTACTTTTGCCATTAAATATTTCTTACTACTTTTTACTTACCTTCCAAAGATAGTCTAATCCTTTTAGGTCCAAATCATCCATCATATAGACTCTTCTTTTTACCATTAGTTTCCCTTCTCGACAATTAACAGCTTTAAAAAACCTTTCAAAACACTGTATTCCATTTTCAGTTAATAGAGAAGGATCGAGCTGAAGAACATTACTTTCAAAAAATTCCTTACTGATATCAGGATCTAAGTCCGGTTCATCTCCCATTAACCTGGAATACCACATAAAACAAGCTTCCCTATCACTAAAGTAAACTGCGTTCTCTGCTAAGCAGTTCCATATTTGTTTTGCCTGGGGAGCACACAGCCAGAGTTGACCATCCTTCAGTAAAAATCTTGAAAAAAAAAAAAAATACAAAATAAAACATTACATTAAAAATAATTTTAACAATAAATTGTTTTGAAACACTCAATGCATTATTTCTTGCATTTTAATGTATCTTAAAGACACACTCAATACATTTATCTATTTCATCTTAATTTATTAGACTAGTATGTTTTTTAAAAATAACCTATATGAACTTAGACCTTATTTTGTCATTTATTTAATGAGTATTTTAGGCAACCACGAAGTGCTCTATATGACTACTAAAGCTCTTTTGCATTATTTTCAAAAAGTATAGCTTTTGAAATATGTTATTTAGATACCAAGTAAACAGTAGTCGATGGCAAAGATGATATACAATTGTTTTAGAAACAATTGAGAGTTTCTGTAATTTAAAGCTGTTTCAAAAATCTTTACACTGCTAGAATACTTTAGCCATTACTCAGTCACATTACACAAAATTACATTACATACAATTTAAATTTATGATTACGTGTTCCAAATTTAATGAGCCTAACAGGACATTTTAGTTTAAGCTAATGATTATTTTTAAAGAGCTGATAAACACTTTCTTAAATTTTATAATACTCTGAACATTTCTCAATTTGAGTATTAGATGTCTTATAGTTATTAAGAAACACTTTGATAATAACTATAAGAAACTTATTAACTATAAGAAAAACTACTTATTATTTACAGTTAATAAGTAACATGTGCTTTACAAAGCTGGCATGATGATAAAATTAATTAGTACAGATGTACATATAAAGGCATTAACTTAGTTTCATTTTTTTGAGTGAATCATACTGTTTACATTTTGTAAAACTTCAATTAAAAGGTTTTCTCAGTTTTAACTTTATAGAGTTGGTATTTTTAAGTCATTTTCTGTTGCTTAGTATATAACAGCATTAACTATAATATAGCACCATATACCTTTAGTTCAAAGAAAATATTTTAAAGTAATGAATCTATTTTTATACATCTATAAATAAGCCCCATTTGAGTATTTAAATTTAAATATTTTTGCAAAGTTCTGAAATTTAAAAATAACGTTCAACTAATAATTTAAGACTATGAGTTGGAGAGATTGTTCAGTAGGTAAAGCACTTTTTGTGCATATTTCAGGGTATATGAATAATTTGCATCCACATAAAATATGTATTAATGCATGCCTCACCACAGATTCTAGAAATTGCTATTAGACTATGTGAAAAGGCATGGTTAATGAGAAACCCTAAGAAAAACAAAACCAAAAATTAACAAAAAGATAACAGAGTGCTCAACAGACTACATACCATATACAAAAAGATACCTAAAAATAACTACATGGCAAAATGATATGTAAACTCTGGCAATGACTTTTTTTGTTTTTGTTTTTTTGGAACAGTATATGCTAGCCAGGTAGTCATTATCTCTGCATTAAAGAGAACAGGACAACTATCAAAACAAACCTGAGGAAATTAAGCCGTTCTTGAACTTCTTGAACATGACTGTATCGACTTCCTAGTCGTACAGTCTGTGGGTCATAGTCTTCATGATCTGCATATTAAAAAATACAGTGAATTACATGCATCCTCTCCTGAACTTACAATAAATTATTAAAGAAATAATCACTCTTATTATGAAGTACCTAGGTAACAGTTCCTAGAATCTCTATATATAGACAGAAAACATTTTTAACAAAGTCAAATATTTTTTTAATTTTCTGATTGACAGTTTAGCTGTGCAGCCATTGATGGCAGGAAATATAGGATGTATAAAAGAGCCTGGCTTTGAACTGCCACTTAGCACTTTATAGGAAGTTTAATCTACCTAATCAGTTAAATGTTATAACTTCTTTGAGTAACTGTCCTTGTAAGTATGTATTTCCCACTATATTTTATTTTGTTATGCTATACTTTGTCAAATTACAGAAAATATTTTAGTAAGGCAGGTGGCTACAGCTGAGATAAAAGTCAATAAAGTGTAACTAATATAAAAAATGAAATAAAAAAAGAAGCTAATAACAGGAGGACCATAGGGAAGATGTGTTAAGTTTTAATCTGAAGGGCAAACAGAAGAGACACCAAAAAACATTTGAAAGGAGAGAACAGGAATGGAGCCTATCAGAGATGTTTTCTGAAAAGCTGCACCTATCATGGGATAGAAGCAGATGCAAAGACTCACAGGCAAACTTTGGGCAGAGCACAAAGAGTCTTATGAAAGAAAGACTGGTGGATAGAAGGACTTGGAGAGGATAGGAGCTCCACAGGAAGACCTACAGAGCCAACAAATCTGGGCCAAGGAGGCCTGCAGAGACTGATGAACCAAACAAGAACGATGCATGGAGAGGACCTAGATCATTGCTCAGGTTCCAAGCAAGATCCCTAGTATGAGGAACAGGGACTGTTACTGACAAAACCCTGGTGGGTGTCCTTCCAAAACCACAGAGAAAGAAGATGCAGCTAGTCCCAATAAGACCAGGGTCCTGATATGGCTGGGTCAGTTGGTAGAGGAGGAGGGCTCCTCTTTCTGAAGCCTGAAGGTGGAGGGAGGAGGGTAGATGTGGCAGGAGGAGGTAAGGGAAGGGACTGTAAAGTTAATACATTTTAAACATAATTTAAATAGTAGTAAAAAAAGCAGAAGGGCCTGGATGGTTGTTTTATAAACTAACCAATCACAATTACCACATCCAGTATAACTTTCAATCACAATAAAAGGGAAAAAGAAACATTTAATGACAAAACCAATTATTTTTGTTTGTTTAAAAATCATTAAAAAAGTTCTAGGAACCTTTAGTTAAGGATCATTCACAGAAATCCTACAGACTGGTAGTTAGAAAGAAGTAATCTATCTTTCCCTCTTGGTTTCTAGTATGTAAGTCATTCTTATGTAATTATTTCGTAAGTGGTGGTTTTACCAGTCACCGCTAACATTTTTTTTTCCTCACTAGATGCTGAATGCCTTACTATATAAGGAGTGTGCCTCAACCATCTTAATATGCCCTATTATACATAGCAAGAAACATTGATGAAACTCTGCAATAAGAATACAGCAGAAATGTTATGCAAGTAACAGGGGAAAATATTTACATTTGGTTGGAATTGATGATAATGGCACTTCTAATCTTTTTTTTTGTTTTGTTTTTTGTTTTTTTTTGGCACTTCTAATCTTATTTGTAACTTCAATTATCTGTGGAAACTGTCACTGATGATTGCCTTGTCAACTTAAGTGCACTAGGAGATAGCTAGGATTATGAAATACTTCCATGTATCTATGGGGGTGTTTCCAGAAAGAACTGATGATTCAGCCATTGACTACAGTGTGAAAATCTGCTAGTCTTCCACATGTAAGAAATCAGAGGAAGACATTTCCAAGTGTCTTGCTGGCTGAATATGCTTTGGTTGCTATCACCAGACTGCAATACCAGTAAATCTTTAAGGGATTTATAAGACTTCACTGGGTTGGCACTGTTAAGGCTACTTGGTTTTGTGACCCTTTAGCATGTAAATAAATAGCAATTATTGGATTAGCTAGACCCAGTTACATAACAATTCAACAACTCTGTTTTGATAAAATTTATATATGTTCTGTTGTTTCTTTTCCTTTAGAGAACCCCGCCTAGTTCAATTGTGGATAAACATTTTCCCTGTTTACTGGAGATAATCATGAGTTTATTAGTATAGACAGGTTAAAAGATTACATACTTTCTTAGGTTGCTGTGATAAACATGACTAAAAGCACCTGAAGGAGGGAAAACTTTTATTTCATCATATGCCTCTAGGTCTCAATAAAACCAAATTTAAGGAGTATCTCTCTACAATCTAACTCTGCAGAAGGCACTAAAATGAAAACTTCTATCTGATGAATTCAACCTCACTGAAAAAAAGAATAGAGAATAATCACAGACCAGTAAATCAAATGAGGTGGAATACGAATTGTAACAATAAAATAACAGAATCAGTAAAAACTATTCATCAATAATTGTCAATATTAATAATCTCAACTTTCAACAAACAGATTGGATTAGTAAACTGGATCCAATGTTTCAATGTATTAAGAAAATACACCTTAACAAAAAGCAGAAATCAACCTATTAAAAAAGATGGCATAGCGATTTTAACACCTGACAAAATACTTTAAACCAAATCATAAGAGATAGCAAAGAAAACTACATATGCAGCAAAGATAAAAAGCTAATCAAGAAGATATTGCAGTTCTAAATATTCATTTAAGAAACACTATCTCAAGTAAAATCAGATAACTGAGTCTAACCCTGTGAGAATGGGTAACTTCAATATCTCAATTTCCGCAATAAAAACATTACTTAGAAAAAAACCTAAACAGAAAGATCCTGGCATTAAATAATATTGTGCATTATATGCTTTACAGATATTTACAGAACATCTCTCCCAAACACAAAAAATACTTTGTTCTCAGTAACTAACAAAAGTTTTTTTCGAAACTGACCACATATTTGGACAAAGCAACAGATACAAGAAAAGTGAAATAATACCCTACATCCTGTCAGAGAGCCAATACCTACACTACATATCAACATCAACACCAAACTCATGGAAAATTACTTACTATACAATTAAAAATAACAATAAAAAAGTTAAGACAATATTCAAGTGGAAAATGTAAAACTTCTTAGAATAAATAAAAACAAAATCAAATCCATGAGAAAGAATAAAAGTAGTTTTAAGAGGAAAATTCAGCGCAGTAAGCATGTCTGCTGGCAGTTGACAAAAGCCAGTCACCTGGGAAGAGAAAAACCTCAGTAGATACACAACTTGATTAATATCTGACTGAAGGCAGACAAGTAATTAGTAATTGCTGGCGAAAGCCCAGCTAATTCATGGGTTGTGCCATCCCTGACCTGGTGGCCCTGGTTTTGTGTTGCTGTTTCCCCCCCCTTTTGTAACCTTTTTAAAAATTTTTTCTTTTTTTTTAATTTAATTTTTTAATTTTATTTTTCTTATTAGTTATATTTTGTTAACTCTGTATCCCAGCTGTATCCTGCTCCCTCATTCTCTCCCCAATCCCAACCTCCTTCCCTCATCTCCTCCCTGCCCCTTTCTAAGTCCACTGATAGGGCCATTGAGTTCATGTCAGAAATATTCCCTGTTCCCTGTTCCCCTTACTATGGAAACCAATTGGTTACTGAATTACCACGGATTACTGAGGTACCACGGGCATCATCCAAGCAGAGGTACAAATTTTTTCTTAATTACAGTATATTTACTTTGTATCCCCCCTCCCAGCTCTACCCTCCCTCTTCCCCAGTTCAGAATACCGATAGCACATGCTCTAAGAGCAACAATCAAATAATGGGAACTCATGAAACTGAAAATGTTCTGTAAAGCAAAGGACACTGCCATCAGAACAAAACAACTGCCTACAGACTGGGAAAGAATCTTCACTAACCCTCTATCTGACAGAGGGCTAATCCAGTATATATAAAGAACTTAAGAAGTAAAATATCAACAAATCAAGTAATCCAATTAAAAAATGAGGTACAGATCTAAATAGAGAATTCTCAATAAAGGAATGCTGAATGGCAGAGAAACACTTAAATGTTCAAAGTCCTTAGTCATCAGGGAAATGCAAATCAAACTGACCCTAAGATTTAACCTTACACCCATCAGAATGGCTAAGATGAATAACTCAAGTGACAACACATGCTGGAGAGGATGTGGAGAAAGAGGAACCCTCCTCCACTGCTGGTGGGAATGTAAACTTCTATAACCACTCTGGAAAGCAATCTGGTGCTTTCTCAGACAACTAGGAACAGTGCTTCCTCAAGATCCAGCTATACCACTGCTAGGCATATATCCAAGAGGCCCTGGGTTTTATAAGCTTGTTTGTTTAGCAAACCTTTGGAGCAAGTCAGTAAACAGCACCTTCATGGACACAACATCAGCTACTCCAGCCTCTAGGTCTGAGTTTCTGTCCCTATTTCCTTCAATGATGAACAGTGTTGTAGAAACGTAAGCCAAACAAAGCCTTTCTCCTCAGCTTGCTTTTGGTCAGTGTTTTATCACATAATTAAGACAGTGTTTACATAAAATCAGTAGGAAAGATCTCATTACATTTTCTTAAAAGGCATACCTAAAAGCTCTAAAATAAAAATAATAAATAACATCTCAAAAGAATATATGAAATGAAAAAATAAAAACAGGGACAAAATCAATAAAATAACAAACAAAAATAAGTACCATGCACAGTCAGTGAAAACAAAAAACAAAAAGCATGGTTCTTTGAGAAAATCATAAAGACTGATAAACCCTAAGCCAAATTAAAAGACAGAGAAAAGATCAAAATTAATAACATCAGAGACAAAATTGGGACATCACGAAAATCGTCAAAAGTATTTGAGAATCCTAAGGACACACTTGAAAAAAATGTTTCTGTATAGCTAAGATAATTATCATTCAGATAAAAGTGGCATGTTATAGAATGGGAAAAAGAACTTTAACAATTATACATTTCATAGCAGGCTAATACCTAAAATACATAAACAACAACAAAAGAATGTAATGAAAAGACATTGAAAACTAGTCTAGAATTTAGTTTTTGTAAGAATTACAGGGACATGTCAACTTAGATAGAGCTTAAGAAAATACTGAAGCCCTATATTTTAGTTTTACAATATTAGAACCAAAAAAAAAAAAAAGACTGGAATGGAAAAAAAAAATCGACATCTGGACTGAGCTCTTTCTTGTTATCACATAAGTAATCGTGTTATCAATATTGTTATGGCTTATTGGTTATTATTAGTAAAGATAAAAATTTAACTATTAATTACATCAAGTCCTAGAGATGGCACAAAAGGTGGGAATACATAGTGCTTTTGAAAAGGATGTAAGTTTAATTTCCAGAACCCACAGGGTGGCTCACAACCATATGTAACAGCTCACAACCATAGGTAACTTCACTTTCAGTGGTTTTGATACCACTTCTGGCCACTGAAGGGTTCCATGCACATATGGGGAGGACCAGATATGCAAAGCAAAACACCCATAGATATAACAAAAAATAAAAAATTTAAAAGCATATTATATGCAGGCACTAATGTCATTTAATATGTAAAGTATAAACATTTAGAGTCTTTTATCTGGGAGAATGTAGAATTGACTGTCCAATTTAACTGAATTTTACAATTCATGAAATTAACAGTATGATTTTTTTCACTAATAAAAATAAATGTTATTTTTGAGGTCATTAAACTTTTTAAAAATAAAAATGAAAGAAATTAGTTTTTAAAGACCCACTGATTGCAAAAAAGTTAATCTTAGCTTACCATACTTACCTTTGGCATATAATCTTATGCTGTTCATATAGGATGCAAGGTTTTCTGCTACCACAGTAACTAAAGAGTGATTATGTTGAAGCTGGCTAATTAAGTGATGACGATAAAATACATGTGGACTTCGATGAGTTTGACTGAAATTAGAACTTAAGAGTGTATTTAGGTAGATAAACATTACTATCATTCTTTGCAGAAAATGAACTTCTAACTTTAAAATGTTTAACATTTAGATCAAAACATGGTCATTTTAACAGTAAATATATTTACTCAAAGCGGTACTTATTTCAAATTTTAAATAAAGGTATTAGGTTTTTTCTGATTTATCTTAAATAGCTACTTAAATAAGAATTCTATTTTAAGTCTTGGTTATACCAGGCTGGAGAGAGAAAAGACTTTCTCAATTATCTAATTATCTTATAAATACTTATAACAAATGGAAGTTTCTTTCTCAAACACATCTTCTTTAGCTAAACACAATTCAGCTTCTCTAGAAACCATTATTGCATGGCAAATGTTTGGGTGACAACACACATTTTCTATCTAAGCATTTCTCCTTTTATGTAATTCATTCCAAATTAAAAGAAAAGAAAAATATATTCCTTCAGTACCCATCCATTAACATGAAATTGAATGTTTAAGCTGCTAAAAAAAAAATCTATCTGGTTGCTTATGGCAGAACACACAAAAGGTATACTATGCTAGAGGCAGAGAGAGGAGGATCACACAGATTAAGGACAGCCTTTACTAATTCCGGTACATACATTTAAAACCAAAGTTTAGAAGACTGATGTAGCAGTATCTCTGAGCTGCAGGCCAGCTGCTCTAAACAGAAAGTTCCAGAACAGACAGGGCTACATAGTAAGACCTTATTTCAAAGCTAGCAAACAACGGATATAGTTTAAAGAACTGAAAAACAAACCCTTGAGAGATTTTTCCCTTTCATTATTTAGGTCAATTTGTAGTCTAACATTTAATATTTAGCCCTAAAGTTCAAAGAAGAGCCAGACAAGGTAGCTCATACTTCTAATCATAAAACGTGAAAGGCAGAGGCAGATGGATTTCTGTGAGGCTGAGGACAGCCTGATCTACAAAATAAGCAGGGTTGTTATACATGGAAACCCTGCCTGGAAAAACAAAACAAACAAAAAAAGTAGCATTCTGCATTATGAGTTTTAAATCTGCCAGGCAAGTGCTGTAATCCCAGCACTCAGGGAGGCAGAAACAGGTGAATGGATAACAGTGAGTTCAGGGCCAGCCTGGTCTACAAAGCAAGTCCAGGACAGTCAAGATTACACAGAAACCCTGTCTCGAAAAAAAATGTTGAAAATTTCTTTGATTAAACAAATTATTAAAATAAAGACTATAAAATACTATTTTCATAGAGGTAAAATAAAATGGAAGTGGATGAAAACAAACTATTGTAATTTTTAACACAGCTACTGAATGTCAAGTGACAATTCTGAATTTTCACTCTTATAAGAACAATAATTTACTAATTTGTAATAGTCAATTGTATCTCCTTCAACAATCTATTCAATAAAATATAAAGGAATTGAAAAAAACAAGGATCTTCACTATGACCCAAATAAAACACAAAAAGAACAACAAAAAAATTAAAAACCAACAAGGCAGGTATAGTGGTGCTTGCCTTTAATCCTAGCACTCACGAAGAAAAATCCAGGCAGGTCTACATAGTAAGTTTCAGGACAACTAGGGGACTGTTAAAGGTGTACACAACAAACAAAAACCACAAGCAAAGACAACAAAACAACAAAAACTTTACCCTACCCTTGCAATTTTCCTTTCCTTAGAGTTTGCTAACATAACAGGCTAATTTCAAAACAATTTTGAATAAAAGCCAGTAAACTTGTATTTAAAGACTTACCTTAAATGTTGAGGAGCTTCAGCAAACAAAGTACAAATCTCTTTTATTTGTTTCAGTGCAGGAATAACCCATTTATTATTTGCTCTAAGTTCTTCTATGAAGCAGTCTATCCATTGGATTTTTTGTATATCTCGATCCTTACATGTACATAAAATCATGTTGTTTAAACTCAAGGTAATTATATTGAATTCAAAAGTAAAGCTTAATATAATTAAACATAGGTCATCTTCAAAGCTTTTAAAGATTTTCAAAATAGAGAAAGAATTTAAAGAACTTGTGAAATAACTATGAATTCAACCAAATGAAATGCTATAGAATATAAAAATTATTAAAGTCAATGTTGCATGGTCTCTAGAATACTTATAGCTTAAGTATTTCTCAAGCACAGGCACAATGCTTAAGAAGTATG
Source organism: Meriones unguiculatus (assembly GCF_030254825.1). Classification (NCBI taxonomy): domain Eukaryota; kingdom Metazoa; phylum Chordata; class Mammalia; order Rodentia; family Muridae; genus Meriones; species Meriones unguiculatus. Next base: position 758,934 of record NW_026843712.1, on the reverse strand, counting down.
GTTTTTAAAATATTTGCCAAAATGCAAGCTTTTTTTATTATTTAGTGTTTTGCTAATTCTATAACATTATAAAATTTAGTAGAAACAAAAAAAATGTCATTTATTACTCCACAGAGTTTATTTAGCACATTGTTAATATGCAGAATATAGAACACATTCTGGAAATGTCTCTTCCAGAAAATAACAATTTCATAATCTGAAAATAAAAGACATCAGTAAAATATGAACAGATCAATAAAATGCACAAAAAATAAGAAAAAGTTTTAACCTTTGGGAAAATTAGAAATACTGTTAATCATGACTTCACTTCATACTGTATAGTATATTGCTTTAGTAATTAAAAATTTGGTTTAAATGATCTTATTTCTGGGCAGATATGGAAAACAGTAATTTGTAAGGAATAGTTTTGTCTGTGTGTTCGTGTAACAAGAGGTCAGCATTTGGTATATTCCCTTCATCACTCCATGTCTGAATTTTTGTCCTAAAGTAGCACATTAAGCATAGAGTTAATTCTTCTGGATTATCTAGCCAACAAACCTCGAGGATTGTCTCATTTCTGTCTCTTTATTAGGAGTGGGGTGGAGGGTCAAATGTTGTGTCTTTGCATGACATGAACATTAAGAGACTAAGTTATCCCCACAACTCCACTGATGGTATATTTTAAGCATAAAATATCTGTAGTATATGACAACTAAATTTGCTACTACTTTTCAAAGCTTCAATGGAAGGCTTGAAATAAACTTACTGTTTTTTCAAAATAACAAGAAATGAAGCCTGATGTTGAAAAAGACATTTTTACTGCAGTGATGAAAATAATAGCTAACACTGTAGCCATTTGCAAGACAGTGTCCCTAGCAGTAATATGAGTAAACAAGTGTTAGGTAAGTATTTATAACACACTGTTTTGAATGCTAACAATACTTTTCTATTTATTAAAATATAATTCATTTGAAAAAACCTTAATAAACACTTTAAATGCTAAGTAACTTACTATTATCAAATACATTAAACATTGAAATTTCATTAAATAAACTGACCATGTTTAATTTTCTTTTAATACACCTCAACATCCAATAAACTCTTAGTTTTTCTTTACTTATCTGTAGAAGCAAATAGCTAAAATAAATTTTTATTTGTATCTTCTTCAGAATTGAAACAAATCCTCAGTTATGTGACTCAGATTAACTAGTCAACATCAAGAATTAAAACTATTAAAGCTTAAGAATATTTTCTGAATTCATTCAAATAATGGTATATGAAATTTTATAGGGTATTTATGTGAAAATAGTAAGCCCAGTAAATACTTTTAAAACATCAATTAGCAGTTTCCACAACTCTGAATCTTTTTTGATTAAAAAACTGTGTATGTGCATGTTGAATAAGCAGTAATGCAATATGTAAAGATAAAAGAAAAATTTAATCTTTAAATTAAACTGAGGTTTAATCTTTAAATTAAACTCATTAAATTAAATCTTTAAACTCAGTTTAATCTTTAAATTAAACTGAGGATTAAACTGAGGTCAACAACCACTTTTTCCTGATAATCCACCTTTCAGGCTTCTGAACACCTAATATTAACTTTTCTTCATCTGCTTCAATTTAAATGAGTGAAGCCTACTCCTGTTTTAACTTTCATTTTCAAGACAGAATATATCATCCTCATTCAATCTTTAAATAATTCTGCTATTGGACTATATTTAAAAATGCAGCCAATATTTTAAACTTTCTTTGAAAACAAAGTAATGGAATAAAATTCAGCTGTCCTCCAACTAATTATAATTAACAGAATAAAAAAGAACAGAAAAAGTAAACAGAGGACTCCCTTACCTGGGAACAACTATAATCAAGTATTTTTATATGTGCACTGAGAGCCAGATCCATAATATCTATGGGTACATCATCACTGTGGGCTAGATTCCAAAGAAGATTCAATACTTTCTGTGCCATCATACCATCCTTATCTTCTTCTGCGAGACGACTTATCAGTTCAAGGAGCTTTTCACGTTGTTTTTTACTTGCACTTGTCCAGCTTGACTAAAAAATATTTAAATATTAAGACATATTTAGTGTCATTTTCATAACTGTATTAAATTTCTCCATGCCTTTTTTCTCTCTTTACAAACAAAACTATAATTTAACAATAAACATTATAACATGATGCTGGATTAAACCTGACAGGATTCATCTGTTCAGCATGCTGAGACACTGAAACATCTGTTCCAGCATCCTGCTTGCTCCAGTTTCAACTGTTTCAGTTGCTGTGCTTCATCAAAGCTTGTTCCCAAGCTACTAATCTCTACTGGTCCAGCCTTTGAGACTGCTTCAAATAGGACTTTTATTTAAGCCTGGCATTTCTCAACTTAGAGATTGGATCACAAATATTATCGCTAGCTTGTTTAACCAGTTTTCCCAATTTCCTTTAGGACAAATGTGAGGCTGGGAGGAAGGACTCCAATAGTGGTGTGAAAATGCCTAGATAAAAATAAACGCAAGTATAAGATTACAGATGAAGACAGGATGGCTAAGGAGGATGGCATTGGGTGGGGGCTGGCAGATGGATGGTGAAGTGATCCAGACAGTGTAGGTAGGAGTGCACAAGGTAAATAAGGTGTCTGTGTGTTATTTGTGATAGTGGGTCACATAAAACTGCCATTATAAGCATAGGGCAAATATAAACATTATATATCCCAACATTCATTTTTTATTTACTACAACAATGATGTAAATAATTGCAAAAACTACGTATATAGGATATAAGAAATACAGAGGCTAGCTGTCTTGTCAACAGGACAATGACACACTTCTCACAAGTCGAAAACTCACAGTCATGCTGTCCTAAAAACAAAGAACAACCACAAAATGTTCCAAACACAAAAAAGTAAAACTTTCTAAGAGACGAATGTTCCTTAAAACACAGGATGTTAAAGTGGGGGAGATTCCTACAAGTGAACTCTTTTAAGTTCAAGAACTAAGAACTAAATCCTGCAAGGAAATTATTGAAACTAATCAAAGCCTCTTCCAGTCCTTTTAGTAAGGATTGCTGAGAGACACTCTCGGACTATCTCAGTGCCTGCTCAGACCATCTGAACTTCATTTGAGTTGCAGGCCAGATTTCTAGTGTTTGTGTGTAGTCTTTGCTGGAACTGAAAGAATCAGACTAACTTTGTAACCTATATATCTTCTAAAGCCTATAGTTTTGAGTTTTTGGTCCAGGTTAAGCTAAAGCCTCTTAGTACCTTTCCAGAGAATGGAGGAATGTGACCCAATCTTGAGGACAGATATTAAAAAAGGTGAGCAAGCAATGACCTTTACTCAGCAAAAAGAATGACCAGACCCTTGTTTCTTAGCAACCAACCCAGATGGCCTCAGTCCTTCTTCTGAATAGACCCTGACCTCCGGCCAAAAGCCCACAGCCCCAATCTTCAAGGATGAGCTAACCATCCCCACCTTTAATTGCAGCCTCATCCACACTTGGCAGTACTACCCAAGCTTGAGCACCTAAGACTAAAAAATTATCTTATTTTTATAGCTTCCTCATCCAATCCTGAATTGCCAAGACTGCAACCTCAAAATTCCCATGCCTTCTCTTTTAAAAACCCAAGGCCTCTGTCTCCCAGGGCCACTCCTTACTGACTGCACAATGATTAAAATGAACCTCTTGCGATTTTGCATCGATGATATCTGGTCTCCTGAGTTCTCTTCATCCTTTCTGAAAATTAGGCTCATGCTGGGCCTAACAGAACAGCACTTCTGAGTCATGTTTCCTCCTAACTATTCACACACACTCCTTTAAGTAACCTAATACTCCCTAGCCTAACAAAATGACCTTCACTATAGCCTTACTTTTGACTAATTTTGGTTCTGGATAAATACATGCTTGTTCACATTTTCCTAGGTGAAAAGTGTTAACACAATACAAGTCAAGAAGACTGGGAATGGCCTACCACAACCCTTTTATGGAGGACCTCCATGTTAACAGATACAAACAAACCAAATTCAGATGGTAGAAAGGTGTACTTAGATATTTAAAAGGTTTATCGTTAGCTATTTAAACCTTTAGCAAGGAACAGACTGTCATCGATAACTGTGGGACAAATAGCCTCTGATCCTGAAGTTAGTGGGATAAGTCACTTGTACACCTAATCTTGTAAGTTAAAAGGTTCAGTAGCAACAAGACTATGAAACAAAAAGCGCTTATAAAGCTATTTGAAGGAACGTGATCAAAAACATGGCCTTGCCCTTCTTCCACAGTCCCTCTGCCTTGCTAAAAACCATTAGATTACATTCCTTAATCTTGTCCCCAGGTTTATACCCTGCTGAGGCTGACTACCAAAGTTGAGCTCTCAAAGTATTGAAGTGCAGCAATCAAAAGCTCCCTTTGGCTCACCTAATTAACATACCAAATTAAAGTTAAATACCTCATCAGAACTTGTGGTTTTCCTATGTGCCAAGTATGAATCCTCTCTATCCAATATTCTTCCTCCTCTCCTTGATCCCCTTTCTCTTCTCCCTAGTTCTATTTTCTGTCTTTGTTTCTTATTCCCTGCTCTGTTTCTCTGGAACAAATAAACTCCTCTGTACTGAGAACTTTGTTCTTGAGGTTCTTGCACCAATCTCTTACACTAATGTCTTCAGTCTTATCCCTCTGAAAGTTGGGTGTGTTAGTATTTGGGGACCTGCTTCTGGGTTGCTTAGCAACCTATGATGTTATCATGTGTCACCAGCCAGGTGGTCATGCCTGTAAGGCATGGTTACCTTCCTCCTTAAAGGGACCAGCCTGTCATGTGGTCTCTCTCTTGGCCTCTTAACTGCCCACTCCCCTTTTTTGGTCAGGGTGCCCCTTTCTCTTTCCTCCTATCATATCCTGTTCTCCCTTCTCTATCTCTTCATCTCCATCTAATAAAATTCATATAAAATCTTTCATATAAAATCTGTTTTGTGCCTCATCATTCATTAATTGTCCCCATCAATGTGCTTAATAATGATTAAGACTGAAAAGCGCTGAAACTATGTTCATGTTTACACCAGATCCCTCTTATTGATATTTTCTACACTACTTTATACACATGAGAGTCTATGATTTGTCACTGTTTCCTGATTACCACTCTGTATAGCAGGCTAGCTGAGCTATGAGCTTCAAGAGATTCTTCTGTCTTTGCCTCCCATGTCACCAGAAAAGTATTAGGATTACAAATAAACTATAGCTTCTACCTTTCCATGGGTTATGGACATCCAAACTCAGGTGTTTATACTTATGTATGTAGCTTTACACAAAGAGCCATCTCCCCAGCCTTGTGAAAATATGTAAAATGTGCCCTTCAGCTAGGTGATTGTGGATCGTACCTTAAATTCCAGCAATCAGGAGGCAGAAAGAGGAAGAGTTCTGTGAGTTTGAGGTAATTCTAATCTACAAAGTAAGTTTCAGGATACTCAGAAATACACAGTGAAACCCTCTCTCAATAAAACAAACAATAAAGTAAAATATGCTCTTCAAAAATTCTATCTTTTGTGCTTTCTTTATTCTTCATTTGCATCATTTCTTCATACTTCAAAATTTACACTTCTACAATAAAGTGTAAGTATCCTTACTCTGTATCTCAGGACTTTTTTGCTCTATACTTATAAACATCTTATTTAATTTGTTGTAGAGCCTGTTACATTAGTTTTATTTCCTCTACCCATGTGATAATGGGCTTGAAATCTCAAGGGAAGAATAATATTATAAAAAGATTCATCCTTCTCCACAAGAAACTCTCAATACTAGGAGATCAAAGAAAAAGTTCTTTAATTAGCAAGTAACTGTGGCTTCTATGTACTGCTATAAAAAGCCACAACCTGGTCCAAAATATCTTAGCTTATACAGAATTAGTCACAGCCACAATCTTGTCTATGTGTCCATGTAAGAGCAGCTTTTTCATTTCTGACGCCCAAAATATTTCCTGAAGTTTTGTAGAAGCTGAAATTGCAGGTTTCTAGTTTTAACAGTTCTATGTTTAGCAAACAAAATTTGGTGTTTGTTCTCTTTTTCATAAAAAGAGAGTCAAGCAAGTACATAAAAACAAAAGTCAGTTTTAGCTGTTCTCAGGTCAAGAGAAAAAATTCCTTATTCTGTTTTCTTATTCTTATGTCAATATCTTCAAAGTCCCTTTGTTTATATTAAAACTTGATATTTTCCTTTCAAAAAAAACTCAAAAAGAAAACCTTAAGATATAAGGTGAGTGAAACATAACACATCCAAATGATTCTAACTCCAGAATTACAGACAGATTCTTAAGAAAAGAAAATGGTTGATATACAGTGTTAGTATTTAGGCAGCCTGCTTCTGGGTTGCTTAAATTTTTGCTGTTTAACTTTTTGAGTTCTTTATATATTCTGGAGATTAGCCCTCTGTCCCTTTTCATGTCTCACTCTCCTTCTCGCTCTCTCTTCATCTCTATCTAATAAACCTCTTTCATATAAAATCTGCTGTGCTCATTAATCATTTCATTGGTCATAACATGCAGGACTAAGATTTTCAAGTCTATTTGGCAAATAAGGGCAAATTTCAAAGATGATAAAAAATGCAGGATACATTGTGTATACTGCACACACACACACATAGAGCCATTAAAGTGTAAAGCATCACAAATAGCTCTATCAAGCAGGAAAAGATAGAAGACAAGCTTAAGCAAACAATTCAAATATCAATAAAATCAATAAAAAGAAATGACAAGAAAAGGAATAAATATAGGAAAGGATCTTTACTCATGAAAAGGGAAATGGAGGGCAAAAATTCAAGTAACCCAGTTAATAAATGGAGTACAGGGCTACACAGAATTCTCAATAGATGAATCTCAAATGACAAAGAAACACTTAAAGAAATGCTGCATCCCTCGTCATCAAGGAAATGCAAATCAAAATGACCCTGAGATTTCACCTCACACCCATCAGAATGGCTAAGATGAATAACTCAAATGACAACACATGTTGGAGAGGTTGTGGAGAAAGGGGAACCTTCCTCCACTGCTAGTGGGAATGTAAACTTACACAACTACTTTGGAAACCAATCTGGCACTTTCACAGACAATCAGGAATTGTGCTTCCTCAAGGTCTAGCTATACCACTCCTAGGCATATATCCAAAAGATGCTGAAGTATACAACAAGGACATTTGTTCAACCATGTTCAAAGCAGCTTTATTAGTAATAACCAGAACCTGTAAACAACCCAGATGCCCCTCAGTCGAGGGATTGATATTGTGGTAATTTTACACAATATAGTAATTTTACACAATGGAATATTATTCAGCAATTAAAAACAAGGAAATCATGAAATTTGCAGGCACATGGTGGAAACTAGAAAAGATCACCCTGAGTGAGATATCCTAGAAGGAGAAAGACACACATGGTATATACTCATGCATAAGTGGATATTAGACTTATAATAATATAGGATAAACACACTAAAATCTGAACACCTAAAAAAGCTAATGAAGGAGAAGGAACTTGGGCAAGATGATCAACCTCATGCAGAAAGTCAAAGAGGACGGATGTCAGAAAAGGGAAAAAAAAGCCGACAGAGGGCTCTCCCCAGCAAGGTATGAAAGCAGATGCTGACACGCAGAGTCCAACTTTGGGCAGAGTGTGTGGAATCTTATTAAAGAAGGGGAGATAGAAAGACCTGGAGAGGAGAGGAGCTCCACAAGGAGAGCAACAGATCAAAAAATTTGGACACAGTCATCTTTTCTGAGCCTGATACTCCAATCAAGGACCATGCACGGAGATAACTTATAATCCCTAGAACTCCTGTACAGATACAGCCCATGGCAGCTCAGTCTTCAAGAGGGTTCCCTAGTAATGGAATCAGGAACTGTCTTTGACATGAACTCACAGGCTGTCTCTTTGATCACTTCCCCATGAGGGGGAAGCAGCCTTACCAGGCCACAGAGGAAGACAATGCAGCCAGTCCTATAGGCCCAGATGGAAGAGAAGGAGGATTTTCCCTATCAGTGGATTTGGGGAAGGGCATGGGAGGAGATGAGGGAGGGAGAGAGGAATTGAGATAGTATGAGGGAGGGGGCATACAGCGGTGATACAAACTGAATAAACTAATTTATAAAAATAAAAATAAATTTCTAAAAAAGTAAAAAAAGGGTATAAATGACTACATGAAAAGGAATAAATGACTATAAAAAGGAATAAATATGATTACAATTAACACTAATACATTTATACATGTCATAGAGAACAAACCCAAGAACAAATGAAGGGAGCTCTAATTAAAAATCAGAGGCATAAAAATATATACTCAGTAAAATCTTTTAAGTTTTTCATACCACAAGAAGAAATAAAGGTCAGAATGAACTTATATTTTCAAATATACACGATTAAACTCATCCCATCAATGTTTAAATTCCAAGAGCACAAACACAACAGTACAAAACCACACCATAACTAAATGCGTTATAAAATAGTTGGCAAGTATACTTGGTGAGTTAAGTTACTTGCCACCATGCCGGAGTTTGATCCTCAAGACCTACGTAACAGAAAAAAAGAGTACCTATTCCTGCAAGCTGTACTCTGACCTCTTTATATGTACATCATGGGACATGTGTTCCAACACAGACAATAATATTAAAAACAGTAAGAAAAAGGTATTAAGACATGTATAAAGGAAAACCAAACAGGTTAGCAGAAGACCTTAACAAAAACCTTAAAGCTGTGAAAACACAGAATATATTATAAGCCCTGAAAATGAATAATTTCCAACTAAAACAATTTATACAACACAGCTAATATTAAAATATTAGAGAAAACCAAGAAATAATACAATTCACAACCATCAAGTCAAAGAAGAAAACCATCTCAATCACAAGAAAACAAGAAAAAAGAAAATTCTTATTAAGAATCTAGAAATTTAAATAGGAGAGAAAGAAAACAAAAAATAATACTCATAAAATCAGGAAATCAAGTAACAAGATCATGGAAATCAACAACCTCCATCCCTATATAATGATCATAAACTATATCAAGATGAGAAACTGCAGAAATATGTACACATTTAACAATATATTCTTAAATGGTCATGTGGTCATTGAAAATGTTTTTTAAAAAACTCCTAGACTGATAATGAAAATGAAGATATACAAGATCCTCAGGCAAAGTAAAGATTGTTCTGAACAGGGAGTATATAGCTATGAGTGCTCATATTAAAAAATTAAAACTTAACTTCATGATGAACATGAAGGTATTACAGAAATAACAATAAACTCAAAATGATTTACAGAGAAACTGAAAAATATGTACAGCAAATAAAAAAAAAATTAGAAACGTATGGCCTAAACAGATTTATAATATCCAACAGTATGAAAAGATGGTACAAATACTTTCAAAGAAAAGCCACTCACTAAGACACTATCTAAGACAGCCACATCTTCTTAGAAAAAAATTAATGCCTAAATTTTGAAAATATTAATAAAGTAGAAGGGCAAGTTATATAGGATGACCCTAATATTACAAAGAGATAGATATAAGAGAATAATTACAAAAAATACCAATAATAATAAATTTTCTATTTTTTTTGTAATTAAATAATTATAGTTTAGTGTGCATGAGTTGCAGACCAAATTACACAACTTTGGAGAATACAATCCAGGCCAAAAAACAAACAAACAAACAAACAAAAAACAAAACAAAACAAAACAAAACAACAAAAAAACCCCCAGAATATTTCATTAAAAACATACTAGTATTTTTTTTACAAAACATGAACCAGGTTATCAGGTTGATTTTTTAGGGTATCACTTCTGCTCCCTCTCGGTTTTTCTACATGAGACAGATTCATTTAGGTATAAAATAGGTATAATACATTGATTTTTGCTATTATAATAAAAGTATCCCACAGTGTATGCAATTCCTTCTGCTAAAATGTTAAAACACATATTATGCTGAAATAGCCATATTTTTTTCTCTTGGAATAGCCACCAAACAGCATTTGGGACATATGATATAATTTTTCACATTTTAATAGAAAATCAAACAAATATTTTATTCCTTGGTTAGTACCTAGTAATGTTCTGTCCAAAAAGTTAAAATATTTTATAAAAATTTTGTAATGTTAAAGCGAATAACTAGAATATTAGTGCTATCACAGGGCTTTAACTGTTTACTACTACATTTGCCAACCAAATAAAAAGAAAAAGAATAGTATCCCGTAATATTTAAAATAGTGGCATTAACACCATTATTAAATACAGTCTTGGACTACATACAAAATAACAATTCTGTATGCCTTTACCATAACAGCTTGATATTTTCTCCTCACTATTCAACCCTTTCTTGTATATACACAGGTTATTTAATTCTGCATTGACCAAAATTTCCTAAAAACACTAATTTAAAAAACTTGATAGAGTAAAAATGGTTAAACTGATCAAGCATTTCAGAAATTATTATATAAAAGTTATAAGTAAAATTAATAACTAAGATATTGGCTAGTGATTTTTATCAAGGGCATGAAAGAAGCAAAGAAGACCTAATAACAGCAGTACTTTATTATTTGGACTCTTACCTTAAAGCAGTCAAAAAGGTGGTCAAGTTGTTCAGCAGAAAAATCCCAAGCCAATTTTGCTAGTAAGTCATGTACATTCTTCACAATGGCTTCATGTTTTCCAGCCTATTTTAAAAAAATAAAAAGAAAAGGAAAGAAAAATCAGTGTATTAAGATTGCAACAACAACCTGAGTGTAAAAACAGCTCTTAGCACAAAGCAACTAGAGCCACTTAATTTTGTTCTTTTAAAGAAATCAGAGAATTAATATAAAAACACTATCAATAAAATTAAGAAAAAATAATCTATAAAAAAATACTAAACTGTTTCAAAATTAAGACCCCAAATATTCAAAAAGGATTCAATTAAGATCAAGTAGGCTTAACCCAGAGATGCAGGAATGGTTTGCACATAAATTGGTAAATAAAATAACCATATAAACAAATGTAAAAGATAAAAACTCCCATGATTCTCTTACCAGATTAAGAAAAATGCTTTGACAAAATGCCTTTATAATAAAAGTCCTAGAGAAATTAGGGGTATCTCAACATAATAAAGACAGATAACATCAAGCCTATAGCCAACATATACTTAAACAGAGAAATTCCAAGTAATTTCAATACAAGATTGACCATACTTTTCTTACCTATACAGTATAGTACTTGAAGTCTTGGCTAGAGCAATAAGGCAGGTAAAGGAAATCAAGGGGACAAACTGGAAAGGGGGAAGTCAAAACAGCCTCATTTACAGATAGTATATGATCTGAGTTAACCCCCCTGAAAACAAATTGCACCAGAAAACCCCTACAGCTCATAAACAATTTCAGAAAAGTAGCTAGATACAAAATTAGCTAAAAATAAAAAATAAAAAAAAATAGTAGCCCCAATCTACAAATGTCCGTTTGAGAAAGAAAACAGGGAAATAAATTTTTGTCTACCCTCTAAAGTAGACAAAAATAATAGTAGGAGTGATCTCCTACTAAGCAAGTGAAATACCTGTATGACAAGAACATTAAGTCACTGAAGAAATAAATTTAAGAGTCAGAAAATACAAAGATATCCCAAGCTCATGGATTTGTAAAACTGGCCATCCTACTGAATGGCTGCATGTAGAATGCAAACAGATCCACACTTTTACCCAGCACAATATGAAATTCCAAATGGATTAGAGACCGCTATATAAAACCATATAGTCGGAAACTGATAGAAGAGAAAATGAGGAACAGCCTTGAACTCACTGACACAGAAAATGATGGCAAAGATCAAAAACACAAGAGAAATGGCTCATGCTGGCAAGAGTGTGGAGAAAGGGGAATACTCATCCACTGATTGTGGGAGGGCACACTTATAGAGCCACTATGAAAATTTGACATGACGGTCTTAGGGTTTTATTGCCATGATCACGCCATCTCTTATAAAGGCAAACATTTCACTGGGGCTGAATTACAATTTCAAAGATACAGTCCTTATCATCATGACAGAAAGCATTCAAGCAGACATGGTACTGGAGGAGGCTTATATCCTGATCTCAAAGCAGCCAAGAGACTAGGTATGTTTCACACTAGCATGGCTTGAACATTTAAGACCACAAAGTCCAGCCTACAGAGTGATACACTGGTTACCCCAACAAGGCCAAACCACCTTCTAAGACCACACCTTATGGGCCACACATTCAAACACTTGAGACCATGGGGACTATTCATATCAAACCACTACATTGCACTCCTTGGTTCCCATAGGCATAAAGCCATAACATAAGGCAAAAGACATTTAGCCCCCACAGTCTATTAGAGTCTTAACAATGTTTAAGTCTAAAGTTCAAAATCTCTTCTGAGATTTATGCAATCTCTTAACTATAAAATCAAAATGAAAATTCAGAACACATATTTACAATATACAATGCACAGGATACATCTCTATCCAAAACATAAGGGAAAGAGCATAACAAGGAAGTACTAGACCAAAGCAAAACTTCAAACTTTTTATCCCCATGCATGATGTCAAAAAGTTCTTCAGATCATCAACTCCTTTAAGCTTTATTGACTGCAACACACTTCTTTCTCTTCCTGTTAGCAGCTTTCTTCATCAGGTGTCCATGGCTCTGGTATTGGTAATCTCTTGAGGTCTCCAAAGCAAACCAGGCTTTACCTTCACAGCTTGATTCAATGACCTGTCTAGGCCTTCATGCAGGGATACCCCTGACAGATTCATGGGCTCACTGTTTTCTTTAGTCACTGATGGAAATTCTACCTTTGATAACTAAAGTTGGAACCACATGGACAAAAGCTGCCAAGTTTTCCTGCTTGCTGAGGGTAGCCTTTTGTTCTATAACATCTTCACCACCTTTCTACAATTTTCTTCCTTGCCTAAGCTTGGCTGTTCTGTAATTTGCTCTGTAGACCAGGTTGCCCTTGAACTCAGAGATCTTTATGCCTGTCTCCTAAGGGCTGGTAGTAATGGTGTATGCCATCAGCCTGAAATTAAGCATTTCTTTAATTCCTTTTCATTGTAGACCTTTATAAGTATAGCCACTATGCCTCAAGATCTGGACTAAAGGTCTGTGTCCATCCCACCCCAAGATATGAATTAAATACCTTTTTCTTCCAGCCTAAAAATCCAAATCAAAGGCATGCTGTTTTCCTGTCTCAGATAGGGATCACAAATGTGCCCTCCATTTCTGCATTGTAGTTCATTTCGATATAGTCGAGTTAACAAGTAAGAATAACACAACCAATGCCCTAACAACCTGACAATCATATCTCCTTATGTCCAAATAAAAAGAACAGGCAGTTCATAATGGTACCTAAAATGATAGAACAGCCCCCTTGTACAACCAAAATACATAAACAAAAAAATAACCAGGTCTCAAAATATGGAGCCAGGGTACCCATCTTCTATAACCAGGCAAGGTTCCCAGAGTTGAGGTTGGGACATTAACCCAGCCACAAAGCCTTTGACCTGCCTGCAAGATGTATTGAGGCAATGTTTGTATGAGTGGTCAATTAATGACTGGTCCAAACTTCATGCCAAAATGACCACAAGAGTTCACTCTTGAAACTGCCTGCATAGCCAGGAACAAGAGGCATGAGATCCTAGAGAACCAATATAGACCCAAATATAACCAACCAAAAAGGAAAAGAAAAGAAAAGAAAAGAAAAGAAAAGAAAAGAAAAGAGAAAGAAAAGAAAAGAAAAGAAAAGAAAAGAAAAGAAAAGAAAAGAAAAGAGAAAGAAAAGAAAAGAAAAGAAAAGAAAAGAAAAGAAAATGATTCTGCTGTACTCATAAATCAGTGTCTAACCCAACTGTTAGAGACAGTCATCCAGCAACTGATGGGAGCAGATACAGAAACCCACCTCAACCACTAGGCAAGGACAGAGGAGCCCTGCAAAAGAGGTTTGTAGGAAGTAGAGGGATCAAAGACACCACAGGAACACAGAATAAACTAAGCAGGGTCATAAGGGCTCACAAGGACTAAAGTGACAGGAACACTGTATGAGTCTGAAGTGAGGTCCTCTGCATATACATTATGATTCTATAAATTGGTATTCTTGTGGGATTTCTAACTGCGGGAATATACTTTTTTGATTCTTTGGCCCTTTTCTTCTTGGATTGCTTATCCATCTTTGATTTAAGGATTTGTCTTACACTTAGATTATGTTTGAAGGATTTCTCCAACACTGACAACATAATTAGTCACAAAGCAAGTCTCCACAGACACAAGAATATTGAAATAATTCCTTTTATCTTAGCTGAAAAAAACACCTTTGACAAAATCTAAATCTCCTTCATGTAAAAAGCTTGAGAGGGCTGGATTGGTAGCATGTCTTTAATCTCAGCAATTGGGAGTTAGAGGCAGGCATATTGATGTGAGTTTGAAGCCAACCTGATCTATAGGACAGCCAAAACTATACAAAGAAACCCTGTCTCAAAAACCAAAAAGAAAAAAAGAAAAAGCATCTTGGAGAGATCAGGGATAAATACAAAGCACATACCTAAATGAAATTAAAGCAATATACAAGGCAATAGCAATTCCACTAAAATCAGCAATAAGACAAACCTCTCAACTCTCTCCATATCTATTCAACAAAGTACTTGAGGCCCAGCTAGAAGAATAGGAAAAAAGGAAGATCAAAGATATACAAATTGGAAAGGAAAAAGTTAAGAAGTATGACTCTTTGCAGATTATATGATAGTATACATAAGTGACCCCAAAAATTCTATCAGAGAGCTCCTACAGCTGATAACTATCTTTAGCAAAGTAGCTACTTAAAAAAAAATTGTAGCCTTCCTTTAAACAGCTATAAACAAGCTAAGAAAGAAATTAGGGAAACAACAAACTTCACAGTAGCTACAAAAAAATACAAAATATCCTGATGCAACTCTAACCAAGCAAGTGAAAGACCTGTATGACAAAAACCTTTGAGTCTTGAATAAAGAAATTTAAGATGTCAGAAGATAAAGATCTCCCATGCTCATGAGTCTATGGATTAACATGATAAAACTGACCACCTTACTCAACTACATTTGCAAAAACAAAAATCTCAGTTTAGTTAAAACAATCTTGTATAATAAAAGAACATGTAGAGGTATCACCTCCCTGATTTCAAATGTACAGAAAAATTGTGCTAAATGATATTTAATCTTACTGTGTACACCAAGCTTGTAAATTTTAAAATCTTGTAAATTTTAAAATCCATACCCTCCTAATAAATCTCCCGCAGAGATTATCGGTTGCCTCCTGCTTCTTTATGATTTTTAATAGGATACAAGGGATATGTGGGGGGGGGGCTTCAACCATGATGTAAAGTGAATAAGTTAATTTTTAAGAACCCTGCCAGGGTTCCCATAATTGTTCCTCGCTGGCAGCTTCAGCAACTCTTCTGAAACCATCTTCATTCCTTTGTGTTTTTATGGTGATGCACAGAACCACTCTACAAGAGACCCTACAACTGCCATTCTTGTGTGGTGTTGGAAGATCTTGCTGCTCAAGGTTGCTGCCTACAATACTGAATAGCTATGAACTTAGCACAAGACTTTCCCAAGCAGGACTTCCTATTCTCTGCCTGTCCTTATTTGTAAGATGTCCCTGAGCTAGCAACCTCTCACATAGTTCCCTGCAGAATGCCCCCACCATATGATAATTAGGCAGTGTGCCCCTTCAGAAGTTTAGGGCCATGCTATCTACTGCAACTGAAGTATATTGTGAGCACCTACCTATCAGGTTACCTTCTGGCAGCTTACCTGCTTGTATATGTTCCTCTTTCTCCTGAACTAAAGTTGTGCTGTTGGCCTTTCAGCCCTGCATATCACCTCTGCCCTTCCTGCAGTCATGGGCTGGAACAGTTTACCTGTGACCTCCTTCTCCTCCATTCTAGTCTCTGCGGAATACTTTTTCTTTTTTTTAATTTTCTAATACTTTTTATTTAGTAGTTTCTATTTATGGTTTAGAATCAAAACCAGGGCCTCACACATTCCTATTTTAAGGAATGTTTGTTATGATGCTGCAATCTCAATCACAATACAAACATAACTTTTTTTTTATTTCAGCTCAAAGTATTTCATTTAACTATTTCTTTATTATTATTCATTACAATTTATTCACTTTGTATCCCAGCTGTAGCTTCCTCTCTCTTTTTTCCCTATGCCTTCCCCTAGTCCACTGATAAGGGAGGTCCTCCTCCCTTTCCACCTGAACCTAGCCTATCCATTCTCATGAGGACTGGCTGCATTGTCTTCCTCTGTAACCTGGCCAAGGCTGCACCCCTCAGGGGCGAGGCAGTTCAAGAGCCAGCCACTGAGTTCATGCCAGAGAGAGGCCCTGTTCCTCTAACTCTTCAACACCTGCTGCTACTTGCCTGTCTTGGCCCTTCCTCCTTGACCACTACCATCTCCTTTATACTCAGTGATATCCTTAACAATAATGCCAATTTTACCTCTGACCCCAAGACTTGCTTGAAAGAGCTCCAGAGTCAAACACCTTTGCCAGTCTACTAGACTATCACCAAGCCCAACCACGAAAGCAATTAAGGAACAGCCGGGAGTCTGAATACAAAACACCCATCAGTACTTAACAACTGAATTCTAAAACAGAGCTACTAACACAAGACTGAGAACCAGGAATCTTTCTTCTGATCAATCATTTGTCAGAGTGAAGCAACAGAAACTAAACAGAACATCAACCTAATGGTAACACAAAAACAGCATATCACACCATAAACGCAAAATCAGCATAAACTCTCAGAAGACAGTAACACTACTGTTATTAGGCCCTTAAAAAAAAAAAAAAGAAAAAGAAAAAGAAAAAGAAAACAATTTACTGGAAGCACACATCAAAGACAAAAATAGCAATTGTAAATGTTCGAAAATTTTAAATATTAATAAATACCTCAAAAAGGTTGAAAACAAAGTTGAATAAAATAGTAACAATTTGAAAGTATAGCTTATGAAAAAATAATTGCTAAGGAAAAATAACTGCAAAATGAAATAAAACACAAGATGAAAAACTTAGACTGTAAAATCAGCCTCAACACCAGACTAAAAGAAATGGAAAACTTTCACGTCTTTAACACAGGAAGAAGTAGATACTCTATCAAGGAAAAAATTAAATCTAAAATAATTCAGCAAAAACCATGCAGAAAATTTATCCTGAAGGTCAAACCTATGAATGACAGATTCAGAGAAAGGAGAATAAACTCAGGTCAAAAGACAAAATATTTTTAACAACATGAGCCACCAAGTGGTTGCTGGGATCTGAACTCATGACCTTTGGAAGAACAGCCATATTTTTAACAACATAAAAGAAAATCTTCTCAATGTAAAGAAACAGATATCGTCAAGGCTTAAGAGGCATATAGAATGCCAAATAGACAATACACATCTCAACTGAAACACAAAAGGGACAGCACAACAACAAAAGGTACTAAAAGCTATAGGGAAACAAAAGTCACACACAACAGAAGCCATAACACCTGAAATTTTAATGGATACTCTAAAAGACAGAGGAGTTGAGAAGGTACTCTCTAGGATCTGAGATATCACAGATGACAGTCCAAACTATTATACACAGCAAAACAACTATTCATAATCAATGGAGAAAGAAAACATTTTTTGATAAAAACACATTTAACTAATTTCTGTCTATAATCCACCTCTTAGAAGGTATTAGTTAGAAACTTTCAGTCTGAAGAAATGATTGCCTAGACCCCAAAGGAATAAATGACCCTAAAACTGTTCTAGTCAAAAGAGGAATGAGGGAAAACCCAGACAAAAACTAAGTAACAGGTAGAAACACTGTTCAATAATAATTCCCAATATCAATGGTCTCAATTATATAATAAAAATAAATGGAAGAACAGACTAGATTAGCAGATGAGACAAATCCTTCTGTTATATCTAAGAAGCACAACTTATCATCACAGAGAGACATTACTTCAGGGCAAAAAGATGGAAAGTATTCCAAACAAATAGATCCATACAGTAAGCAGGTATGTAGTTTTGATTTTGACAAAATCAAAAGATAGGGAAGGAAACTACATACACACATATATCATGAGGTTATTACAACTCTAAACATTTATGTATAACACAAGGGAACCAAACAATGATAGTGAGTGATCTCAATAACCCATTCATGACAGTTGGCAGGATAGCCAAACAAAAATGAACAGAGAAATACTTGAGTTAGTGTCATAAATAAAATGAACCTAGAAAATACTCTTACAAAAGTAAATTTTTACAGAACTTTCAAAAAGATTGACCACATTTTGTGACACAAAAGAGGTCTTAAAAATATAAGAAAGCTAAAGTAACACTTTGAATACCCTGTGACCACCATTGATTAAAACTGGAAATAAACAACAATATAAATGGCAGAAAGCATGCTAAACAATTCACCACTGGATCAAAACTGGGCCAACGCAGAAAACAAGAAGAAAATGAAAAACTTTTAGAACTGAATAAAAAACTGAAAACACCATATACCCAAACCTTCGGAAAAAATAAAAGCAATTCTAAATAGCAAATTCATAGCACCAAGTTTCTATGTTTAAAAATAAAAAACAAACAAAAAGCTGATAACATCTCAAATTAATAAGGTAATAATATACTTGATATCTCTAGAAAACGAAGAAACAACACCCAAAAAGAGAAAACAAAAAGATTAAATATCTGATTCCAGGATTTAAAAGAAACGACCAAAAATAAACATAAGATAGTTCTTTGCATTAATCAATGAAATTGATATATCTTTAGCTAAATTAATAGATGAATAAATTAGTAAAACAAAAATAAAAACAAAATTATTGTAACAGGCAATGAGAAAAATGAGAAGACCATGAGGACATATTTTAAACATCCACATTCCACCAAAATAAAAAACCTAGAAGTAGATATATTTTATATTACTTGAACTAGGCACAAGTGCAATTTCTGAGAGCAATTAATAATCAAGACCTAATAGTGAAGCTAAAAAGTCCCTGAATAGCAAAAGACACTATCTTTTGAGCCAAGTAGCAATATAAAGAATGTGAACAAATCTCTACCAAATTATACACAGGATTTATGTAGGTATACAAAGAATTCAAAGAATGAATCATCAAAAACATAATCCAATTAAAAACAATATAGAACTAACGAGGAGACATTTTTTTGTTGAGAAACACTTTAAAAAGTGCTGAATAAGGAAATGTAGTTTAAAACTACCTCGAGGTTTCATTTTTACTTCAGTAAGAATGGCCAAGATTAGCAAAGAAAATGAGCATAATGTAGGAACTCTTAGTCATTTCTGGTGAAAGTGCAATGTGCCCAGCCACTATGGATATCAGTGTGCTTCTCACAAACTTAAAAATAAATCTACCACACAATTGAGCTATATCACTTTGGGAAATATATAGATATTCTTGCTCACCCATGATCATTGCTCTTTTATTAAAACTAGCCAGAACTAGGAAAACAACCTAGATGTCCATCTACCGATAGATGAAATATTAGTTGTTTAAAAAAAGAATTAAAAATTTAAATGTAATTGTCTGCAACTATAAACAACTATCCTGTCAGTAACCAAAACTGACAAATACTTTGTTTTCTCTTATATGTAGTTGGATTTTAAGCTTTAGATAAAAATTCAGGTTACGTACATTCTCAAAAACCAGGATTAAGCATAAAGAAGTAAAGGGGAAGCTAGAACAGGAGTAAATGGGAATAGGGATAAAGGAAAAGAATAAAAGAAAAGAGGGATAACTAATAGTAAAGGTCATTTGAAAAACTATATGGAAACCCACTACTGTAAGTGTCCCCAGTCACACACGCACAATGGAAACTAAATGGAGTTAACATGTAATATAAGAGAGTCTCCAAATATAACTATATATCAGGAATATTTTACATCTTATTTCCAAAGAAATTCCAAAGATTATCCACCTCCAAAAAACAAAACAAAACAAAACAACAAAAACAAAAAAGCCACTGGGGCTTTTGCCAATGCTATTGGTTACCATCCCATCAACTGAGAGTAGAGCACTAGTGAAGATGCAACTTATTTATGTCGTGGAACTTGAGAAATTGATCTCATGCCCAATTCATTCCTACTGACTAATGTTCATCATGCTTCCAGGTACTATACTCACTACCAGAGAATAAAAGTAGCCATATATATTACCCAGTTGTAAACTCTTAAAAACTATGACAGTAATTTGGCTGTAAGGCATACTAGTAAAATATTGAAAGAAATGTTATAGGAATTCTTGCGTTTTGATTAGAATTAATGCTCACTTAATGATATGGAACAAATACCTAGCAGTAGTACAGGGCCAAGAATGTAAACCTTGATAGATCACATACCATAGAGGAAAATCTAGTCCTATTCTTTTGCTAAATGAACCTAGCAATGAAATTACTACTACTGACATATTGGTATTCCCATTTATTAGTGTATCACTCAACCCTTTACCAAAATTACTTTAATTAATAGCAATCTACTACTGGACAATGTCAGAATCAGGGACTTTGAAACACTAAATGGGATGTCTTTATCTAGTCCCTCCTTTCCAGGATCAGAGATCCCTACTAAAGGATGCAGAAGGATTTTAAAATGGTGGTAGGTGACTCAAAGGAAATACTATCTTTAGACGTAAGGGCTACCACATGTATGAATAGAGATTGTCTAACACATTTAAGACCAACACAAGTCCAAGCCAGACAAAATCACAACACAGAGCAAAGTGGGCACAAAGTCCTATCTATAACCAAAAAGATATTTGCAACTGATATTTATTTGCTGGGAGTGAGAAAAAAGCAATCACCTCAAACGTAACTGAAGTAAAGTGATAGACTATCACCACACTCTACACCTAGGTGAGGATTATCTGACAAACACAAAATTGATACAATTCTTGTGTGTGATGTTTAAATTTTTTTCTCTATCAGTTTTGTTTGCTTACACTTTTTTTCCCAAGACAATATGAAGTTGTATGGAGAAAAATATAGAAGGAATTAGGCCAAAGGAAAGAAATTGTCTAAAAGATAACATACGAAGAAATTTTTAACCAAATAATGAAAAAGAAACCCTACAGTTTTGTAAGTTAGACATAACAGAGTAACAGTACCCATGCCATGATTGAATAAACTTTCAATAAAAAATTACACATTATTTTCTAAGACTATTTATTATTATGAAAAGTTACAACCTACCATAATGATTGTAAGTTTTTATGAGTAATGCAGTAATAACTTTTCTCTAAGTTTCGCTTTCTTTTTAAGTTGTATAAAAAGAAAAAAGATCTACAATTACTAAATTCTTTAAACTTCTTCAGTAACTATTCCTTCAATAGCTGTTTTACTAGATGGCTTTATAAACTTTATTACATAAATATGTGGACATTTTCATTCTTAAAAACCGCTTGACCAAATAACTGTATATATAAATAGCTTACTGAAATTCTAGTAATACAAATCTACTTTTCAAGTCATTACATAAAAACTGTAATTTCAATAACTTTTTACTATCTTAAGAAAATTTCTTACCTGTGCTGCCCAGATATTATTAAGATCCTGTAAAGTAAGAGCCTTTTCTTTAATTACAAAACGAAGAATCTTCTCTAGCTTTTCCACATACTGTGGTTGATGAAGACTATCTTGTAAGACTACGGATAAGATATTGTTTTCCTGTATCCACTCCTAAATTTAACATAGCATAAATATTTGTTTAACTGTAGAAATTGAAAAATTTTCCAAAAAGCAGAATTTAAAATAGTTTATACTTATAAATAACATGGGTGAAATAAATCAGTTTTAATTCACTTATTAAATACTGCAACAAATAATTTTATAAAATTAAATTCTGCATTTAAAATGCACCTACTAACAAAGTAACACAACTAATGCTTTAGTGTGTAATTATGAATTGCATGGAATTTAATTCTGATATGTAGAGAAACTCCCCATGTATGTGTTAGAGTATCATAAACATTAGTTATAAGAACTTTTGTATTTGTTTTATGTATTTATATATTCAAAGTATCTCAATATGTCACAATGATTTATAATTTTAGAAATACTTCCTCTTTTAAATCGGTTGAAAACAATAATTTAGTTTGTGGACACTATGGTGTGACTCCATGTGATATGCTACAAAGTACTACATGTAAAGGTAAAATTAGAGCTTTAATATTTAGTCAATGTCTTAAATATGTTCTATCTTCACAACAGTAAAAAAAAAAAGCCTCAAATTTTTGCCATATTATGATAATTCAGAATCTTATAAGGCAGTGACTATTTCTCACAAATATGTATACACAATATTTGCATAAGATATATCAATATTTTTTATTGCAATTCACTTCAAAATCTCAGAGTAGTGATTCCACTGAAATCTGACTCATACATTTAAAAAGATGACCTATTTAAAGAAATTCTGTTTACAAAACACACAGTAAGTTGCTTAAGATTGCTTACCAATTTCTTGCTTCTAATCATTTCAAAAAGTGTAGCACTCTTTTTATTTTATTGTATATATACAGGTGTATTATCTTATATATCTGTGCACCACTTTTGTGTCTGATGTCCATGGTTGACAAGAGGGGGTGTGCAATCCCCTGAAACTACAATTACAGTTCTTTGTGGTAGGTGGAAACCAAAATGTTCTGGAAGCAGAGTAAGTGTGTTCTTTACCAGTAAGTTATCCCTCCAGGCCTCATTATTTTTGTTCCTGTTTTCTCTTGTTCTACCACATAAATAACTCATACTTATAGTATTAGTTATACTTATTGCCAAGTTTAGTCATTAGGTTCCAGATGCTCAAGAACAGACTGAGTCTTATGCCTGTCCCCAAAACTTCCACCCCCTATATACATTAAAAATATAAACATATTTTGATTTTGTTTTAAAAAAGGAGCTTACAGCCATTTGCTCAGCGGTTAGCCACTCTTCCTCAGAATTACCATAATATGACACACTTGATAGCACCTTGTTAATTTCATTAAGTGCATTCATCTTTCCATTAAAAGAAGAAATCTGCAGCAATCTACATTAAAAAAAGAAATCAATAATAATTCTTAATCATTCACATTAATAGCAGATCCTGGCAATAAGTGCCTAACCAACCCACACAACCCAAGTCAGAAGACTATAGCAGAACTATCACAAAATAAAAGCCTGGGCTTTTATTTTATTTACAAAGTGACTTCTTAACCAGCCTAGAGTCTGTACAAGGCCCCCAGACAAGCAAACAAAAAACCTAAGTATACTCTGATAGAAACAAAACATTTTTTTTTTCTTTTGGTTTTTCAAGACAATGTTTCTCTGGGTAAGCCTTGGCTGTCCTGGACTCGCTATGTAGACCAGACTGGTTTCAAACACACAGAGATTCTCCTGCCTCGGCTTCCCTGAGTGCTGAGATTACCTGGGCACCAAGTTACAAAATAAAATAAAAATGCCTGCCCATTGTACAAATCTCTAAGTTCAATATGTAGTCCCAAAACAAACACAACCCCACAGCTGGCAGAAAATACCTTACCTGAGTATCATTTTTAACCTAAATATTTCTAAATTTTTAATAGTTTCTTCTTGTCCCGGAATTCTTGAAGCTAATTTTTTTAGAAATTTAATAATCACTGAAATGGCATCATTTTTCACTTCAGTCTTTGCTTCCCTTCTCAGTTCTTCATTTGTTAATTTTTGTATTAACTGTGGAACTATTTCTATAACTGGAATAAAGTACTTTCTTAATGTATATTGAGTGAGAAACTCATAGCACTGTCCAAATGGCCTGAAAATAGAAAACATAAGAAAACTTCAATAGTGAAAGTTTTTTCTTCTGTAGTTAAGTTCTCAAAATAGTTGGAACACTAACAGACAAATCACGATACATTGAGAATACGAGTAATTTGTATATTGTAGTGAAAATACCTTAAAATATAACTTACTTAATAAGAGCTGCAATTATGTGAATATTTAATGTTGATCCACTAATGAAACAATCAAGCAAAATCTGGAAACCATTCAGTGTGCCAAATGTGTTAATGAGATCCACTAACCAACCCTGTAAGTGAAGGATAGAGTTAATTCCTTCCTTTAAAAAGTCACTATCTAAAATTTGTTTTAAAACAGACAATAAAATGCAATTATATACAACCAAAACAACTGTTATAAAATCACATTGATTGATTGATTGATTGGATTTATGAAAATAAAGTGTTTAATTTTCATGTTTGTTTTTTTTTTTTTGCTCAGAGACAAGTATTTGTTGAAACCTTATTTATTTTATGAATACAGGATAGGCTTTGGTTATATAAATTTAAATTATTTAGAGTTAATATAAATTTCTAAATTTAAGATCTAATGTTTTAAAATAAAATATTAGAAAAAACTGTCTTTTTTCTAAAAACCATTTTTAGGAGAAATTAGAAAAAGTAAAAGTGATAGAAGAGATGAATATGAAGGAGAAACATTTTCTGCATTTAATTACAAAATGGACTACAGAAAAAGTTGTTCAGGCAGCAAAATGCTTGACAGCCAAGTAGGAAATCCCATTTGAACTTCAGCGCTGTTGAAAAAAAGCTCAGTGTGGCTCCAAGTGACTACTCAGCAATGATGAAAAAGGATAGGAGGATCCAATCTTAGGGCTTGATGGTCACCCTGTAAAGCCAAAATCAGTGACTTCCAGGTTCAATTAAGAGCTCTCGTATCTCATATCTCATAATGTATAATACAGTGCAACTGAAAAAGACACCTAAAGTTGACCTTTAGCCTTACTGAACAAGCACATATACACAACAACCCCACCATGCCCACACATACCAGAACAAACAAAGAAAAAAAACCTAAGACATTAAATAATGCTTAGTAAAAGCTGAAGGAATCAGTATAAGCCAATTTTAAGATAAATGACACTATACGTGAACTCATGAGACATTCACAACATTCACAACATGACTGATACATTTTCCCTGTCACACTACCATGGGACAGTGCACTGAAAGATGATAGTTTAAGGCTAGCCTCGTCTATACAGTAAATTTTAGGACAGCAAGCTACACACACACACACGCATACACACACACACACCACACACACACACACAGAAACCTGTCTCAAAAAAAAAGAAATCTACAGAAAAAAACTAACATAATTATAAATAAAACAGAAATTAAATTACACATCTGAAATAGAAACTAAAAAAATAGAAATTAGGATATTTGAAATAAGTATCAAAACATGAAATATAAAATAAAGTCTAGAATTACAAAGACATAAAAGAAAAAACAGCAACTCAACCACACACTTCTTTTCTTCTATAGTGCTAATGTTTTGATTTGACTTTGGGCATGTTAGAAAGGCATTAAACCAGATGAACTACATATATCCCAGGACAACAATATGAACAAAAGAGAAAACCAAACACAAACCTACAAGAAAAATACATAACAAAATATATGTATAAAATAGAGACTAATATATATAATAAACAATATAAAAAGCATCAGACAAAATGTTAATAAAGCCAAATCTGACTCTGCGTGTTAAAAAAAACCTGAAGTTTATAAACCAACAAATTTAATAAACTGGATAAAAGAATGAACCTCTATACAAACTTTCCTAGGAAAAATTATAGATTTATAATAATTGAGAACTATTGACAACTAGGTATATCTTGAAACTGTCTGTAATCCCACCACTTACGAAGACAATTAGAGAATCAAGACCATCGGTTGTGATACTGTGTCAGCCTGGGTTGTAAGAAACCTTGTCTCCAACTAAACAACAAATGAACAAATGCATTCTCTCTGAGAACAATAATATTTCAACATCCAACCACCAACCAATGTGATTCATCACAAAACAGAAAAAAACAGAAAAGCAGAAAAACAAATCTAAAATAATATCTACTGATGCAAAAACAATAACTAGTAAAGTAAAATCACCTAATACAAAAACACTCAACTGAAAAAAACTTGAACATTACAATGATCATACTAAAAAATATTAAAGCCAAGATAATATCAAGTAAAAAAACATTTTTGTGTCATTTCTGTATTTTGAAAAAAATGAAGCAATATTAAACTAGATTTTTAAATTTTATTTAGATTTTATGTCAAAATCCTATTTTGCACTCCATGTTCAATACAGAAATCTAAGTTAAAGATATTATAAAAGGACTAGTCAATTTATAAAAATGCATAAATGTACTATTTTAAAGGTATTTTGTCTTCTTAGACTTTATTCTGTGAAGGTGTGATTGTTTACATGTTAAAACTGTGTTATGCTTTGTAAAATAGTTAAATCAGTTCTCAAACACTAAAACTTCATTAAGAGTAACATTAAAACATATGAAACTCTGTAAGTCTGTTAATTATTGTTCATACTTATAATGGCCAGGCCAGTATAAAACAAAACTTCCACTTCAAATTAAGGATTTACTTTAGGAAATCAAAAATTGTGCATGGAGAAATGGCTTAGAGGTTAAAAGCACTGGCTGCTGTTCTAAAGGTCCTGATTTCAATTCCCAGCAACCACATTGTGGCTCCTGACCATCTATAATGTGTTTTGGTACCCTCTTCTGGTCTGCTGTCACAGATACAGGCAGAACAATGTATAAACAATAAATAAATCTTAAAAAATAAACTTGTATTAATTGCTTAATGGTGTGTATTTCTTGAAAGGAGAACAGTAGTTTTGGGTTTTTTCTGTTTCATTTTGTTTTTCAAACAGTTTCTCTGTTTAGCCCTGGATGTCCTAGAACTTGCTTTGTAGACCAGTCTAGCCTCCAACTCAGAGATCTGTCTGGCTCTGCCTCCCAAATGCTGGGAGTAAAGTCATGAACCACCACCACCCATCAAAAACAGGAATTTAAATATGAATTTAAAAATCTATAGATACTTTGTGCTATCTGAAGACCATAAATGCATTTAAAACACAACAAAGAAAACACACAGACAAAACCAACTGTATAGCAGTTATATTGTCTAACGCCAGAGGAAACATGAGATTTAGTAAATAGTAAGTATGTTGCCTGAGACAAAATGTAGGCACATCTATCCACCTATGCATCCATGCATCCATCCATCCATCCATCTACCTACCTACCTACCTACCTACCTACCAATCAATCGATCAATCAGTGTCATACACTTTCTTCAGGCTTTGGTTATGATGTTATCATGATTTCAATGTTAATGAACCAAAATATGTATTAAATTAAGAAAAGGTCATATATTAAATTGGCTCACTGCAACAGTATTTGTCTATAACCAATGTCAAAAAAGTTAACATTGAATTAAAAAAAAAAAAAACAACATACTTTTGGTACACGTTGGTCTGGAGAACAGGCAAAGAGTTCATCTTCAGGAAGCTGAACACTTGACAGTGATTCACATGGACGTGAACCATTAAAGACATGAAATTTGCAATGAGGATTTAAAGCCATGGCTAGTAGCTCTAGAAATGGAAACCAATCCTGAGACAACTTAGCCACACAAAGCTCCACCAGGCGATGGGTATTGTTAATAATATACCTCTGTTAAACAAGAGGTAGAGAGACAATATGGTTTAGAGTAAGAACAGTTTGCAATTTCAATCTTGTTAATCTTTTTTTCCATTTCATCTTAATTATTTTATACATCACTTACACTACTAATAAAGTAATATATTCATTAAGTTCATACTCAATTCACTGTATAGTTTTATATTTTAGAACCACCTATAGCACTTTCTTAGCACTTGGAAAATAGAGATAAAAAAGATTTCAGGCTAGGCAAGACTATGTACTGAGTCTAAAGTGAGAGTAAAAACCAGCTTGTTCTCCTTTTTGAGATAAGGTTTTTCTGTGTTGGCCTGTTTGTCCAGAAACTAACTGTAACCAGGCTAGCCTTGAACTCACAGATATCTGCCTAACTCTGCCTCCTGAGTGCTAAGATTACAGGTGTGCATTACCATTACCTGACTATAAAATAATTTTTTAAAACCTGAGAAAAGATTTCTAGTGATGTTTAGACAAAGGGCTGGTTATAATACATTTAATTCACAAGCTAGACACAGTAGTACTTTCTCACCCTGATATTTTATAGTCTAAAGGCAATCATTCTAAAGTCCAAGGACATTCATTATCCACTCCAAAGGAAACTGCAATCTAAGCCTTCATAAGTTTTGGCATGTTAATGGCAAAAATGCATTAATATATGTATATAGACACATACATATATGTAAAAATATGCATTAACACACATAGACATTATTATATTTACATGCACATGCATACCCACCCCTAAAATTATGTACCTTTCACAACTTCTGATTAGTTGCATTTTATAAATAATTGGCTTGCCTTTCAGTAACTTTTTAAAAAGACATCTATATTGTCATTAAAAGAAAAGTTATATCTTACAATGTTATCAATAGTAGCCTAAATTATTTTATTCTCTGAGTGTTTTTATTAACTTTTGTTGACAAATTTTGTTTGACCACATCACTGTCAAAACTAAAATTTGGATTTCCAAATTGTGAGTACTAATCCATGGTTTACATTTCATAGGGAAGGTTAACCTTTTATATCCCAGGGTCAAGGTAAATTTTTTTAAGTTTATTTAAAATTGTTATGCACTTTTATCAACTAGTGTTCCAGCTGTACTTCAACATAATTCCCTATTGTAGGTATGTATTTTAAAAATAATCACAACAGTGCATAACTCTTAGAATCAATATTATCAGAAACTGAGTAAACTCTTAGAAGACAGTAAGTTTTAAAAAACAAGGCCTTGTACTTGTACCTAGGCAAGCACTTTCTAAAAAGAATATCCTCTTTCAAAATTGCATTATGCTTAACAGTAGTCAAAATATTAATAGTAATGTTTTCCAGACTCAAGAATCACCTTATTAAACTAAGTTCGCTTTATACAAAAAACTCACATGAATTTCAAACTTCCATCCACTCATTGTCTCATCCGTTAGGATTTTTGTAAAAGACACAGTTAAAACATCACGAAAAAAACGCTGACATGCTTCACTTTTAGCATCAAGGCCTAAGAAAAGTAAATAAAAATATAAACAAGATTAAAAAAATTTTCTATATCCAACTATGTGACTACATACTACATATTATTAGAATATGGTATGGTACATGAAGGACATTGTAGTGCTTGAGAGAAAACATCTTAACCATGAAATTCAAAGGAACAGAAGAAAAAAAAAACCCACATAAAAACAAAATACACCAAATAACTGAAACAACTAAGATGTTTCAAAACATAATGTATCTTAACATATTCTAATGTAACTTAAACCCAAAATGCACTTTAAAAAATGTCATCTCTACTTCACATGACCCAGAAAAGTACTTATAAGCAGAATGTGATTATTAAATATTATTTAGTTTTTGTTCATCTTACAATATTCTAGATCATGCCCTGTAGATTAAGTATGTGACATCTTCTGAATTAAAATCTGCCTATAGTAGCTAGACTTACCTCATAAGAGAGTAAAAGAATTTTTGCAGAGACACAGTTCTATTCTAACACTTATAATACTGATTCACAAACACTTTTAACTATAGTTCCAGAGGTATACTGTGTTCTGAACTTCATGGATACTTTCCATCACTTAATATGTCCCCAAATAGACATAATGTATATATTTAATTAAAGATAAAAATGAAGCTAGCCTTGGTGGCGTATGCCTTTAATCCCAGCAATCAGAAAGGCACAGGCAGGCAGATTCCTTTGAGTTTAAGTCCATCCTGGTATACAAACTGAATCAGAACAGCCAAGTCTAGAAAGAAGAACCCTATCTCAAAAACCTCACTGCATGCCTTTAATCCCAGCTCTTGTAAGGCAGAGGGAGATAAAACTCTAGCCTGTTCTACACAGTGAGTTTTAGGACAACCAGGGCTACAGTTGAGAAACCCTTCCTCAAAAAAGATTTTTATGATACATGAAAGATAGATAATTATTCTATAATCTGTAAATGTAAAATTTAGACGCCTTTAGAAGATGAGTTTGATTCCTAGAGTCACATAAAAAAACATATAATCCAAGTGCTGGGAAAGATAGGAAGATCCTGAGGGCTCCCTGACCAGCAAAAGCCTAAACTACTTGACAAGTGCTAGGGAAATCTAGCCCCATGTCTTTCTTACTTCTTTTTCTGGAATTGCCTCAAAGAAAAGGCCCATATTTCAAAACATTTACGTTCCTTTTGTAAAAAAATAAAAGAATTCATTTTCTGCATTAAAAAAAAAGCAATCATTTAATATTAGAAAAGCAATTTGTATTGAAGAAATTTAGAGGCTTCTACTGTCACATATACTTAATTTACTGGCATTTTAATTAATAAAATGGCTATATAGATTTTGCTGAAATAATTTATAAAATATTTCTCAATGCTTTAAACCTAAATACCAAATAGACAATTATTATAGCTATCCAAACACAGAACCTTTAAATTCCTTAAACACACTTCATATGTATTAATACAATTTAACTTTTCTGTGAATTAAACCTTAAAATTATCTTATATCATGGAAAATATGTCTAAACTTAAAGCATTGAGAATGTTTTCAGTTTGCGTGTAACTCTCATGCTTAAAAACAAATTTTTATTTATTTATTTTTTGGTTTTTTGAGACACAGTTTCTCTGTGTAGCAGCCTGGGCTGTCCTGGACTGACTCTGTAGACCAGGCTAGGCTGGGTTCAAACTCACAGAAATCCACCTGCCTCTGGCTTTAAAGTGCTGGAATTAAAGGCTTGCACCATCACGCCTGACTTAAAATTATTTTTTCTTAATCTACTCTATATTCATGCCCTTGTCCAATTCCTACTAGCAGTGTGAAAGATCACACTTCAATACTTAATAGGCCCTTCATATATCAACTTTATGGCTACTGTAATGTGCAAATGACTATAGAGCAGTGGTTCTCAGCCTGTGGATCACAAACTCTAAGAATATTTACATTAAGATTCAAAACAGTAGAAAAATTACAGTTATGAAGTAGCAACAAAAATAATTTTATGGTTGGGGGTCACCACAACATGTGAAACTGTATAAAAGGGTCATAGCATTAGGACGGTTAAGAACTACTTCCATAAAGTGTATAATAATCTCCGGCTTACCAACAAATGTGAACAGTAGCTTGGACTTTTCCCCCTATCATCACTAATACAGAACATACAAATATAGATGCAATCAATTAACTTTACTCTTGCATCACTTATAATTTTAAGAAGGGTGTGAGACATACTTGAATGAAAAATTGTTGCTAAGGTTGTACAGATTTCTAAGTATATACGCTAAGAAGAGAGCTACTCTCTGCTAACATAGTGTCGTAACTTGCCTAGTCCCTATTTTGTCAATACTAATTCTAGTGGATGGAGAACTAAGAGATGTTACTGTTGTCACATAATGAAACACGTAGCTTTAATGATTCAGATATTTTAAAGAATTCTCTAAAATTTTTCTGAACCCTTACTCTCAATGAGCCTATGTACATAAATTTAGCCTTACCAGGTTATTGATATTCAATGTCATAAATCACAAATATTTAATGTTTTAATAAAAAATAAGTAAGTCTTAAAAACATTATTTACAAATATGAAAAAGCATATACATGAAACTCACCTTTTTTACTAAGATCAATTGAAGCTTCTAGAAGTACTTCTAATTCACCCTTTGGCAAAACAGGAACCACCCATCGGGACCTAATAATTTTTGTATGATAAAATTATTGTTCAGAACACTATTTAAAGTATAATTACCATAAGTTACTACTTCTATTTTAGAAAAAAGTAAAACAAACAAAATCCTTATATTACATACATAGTTTTAAGGAGAAATGTTGCCAAGTGATGTCTTTTTGGGGCATTAACATACACGTTACACCTACATACAAAGTTTAAAAGATATAAAGTATAACATCATATAATAATCAAAAATATGTTAAAAACAAATGTTTTACCCTTTAACACTTTTATTGTCTTCAACATTCTTTAAAGCATTTGAGTTTCTCAAGATACATTAATAAACCAAATATTTAAGTCCCTAAAAAAATACACTTGGGATGGTTAAACAACAAAACCTGAAAATCCAACTAGTACTTGTAACTTAAAAAAAAAAAGTGTTCTTTTAAGGAGCTTGTTTTACAATGTAAAAGAAAAGTTTTATACAGATGAAGTTGACACAAGTACCAAATTCCATATATTAGACATCTAAACAATTTTCATGAAAATTTATTTGTAAAACTTTTTATGTCTATTATCTCAAGTAAACTCTACACCCCACACCCCAAAAATTGAGTTTCTATGCTATAAATGTATGCCTATATTAAAAGTTAATGGAAAGGTTAGCACAACTTACCAACTGCTTATATTTACAAAAGAACTTCAGCTCTCTCTAAATACAAGGACTTATCAACCTACCACTACCAAGAAAATATTTTTATGTCTCCTAAGTGCTATAAAATGAGGTAGGAATAGTGTCAAATAATAGTATGTCATTTTAAATAATATAATAAAAGTAATATTAATGAACTGCAAATCTTTATAGTTTTCTACTATTAATGATTGAGCTAATAGAATTACTTAGTTCTTACTCCTTTATGAAAAAAATAACCCTAGCCAATCAACAATAAGAGAAACTAACTTAGAGATTTGCAAAGTCCATCAATTTTCCCATACCTGATTGGTATAGATTACAGCTAGGTATACAGCAGAATTGGGAATGTGGTGTAATATTCTCAGGGGACATGTAGATAGAAATATGTTAAGATGGGGCTCAAGAGATGTCTCAGTGGTTAAAAGCACTGGTTACTCTTCCAGAAGTCCAAGGTTTGAGTATCACCACCCAAATGGTGGTTCACAGCAATTTGTAACAATAGTTGCCATGGGATCAAATGCTCATTTTTAACCTCACCTGTACACTTATAATGCACAGACAGGTATGCAGGCAAAGCATCACTATACATAAAATAAGTACGTTGGGATTACAGGCATGGTATCACCAATTTCAGCTCTCTTTTGTTTTGGTATGTTAAATGATATCAAATGTAGTTCATATTTCTGCAGTCACATATATTTTCCAGTACCCTAATATAATCAATAAATGTACTAAACACAGCACGTGTCATGAAACTAGAAAAAAGGCTATTATGAGTAAAACGGTAAACCAGAGAACAGAGAAGAAAATCCTCCAAAATAGTGTCCCTCCCACTTTGCTTATTTAGTATCAGTTAACTTGGCCCAATGCAGTTTGTTCTTTCAAGTCATTATATCTATTAACATACATATAAAAAAAATCACCTGCTGATCATGCTTTCCAGCTTTGCCAGGTCAGCATGAGGAAATGAAGGATCTTCTTCTTCAAGCTGTGGTGGAGCATCACCTTGGCCTTGTTCATCTGGTGGAGTTATTGGTGAATTCTCATTGGAAGAATCAGATGATGACATCTTAATTAAAAGTTAAAAATTCCAGACTTAACCATTTATAAATACATGTATAGTACTTATTAACAGACATGTCAGTACATATTATAATACTACAAAAATGTTTACTTCAGAATGCCTCAGAATCAGATTGAAGAGAGAATATGGCAAAATTATAAGTAAAACAGAAAAGAAATGTTATCTGAAACAATCTATAAATCAAAAAGCAAGTAACAGCAGAAAATAAGTCTTTAAATGCAGAAAAAAAAACTGACGCAAAATGTAATACATTTTAAAATCTTAAATAAAAAAATTCAATCTTCCATCATAAGAAGCATAGAGGTCGGGGTGCTATAGAGAGAGCTCAGAAGTTAGGAGCACAGGCAATTCTTCCAAAGGTACAGGCCCTTTTCTGGCCTGCAGGCACACATGCAGGTAGAATACTGTATAAATTATAAATAAATAAATAAATAAAACCCAGCAAAGTCAGATACAATAAACATTAAGAGATAAATACAGAGACCACTGAAAAAAATAAAAAACTGAAAACACTTAAATATATTGTTTTTAAAATTAAGCAAATTATCTAATTTTTATTAGATTCACTAAAAAAGTTTAATAATGCAAAAATAAAGAAAATCAATACTACTTTCAAATTTCATTGAAATAAGAAATACAGTAACATTAAATACTGTGTTCCAACAAACAAGGTTTATGAAGCAAGTACTTACAGACTATATAACCTTCATGCTGAGTCATGAAGAAAATCTTAATAAATACTAGGTATACAAACCTGAAATAGACTTCTAACCAAGTATTAATGCCTGACTTTGTGAAACATGTGATAAAAAAAAATCCCCATAAAATCTGAGGATGCACAATTTGTCTTTTTCACTTTGCAAAATAATTATACTGAAGGCAAGAGAAATATTTCTTCTACTTTCACATTTTTCAGAAAGGAAAAGCAACCATTTAAAAATATTCCATAGCATCCTGTTCACTTTTTCTCCAACAAATAGTTTCTTACCTAGCATACTAAGATTTGAGCACAGTATAAATGACTCTGGGAAAAAGAGAAAGATAAATACCCAACTGAACCCTTATACACAAAAATGAAAATCCCCAATTCTAGTTCTCTATAACAAATGTTATAACTGAGATGGTGGTGGATAATGATAGTAAGAAGCACTAGGCAAAGTAAAAGCTCACTACAATATTGAGAATAGCTATTGCTTTATTTTCCTCCAAACATACCATTATATCAAAAAGGAGGTGTTAAAGAAGCTTGTTTTTAGGTTGGTAGTGGTGAATGACACACGCTTTTAGACCCAGTATTTGGTAGGTAGAGGAAGGCAGATGAATCTCTGTGAGTTCAAGGCCAGCCAAGCTAACACAGAGAAACCCTGTCTCAAAAAAAAAAAAAAAAAAAAAGTTTCTTTTCACACAGTATGTTCATATTTTACCTACAAATATCAAGGCATACTGAAGAAATGGAAAGAAAGGGAATAAGTAAATCTGAACAAATGGAAGTATCAAAATTGTCCTAACAGTGGAAGAGATTGTCAACTATCAGTCTGTAAATTTGAAATAACTATTAAAATGCTAAAAGTCCTCACAAAAAGGAAAAGGTCAGAAAAAATGTAAGCCAAGAGTTGGAATTGTTGAAAATAAAATAAAGTAAAAATATAAATACTGTAACAATGAATGAGAGAAAATATAAAGGGCATCATCAGTACACCAGAGAGAAAAAAGCTTAGTTTAAAAATGTTAATGAAGTATGAGAAACCTATATATGCAGAAGAAAGAGAACTAAGCAGAAGTCATGTCTGTTGAAATAATTTAATTACTAAGAATCTCTAAAAAGAAAAATTCAGATGTGATTTAAAGCAAGATAAAGCAATGCATCACTGATAAAAGTTTTACTTTCTGTAAAGATGGAAAATTCTACAAATAACAGTTCACAAGTTTTAAATAAACACACTTGTGAGTAAGATAAATAAATAACCCTTTTTTACTATAGCCATGGTACATATGTTCATAGTGACTTAACCAAGTTCCTGGTTAGTATCAGTAATTCAATCCTTGCATACCTGTCTAGATACTATGTGTACTTTTAGGTGTCTCTGGGAATATATATCCCCAAAAGATAGTTCAAGCCAGCATAGATGGGTTAGAATATTCAATACCTATAATGTCTAAAGTTCTTATTAATAAATATAAAGGTCTCCATGTCATTATTTGGAAGCAAGAGCAGTATTTGAAAAGCCTCTACTTATAATTTTACATTTGGCATCCAACATTTGGCTAGAAAACCAGGCTTAGACCCAAAAATAGTTCCAGGTGGAAGGTGGTTTGCTAGTGAAAGAGTGATAGTAAAAACCTTTCAATTTTACATTCTTTAAAAATAAAGGAAAAATAACGTAAACATACACAAAAGCACTCACAGGCACACACATAGAAACAAAGAAAGAAGGAAGGTAAGAAGGGAGGGAAGGAGGAAGAAGGACAGGAGAGGTTTAAGTACAGCCAAGTCTGATAATCTGAATTAGAGACTTAAATAGAAGAAGTAGGGGGCTGGAGAGATGGCTCAGTGATTAAGAGCACTGGCTGCTCTTCTAAAGGTCCTGAGTTCAATTCCCAGCGAGCACATGATGGCTCACAACCATCCATAATAAGATCTAGTGCCCTCTTATGGCCTGTAGGCACATATGCAGGCAGGATACTGTATAAATAATAAATAAATAACTTTAGAAGAAATAAATATGTGACTCTAAGTTCTTTTATTTCCATATGTACACTGAGGTACACACATACATACCAAGCCAATAAGGGAGTATCACATTTAAAAAAAATGTGACTTAAATATTAACAGCTTATTAAATCTTATGCTTTTAGCCACTTATAATGAATAATTCAATTTTGACCTCAGATTTACAATTATCTTTAGACACAAAAACACAATTCTCTAGGTCTTAGGTATACTACTTAAGTTTTTCCAGTTACTAAGAGCAGTATCATTTTTCTTAAATGTAACTAAGTGGCTATCATGATTAAAAATTATTCAGAATAAAATCCAACTGTTCATATTCTACAGTGCCTGAAACAACATATTGTAATGTTACCTGGTTTTGTTGGAAAGAAGACTGAGACTGTCCATCAGGAGTCTGTCCCTGACCTTCATTCCCTCCTACTGGAGTGCCACGAGTTGTGATCTTCATGATCATCAAAGAACAGACCTTTTCTGGTCTGTTTGTGAAGCTGTCCTTTAAGAAGAAATTATACTCTATTTATAAGAAATATAGTAGTACTAGCATATACCAGTCCCTGAATCTCTTAGGTAAAACAAACAATCCTGTAGAAACTATTTTAGTAACATAAAACAATAATAGAAAAGATGAAAATATTTCAACTTGAATATATTCCAAATTTAACCAGTCTCTACAGTAACATAGGATTATAAAAATGATATAATAGCAAAGTTGAAACTTTAGTAATATTTTAACTCAACAACCTGAATATGTGTATTAGCTGTCAAAATACACATGAGTAACTTCACAATGAAAGGTTTAAGAGTCATGAAGTATTCTGAGTTATTCTCCTCAAATATACAAAACAGACTTATCTTTAAAAACAAGAGGCACAGAAAGTAAAAATGTAATTTTTTATGTAAATACTAAGTAAGCAAAGTATGATTATAACTATCTCTACAGTTAGTAACAGTACCATGTAAACTTTCCACCTTATTAATAATCATTAAGAAAACTATAAAAATAATTTGACTAAGAATTTAGTAAAACTAAATTTAGAATTCAGGTTTTTTTTGTTTTTTGTTTTTTTTTTTTTTTTTGCTTTTTTTAAAGACCAGTATCATTAAACATTACTGAGGTGAAGGCCAAACATGAATTTGTCTCTGAAAACTGCCAAGTTAAGAAATAATGTGGCTAGAGAGATGGCTCAGTATTTAAGAGCACTGTCTGATTTTCCAGAGGTCCTGAGTTCAATTCCTAGCAACCACATGATGGCTCACAACTATCTATACTGAGATCTGATGCTCTCCCCTATCCCTCACCTGGCAGGTATACATGCAGTCAGAGCACTCATATCATATACGTAGAGTAAATAAATAAACCTTTAAAAAAAGAAAAATACTATGATTCCAGAAAAGTAATAGATAGGAAATGGAATGAAAAAAAGGTAAAATATGCATAAATAGCTATGCATTATCTCCACAATGACAACTATATCATATAAATTCTTTTGTGTTCTACTATATGTAATTATTCCAACAGCCTAATTACACAACCTTATTATCTTCTTACAGTTTTTATTGCAGTGGTAGTATTTGCCTTGAATACCAGGCAAAAGATGGGATCTCTGTGAGTTCAAGGCCAGCCTGGTATATAGAACAAATTCAGGAAAGTTATGGCTACACAAAAAAAGCCTGTCTTGAAAAAAATAAAACAAAACAAAACAAAAAAACAGGAACAAACATTTTCATAAAATTGAAGGGACTGAGTTTAAATTTGCTACTAACTTTAATCTGTTCTACAGAGGAACTTACCTGTCTGTTTTCTTCCAAAATTCAAAGAATGGATTTTTCCCTTTTTATTATTTACATTATTCACAAACTGCTTTAAGTTAGCAGGCTCTACAATGGCTTTGAAAATGATTTCCTCTAGAACTATATACAAAGTTTCTTATACAAACTGACTTTGACAGCACTTATACTAAAATTGGAACAATAGCACAAGGATGATCCAAAAACTGACTCACTCTTTTATAACTCTTCTCAGGCCATATGTACATTTTGTCTATTTAAAATACAAATCATATATAGGAATACATGTAGAACACATGAAAATGAAAACATTAAAAGAAAATAAAAAGATTAAAGAAGAAAATATAATGGAGGAGCCAATGCAGGAGAGAAAATACAAGGAAAGTAATGAATAAATGAAAAAATCATAAGAGGAAACAGCAATAGCAAAAATGTTATCAAACAGTAAGCAAAAGAAATGTAAATAAATTAAAATATCTAGTCAAAACACAAGATAGGCTGAGTACATTTAAAAATAGAATCTAACTCTTTTAGACATACAAAAAGATTAGGAAAAATCAGAATGACAATAAAAGAAATGAGA
Source organism: Meriones unguiculatus (assembly GCF_030254825.1). Lineage (NCBI taxonomy): Eukaryota > Metazoa > Chordata > Mammalia > Rodentia > Muridae > Meriones > Meriones unguiculatus. The sequence goes on along the minus strand of NW_026843712.1, from coordinate 720,375 downwards.
GACTAATGAAGAGGGAGAAAAACAAGCATGTTCTCTTCTGAAATAAAGCAGGAGTCATAATTAAGCAAAGGAAGTATTTTCTATGTGTGTAAATTTTATGGCTTACACCTCTGATCCCAGCTCTCAGGAAGCTAAGGCTGGCTGATCTCTGTGAGTTTGAGGGCAAACCTCAAGGGAGCTCTTCATGACAAATATCAGGCTAGCCAAGGATATATGGTACAACCTTGTCTCAAACAAACAAACAAAAAAAATACAATTTGTATACAATGTATACAAATATACAATTTAAAACCACAAAAACAAATTAACAAACCAGTAAGTTCTATCAAAGACACAGAGAAAATAAACCCTTGTGTGATATGATTATGAGTGCAAAATGAAGTATGCTTCAATAACTCAAAAGAAAATCAAACAAACCTGTTGTGGTGCACTCTTTTAATCTCAGCACTCAGGGAGACAGAGGCAGTTGAATCTCTTGGGAGTTCAAGGGCAGCCTGGTATACAAAGTGAAACCAGGACAACTAAGACTACACAGAGAAACTCTGTCTCACAAAACAAAACTCACAAAGAGTTAGCCTTCAATCTCAAATATGATCCTTCCCACAAATTAAATATAGACATCTAATTTGCATATTCAAGTTCTTATTAATTATTTGTGAATATAAAGAAAAACTAGAGTGTGCAAGTGCCTTGAGAGATGCAGAGATAAACCATACTACAATCCACATAAAAGTGTACTATTATTGACCCTTTTAAAAAGAAGGAAATTCTGTCACTACAACAGCACCACCTTTTAAGACATTAAACAAGGATATACATTAAAAAGTCAACATCCTACACCATTAAGGAAATAAAAATCACAACTGTAATGACATTTCATCTGATCCCAAACAACAAAACAAAAATAAATTAATTGAAGTATATTAAGAAAGAAGTCTTAGAGTTTTTGAAATATCAATAACTAAATTCATCATGGAAGTTAGTAAGAGCATTTAGCTTAAAAAAAAAATAGGAAGCCGGAATGCTAACAAACAAATCCCTGGCATAGCCAAACTTACTGTGGCACTATTTATTACAGCTACTAAGGAATCCTCCTATACTGGGGAGGAGGAAAGATAAATTATATTTATCTTATACAATGTATATAAATTATACAATGTATATAAATTATATTTATATTCTGTGCTTATCTATATATAATTATATTTCAAAAGCAATTTTTAATTTTTATAATTCAACTAAATTACCTGGCTTAAAATACACAAATTTTTAAACTTTAAGGTAACTAGTATGAGAACTTCCTACATAACTTACTTGTACTTCAAAAATCGAAATGCAGCATTAACAAGATTGCTCAGCTTGTAAAGGTGACTGCCGAAAACCTTAGTTCATTCCCTAGGACCACACCCACTGAAAAAACGAGAAAATCTTGTCTTCTGACTTCTACCCTCTTGCTATATAGTTTCCCAACCCCATCCAGAATAGGAATGTAAAAAGAGAAAGAAATATATTTTTTAATTTTACAGATACCACAAACAAAAAAACTTTGAAAAGCAGAAAGGCACCAACCCAACATCTGGGAGAACAGATAGAATTCCACAAAACTGTAACAGAAATCAATAAGCCCCTTTAAAATTAGCATACAAATATATATAATTACATATATATTATCATTAATATTAAATTAAATATATATTATACATTAAATATATATTAAGCCCACATAATTACAATAATATAAAAATTTTTACCTGAAATCATTTGTAAAAACCTTTAATCTACATACACTTATATTCTTCAAGCCAGAAAAACAAAAATCTGAATTAATAAAATTAGAGAAATAAAAACTAAAACCCCCAAAGCAGGGCAGTACACACCCATCAGGATACAGCCAAATAAGGACTGGAGGAATTGAAAGCCTCAAAAAGCTCATCGAACAGAAAATGAAACTAACCTGGAATGCAATTATTTAAACTAACATAAACTCAATGTACAATTTTGTATCATCCCAAAACAAATCAAAACATAATTGCTCAGAAAAAGGGATTTTTGCAAATTAATTATTTTTCTATCAACTTAATAGTCTCAAAGTAAAAACAACCCAAATATTACCCAATGAATGAGTAATCAAATGACATGTGCAAACAATGGAATACCATTAGCATTCATAAACCATACACCACTCTATAACAAAGCATTAATTTCAAAGATAAGTGGAAAAAATTGTACACTAAGATTACATATTATGTTTCCTTTTATGTGGAAAACTTAAAAATTATAAATTAATGATGAAAAGTGATCTACTAGGAATTGCCTGGACCTAAAAATGAAATCAGAGGACAGCAAAGGAACAAACTGTATCTGGTACACTAAAATGGACTGGGGTGGTGCTTTCAGAATGCCCTAGACATGATTTATAACAGGAATAAATTTACACAGAAATAATACTGAATTATTAAATTATGTAACTAACCCAAATACCAAACATTATTTTTATCAAAAAGCTATAAAGCTATAAATTAAGAAACTTTTTGCCTGTTTTTTTGAGACTGTCATTATAGGGTTCACAGTAGAATGAAATTTGCTCAGGCTGGTCTCAAACTCAATGCTCCTCCATTTTAGCTTCACAAGTGCTGGGATATTAAACGTTTAAGAACCATACTTAAGAAAACTCATCTGGCTCTTTAATCCAAGAACTCAGAGAGACATAGGCAAGCAGATCTCTGAATTCAAGGACAGTCTGGTCTACAGAGTGAGTTCAAGGATAGCCAAGGCCACACAGAGAAACTATCTCATCAAAACATAGAAAAAAAACAAAACAGAACAAAAAAACACACACAAAAAAAAACTAGGCACTAGAAGAGGCAACCCAGTAGGAGGAAAAGGGTCCCCAAAGCAAAAGTGTCAGAAGCAGCAGCTCCCCACAGAATCATTATTATGAAGTACCACATAAACGATAAAAAGCTAAAGCCTAGGTCAGACAGTTCAGTCTCTAAGCCCCTAAGAGCCCAGAGTCCAGGTTAGTTGATTCTGTGTAATCAACTTATTTTTAAGACAGAAATAAACAAAGTATCATTCTGAACTCACCCTTGAAACACCAAGGACAAATACTTCACTGTTTCATTCTTCTCAAACTGGAAAATTAAAGTTTAAAATGTTAAGTAAAATCATGCATGTGAGCTTTGAATTAAGTATAAATACAGGCTGGGCATGGTGGTGCATACCTTTCATAAGTGCTCAGCAGAGGTAGGCAGATTTCTGTGTGTTCAAAGCCAGCCTGGTTTACAATAGTGAAGAAAGACTGATGCTAAAACATCAGTTAATTACATACCAATGAAAATATAGTTAATAGTTCTTTTAGTTTTTCAAGATAATGACTTAAGATTATAACTACTAGTTAACATTTTTATTGTATTAACTTGGTGATGAGCTGCAAGAAAAACACTGAAACTTTCTAAATTTATTTTTAAAAGTGAAAACAAAACATAGTGTAATCTAAACACCTCTTTTCAGTCAAGGCAGACAAATGTTCCTTGGGTCTTCAATATGTACAGCTTTCTCAATGAGGCAACGTCACTAAAATTACAGCACAAATATCTAACAACCATTGAGTTAAAAAGCTGAATAAAATTCTCAAGCCGTAGCCAAAACTGCAGTTAACATATTTCCTTTGGCAACTCATTAATGTGAAGCTTTCACTTTTACAACATGACAGTAATCTAGTTTTCACAAAACTTCGTCAGAATTGAACGCACCCTTTGAATTCTGTGGCAGCGAGAAAACATTTATGACGTCATAAAACTTTTATGACACATCATGAAAAAAAACGTTTACCACTAACAACTTAGATACGTTTTATACGTATATTAACAACCAGAAAAGTGGGAGACTAAAGCCACTTCACGACGGACTTTTTATTAAAACATCTTTCACAGTACGTTCAACCTCAGCAGTCTCTTGCAAAGACAAAAACCTGCTTTGGTTTCTCGGTCAAGATGTCAGCTTACGGAAAGATAAATATAGACTGACCATAAGCAGTATCCCCAGACCTAACTCTACTGTAAATTACTCTTAAAACAGTAATGCCATCTGATCAAGCCACCGGTGGATAAAGGCACACGACAAGAAGCTTAAACATTTATCAAGGTTCTTCCTTGGTCCTCAATTTAACACAACCGGAAAGGGAAAAAGAGGGTCAGCCATTTTCCCTTCCATACACAAAAATCAAACTTCACGTCAAGCAGACTTTCTAAATCGTTAAGACACGAGGGCGAAAGATACAAGCCACTGCTTCATTCTCCTACCCTGTCTGAACATCCAGATATTAGCGCTTCTTCTCCTCTGAGACCGCAAGAGTTGCCGCGTCAAAAAGCAGTTTCCCACAAACTGACCGGCTAGAGTATGCCTTTTCACACAGGAGGCTACTATTCCCTCCTCCTTTACTGCGAACAGGCCACTTACCCTTTTTTCTGTCAGGAGAGCTGGCGGCTCTAATCGTAGAAGTCAGTTTCTGTAACTCCGGGCGTTTTCCCAGCGTCGCCTCCGAGTTCTCCCTTAGTTACGGCTTTTCTCTGACCAGGATTCTAGACCTTATGATAACACAAAGTGACCACCAACATGAGGGAAAGGTTACACCCAGATACCACAATCAGGGAAAAAGGAAGTTTAAGGTCTTTCCTCTTAAAATATTACGGGGAACCCAAAGAACACCTCAGAAACAAGACAAAAGCCTACCGACCCTTATGGCGCCACCGTTCGAAGTGAGGGCTCCCAACAGCCTTAGCGTCGCGCAAAGGCTCATGGGGCTGCAACGGCCGAAAGCCACGCCCCTTTACCCTAGTTTGGTATTACCGCTTCCTGCGTTGGTCCTTTCCTTTTAGGGTTTTTTTCTCCATTTCCGGTGTGCGTATCTAATGAATGGTCCGGTTAGAAACTGGTGAAAAGAAAACTTTAGTTCCTAAGCACGAATGAGGTGGCTAAGGGAGGAAAATCGTCTTTGAGCAGTGTTTGAGGCTTGAGTTTCATACGGAGTCCTAAGAAGTGGTAGGAGTGATCAACTATAAATGCCTCTAATTTGCACAAAGCCCATGAGCTCCTAAGTTTATACACACACACACACACACACACACACACACACACACACTCACAATTTCGCACCTTCAGGACAGTTTGAATTGTCGTTGTTTATTACATTTTCCTTGGGGGAGAGAAGTCTGTGGGAATCATTTCTATTTGCTTAGCACCAAAACCATACTGTCAGGCTTGTTAACAAGCATCTTCTATATATATCTGAGTCATCTAGCCTGCCCTCAGCATAGTTCTAAATACGTTAGTGAGAATAACTTCTTCCTGTGTCTTCTTCGGTTCTTTAAGTACATACCATGAGTTACATGATTTTGTATTAAAAAGACACGGATAAGAAATGAGGCTTTGATTCAAAATTACCTTATCTGGGGCTACTGTTCAGAAGCTGGGCTTGCTTATGAATGAGTATGAGCGCAGCAATGAAATTTAAGTAGAGGTGAAGAGGTTATTCAGAGGCTAAGAACACTCACGATCTGCTCTTCCAGAGGTCCTGAGTTTGCAGCAACCACATGGTGGCTCACAACCGTCAATAATGTGATCTGGTGCCCGCTTCTGGCATGCAGGTACATATGCAGATAGAGCACTCATATACATAAATTAAGTAAATAAATTTTAAGAAGGAGGAGGAGAAGCCGCCACTCTGTAGATGAGTTGTTGTTTTTTTTTCTTTTTTTTTTTTTTATTCCAAGCTGCCATCACTGTCTATCTTGCAAAGCAGAGAGAAGCAATGGGTTTGGGGAAGGGTGGAGTTAAAAAACAGGAGTTTTAGAAGTGAACGGTTATTTGGGAGAAAGGAAATCAGTGAACTGGGGTGTGAAGTAGATAGGGTGTGAACTGGATGGAGCTTGTGAGAAGAAACTGAGGGTGCCAAATTGCTAGCAACAACCATGGCGTGGAATGCTAAATAGCCCTTATAGTCTTATGGTAATGGAGAGCTTTCAAACCCTTTTGCCAGAGATAAGGATAATAAATGCTTCTAGCAACTAGGAACTTTCTGTAAATTTCTGAAGAAATGAGAATTTTCCTTGGGTAAAGAATCTTTTGGAGGGGCTTAACAGCTTAGAACAGCAAAAAAAGAGTGATGGCATTTGTTAGCATATTATTGCAAACAATGTGGACCAATAATATTTCCACTTACATCAGGGATGTGGATGTTACTTTGTCTTTTTTTTTTTTCATTTTTAAAAATCCAATTTATTTTATTGGGGTTTCTTATTTTGTTTTATTATTATTAATTAATTACACTTTATTCATTTTGTATCCCCCCATAAGCCTCTCCCTCCTCCCCTCCCGATCCCACCCTCCCTCCCCTTTCTGCATGCATGCCACTCCCCAAGTCCACTGATAGGGGAGGTTCTCCTTTCCTTTCTGATCTTAGTCTATCAGTTCTCATCAAAAGTGGCTGAATTGTCCTCTACTGTGGCCTGGTAAGGCTGCTCCCCCCTCAGGGGGACATGGTCAAAGAGCAGGCCAATTAGATTATGTCAGAGGCAATCTCTCTTCCCATTACTATGTAACCCACTTGGACACTAAACTGCCCTGGGCTACATCTGTGCAGGGGTTCTAGGTTATCTCCAGGAATAGTCCTTGGTTGGAGTATGAGTCTCTGGGAAGTTCCCTGTGTTCAAATTTTCTTGTTCTGTTGCTCTCCTTGTGGAGACCTTGTCCTCTCCAGCTCTTACTATTTCCCAGTTCTTACATAAAATTCCATTCACTCTGCCCAACAGTTGGCCATCAGGCTCAGCATCTGCTTTGATAGTCTGCAGGGCAAAGGCTTTCAGAGGCCCTCTGTAGCAGGTTCCTAGTTTGTTTCCTGTTTTCTTCTTCTGGCTTTCAGAATCCCTCTGTAGCAGGTTCCTAGATTGTTTCCTGTTTTCTTCTTCTTCTGATATCCATCCTCTTTGCCTTTCCGGATGGGGATGGGACATTATAGTTAGGGTCCTCTCTCTTGCTTAGTTTCTTTAGATGCAAAGGTTTTAGTGGGTTTGTCCTATGTTGTATGTCTATATGAGTGAGTATATACCATGTGTGTCTTTTTGCGTCTGGGACAACTCACTCAGGATGAACCTTTCCAGGTCCCACCATTTACCTGCAAATTTCATTATTTCCTTATTTTTAATTACTGAGTAATATTCCATTGTATAGATGTACCACAATTTCTGCATCCATTCTTCAGTTGAGGGGCATCTGGGCTGTTTCCAGCTTCTGGCTATTACAAATAAAGCTGCTACAAACATGGTTGAGCAAATGTCTTTTTGTGTACTTGAGCCTCTTTTGGATATATGCCTAGGAGAGGTATGGCTGGATCTTGAGGAAGTGCTATTCCTAGTTGTCTGAGAAAGTGCCAGATTGATTTCCAGAGTGGTTGTACAAGTTTACATTCCCACCAGCAGTGGAGGAGGGTTCCCCTTTCTCCATAACCTCTCCAGCATGTGTTGTCACTTGAGTTTTTCATCTTGGCCATTCTCATGGGACTAAGGTGAAATCTCAGGGTTGTTTTGATTTGCATTTCCCTAATGGCTAATGAGGTTGATCATTTCTTTAAGTGCTTCTCTGCCATTCGGTATTTCTCTACAGAGAATTCTCTGTTTAGCTCTGTTCCCCATTTTTTAAGTGGATTACTTGGTTTACTGCTTTTCAGCTTCTTTAGTTCTTTATATATACTGGATATTAGCCCTCTGTCAGATAAAGGGTTGGTGAAGATTCTTTCCCAATCTGTAGGTAGTCGCTTTGTTTTGATGACGGTGTCCTTTGCTTTGCAGAAGCTTTTCAGTTTCATGAGGTCCCATTTATTGATTGTTGCTCTTAGAGCCTGTGCTGTTGGTGTTCTGTTCAGGAAGTTTTCTCCTGTACCAATGAGATCTAGGGTATTCCCCAATTTTTCTTCTAACCAATTTAATGTGTCTGGTTTTATGTTGAGGTTTTTGATCCACTTGGACTTCAGTTTTGTGCAGGGTGATAAGTATGGATCTATTTTCATTTTTCTACAGGTAGACATCCAGTTAGACAAGCACCATTTGTTGAAGATGCTATCTTTTTTCCATTGTACAGTTTTGGCACCTTTGTCAAAGATCAGGTGTCCATAAGTGCGTGGGTTTATTTCTGGGTCCTCTGTTCGCTTCCATTGATCCACCAATCTGTTTCTATGCAAGTACCATGCAGTTTTTAAAACTGTTGCTCTATAGTACAACTTAAGATCAGGGATGGGGATACCTCCAGAAGATCTTTTATTGTAGAGGATTGTTTTAGCAATTCTGGGTTTCTTGTTATTCCATATGAAGTTGAGAATTTTTCTTTCCAGGTCTGTAAAGAATTGTGTTGGTAATTTGATGGGAATTGCATTGAATCTGTAGATTGCTTTTGGTAGGATGGCCATTTTTACTATGTTAATCCTGCCAAGCCATGAGCATGGGAGATCTTTCCATCTTCTCATATCTTCTTCTAATTCTTTCTTCAGAGACTTGAAAATTTTTTCATATAAGTCTTTGACTTCCTTGGTTAGGGTTACTCCGAGGCACTTTATGTCATTTGTGGCTATTGTGAAGGGTGTTCTTTCTCTAATTTCTTTCTCAGCCCTTTTGTCTTTTGTATACAGGAGGGCTACTGATTTTTTTGAGTTAATTTTGTATCCGGCCACTTTGCTGAAGGTGTTTATCAGCTGTAGGAGTTCCCTGGTAGAGTTTTTGGGGTCACTCACATATACTATCATATCATCTGCAAATAGTGATAATTTGACTTCTTCCTTTCCAATTTGTATCCACTTGATCTCCTTCAACTGTCTTATTGCTCTAGCAAGGACTTCTAGAACTATGTTGAAGAGATATGGAGAGAGTGGGTAGCCTTGTCTTGTCCCTGATTTCAGTGGGATTGCTTTAAGTTTCTCTCCATTCAGTTTGATGTTGGCTATAGGTTTGCTGTATATCGCCTTTACTATGTTTAGATATGTGCCTTGTATCCCTGATCTCTCCAATACTTTAAACATGAATGGATGTTGGATTTTGTCAAATGCTTTTCAGCATTAGGGAGATTATCATGTTGTTTTTTTCTTTCAGTTTGTTAATATGGTGGATCACATTGATGGATTTCCGTATATTGAACCACCCCTGCATACCTGGGATGAAGCCTCATTGGTCATAGTGGATAATATCTTTGATGTGTTCTTGGATTCGGTTTGCAAGTATTTTATTAAGTATTTTTGCATCAATGTTCATAAGGGAGTTGGCCTGAAGTTCTCTTTTTTTGTTGGGTCTTTGTGAGGTTTAGGTACCAAGGTGACTGTGGCTTCATAGAATGAGATTGGTAATGTTGCTTCTGTTTACATTATGTGGAATAGTTTGAAGAGAATTGGAGTTAGCTCTTTTTTGAATGTTTGGTAGAATTCTGCCCTGAAACCATCAGGTCCTGGGCTTTTTTTGGATGGGAGACTTTTGATGACTGCTTCTATTTCCTTGGGGGATATAGGACTATTGAATTGATTTACCTGGTCCTGATTTAGCTTTGGTAAGTGGAATCTATCAAGAAAATTGTCTACTTCCTTCACCTGTCTGATTGTACTTTCCTCTTTTTCTTTTAGTTCCTTCAACTCTGTTTCTATCACTTCATTCAGTGTTTTAAGCATTTCCTTTCTAAAGGCCATAAACTGTTTGGCTGCACCTTCCTCTATTTCTTTATGGATGGCAATATTCTGTTTGAGTTTATCTTCCTCTATGTCTTTATGAATCTTATTTGTTTCCTCTGTTATCATCTTCATGAGCATAGTTGTTAGGTCATCTTCTTGGATTTCAGTTATGGTGGGGTGTCCAGGGCTACTTGCCCCTGGGTAACTGGGTTCTGGAGATGCCATATTGCTCTGTCTTTTGTTGCTTGAGCTTTTATGCTGGCCTCTACCCATTGTGCTATCTTAGGTGTTTGGGGTTATTTTCTGGTGGTTCCTGGGGATCCTGTGGTGGAGAGAATCCCCTTTGCAGAACGCTGGTTTTTCCTGAAGGATGTCTTCTCAGCTTTTTGGGTATTGTCCCTGGATGGCTGGCATTTTTTCAGGAGTTGCTCACCTCAGGGATATAGACCTGAGTGGTAACTGTGGTCTTTGTTAGTCGAGAGGGTTCTCCTCTCACCCAGGGAAGTCCTGAGGGCAGCTGCCCTGTTTCTGGGTTTCTTGTTGTAAATTTAATGATCAGCTGCTGTGACCCAGTTGGACATCAGGCGCGCATCAACTGTTTGTGCCTGTGTCTGGAGCACAGCTGAGTGCTGGCGCCTCGGCCCCACTAGTCTGCTAGACTTTTTCTAGGGAAGGATTGGGTGATTTAGGTCAGTACAGTTTCCTTCCTTCCCTGTGGATTCTCTGGAGACACGGACTCCCAGTGTCTTTTTTTGCCCTGGTGCACACTGCTCAGTGTCTGCCAGCTGGCTGGCCGCAGAAACTGCCTGTGCCTGGAGCACAGCTGTGTGATGGCAGTTCAGTCTCTGCCAGCTGTCTGGTGCATAGAAACTGCCTGTTTCTGCCTTTGCGGCCTTTGGTCACCTGGGTGCCTCCCTCAGCTGAGTAATTTTCCGGGGACCTTTTCAGGTTGGGGGTGTTGGCTGAGTGCTCTGAGATCAGACCAGCCGTTTCCCTCCCTTGTGTGTTTGCACCAGACAGTGAAACTCATTCGCTGGTGCCCTGGTGCCCACAGTTCTATCTCAGGCGTCGAGTCAGGCGCACAGGCAGTCAGGGCTCAGTGCTGGAACCTGGGTCCCCGGCTCTGGCTCCGGGCTGGCTCCTGGGGTGCCCGTGGACCCTGAGTCTTTTCCAGGGGATGTCTGGGTGACCTAAGGCTGGTCCCAGTCGTTTCCTGTACCCTGGGGTTATCTCTCAACTGAAAATTTCAGTCTCTGATAGTGTGGTGCACACGGTTCAGTCTGGGACCATGACCAGAGACACTGGCTTGTGGCTCTGGGCTGGGTCTGGGGCTGGCAGATTTTAGTATTTTTTCTTTGTTCTGTATATTTACAGTTTTGATTATTATGTGGTGGGAGGATTTTCTTTTCTGGTCTAATTTATTGGGTGTTCTATAGGTCTCTTGTTATTCTTATTGGCCTCTCCTTTAAGTTGGGGAAATTTTCTTCAATGATTTTGTTGAAAATGTTTTCTAGGCCTTGGTGCAGGGAATCTTCTTTTTCCTCTATTCCTATTATTCTTAGGTTTTGTTTTTTTATGTTGTCTCGAATTTCTTGGACGGTCTGTGTCAGGAGTTTTTTAGATTTACCATTTTCTTTGACAGATACATCTATTTCTTCCATTGTATCTTCCACACCTGAGATTCTTTCTTCCATTTCTTGTAGCCTATTGGTTATGCTAACCTCTATAGTTCCTGCTTTCTTCCCTAAGTTCTTTCTCTCCACAATTTCTTCCATTTGTGTTTTTTTATTTTTTTATTTTTCCAATTCTATCTTCAGGTCTTGAGCTATTTTGTTGGTTTCCTTCCCCTGTCTGACTGTATTTTCATGTTTTTCCGTCAATTCCTTCAGCTGTTTGTTTGAACAATCCACTGTTTCTTTTATTTCATTCAGTGATTTAAGCATTTCCACTCTAAAGGCCACAGACTGTTTGGCTGCAGCTTCCTGTATTTCTTCACGGATAGCTATAATCTCCTTGTCTTTAATTTCCTCCATTTCTTTACGGATAGCCATGATCTGTTTGTTTTATCTTCCCCTAATTCTTTTTGTATTTTATTTGTTTCCTCTGTTATCTTCTTCATGAGCATAGATGTTAGGTCATCTCCTTGACTTTCAATTATGCTGGGGTGTCTAGGGCTATTTGCCCCTGGATAACTGGGTTCTGGAGATGCCATATTGCTCTGGCTTTTGTTGGTTAAACTTTTACGCTGTCCTCTATCCATTGGGCTATCTTAGTGTTTTGAATTTAGTTTCTGGTTGTTCCTGGACTCTTGTAGTGGAGAGAATCCCTTTGGCAGGAAGGTGGTTTTTCCTGAAGGAAGCCTTCCCAGCTTTTTGGGTATAGTCACTGGATGTCTGGTGTTTTTCAGGAGTTGCTATAGCTCACCTCAGGCATAGAGACCTGGGTAGTAACTGTGGTCCTGATTAGTCTAGAGGGCTCTCCTCTCACTGGAGAAGTCCTGGAGAAGTCCTGCCCTCCTTCTGGGTTTCTTGCTGTAAATTTAGTGATCAACTGCTGTAACTTGTGTGTCCCGTGGTTTGGTCGGTTTTGTTAGGGATAACTGGTCGCCCCTTGGAGCAGTATCTGGGGGTTGATCTCAGGGTTCCCGGTCTTTTGTAGGTCTGAGGTTGGGGCTCTGTGCCCCAGAACCCAAGAGGTAATCTGTGGCAGGTGAGTACTGCTCTGGTGTCTTGGGGCACACAGTTCTGCCTGTAAGATGTAGTTGGTACAATGCAGGCCTCTGGGCTGGCGGAGCGTGCGCCCACCTGCTAGTCTGCGGGAGCTGAGTTTCCAATCACTCTGTGCTCCCTGTTTGGGCCCCGATCTGTGATGGCTGGGTGTACTCACCTGTTTGCGATCTGCAGGCTGCTAGACTTTCCCTAGGTGACCCCAGCAGCATGGTTTCTTCCTTCCTTGTGGGGTCTTCTCTGGACAGGGGTTCCCAGTCCCTGTTGTACTGGGGTGCACAGCTTGTCTGTACCACTGAGCTGAGCGTGCAGCTCTCTGCGCGGCAGGAGCTCAGTTGGGTTGGAGGTGGGTACCCACCGTCCTAGAGACCTTCCCGGGAAAGACTGGGTGACCCACGATCAGACTGGCAACTTTGCTTTCCCGTGGGGTTTTCTTTCGACTGGGACTCCCAGTCTCAGGCACCCTTGTGCCCATGGATCAGCCTGGGAAAGTGATTAGGACACGCACGCTTGTGGCTCCAGCCCGGAGACACAAAGCCCGCGTTACCCGGGATTTCTTCCAGGTTCTGGCTGGGTAGCCGTGAATGGGCCCAACCGATTCCCACGCCTCCCCTCACCTGGGAAATGTAGTTTCAGGGCCTAGAGTTCAGTCTCCTGGTCACTGCACCGAAAGTGCTGTCCTGCTTCTCAGACGCGGTGTTCTCCCGGCGCCACCATCTTGGCTCCCAGTAGCTAGTTTTCTTGGGTTGTATTTTTCCTTCTAATCTGTAACACTGGATTTGTGTGTAGGTATTGTTGAAATTTGTTTTTGTCCTTGAATATCTTGTTTTCTCTGGCTATGAAGACCGAGACTTTTGCAGGGCATAGTAGCCTGGGCTGACATCTGTGTTCTCTTAGGGTCTGCATGATATCCATCCAGGCTTTTCTGGCTTTCATAGTCTCTGTTGAAAAGTCAGGTGTGATTCTGATGGGTTTGCTATTATATGTTCCTTGACCATTTTCCCTTGCAGCTTTTAGTTTTTTTTTTTGTTCTGTATACTTACTGTTTATGTATATTATGGCGGGAGGATTTTCTTTTCTGGTCTAATTTATTGGGTGTTCTGTAGGTCTCTTGTATTCTTATTGGCCTCTGCTTTAAGTTGGGAAAACTTTCTTCATTGATTTTGTTGAAAATGTTTTCTGGGCCTTGGTGCAGGGAATCTTCTTTTTCCTTTATTCCTATTATTCTTAGGTTTTGTCTTTTTATGTTGTCTTGGAATTCTTGGACAGTCTGTGTCAGGAATTTTTTAGATTTAACATTTTCTTTGACAGTTACATCTATTTCTTCCTTTGTATCTTCCACACCTGAGATTCTTTCTTCCATCTCTTGTCTATTGGTTATGCTAACCTCTGTATTTTCTGTTTTCTTCCCTAAGTTCTTTCTCTCCACAATTTCCTCCATTTTTGTTTTCTTTAATTTTTCCAATTCTATCTTCAGTTCTTGAGCTGTTTTGTTGATTTCCTTCACCTGTATGACTGTATTTTCCTGTTTTTCCTTCAATTCCTTCAGCTGTTTGTTTGAACAATCCTTTCTTTCTTTTATTTCTTTCAGTGATTTAAGCATATTCTCTCTAAAGGTCATAAACTGTTTGGCTGCAAGTTCCTCTATTTCTTTACGGGTTGACATAATCTGTTTGAGTTTATCTTCCTCTACTTATTTATGCATTTTATTTGTTTCCTCTGTTATACTCTTCAAGAGCATAGATGTTAGGTCACCTTCTTGAATTTCAATTATGCTGGGGTGTCCAGGGCTACGTGCCCCTGGATAACTGGGTTATGGAGATGCCATATTGCTCTGTCTTTTGTTGGTTTAGCTTTTATGCTTGGCCCTACCCATTGGGCTATCTTAAGTGTTTGGAGTTAGTTTCTGGTGGTTCCTGGGATCTTGTGGTGGAGAGAAACCCCTTGGAACAAGATGGTATTTCCTAAAGGAAGCCTTCTCAGCTTTTTGGGTATAGTCACTAGATGGTCAGTGTTTTTCAGTGGTTGCTGCTGCTCACCTTAGGCATAGAGACCTGGGTGGTAACTGTGGTCCTTGTTAGTTGAGAGGGCTCTCCTCTCACCCACAGAAGTCCTGAAGACAGCTACCCTTCTTCTAAGTTTCTTGCTGTAAATTTAGTGATCTGCTGCTGTTACCTGCGTGTCTTATGGTTTGGTCAGGTTTGTTAGAGGTAACTGGTTGCCCCTTGGAGCAGTATCTGGGGGTTGATCTTGGGGATTCCGGGTGTCTGTAGGTCTGAGACTGGGGCTATGTGCCCCAGTACCCAAGTTGTAATCTGTGGTAAGTGTGTACCACTCTCCTGGTAATAGCAGGCTATTTGGCACACAGTAGTTTCCTTGGGTTGGGCAAGTCTGTGGGCCCTTTTCCAGGGATATACTGGATGGCCTAAGTCAGTCCCCTTTGCTTCGTTCCCTGTGAGGATTTCTCCCAACAGTGACTCCCAGTCTCTGGTGCCCTGGGGCGCAATGCTCTTTCTGTGTCGAAGAGCTGGGCATGCAGCAACTGTCTGTGCCCTCAGCTGGAGCCCAGTTCAGTGATGGCAGCTTGTTCCTGCCAGTCTATAAGACTTTTTCCAGTGAAAGACTGGGTGACCCAAGTCAGTACCATTTTCTTCCTTTCCTGTGTGGTTTTCTGGCAACTGGGGCTCCCAGTCTCTGGTGTTTTTTGTGCCCACCGATCAGCCAGGGAAGTGATCAGGACAAACAGGCATGTGGCTCTGGTCTGGTGACCTAGTGCCTGTGGGACCCAAGATCTTTTCTGGGTTGATGTGAGCATGGACCACAGTGGGGGTTTCCTCTCTCCTGGGAAACATGATTGCTGTTGTTTTAAGGCCCAGAGTTCAGTCTCTTGGTCGCTGTACAGAAAATGTTGTCCTGCTCCTCAGACACAGTGTTCTCCTGGTGCTGCCATCTTGTCCCGCCAGCTAGTGAAATGTTTTTTTTTCTTTATTAATTACACTTTATTCACTTTGTATCCCCCCTGTGGTTCTCTCCCTCCTCCCGTCCCAATCCCTCCCTTTCTCCACCCGCTGCATGTATGCCCCTCCCCATGTCCACAGATAGGGGAGGTCTTCTTTTCCTTCCTTCTGATCCTAGTCAATTAGGTCTCATCAGGAGTGGCTGCAGTGTCTTTTTCTGTGGCCTGGTAGTGCTGCTTCCTCCTCAGAAGGAGGTAATTAAAGAGCAGGCCAATCAGCTCATGTCAGAGACAGTCCTTCTTCCCATCACTATGTAACCCACTTGGATACTGAACTGTCATGGGCTACCTCTGTGCAGGGGTCTTAGGTTATCTCCATGCATAGTCCTTGGTTGGAATATCAGTCTCAGGAAAGACCCCTGTGCTCAGATTTTTTGGTTCTGTTGCTCTCCTTGTGGAGTTCCTGTCCTCTCCAGATTTAATGTTTCCCACTTCTTTCCTAAGATTCCCTGCGCTCTGTCTAAAGGTTGCCTATAAGTCTCAGCATCTACATTGATAGTCTGCAGGATAGAGCCTTTCAGAGGTCCTCTGTGTCAGGCTCCTGACTTGTTCCCTCTTTTCTCCTTCTGATGTCCAGCCTCTTTGCCTTTCTGGACAGGGATTGAGCATTTGATTAGTTTCTTTTTTTTTTTTTTTGTATGAGATTTTTTTTTCAATGCAGTTTATTCAGGAACCTTGAACAATCATCGGACCCTGGGGAAAGCCGGCCCACTTTAAATAGCCTCTGGGTAGCCAACCTCAGCATGCCACGTGGGCAATGCAGATAGGTCCACATACATGGAAGCAAGCCAGATCCTCGGCCTTAGCCAAATGTGGAGTTGTTCTTGACAGAGAGCACTCACCATCGGGAAGGTGGAAGGCGGAAACCAGCTCCATCTTTCAGGCGTGGCATTACGCAGCTCTCTACAGTTCCCCCTTTTTGTTTTAGACGCATCAGGCAAGAGTAGAGGTCTGATCTCTAATATTAGAAATAAATTGGGACTTTGTACTGATGTTCATTTAGGTGTCATCCACCCAAAGACCATCAGACCCGTCCGATACCTTTTTCTCAGAGGTGGGACCTGGGGCATCAACCGCATGCAATCAGACATGCTCTTCTCTGGGTCGAAAGCGGCTGACCCTGAGTGCAGTGCTTAGCCTTGCATCCTGAGTGTAACATTTTGGCTTTTTATGGTAGCCAACCATGCTTGGGGAGACTGTCCTGCTTCAATGGCTATAAAGGCCTGAATGGTCATGGCTGCTTTACGCTGTTGTGAAACTCTAATCTTGCATATATACCACAGGCAAACCAAGGTGACCAACATCAGAAGGCCTGCTAATGCTCCCATGCCCACCCATTCCTTCAGATGATTCATGGCTACAGCAATCCATGATAATCCTGTGGCTAGTCCTGTGTCCACTCTGGTAGAATTTACCATGATAATGGCCACTCTCAGCTGCTTGATTAGGTTCTTTAGGTGTACAGATTTTAGTAGGTTTATCCTATATTATATGTCTATATGAGTGAGTATACACCGTGTGTATCTTTCTGCTTCTTGGGAAAGCTCACTCAGGATGATGTTTTCCAGATCCCAACCATTTACCTGCAAATTTCATTATTTCCTTGTTTTTTATTGCTGAGTAACATTCCGTTGTGTAGATATACCATAATTTGTGCATCCATTCTTCAGTTGAGGGGCATCTGGGCTGTTTCTAGCTTCTGGCTATTACAAATAAGGCTGCTACAAAAATGGGTGAGCAAATGTCCTTATTGTGTACTTGAGCCTCTTTTGGATATATGCCTAGGAGAGGTATGGCTGGATCTTGAGGAAGTGCTATTCCTAGTTGTCTGAGAAAGTGCCAGATTGATTTCCAGAGTGGTTTTACAAGTTTACATTTCCACCAGCAGTGGAGGAGGGTTCCATTTTCTCCACAACCTCTCCAGCATGTGATGTCACTTGAGTTTTTCTTTTTTTTTTTTTTTTTGAAGTTTATTTATTTTTTTAATTTTATTTTTCTTTTTAGTTACATTTTGTTAACTCTGTGTCCCCACTGTATCCTGCTGCCCCATTCCCTCCCCAAACCCACACTCCCTCCCTGGTCTCCTCCCTGCCCCTTTCCAAGTCCACTGATAGGGAAGGACCTCCTCCCCTTTCATTTGACCCTGTTTTATCAGGGATCCTCAGGGCTGGCTGTAGAGTCCTCCTCTGTGACCTAACAGGACTGCTCCTCCCCTGGGAGGAGGTCAAGGAGCCTGACCTTGAGATCCTGTTAGAAATAGTCCTTGTTCCCCTTACTTTGGAAAACTATTTGGTTACTGAGCTACCACGGGCCACATCCGAGCAGAAGTTCTAGGTTATATCCATAGATTGTCCTTGGTTGAGTGTCAGTCTCAGAAAAGAACCTGTGCCCGGATATATTTGGTCCTTGTAGAGCTCCTATCCTTTCCGTATCATACTAACACCCCTTTTTTCATATGATTCCCTGCACTCTGCCGAGGGTTTGGTTATGAGTCTTAGTGTCTGCTTTGAAACACTGCTAGGTAGAGTCTTTCAAATGCCTTTTGCGGTAGATTCCTGTCATACGTTAAATGCACATCCCATTTGTCTTTCTAAATGAGGATTGATCATCTTCGCCCGTGTCCACTTTCTTGATTATCTTCTTTAGGTGTGTAGATTTCATTATGTTTATCATATCTTGTAGGTCTATATAAGCGAGTATATACCATGTTTGTCTTTCTCCTTCTGGGATACTTCACTCAGAATGATCTTTTCTAGATCCCACCACTTGCCTACAAATTTCATGATTTCCTCCTTTTTGATTGCTGAGTAGCATTCCATTGTGTAAAAATACCACAGTTTCTGTATCCATTCCTTCATTGATGGACATCTGGGTTGTTTCCAAGTCCTGGCTATTACAAATAAAGCTGCTACAAACATGGTTGAACAAATGTCCTTGTTGTGTACTTGAGCAAATTTAGGGTTTATACCTAGCAGTGGTATAGCTGGGTCTACTCCTAATTGCCTGAGAAAGCACCAGATTGACTTCCAAAGTGGTTGTATCAGTTTACATTCCCACCAGCAATGGAGGAGGGTTCCCCTTTCTCCACAACCTCTCCAGCATGTGTTATCACTTGAGTTTTTCATCTTGGCCATTCTGATGGGGGTATAAGGTGAAATCTCAGGGTCATTTTGATTTGCATTTCCCTAATGGCTAATGAGGTTGAGCATTTCTTTAAGTGTTTCTCTGCCATTCGATGTTCCTCTTTCAAGAATTCTCTGTTTAGTTCTGTTCCCCATTTTTTAATGGGATTACTTGGTTTGTTGCTTTTCTGCTTCTTTAGTTCTTTATATATACTGGATATTAGCCCTCTGTCAGATAAAAGGTTGGTGAAGATTCTTTCCCAATCTGTAGGCAGTCATTTTGTTTTGATGACAGTGTCCTTTGCTTACAGAAGCTTTTCAGTTTCATGAGGTCCCATTTATTGATTGTTGCTCTTAGAGCCTGTGCTGTTGGTGTCCTATTCAGGAAGTTGTCTCCTGTGCCAATGAGTTCTAGGCTGTTCCCCACTTTTTTTTCCAATTGGTTTAGATTATCTGGTTTTATGTTGAGGTCCTTGATCCACCTTGACTTTAGTTTTGTGCAGGGTGATAAATATGGATCTATTTTCATTTTTCTGCATGTAGACATCCAGTTGGTCCAGCACCATTTGTTGAAGATGCTGTCTTTTTTCCATTGAATGCGTTTGGCTTCTTTGTCAAATATGGAGTATTCATAGGTGTGTGGGTTTATTTCTGGGTCTTCTATGCGGTTCCATTGATCCCCCTTTCTGTTTCTATGCCAATACCATACAGTTTTTATTACTGTTACCCTGTAGTACAGCTTGAGATCAGGAATGGAGATACCTCCAGATGATCTGTTGTTGTACAAGATCATTTTGGAGATTCTGGGTTTTTTGTTTCTCCATATGAAGCTGAGAATCTTTTTTTCAAGGTCTGTAAAGAATTGAGTTGGTATTTTGATGGGAATTGCATTGAATCTGTAGATTGCTTTTGACAGTATGGCCATTTTCACAATGTTAATCCTACCAATCCATGAGCACGGGAGATCTTTCCATCTTCTGATATCTTCTTCGATTACTTTCTTCAGAGACTTGAAGTTTTTCTCAAACAGGTCTTTCACTTGCTTGGTTAGAGTCACACCACGGTACTTTATGTTATTAATGGCTATTGTGAAAGGTGTTGTTTCCCTAATTTCTTTCTCAGCCTTTTTGTCTTTGGTATACAGGAGGGCTTCTGATTTTTTTTAGTTGATTTTGAATCCTGCCACTTTGCTGAAGGTGTTTATCAGCTGAAGGAGTTCTCCGGTTGAACTTTTGGGGTTGCTCATGTATACTATCATATCATCTGCAAGTAGTGACATTTTGACCTCTTCCTTTCTGATTTGTATCCTCTTGATCTCCTTTAGTTGTCTTATTACTCTGGTTAGGACTTCAAGTACTATGTTGAAGAGATATGGAGACAATGGGCAGCCTTGTCTTGTCCCTGATTTCAGTGGGATTGATTTAAGTTCCTCTCCATTGAGTTTGATGTTGGCTACAGGCTTGCTGTATATTGCCTTTACTATGTTTAGATATGTGTCTTTCATGTGTTTGAATTTGGATTCCTGTCTCTCTACGATGGCCTCTATTTCTTTGTTCATTTCCTTTTTATATGCCACTAATTTTTGCTCTACTTGTGTATCTATTTGTATGGCTATGTTTGCCTGTGTTTCTTTAAAAATTTTGTCTATTTCTTCTTTCTTTGCCTCCAATTGACTGGCCAGCTCTTTGAAAGACTTGTTCATTTCCTCCTGAGCCTCAAATAATTGGGCTAGCATGGCTTTAAAATCATTTTCCTGTGCTTCTGCTGAATTGGAGTATCCATCGATTTTGGGGTTTGCTGGTGAAGTCATGATGTCCTGATTTATGTTGGAAGTGTTCTTTCGCCTACCCCTGGCCATTGGCTTATCTGAAACCTTCCCTGTTTGTTTTTGGATTCTGCAGATCAGACTGATACTGTCTCTCTCTGGCATCTGGAGAGTTCTTCAGGAAGCTAAGAACTCTCAGCGTGTGCTGAGGATTAGCTGTACCTGTGGGAGAAAAGTACGCAGGCGCAAACGGGGCAAATGCAAGCGTGCGCACGCGTGTGTGTGTAAGTGTGTGTGGACGTGTGTCTTGAGGGACAGAGTGATGGCTAATGTTGAACCCTTGAGTGTGTGGGAGGGGCTCTGCACTGTATATGTCGAAGGCGCTAGTGATGATCGCAGCGCAATTTCTGGCATTAACTGCCTTAACTCCTCAATTAGACCCACAGAGCAGGAAATTCAGTGTCCCTACTGCCCCTCTGTTTCCCAAAGTGGGTATGTGGGTAGGAGGGGATTTGATGCCTGGCTTCTGTTTTAGAAGGACCCAGGATCTGGGGATCTGCAGATTCTCAAGGGTGCACTCACTTACAGGCAGGTCACTTGGCAGAGATGGTGGTATCCAGGCTCTCTGCTCTCTGGTTTGGCCCTGCTTCTTTGATGTGCTCTGCCAGTTCTGTGCTGCTGTCACTGCCAGGTTCTGAGGTCTTGCTCCAGCTGGAGATTTCAGGGTGGTCACATCAGCAGGGATGGGGAAATCAGGCTCTCTGTTCTCTGGTTTGGCCCTGGTTAGTCTTAAACTGGAGGGCTGTTGTGCCCCGCTAGCTCAGTGCTGCTCAGCTGCCAAGCCCCGCTGTAACTGGAGACTGGGTCGCTAGTCCCGATGCTTTCTGGGAAGTCCTGGGGTCTCTTCACTGTGCTCTCCAAGCTTGGGAGGCCCAGCACCTGGTGTGTCTAGGCTGTATGGCGTTTCTGCCTGGTTTTGGTGAGTATATAGTGTATGCTCTGTCACTGTGGGATTGGGTGGGCCGTACCATCAGTGATGGCGATCTTGCGGAGCTAGTATGGCGTCTAGCAGACTAAGGCCCTGGGAGGATGGTGCAGCCGCCGCATAAATCTGGGACTCTGGGACATGTACTGCTGGCTTATTCCTGCCACTAAAGTGCTTGGGACTCCGCCTTAGCGACTGTATACCCCAGGCAATTAGGTCTGTGCTGAGAAAGATGAGTCAGCTGTGCTGCTGTGCCGAGGAGGAGGGTGGTCTGGGGGAGGGGAGTGCCACGAGATCAAAGGATCGTTTCTCTTCTTCCCCAAACAAGTCCCCAGGTGACCCAAGACCAAAGTTTTCACCTCCTGCGATGTTCCCTGTTGTTAAGAAAGCCTCACCTATGTTTTCCTGGGTTAGAGGTCCTTCTGTTCACCAACTCAGAAGTTCAGGTATTCCACTGCTCAGAAACTGTGTGTGCTAGTCGCCATCTTGGCTCCGCCCCCCCCGACATATTGATATTTTTACTAGCATATAGACTATATGTTGAAACACCTAGAGGTTGTAGGGATCCACAGTCCAATTCAAGTTTTGATTTATATCTTGTTCATCTTATTTTTTAAAGTCAAACTCAAAGCACACATCTTTAAAAGTAAGATCTGGCTACAAATCCAAATAATAAACCTGCTGGCCCACTTGATGACTCATGTGCTCTACAGCTTATTATCACTTACATATGTGTTATGTAATGCTCAGTTTTACTTCTTTACACAGCACAGTGTGACTTTTACAGTCGACTTTTTTGTTGCAGACTATTCCATGATGGTTCATTGTTTAAACTATGAATTTTAATCATTTATTTATTTATTTTAAATAACCATTGGTATTACTTTATCTAGAGCCCATTTTCCAGATTCTTAGAGCTTTCATAATCCAACGTGATCCAATTCCTACTTATTCTAAATCATCCCATTCTCCTCATTCTTCTTGCCAGAATCACTCACCCAACACCTTCTCTTCCTAAGCAATTACTGAGTTATTTGCTATGAATCTCTCTCTCTCTCTCTCTCTCTGTTTGTACATATATATCCCACTCTGTATGATTGACTCAATTCAAATGGTCTCTAAATTCTGTAGCTTTGCAGTGCATCAATTTCAGAAACGGCTCTTTTCACAGGGGTGGCTACTCACTTAGCATTATCCAAATACCAAATATATCTCTGACTTAGAGGTAGAGAACCGTAGGGTATGGTGCTCCTTAACAGTGCACAGTTCCGTTGCTGGCCCTTGTGTCATAATAATGTACATGGCGTCTTCCAGGCAGCTTAACTGCAATGGGCACCCCAAGGCAGGGTTTAGGCCAGCACTTTGGGCAAGCACTTGTGACAAGCAAGGGGTTTAGTTTCCTTTCTTCCTGTACTTATAGGCTGAGTCACATTTGATTCGTGACCTTTGTTAGAGACATTGTTTCTTTGTTTAATTTCTGTTTTATTTCCTGTCCTTTGTTGAGAGTGAGGTGTTGAAGACTCCCACTATTAATGTGTGGGGATCTATGTGTGGTTTAAGTTTTATCAATGTTTCTTTTACAAATGTGGTGCCCTTGTATTTGGGGCATAGATGTTCAGGATTGTGATGTCTTCCTGGTGGAATTTTCCCTTGATGAAAATGAACTGTCCTTCCCCATCTGTTTTTATTAATTTTGGTTGAAGGTCTATTTTATCAGATATTTGAATGCTTGCTTCTTGGGTCCATTTGCTTTGTTTTTATCTTCCACTAGGTCTTTACGCATTTTATTTGTTTCCTCTGTTATCCTTTTCATGAGCATAGATGTTAGGCCGTCATCTTGACTTTCAGTTATGCTGGGGTGTCCAGGGCTACTTGCCCCTGGATACCTGGGTTCTGGAGATACCATATTGCTCTGTCTTTTGTTGGTTGAGCTTTAATGCTGGCTTCTACCCATTGGGCTATCTTAGTTTTTGGGTGGTAGTTTCTGGTGTTCCTGGAATCCTGTGGTGGAGGGAATCCCCTTCGCAGGAAAGGGAAGCCTCCTCAGCTTTTTGGGTTTGGTCAGTGTATGGCCGGTGTTTTTCAGGAGTTGCTACAGCTCACCTCAGGCGTTCAGACCTGAGTGGTAACTGTGGTCCTTGTGAGTCAAGAGGGCTCTCCTCTCACCCGCAGAAGTCCTGGAGACAGCTGCCCTGCTTCTGGGTTTCCTGCTGTAATTTAGTGAGCTGCTGCTATAAACTGGGTGCCCCGTGGTTTGGTCAGTTTTGTTAGGGATAACTGGTTGCCCCTTGGAGCAGTATCTGGGGGTTGATCTCGGGAATCCCAGGCTTCTGTAGGTCTGAGGTTGGGGATCTGTGCCCCAGTACCCAAGATGATGGGGTACTTGGGTACCCCATTAACATCTTAGAAACTAACTTGAATTCCACCTTCTACTTAGGACAAGCCTTAGTTTCAAACTGGAAGTGTGATACTCTGTCTTTAAGTTGCAGCACAGTCTTCTGTCTTCTCTTTGCTGTGCATATCTACACTTTATTTGTGGACTTAACCAAGCACAGAAAACATTACAGGTCACTGGTGGGTATTTATGTAATTGTGTAGAGTAACAATTTATTTGAAAATGGATCTCCTTTCACTTAAGCTTCTGTGAATTATTTTATTTTATTTTTTCCCTTAAGGTATATAATATGCTTTGCTTTTATTTCTTGAATTACTTTATTTTATTTTTTTAATATTAGTTACAGTTTATTAATTTGGTATCCCAGCAGTAGCCTCGTCCCTCATTCCCTCCCAACCCCACCCTCCCTCCTCTTCTCCTCCCTGCCCCTTTCCAAGTCCACTGATAGAGAGGAGGTCTCCTCTCCATCCATCTGAACCTAGCTTATCAGGTTTCTTCAGGACTTCTTGCAGTGTCCACCTCTGTGTCCTAGCAAGGCTGCTCCTCCCTTTGTAGAGGGTATGGGTGGAGGGGAGGTCAGAGAGCCCGCTATTGAGTTCATGTCAGAAATAGTCCCTGTTCCCCTTACTAGGGTACCCACTTGGGTACTGAGCTACCATGGGCTACATCCGAGCAGGGTTTCTAGGTTATATCCATACGTGGTCCTTGGTTGGAGATAGAGTCACATAAAAGCCCCTGGTGCCCAGATATATTAGGTCCTTGGGGAGCTCCTGTCCTCTCCACATCATCCCCCTTCTTTCACATGATTTCCTGCACTCTAGGAAGTTTTCTTTATGAGGCTCAGCATCTGCTTTGATATACTGCTAGATAGAGTCTTTTATATGTATAAATATAGATATATTTATAAATATGTGTGTGTGTGTGTGTGTGTGTATGCAAGCATATATGTTACATTGTGTAGACAATTCAACTGGTCTTCCTTTAGGATTGTTCAGGGTCCTGAAAATGACCTATGTCAGTATCTGTATCCTATGACATCATCTGGGCCAGATACACTGTCCTGCCCCCCATTACTCACTGTTGTTTGTTCTCTCCCTCTCTGCTCTGTCCCCTCTCTTTGTCAGGGTTCCCCCTCCCCGCACCATCACCTTCTTTCTCCCCTTCCCTCCATCTCCATCCAAGAAACCTCTTTCATATGAGATCAGTTGTGTGCATGGCATTTTTACAAAAACACTTAAGTATGAATACACACATCTATGTATGCATACAACAGATGTATATGTAGGTGATGTAAATTAAATTAAATTAAATTCTCAAATAATGGGTGAGAATACGTCCCAACTTGGCACATCTTATCACCAAATGAAGTTTCGAATATCTTGCCTGGGTTACATGTAATTGAGTTGTTGGTCAAAGCTGTTTCATGGATATCCCCCCAAACCTGAGACTATTTCCAATAAAAAGGTTTGTCTTAATGACCTGAAAAGCACAGCCCCATTGCTAAAGACAAACCTACCCAACTCTTTAACTATGGAGAAATAGAGCTGGCACCTGTATAAAACCGTCCTTCTTATGTGTTCATGCCTTTGTGGTACAGGCAGGTACTCGGCATGCTACCAGAGCACAAAGGGAAACACCAATCCAGCCACAAAGACTTTAATCTACAACACTGTTCTTCTGCCTACAATATATGCTATGGCAATGGTGTCACAAATCTGTGGTATGAACTAGCCAATATATGATATGACTTACATCCCCCTCCGTGAGACATGAGCCTCCTCTGACACTGCTTGGGGTACCAAGAACTTGAGACCAAATAGCCCAGTGACCTGGGTAAAGGCAAATACTAGCAGCTGCCACCCTGAGTCTGCTTTCCCCCAGGCAGCCTTGTGCACAGGGCCGGACTGTAGGGAATGAAGCTCAGCCTGGGTTAGGCAGGATCTCAGTAGGCACAAGGGGGGCAAGAGAAACAGCCTTCTGAGAGACAGTTTTCAATGAAACAGCTCTCAGGACAGGATTTTCAGGGTCTGGGCATGTCTCAACCTCACTCCAGCTCTGGACCCCACACTCTAACCCCCGTAGCACCATTGCACAGCTTAGTAGTCTCACAACCGCTGTGAAAAAGAAATTAAAGGTAGCAGTAACATTTCTGCTAAAGACATTTGCTGGGCTTATGTGGCCTTGTTCAGTCACCAAAGCTTCCTCCTGAAGCAATGGGGAAAAAAGTACAGGGACCCACTGACAGACATTATGCAGAGAGAATCTTTGGGACAGTGAGCCCTCGATGGGATGTCTCGATCAAATGCTTCAATCCAGGGCTCAAGGAACGTCATGGAGGAGGAGGTAGAGAGATTGTAAGAGCAAAAGGAGATAGAGGACAGAGAAAACCAGGTCCTCCCGAGCAAAGCACATGTGAACTCACAGACTGAGGCAGCAGATACAAGGCCTTCACTAGGTCATGAGTGGGTCTCTGATTCTTGTGCCTTCTCTTGGGCTCTTTTCTTTCTGTTACCATTTTAATTTTATCTTATACTTTATATATCTCAGAAGCCTGTTGTTTTCTTAAGAGAAAGAGAAAGGGAGAGGATCCAGAAGGCAGAGGAGGTGGAGAGGAAGTGGGAGGTGGAGAGAGAGGAGATACCATAATCAGGATATATTAAGTGAGAAGAAAAACCCTTCTTTTCAATAAATGAAGCAAACAACAAACAAACAAAAAACCAAAACCCCACCAATGAAACAGAAACAAACCTAATCATTCTCTCTGCACTACAGTAAATTTGAATTTTTCCTGACCTCTCTGCATCTCTCATCTTTATTTGTTTATTATTCTTTTAATGTTTTTTAAAGATTTTATTTATTATTATTCTTATTAATTTTTTACGTATGCGTGCCCTGCATGTACACCCACAAGCCAGAAGAGGGCATCAGACTGCAGTAATAGATGGCTGTGAGCTCAGGACCCCTGCCTGGAAGAGCAGACAGTGCTCTTAACCACGGAGCTATCTCTCACTTTTAATTACGTGTTCAGGATTTCACTGTGCAATAACACACCAATAGTTTGTTTTTCATTTCGTGTCTTCAGTGTACCAGTCAATAGTCTCCCCTCGCATCGTGGCAGGCTTACATCTTCTCAGCTTCTCTTTTAAAGGTGCAAGTCATATTTAAGAAGCCATTCTGACGCCCATAGCTGTTTTCTGTTTAAAAGATGAGGAAACGCGGTCTCTTATGCGGTATAACGTATTATTACTGGGGAGTAGTGGAAAATCCCACAGCACTGACAAGTGACGACGACGAAGAGCTTAAACCTTCAAGGCATGTTCTATGTTCTGTTCAGCTGTAATGTTCTCTTGCCTTCCTGCACTGTAAGCATTTTCCAGCAGATTTCCCTTTAATTTCATGTGACGCTTCCAGGAGGAGCATTCACCCTTTCTGTTTGTTGCTGCATTGTCTCAGAGAGCTCAGGCTTGGAAACCGGACGGCATTCACTCCGCCTTCCTCTTGCATATTCATTTCTGGCATCTGACTACGTCATAAATGATTCGTGACTGGGCGTGGACCACGTTTCTCTCTTCCGGCTGGGCAGGCACCATCTTGTTTCCTGGCCCAGGAGAAGGACGTGCCCGTTGTGTGGAAGGTGCTCCTCAACCCGCTGCTGGCCGGGGACCTCAAAGTGGAGGCAGCAACGGTTTGGAGCCGAGTCTCCGGGAAGAGGAAGGACTAAGAGAGTGGCAGGGACCGCAGTCAGGCGCCAGCATTGGTAACAGTCTGTACCTCGGTCGGTCGTAGAGGCCTCGGGAGCCCTTGGGCGGACCAGGGCACAGACAGTTGAGCTTTCGCCTTTGGAGCTAATTAGAAAGTAGGGAAGCAGAGCCATTTGCATAGCACAGTTCCATTTCCTTATCCTGGTATTAGTGTCTGCGGACTGGAGGTGGTCCTGTCCTTTTTTTTCTTTTTTCTTTCTTCTCTCTCTTTCTTTCTTTCTTTCTTCCTTTCCTTCCTTCCTTCCTTCCTTCCTTCCTTCCTTCCTTCCTTCCTTCTTTCTTTCCCTTCCTCTGTGCCTCCCTCCGTCCGTCCCTCCCTCCCTCCATCCATCCGTCTCTCCCTCCGTCTGTCCGTCCCTCCCTCCGTCCGTCCCTCCCTCCCTCCCTCCCTCCGTCCCTCCCTACCTTCCTTTTCTTTTTCAGCTTTTTGCCCGTACATAGAATCTGGGGCCTCGGATAGTCAAACTAAAACACAGTCTTTCAAACAGTCTTAGGCTTCACTTTCACAACTTCATCCTGCACAAGACTTAGTATTTTATAAAATGTGCCTTGTTGTTTTGGGTATCTAGTGCACCGGTATCAGATGCTCCTCTAAAGGCCAGAAATGTGTTTGGTCACCTGAGAAGAACTGGTTGTGACATTCCAGCCTCATTTACCTTAAGTGGTAAAGTTAATTTAATTCGGGTGGAAATAAACCCAAAAGTCCGGAACTCTGCGTTGTGTTCCTGCATTCTGAAAGAGGTCAGATGCCTGCACAGTCCGTTTGGCACTCAGTTGCCCTAGGAGTTGCTCAATTTTTTTCCTTCAGAAACAATTCCTGGATTCCCCTGGAAGCTCTAGAAAGGAGAAGGGAATCAGGTGGGCTTGAATCACTGTCCAAGTCACCTACCCAACAGATCCAGCCTAACAGTTTCAGTAAGATTCCTTTTGCACCTATTTAGAGAGCTAGAGTCTACATGTGACTCTGGAGAGAGTCCTCAGAGCAGATGTTTTATGTAAGTGCACAATTAGACCCAGCATCTGGCTTTTACTATCTTATTTGTCTCTCGTGATCACCCGGCCTTAAAACTGCACATTGTATTGAAGAAATGTGGTGCATGTACTTTTTGTGGAATAGCCTCCAGTTTTAAAGGTCTCAGCACCCTCTTCAGGTTACCCTTAGTACCTTCCTGATAAAACTACTAAAGATTAAAGACACAAAATAGAAACTGTGGGCATTTAGAGCCAACCTATTACAAAAAAATTGTGCCAGAGCCTTAGAAATTCTTAACGTTCCCTTGAAAGTGTGCATTGGCCTCATGAACTTTCCTGGGGCCGCTAACTGACCTCTACTCTCAAAAGTGGGATTCAGTTTTATTGTTTGGAGAAGCCCAGGCAGAATTCAGGTGTAACCAGTGTCTACGCACTGGATTTTTTGGAATGTGAACTGTCAGAATATCTACTGCTTAGATGCTGGCCGTTTGGCCTACGGTATCTCTTAAGATAGCAGTGCTGGTGTCAACCTCTATGAAAGGATACCAGCAGAAAGTCCCTGCCACACATGTACCTCAGCTGTGATATGTTTCCTGTTTCTTCAGATGTCCGGGAGTCACAAGAGTGTCTGGGCCAGACTCTAAGCTGGATTCTAATTGGTCTCCTGCCTATTCTACTTTGTGTGAAATACCCCCAGGGCCAACCAAGGTGAGTATGTGGCTCCTGTCAAGATGGAAACAAGAGGAGGGAGTGGTAAAGCACCACTGTCTTTTCATATATCTTAAGTTCCATTACCATTTTATCTCCGCTGGAACTCTGTGCTCGTCTTCAGGCAATGTCGAAAAACAAGGAAATGGACATAGATGAAAGCCTTTACTCTCGTCAGCTGTGAGTGGTGTCCAGGATGGGAAGTGGAGATTGGGAGGAGGCACAGAGTGGGCCAAACTGTAACCTAGAGTTCTTTGTTGACAGGTATGTGCTAGGTCATGAGGCGATGAAGCATCTCCAGGCTTCCAGTGTGCTGATATCAGGCCTGCAGGGCCTGGGTGTGGAAATTGCCAAAAATATCATCCTTGGTGGGGTTAAGGCTGTCACTCTCCATGACCAGGGTACTGCCCAGTGGGCTGATCTGTCTTCCCAGGTATCTCTTTTTGTTTCTCCTTGCCTAGGCGCCAGCATGTGCACTGCATATGTTTCAGTCCTATCTTTCCACACCGACTTTATAGTTCTACCTGCGTGAAGAAGATATTGGCAAAAACCGAGCTGAGATATCCCAGCCGCGCCTTGCCGAACTCAACAGTTACGTGCCTGTGCACGCCTACACTGGACCCTTAAATGGGAGCTTCCTTACTGGTTTTCAGGTACCCTCCTGCCTCCTGCCTTATTCTTTCATCTTTGCTGTCATTTCGGCTGTGGCAGTATGACTGGTTTTTTGTCCTGGAAAATGAGGTGGGGTAGGTGGCACTTAGAGCTCCCCAGAGGGGCAGATTCTTTTGTAGAAGGGGGCTGTGTTACAGTGACATCTGAAGCACAGCACCTGCATACATAATTCCCGAGCCCTTGTAAGAGCGTGAGTCTCTTGGTCTTTACAGGTGGTGGTTCTTACCAGTGCTCCTTTGGAATATCAGCTGCAGGTGGGTGAATTCTGCCATAGCCATGGAATCAAGCTGGTGGTAGCAGACACTCGGGGCCTGGTGGGGTGAGTGCTTGCCTCTTTGTTGTCTAACTTCTGCCAGCTAGGCGAAGAGTCCCCCAAACCTTCATGTTCTCCTCCACCAACCAGATTTGAAATGCTTTTTTATTTCTCTTGAGTGGTCTGAGGGGTGTAGGATCTGTTCCAGTACCTTAAAGTGCTGGAAGGCCCTGTGCTTGGTCCAAAGCACCACGCCTGTCGCCTCCCTCCCTAGACAACTGTTCTGTGACTTTGGAGAGGAAATGATTCTCACTGATTCAAATGGGGAACAGCCACTCAGCGCCATGGTTGCAATGATCACCAAGGTAAGGAGGCCAGCTGCATAGGATCTCAGTCAGAGGTAGACAGCAGTTGTTCTTCCTCTTTCCTCTCCTTTTCTTGTTCTCTGCTTCTCCCCGTTCTTTCTGCAGCCTGCACTCCTTCCTTTCTCATCTTTCTGTGTTCTTGATGTTTTCTTTTCCTTT
Organism: Meriones unguiculatus; assembly: GCF_030254825.1. NCBI lineage: Eukaryota > Metazoa > Chordata > Mammalia > Rodentia > Muridae > Meriones > Meriones unguiculatus. The sequence goes on along the minus strand of NW_026843712.1, from coordinate 689,773 downwards.
CTTACTCCCTCATTTTTTTTTCTTATTTTCCTGTCCCCCCTCCCCTTTTTTTTTCTTCCCCTACCTCTGTCTGACTGTTGAATGTGGGATCTGCCCACTAATTAGGTGAGCAGCCTATCCCCGAGGTAAATCAAGCACCTCTAACTAGTAGTTGCCCTTACCTGCTGGCAACCTGTGCTTGACTGTAAATCCTTGGTGTTTTTTGTGTTTTTGTTTGTTTGTGGGTCGTGCTGGTTTTTGCGTCTGCCTTTGAGATGTTCTCAGGAACGTACTTAAGACTAGCTTTGAATTCAGGTTGGGGTTCTGCCTCAGCTTCCACGGTGGTGGTACTACTGTAAGCATGCCACACTGTGCTAGGCTTAAAGCTAACTCTTTTTTCTTTCCTCAACCAGGAAAATCCAGGGCTTGTCACCTGTTTGGAGGAATCACGGCACGGATTTGAGAGTGGCGACTTTGTCTCTTTCACAGAAGTTCAGGGCATGAGTGAACTGAATGGCATTGGTCCCATAGAGATCAAAGTTCTGGGTACGGCAAGCCTGGGGAAGGAGGGTGAGAAGTGATAGCAAAGAATAAAGGGAAGAATGGCTCTGTGATATTGGCTGTCTGAGGAGCCAAGAGGTCACTCTGCAACTTGTAAAAGTGGTCTCAGAAGAGTCCACTTGCCTCTGCCTCCTGAGTGCTGGGAGTAAAGCCATGAGCCACCATGCCCTGATGAAACAGAGCCTTTTAACTTGTGTCTCTCCATCCCCACTGCATCATCTCTCATTCTGTGTGTGTGTGTGGGGGAGTATGCGTGCCTGTGTGTGTGTGCCTGTGTGTGTGAAGTGCATTGCTTATTGTTAAACAGCCCAGTGACTGTGGGTTTATTCCCTTTTGGCTGTTGGTTTATTCCCTCTTGACTTTTCCCTCTATTGGTTGTAGTTTAGACAGCTTAATTTTCTCCTTAAGCTATGAAAGGACTAGGCGACTACGTCCTTTCTGTGAGGTAAGATCAGTAAGCTGGGTTCTGGAAAGACTGCTCAGTTTGCAAGAGCATTGCCTCTCTAAGTGTTGGTGCCGAGTCTGAATTTAGAATAGCCACGTTGTGCAGTCCGGATGGCACACAGGTGACCACTGCAGCTTCAGTGGGCGTCAGGGGCAGAGGAGTCCTGAGGGCTCACATCTCAGTCATCGAACCTGCTTCACTGAGAAAGTTTCTGAAGGCTTGTATGGTCGTGATGTTAAGAATCTATAGTACAGAAATTTGTGTATGCAGTTAGCCACATTCAGTGCATCCCAGCAAAGACTTGTGAGACTAATAAAGCTTCTGTAGAGGGAATAGGTTAAGAAACTTGGGGAACCTAAATGAAGTGAGGTGTGTCAACAACCACCGTCAAGAGACGCGTGGTGTTTGATACTGTTTGATAGATGCAAGATACTCGTGAGTCTTACATCTTTGATGCTGGCTCCAGTTGTACTGGCATGCTGAACTTTATTCTGGATTAATCTTCTTAACCTTGGGCCTCAACTCCTTTGTATTGTCCAGACCTGGATGAGTGTGATTCTGAGTACTCGAGGTGATGCTTATAGGAAGCCTTTCTTCATGGCGGAAACTGAGCAGTGATGGAAAGGACTGTGAAGACTCTTAAAAGTTGTTTTGTATGTAGCCCTCCACCCCAGGGTCCCTGCTCATAGAAATGATTCGTAAGAAAGGGAAACTCTGTACCACTGTGGATGACGTCATGCACCTGTAATTCTGGCACTGAGGAGGTGGATTCAGAAGGATTAGGAGTTGAAGGTCAGCCTTAGTTATAGAGCAATAGGCCATCTTGGGCTATGTGAACCCTTGTCTCCAAATCAAGAAATAACGGAAGAAAAATTCCTTGTTTTTGAACATGAACACATTTTTTTTTCTTGTTATTCCCTAACTAACATTGAAACATAGTCTAGCGTAGAGAACATTGGTATAGCAGTTCTCACTATGGTGAACATTGGTATAGTTGGTAAAGTTCTTGGTTTGTGTAAGTGTTCTGGAGAGTTTGATCCCCCAGAACCCCTGTAAGAAAAGTTAGGCCCTGTGGCTTGTGTCTTTACAGAGGTAGTACATAAAGCTTGGGAGAGGGACAAGTAGATTTTTTTTTTCTCTTGTTTTGAATTTGTGTGTGTATGTGTTCCGGGATGCCCTGCAGTGAGAGCTACAGACAGTTGTGAGCTGTATGGGGTAGGTGCTGGAAATTAACCAAACTCCTGTCTTTGTGGAGCAGGAAGCACTCTCAACCACTGAACTAAATCTTGGACAGAACTTGAAACAGAAGCCAGACTTGGTGGTACTTTCCTTTCATGGTATTAGTGAGTTTGTTGTATTCTGCCTGCTATGTGCACACTTTGAACTGGCTGTTTTTGTACTCTGAATCCCCTTGAGGTGACTTCTGAAGTGCTGGGATAAGACTTGTATACTCCTGTGACTTTGGGAGTGTTTTGTTTTCTTTTCCATGTCTTGAGTACAGCATGCTTGAAATAAATAAAAAAATAAAAATAAAAATAATAAAATAAAAAAAAGGCTGCTGTGTCTTAGGCTTGGTTTTTGTACTTGGTCTTAGGACAGCAGATGGGCACTGCATGGGCTGGCAGTCCTCTCCATCTTTTTCATCTTTCAGGTCCCTATACCTTTAGTATCTGTGATACCACCAGCTTCTCTGAGTACATCCGTGGAGGCATTGTCAGTCAAGTGAAAGTATCTCGGAAGATCAGTTTTGTGAGTAGTTGGGGAGGGGCCATGGGTGCATGAAGGAGTGCTTTGGAGATTTGTAGGTTGTTCACATCTGGTGTCAATGCTCCATCGTCTACAGAAACCCCTACTTGCCTCCTTGGCAGAGCCAGATTTTGTGGTAACAGATTTTGCTAAGTGTTGTCGCCCTGCTCAGCTGCACATTGGCTTCCAGGCCCTGCATCAGTTCTGTACTCAACACAGCAGGCCGCCTCGACCCCATAATGAGGTAAGTGAGTGGGAAGCCAGCCAGGAACCCCAGATTTGTCTATTCCCTGTGCCTGTTTTACCTCCAGTAGGGCATGATGGATTCTCTCTGGGTCCGACCAGGAGGATGCTGCAGAAGTGGTGACCTTAGCACAAGCTGTGAATGCTCAAGCTTTGCCAGCAGTTCAGCAGGATTGCCTGGACATAGACCTCATCCGGAAGTTGTCTTATGTAGCTGCTGGGGATCTGGCACCCATGAATGCCTTCATTGGTGGCTTGGCTGCCCAGGAGGTCATGAAGGTTAGCATGAGTGGGAAAGGGTATGGACTGCTGTGTGCATCCGATTCCATGACTGCCTTTCAGTCCCTGTCACTTCCAGTTTGGCTACTGACAGCACTCCTTCCCCAGGCTTGTTCTGGAAAGTTTATGCCCATTAGGCAGTGGCTGTACTTTGATGCCCTTGAATGTCTCCCAGAGCACAGAGTGGCCTTCATGGAAGAAAAGTGCGTGCCGGTAGGTTGTTGGGAACAAAGGGAAACTTTGGGAACCTCTTGAGGGAAGGCTCTCTGTAACCAGTCTCTATTCATCCACATAAATCCAGCGTCAGAACCGTTACGATGGGCAAGTGGCTGTGTTTGGATCAGACCTACAAGAGAAGCTTGGCAAGCAGAAGTACTTCCTGGTAGTTGACACTAATGGCTTCCCTCCACCCTCTCCAGCATCTCTCTCACCCTGATCCTTTTTGGGGAGGGATCTTTTGGTTTTCATGTCCTGATCACATCACCTCTTCTGTGTTTTGGTTGGTCAAGGAAAGGCTACATGATTCTGTGTTTCCTCCTCCTCCTCCCTCAGTCACGCAGAGGAGTTTTCCAGCCCTGTGCCTTGAACGTTTGGTACTGCACAGTCTTGTGTTCTCTTGTTGTTTTCTTACGGGAATAAGGAGTGGCTTACCGTGTGCCACCATTATTCACTCAGATCAGACTGTTTACCAACTTTTAGGTGGGTGCAGGTGCCATCAGTTGTGAGCTGCTCAAGAACTTTGCCATGATTGGCCTTGGCTGTGGAGAGGATGGAGAAATCACAGTTACAGATATGGACACCATTGAGAAGTCAAACCTGAACCGTCAGTTTCTCTTCCGTCCCTGGGATGTCACCGTGAGTGGGATGGGATGGGATGGGATGGGATGGGATGGCATGTCTTTCTCTCATCTCTTTGATTCTGATCCAAGTGGTTTACACGTTTCTGCTTTCTTTAGTTTCTGCCCTTTTCTTTACTTCCTTCCTGTATTTCAGTCATTCTGGAACGAGTTCAGTTGATGTTATTTCCTGTCCTATTCCTTCCTTTGCCTGGTTTTCCCTCTCCACCCAAGCTTGGATGTTTCTTCAAGGCAGATGTGACATTGTGAGAAGTGGGTTAATAGAGGCATGATTGTGGATTCCGTACAGGTCAGTACGACCTCGACTTGCTCATAGTCCACCTTTCCTTGGCTTCATTTCACACTAAGCATTCTAGACTCTTGATTTAGAAAACTGAGGTAAGGAATGTTCGTGGCCCTCTGTGATGGGAAGGTTTGGAACAAGGGAGAAACTTCCTGAGTGCATTTTGATCTCCTCTCTCTGTAACACTGAGTCTACACGACTCAGAGATTACTTAAGTGGTATTGAATACTGTTTGTCTTCCCTCACCCAGCTCGTTCTGCCAGTGGAAAGGACAAGTTTCTTCCATACTTTCTGGGAGCCTTTGTTAGTTCAGTGAAGCTGTTTTCCAGATGACTAGTCTGTGGTAACTAAAACAAACAAACAAAAATAACAACAACAACAACAACAAAAAATCAAATCAGAGTTAGCTATTGCAGCTTTTGCAGTCTCTAGGAAAGACTGCCGTAAGTGGGAGGCTGAAGCCAGAAATTAGGACAAGCCTGGGCTGCACAGCAAATACAAGAAGCAAAAGATAGCCTGTCATGGTTAACATGCACTAAACAAAAACTAAAACAGAATCTTTAAAACAAAATAAAACACTTCAAGAGAATACTCTGTTTTCCCCGCTCTCCTTCATAAACTTTTTTAAAGCTGCACCTAAAAACAGATGTAGGAGTGCCATGGATATAAAAATATAGCTGTATTTTCAGGTGTGGTGTGGCGGTGTACACGCCTTTAATGCCAGCACTCGGGAGGCAGACACTGGCCTGCTGTAACAGAGTGAATTCCAGGACAGTCAGGGCTACACAGAGAGAGACCTGTCTCCAAAACCAACCGACCAAAGAAACCAACAAACAATAGGTGTCAGAAGAGAGGACATCACCTGAAACATACTTAGAAAAATCTGAATATGCTGTGACTCCTCAGGAATTCTATGCTGGAAGTGTTTTCACGATAAATGCTTATTAGTGCTTTTAAATATTCTGCTTAAAATTCTAACATGGGAAGTTGTGGTTCATATGACCTAAATCCCAAGAGGCTCTTTTGGAGACTGTCCTATGAATATGAATATGTCTTATGAATATGTGGCGTATGGTTAATGTTAGGATGCCAGACGTGTGTAAGAGAAGTAGAAACAGAGAAGTTAGCTTTTGGAAATACCGGGGGTGCTGGTGTTCAGTGCTTAGGAAGAATTTTCTCGTAGGGAAATTGGCATTTCCGTGATGAAACAGGGTATGAAAGCAAACAGTTGACCGCGCCAGGTTTGCAGTAGCCTGAGGAAAGATGATATTGGGCTGTGTGGTATTTAAAGATTAGAGAGTCCAAGTGGAGGAGGCCACAAGTGAAAGTGGAACCAGAGGAGCTGTTGGAGAAGTAGAACATAACTCACTCTGTCTGTGTTTCTATTTGGGTTACTCCTGATGCCATTAACTGAAAATACAGTAGCTATTAGCTCATTCTGACCTCGTGTCTTGTTTCAGTTTTTCTTTCTACTCACCTTCTGACTTGAGGACACTTGCATTCAAGTGTAAACACACACCCAGAGAGAGGGGGAGAGAGAGACTCAGAGAATGTACAAGCTAAGGAAATACCTATTTCACAAGACTCAAAATATTCTGTGGTCCCAAACTTCCTTTATAATCCTTAAGCCATAGAGATCTGAGAATATAGCTGTCATAAAAGAGCATCCTGTGGTCCGTAATCTCCTTTGAAGTATCCCTTGGGGCTGACACGATTGGAGCCTGGTTCACCTTGAGCCTTCTTTTGCCCTTCTGGAGATAAATCTCAGGATATCTGTGTGACATTTTGTTTTGTGGGTATATGGGAATCAGCTCCTTTTTCCATATTCTCACCCAGAAGTTAAAGTCTGAGACTGCTGCTGCAGCAGTGCGAAACATAAACCCACACATCACGGTGTTCAGCCACCAGAATCGAGTAGGCCCTGAGACAGAACACGTGTATGATGATGACTTCTTCCAAAACATTGATGGTGTGGCCAATGCCCTGGACAATGTGGATGCCCGTAAGTTTGCAGCTTTATGAGGACAAGAGCAGGGTAGTGTGTGTGTGTGTGTGTGTGTGTGTGTGTTGCTTGTGTTGCTGCCTTGTCTTGGGGTTTTGAGACTGAGTTTCTCTGTGTAGCCTGGGCTGTCCTGTAACTCACTCTGTAGACCAGGCTGGCCTGTGGTCCTACCGTATCCAAACATTCTTGCTGCTTATCTTCCATTTCTCCCCATCTCGCCGAAGGTTTGTACATGGACTGCCGTTGTGTGTACTACCGTAAGCCTCTGCTGGAATCAGGCACACTGGGCACCAAGGGCAACGTGCAGGTGGTTGTTCCCTTCTTGACAGAATCTTACAGCTCTAGCCAGGACCCACCTGAGAAATATATCCCTATCTGCACACTGAAGAACTTCCCCAATGCCATTGAGCACACCCTGCAGGTGAACATCTTTGGGAGAAATGGGAGGCTTGGAAGGGTTAAGTCATTCCGCCTTTTTCTGTCTCGTGCTGCAGATTACAGTTTCCTGTGTGTTTCTGTGTCTGGAATACATCCTGTGGCTGTATACCTACTGCCAGAGAACCTGTCAGTGAATCCTTTCATTTAAAAAGAACTCTACCTTTTTGCACATCCTGGGTGTGCTGTCACAGTCTCTGAGGTCTTACTTACCTGTATTAGCCCATAGGTGATGTATATCTAGCAGGTGTGGTTCCTTTGGTGTCCTCCACCTCTGTTGACAGCACTCGCAAGATTGCACAAGTTCAAACCAAGCAAAATCCCAGCACAAAGAAGAAGTCCACACACAGTCCTGCCTCTGAGCAGGAAGAGTGAAACCTGCTCAGAAAGGGAAAAATCGTTGTCTACAATGGACTGTTACTGGGTCTATCAAGCACATTTCAGGGTAGGCCCCATGCCTAGGAGTAGGTGGCCACATGGCCTTCTTGTTTTTCTTGCTCGCTTCTGTTTTGGTATTTCTTCTCTTGCAAATGGGTTTCTGTCCCTTTACTTCTCTGGGTTTTTACTTTTATTGTGTTTTCTTGGTTAGGCAGGGAGGGAGTCTCGGAGGCCTTGGCAGAAGTCAAAAATACAATAAAAATATATTGTGTGAAAAAACTATCTCAAGTTCAAAAATTAAAGAACCTTAAGCTTTTCATTTTTGAAAGAGGTACAGGAAGGTCATTGGACATGATCTGAAGAGTGAGAACGGCCTGTATAAACAATGCTTTCTGCTACACAAACCAGCTAATGTTGACTCTGCAGGTAATTTAGAAAAATTACCTTTGATAGTGAGTGCATTTTTGGTTTGTTTAACGCTTACCCAAAGTCTGTTAAACAGCTGGTTAGTCAGTGTTTAACAGACTAACAGTCCCTTTCTGCCTGTGTAGTCAAGTACATAATCTTGTGAGCCATCTGGCTGGACAGAGCCAGATGGCTCACAAGATTATGTACTTGACTACACTTGAATGCTGTCCAGTGGAAACCAAACCCAGAGCCCAGGGCTGAGAGGATGTTTTTGTTTCTGTTTGGTCATAGGCTCAGTGTAGTACCACTGAGGCTGTGCTAAGGAGTTGGCGATCAGGAAGGAGTAGGCTGTGGAAAGGTCCAGCTGCATTATCATGTCCTATTTCTTTTAATTTTTATATTTTTCTTCATAATTTATCCATTATGTATCCCAGTGGAAGCCCCCTATTCAGTCCCCCCAAGTCTAACCCTCCCTCGCCTTTCCCCTCTTCCCCTAGTCCACTGAAAGGGGGAGTTCTCCACTATTGCCACCTGTCCATAGCCTGTAAAGTCTCATCAGGACTGCTTGGATCCTCTTCCTCTGTGGCCTGACAAGGCTACATCACCAGGGGCGAGTAATCAGAGAGCATTCGACTGAGTTCATGATAGGGGCAGTCTCTGCTCCACTCACTCAGGGATCCACAGGGAGACTGAGCTGTCAGTTGGCCACATCTGAGCAGGGGGTCTAGGCCCTCTCCATGGTGCATTAGTCTCTGCAGGAACCCCTGGGCGCAGATCTTTGAGTTTTTAGGTCTCTGTGTGGTGCTCCTGTCCATTCCCACCACCCCCCATGTCCCTGTAATCCTACCTCTCTTTCTCTCTAAGACACCCTCTGTTCTGCCCAAAATTGGCATCTGCTTCATTCCTCCATTGAGTGGATTCTTTCAGAGGACCCTCTATTGTAGACTCCCATCCTGTTTCCTTTCTTCCACTGGTGTCTATCCTGTTTGGCATTCTGAACGCGATTTAAGCATCCTCCCTAGGGTCCTTCTTGGTGTTTGGCTTCTTTAGGTCTGTAGATGGTTGTCCTATATATTACACGGCTGAATCCACTTATTAGTGAGTGTTGACCATGCCTGTCTTTCTGTTTCTGGGTTACCTCACTCAGGATGATCTCTCCTGGTTTCATCTATTTGCCTGCAAATTTCATGACTTTTTTGTTTTTAGGTGAGTACGGTAGAGTTGTGTAGCCATGCCTGCCTGTGCACACGGATCAACTGTCCCAGACAGCAGTGCGGGCCCCAAAGCACCCAAAGAGACTGGGTGTCCCTGTTTGGAAGAAACCCAATGCTGAGGGCACCATGTCCATTTTCTTGCTAGAGGTTATGGAATGGTTCCCTGGGTCTTCACAGCAGACAGAGAATCAGAAAACTTGTTTAGACAGTGTTCAGGTACTTTGCAGGCTCCCTCCCAGATCCTCAGATTGCTTATCTGCAAAAATGTGCATCCCTATCAGAGATAATGTGCATTGAAGTAATATCTACCTCAGGGGGTGATTAAAGCACTTATCAATAAGCTTTGGTAAAGTGCTTAGTGTTGGGTATGCGATTGCCATTGTAGTCAGTCATGTGGTATGGTATGTACTCATTCACTAACTTTGATGCCTGCTCATGCTATCGTTACATCACAGAGTTAAAATTCAGATGTGTGCAGTGGTGTTTATTCTTCTGCAGTGGGTCATAAAAGCAGGGGATTGTGTGTGAGAGTTAGAATTCGGAACCTGTATGTCCAGTGTCTACATAGATGTCTCAGGCCATTTCAGCAATTTGTCCTAGCTCTCAGAAACCTTGGTGAGTAGACAGTGTCTGTTGAGTCATGGGTACTGTTCTGCCCAAACCTAAGTAACTGCTTGTGGATCATTCTTCTTCTAATGTGAGTTGTTGTTGTTGTTGTTCTTTTTTTTTTTTTTTTTTTTTGTCTTTCTCTCTTAAATCCCAGCATATCACACCTGTATTGCCATGAACTTTCTAGGGTCTCACACATAACATAAGTGGCTGCAAAGAATGGCCACAGGTGTTAAGATTGGTGTTGAAAGCTCTGGAGAAGGTGGGTCCCCTCATTCAAGAGGTTGAATGCTGTCTTCACCCAGAGCAAGCTCTACTAACTAGTAGTCACTAATGTGTCTAGAACGCTATTTTGTTGGGCATTGCTGACAAGCACATGACATTTGTGTGCTCTGTCTGTAGTGGGCTCGCAATGAGTTTGAAGGGCTCTTCAAGCAGTCAGCAGAAAACGTTAACCAATATATCACGTAAGTCCCAGACACTGTCTTGCCAACCAACAAAGGTATGCTATCTGCTCGCCTCAGGCAGAGGAGATGAGTTAGATGGTCGATTGAGCCTGGTGCTGGTGGAGGTGCTGGGAGGTGGTCAGGGTCGCCTTTTCCATGGAGAAATAGGCTAGTCTAGAAACCTTACTTTTAGGCCCCTGAAGTAATCCAGCTGTTTGCATTGGGCAGGGACCCCACATTCATGAAGCGAACATTGCAGCTAGCAGGCACCCAGCCTGTGGAAGTCCTGGAGGCTGTACAGCGCAGCCTGGTCCTGCAGAGGCCACGTACTTGGGCCGACTGTGTGACTTGGGCCTACCGGCACTGGCACACCCAGTATTCTGACAACATCCAGCAGTTGCTGCATAACTTCCCTCCAGACCAGGTATTCTCTACCCCCTGGGTGTATTGGGCTGAATACATTTCCAGGAAATTGGATGCTTACTGTCCAATACATGACTATGCATGGCTTCTTCCAGGCAGCTTAACTGCCATGGGCACCCCAAGGCAGGGTTTAGGCCAGTACTTTGGGCAAGCACTTGTGTTTTCCTTCTCCCTGTGTGACAAGCAAGGGGTTTAGTTTCCTTTCTTCCTGTACTTGTGGGCTGAGTCACATCTGATGTCACATGAGGGCCGTGGTCAGAGGTGAGAAAGTTCTCTAGTTAAGCACATACAGCAATCTCTGGTCCCAGTTCCCAACTGTGGTTGGCACTGGGTCACATCATGGGTAATGTCTTGATGAACATCGTCTGTGAAATAGGTATGGTAATTTCTTTTGGGAGTTTAGAAAGGATCAGTTTGCATTTCTTAGTATTCCTTCGGTTTTGTACCTCATATAAAGTGGTAAGTTTTGTCTTGTTGTGTGTTGGGATCATCATGAATTTCCAAGAATGGTGGGCCTGGGATTCATGAGCTGAGGATGGTGTGAGTGTCCTACTCCCTCATCCTCTTCATCCTTTGCATTCTCCTAGGTTACGAGCTCTGGGGCACTCTTTTGGTCAGGACCAAAACGCTGTCCACATCCGCTCACCTTTGACACAACCAATGTAAAAGTTGTCCTGGGTCGGTGGGTGGGTGGGTCGGTGGGTGGGTGGGGAGTTTGTCTCTACCCTCACCCTTTGCCCTGCCTTTCTTTTCAGCCCCTGCATCTGGATTATGTGATGGCTGCTGCCAACCTGTTTGCCCAGACATACGGACTAGGAGGATCCCAGGACTGTGCTGCTGTGGCCAAACTCCTACAGTCTCTGCCAGTCCCCAAGTTTTCTCCCAAGTCTGGCATCAGGATCCCTGCTTCTGAGCAGGAGCTGCAGAGCATCAGTGCCACAGTTGGTGAGAAAGCTCCGCAGTTAGCTCAGGGTTCATGTGTCTGTCTCCTCTCCCTGTAAGCCTCCCTGCCCTCTGGTGTTTGCCACTGGCCATGCTTTTCACTGTGTTTCTGCGATTTTCCTAGCCTGTCTTCTTTGAGTCTGTACTTTAGGGTGCAGAAACTTGGAAAACAAGTTTCTGTATCTCCTTTCTCTGCAGTATGGGTTTATGTAAATGGTTCATTCTTTCTTTATATGAATTACTTTACAGAATTCTCCTTCTTGTTTCTTCTTGAATTCATTTCCTGCAAACAAAACCTGAATGCTCCCTGCCATCTCCTTCTGCTGCTTTGTCTTGTAACAGAGGTTGTCTCTTTTCCCACCCAGGTATCTACTTCACACTTTTCTCTGTGTTTGTGTCCACTCTGTGTCTTGCTTGAAGCACACCACACTTGGAGCCCACTTGGAGTCATGCTCCATCTCCTCTTCTGACCTCTCTGAAGAGTCTCTTGTCTTGTCCCAATCTCCCCAGTTGATACTCAATTTCCCATAGGTAGTAGTTGTCTCCTTCTGGTATTTGGCCAACAATGTCCTTTTCAGACTTTCACCTCCTTCATTTAAGTCTCTGCTTCTCTTCCCTGTAGGATTGCCTGTCTTTTCTTTCCATTAACTAACGTCTGTCTTTATGTGAAGTTATCTGAATCACTTTTTCCCAGCTCCGTCATCTTCATCTTTCAAAACTGAAATCCTATGCCCATCGAACAGCTCCTACCATCCTGTACCACCTCCCCATTTCAGAAGACATTTGTCGACTTTCTTGTTTCAGTCTTTTTGACCACTCCCTATACCATCTTAGCACAACTACAGAGAAGCAAAATCATACCAGGTGTTTCTCTGTCTCATCTATTTTTTTTTTTTTTAGTGTGATGGCTATGCATTAATGTACTCCTACAATTTTCTCTCTGTGTCACGGCTTTATTAGACTCCTGTGTGAATATTTCTCTGTTAATTTGTTGCCGTATAACTAATTTATTTCCTTCCACCCTTGATCTATTATGAACATGCTGCTTGCTTGTATGATGTGTTCATCTTTGTCACTTAGGTTCTTCAGGTGTTTGTGTGTTTGTATTCCTCATCCCTGTATCCCTTGGGCAGGGAAGTGTTTTCTCACCTCTCCTTCTCTTCCATCTTCCACGATACCTTTCCTTTTCAAATACTTTTACCTGAACACCACCCACTCACTCCTGACTTCACCTTGGACAGTGCAATGGGTTCACCAGAGATTGTGGTGTCTTTCACTTTGTGCAGATAACAGCCATCTGGAGAACCTCAAGATTTCACTTCCTACTCCAGACAAGCTGCGTGGATTCAAGATGTACCCCATTGACTTTGAGAAGGTATATGGTGGGCTACTTGGGACGTCTAGCATGGTAGGCACAGAGCCCTAGCAGTAGGCTTTGGTCAAACATTGTTGGCCTGCAGTGGTCGCCATCTGTTTCAAAGAGTAGTTGCTTTGATGAAGGGAGAGAGTTAGATCTGTGAGTATAAGAATGAATAGCTTGAATGCCGTTAAGAATTAGGCTGGTTTAGGAAAGGTGTGGTAACATCTCCTTTTTTAAGATTCATTACTTGACTAATTCTGGGAATTGGCTAGGTTCCCAGTCCCTGGCTTGATTTCCACAAACCCCAAATGGTCTGTATTTCATATGTTCATCTACAGTACTTGTCCTGCACTGGAAGGCAAGTTTTAAAAAATGTAATATCCTTTGATTAAAAACAACAAACAAACAAACAAACAAACAAACACTACTGCTTTGAGATTGTGTCTCCTAGAATTGACAGTGAAGTTTCCCAAAACAAGACCTGAGCAAAGGCAACACCAATAGACATTTTTTCCATTTAGATGTACTTTGATTATATTCATCTCCTTCCCCAAGTCCTTCTAGATCATTCCCAACCACAACTTCCATGATTTGTCTCTAAAACAACAGAAATGTAGTACAACAATAAGACTTTCCAAAACCAGGAAAACAAGACACCACTCAAGAGAGAGAACAGCGAGAGTCCCAGCAAACCCTTTTTAAAAATTCATTTTTTAAATTGATTACAATTTATTCAGTTTGTATCCCAGCTGTGGCCCCCTCCCTCGCACCCTCCAAACACCCTTTCCTTTCATTTCTCTGCCAATGCTGCTTCCCCAGTCCACTGATAGGCAGGTCGTCCTGTCCTTCCAGCTGACCCGCCTATCAGGTCTCATCAGGACTGTCTGCATTATCTCTCTCTCTCCACCAAACTCTTAACAAAATAAAAGCACACACAGACTGTCCAGTCCTCTAGGTATTGTTCCACTATTCCTAAACAGGAGACCTGCTCTGATATGGTTGATATACCCATTGTCACTCCACAGGAGAAAAGTGATGTTCCTGTTCCCTGCAGGTATAAATGACAGATTGGTTGTTAACCTTGACCCTAAAGGTTTTGCTCATTCATCAATTTTTTTTTAATTTTTTTTTTATTTTTTATTTTTTTACAAATACAACAAAATAACATAGGATAAAACAACTATCACCTCAGAGCTGGATAAGACAAACCACCGACAGAGGAAAAGAGCCCAGGGGAAGGCACAAGAAACAGAGACCCACTAAGTGAAAGCCATAATACTTACTCAGGGGACCTGTGCAGGGTTTATATGAGATTCGCTCAGTTGATTTAGAGGGCCTAGTTTTGTTGTTGTCCTGCATCCCTTCTTGCTCTTACCCTCTCTCTGCTCCTCTTCCCTCCATTTCACCAGTGTGGCTGCCCAAACAAGACCTGAACAAAGGCAACACCAGTAGACTATTTATTTCTACTAAAACAACTTCTCAAATGTAAAATTACGTTGATCATATTCTTCCCCTTCCTCAAGTTCTTCCAGCTCATCTCTGATGGAGTGACACTGGGCATAATCAACCACTCCAGGTCAGACATCCTGTTTGGGAGAGGTTAGACAGCGCATCGTGAGTTAGGAGGTGCATACAAGTCTGTGTGTGTGTGTGTGTGTGTGTGTGTGTGTGTGTGTGTTTCTTTAAGAGGTTGGTGGTATCTGTTCTCTCCTCTACCATAGGTTTCATGAGCTCAGAGAGGAGGGATTTCATGTGGATGTCCCATTGAGGGATGGCTGCTCCAAGATCTCTTACTCTCTGCATAATATCCAGCTGTGGGTCTCTATGTTCCTATCAGCTGAAGGAGGAAGATTTTTGGATGTTGGTGTAATAAGACACCAACATTGATTCATAAATGTAGTGGAATATCTGTCATTAAGAATCATTTTTCACTATGTTTTTGTTTTTGCTTTTACCAGTATCATTTGATCTCTTCACTACATCTCTTTAGTATCTATTGTCAGGTTCTTAGTCACCCAGTGTCAGGTATGGCTCCATCTCATGTGGTGGGGTCTTAGGTCAAGTCAGTCATCGTTTGGCCTCCCTGCCCCACCCCCCCAGTCTTTGTGTCAGTGTTAACCTAGTATGTGTTGCAGGCAGGACACTATGGTAGATGAAGGCTTTGTGACTGGCTTGATGTTTATGTTCCTCTTTTGATAGCATGCAGAGAACCTTCCTGTACCAAAGAGTGAAATGTAGGGGTGAGGGCTCTGTCTAGGTACCAGTTTGACATTTCCATGTTCAGTGAGTTGTGTAGATGTTTTTCTTCAGCTGTCAGCTTGAAAAGAGCAACCTGTAGTCTTGGCAACAGCTGGGGTTAGTTGGGGATCCCTTGGGACCCCTTTGGCCAGTTTCTCAGACAGATACAACACAATCCCAGTCCTGGAAGCTTCTTTTTGTGACGAGAGGTGGCCAGTTGGGGGGACTTTGTCTCTCCCATCATTTGGTGATTTCATTCTATCTTGCATGCCCCCACCCCCTTCTGTAAATGCTTTCAGGAAGTTTCTACTTTGTTCGGTTTCTGCATACCCTCACATCACCATTATTTTAGCCATATCTCCCCATATTCTCATTTTGGTTTGTTTATATGGTGAATCACTTTTATTGTTTTTTACATATTGAACCATCCCTGCATCGCTGGGTTGAAGCTTCTTGGTCATGGTGGATGATGTTTTCCAAGTGTTCTTGGATTAGGTTTGCAAGCAGTTTATTGACTGTCTTTGAATTAATGTTCACAAATGAAATTGGTCTGTAATTCTCTTTCTTTGTCCTCCAGTCTTTATGTGGTTTGATTATCAGGGGTAACTGTGATCTCATCAAAGGACTTGGGCAATAGAGTTCTGATTGTCTTTTGTAGAGGATTGGTATTAACTCTTCTCTGAAAGCCGTGGTGGTGGTGGTGGAGCATGCTTTTACTCTCAGCACTTGGGTGGCAGAGGGAGGTTGATCTCTGAGTTCGAGGCCAGCCTGGTCTACAGAGTCATTTCCAGCACAGCTAAAGCTACACAGTGAAGCCCTGTCTCGAAAAATAAAAACAAACACAAAACAAAACAAAAAGTCTGGTGAACTCCTGTGCTAAAATATCTGGCCCCAGACTTTGTTCGTTTGGGAGACTTTCAAAGGCTGCTTCTATTCCACTCTAGGGTAGAGGTCTTTAAAAATTGTTTATCTGATTTTTATTTAATTTTGGCAAGTGTTACTAAAGTATGGAGGAGCAAATTATCCAGTTTTTTTTTTATTTTCCGGTTTGGTGGAGTACAGGGTTTTGTCTGTCTGTCTGTCTATCTGTTTGTTTGTGTTTTGATTTTTCGAGACAGGGTTTCTTCTCTGTGTAGCCCTGGCTGTCCTGGACTCCCTTTGTAGACGAGGCTGCTCTCGAACCCACAGAGGTCCCCCTGCCTCTGCCTCCCAGAATGGAGGATGACAGGTGTACAGCACTGCTCCTGGCTTTTGGAGTACTGGTTTTTAAAGTATTGTCCTTATGATTCTTTAGGTTTCTTCTGCATCTGTAATCATAGCCCTCTTTTTGTTGAGGATTTTTGTTAATTTGGATATTCTCTTTCTGCCCTTTAATTAAATTATAAAAGATCTGGTCAATCTTTAATGATTTTTCCCCATTAACGAACTGTTGTTTCATTGATTTCTTTTAACCCTGAGTTTGATTATTTCTTATCGTTGGTGTGAGCTCTTCGTTTTCTTCTAGAGCTTTCAGGTGTTCTGCTAAGTTGCCACTATGACGTCTCTTTAAGTTTTCTTTCTGTTTTTGTTTTGCTTTCTAATGTAGGCTCTTAGTGCTCTGAACTTTCCTGCTCAAATGGCCTTCCTTGTGTTCCTTAAGTTTGGGCATGCTGTATATTCATTTTCCTTCAGTGCTAGAAAGTGTTTTGTTTCTAATTTCTGCCTTGACCTGTTTTTCATTCAGTAGGGCCTTGCTCAGTTTTTATGAGTTTGTAAGGTTTCTGTTGTTTCTGTTGTTGATCTCTAGCTTTAATCTACGGTGATCAGAAATGATATGTGCAGTGTTGTTTTGATTTTCTTGGACCTGTTGACACTTCTTTGTGTCTGGCCACATGGTCAATTTTTAAGGCTCCTTGGGGGTCTTAGAAGAAGGTATGCTCTTACGCGTTCGGGTGAAATGTTCTGTAGATATCTGTTAAGTCTGTTTGGTTTCTAACTTCAGTCAGCTCCAACGTTTCTCTGTCTAGGTTTTGTCTGGATGACCAGTCCATTGGCGTGATAGGGGTATTGAAGTCTCCCACTGTCAGTGTGTGAAGGTCAACATGTGATTTAAGTGGTAATAGTGGTCTTTAAAAAGGTTTTCAATTATATTTATTCATTAAATTAATGTTTTATTAATTATAGTGTACCCCAGCTTTAGCCCCCTCCCACTTTGCCTCCCGGTCCCATTTTCTCCTCCTCATCTCTTCCCATGCTCCTCCTCAAGTCTACTGATAGGGGAGGTCCTCCTTCCCTTCCCCCCTGACCCCAGCCTATCAAGTCTCCTCAGGACTGGCTCCGTTGTCTACCTCCATGGTCTGGTAAGGCTGCTTCTCCCTCAGGCGGAGGTGATCAAAGAGCCAGCCACTGAGTCCATGACAGAGACAGTCCCTGCTTCCATCACCATGGAACGAACACATGTGGAGACTTGAGAAGTCAGGTATAAGTCTAATAAGTCAGCCATTCTTTAGTACTTGGTCTTTTCCCCTTGCTGCATTTAATATTCTTTCTTTGTTCTGTATATTTTAGCGTTTTGATTATTAGGAGATGAGAGGACTTTCTTTCTGGTTCAAGTCTATTTCGTGTTCTGTATGCTTCTTGTACTGTGATAGGCATTTGTTTCTTTGTTTGTTTGTGGTAGGGAATTTTTTTCTGAGATTTTGTTGAAAATTATCCTGGGCCTTTGAGCTGGGATTCTTCTCCTTCCTCTATTCCCACTATTGTTAGATGTGGTCTTTTCTTGGTGCCCCGGATTTTCTGGATGTTTTGTGTCAGGAGCTCTTTAGATATAGCATGTTCTTTGATGTGGGCTTCATTTATTCTATGGTATCTTCACCACCCGAGATTCTCTCTTCCACCTCCTGTATTCTGTGTCCCCTCTGTATTTTCTGTTTAAGTTCCTGGATTTTTCATTACCAGGTTTCCATCAGTTGGGGTTTTCTGTTTTGATTGTATTTTCGCTCTCAGGTCTTGAACTGTTTTATTCGTGTCCTTCCACTGTTTGCAGCTTCCAAGATTACTTTAGGAGATTTATTTGTTTATGTCTGATGTATTTCCTCTTTAAGGACCTTTATCATTTCAAACAGGCTGTTTTAAGACCTTTTACTTGTGCTGTGGACATGCTGGGCCTGCTGTATCGGGGTTGGTGGGCTTTAATGGAGGCAGATGGTACTGATTTTGTTTTAATCTCCAGGCATTTGTGATAGGGAGGGTTGTAATTCTAGGTGTACAAGGTGCTGAAACCCAGGCTTCTCTGTGCTGGGTGGGTGTTTTGTTCATAGGCTTCTCTTTCTCCCTGGTATTTTATAGGAGAGTGTGGAGGCTGTGTGAGGCCTATAGGAAAATCTTCTGGAGTCTTGATAGGTGTGGGACTGGGTTTTCCAGGTAAAATGTGTTTCAAGGTGTGGCGAACTGAGACTTAAGGATTGGAATGGGCTTGGGGTGATAACTGTGCTTTACTGCAGGGAGGGAAAGCAGAGTGTTTCACCAGGAGCTGAATAGTCATTGCCCTTGTTACGAGAGCACACAGTTAGGAGAGACCACAGCTCTTTAGCTCTGCTAAAGAGCTCGAGAGGAGACCAGAGGATTGAACTTGGAGGAGTTGAGGCAGAAGTGATGATCTGCAGTTCCCTTTCCGACGTCCCTGCCTAGGTTGCTCTGTGGTTTCTCAGGGAACGCCTGCTGGAATTAGGGGACAGAACAAACCCATTAGGGGTGTAGGGAGAGGAAGAGCAGTAGGACATATAGAGATGAAGTGGGTGTGGAATGCTGCCACAAGTAGACTGTTACAGAGCGAGGTTTGAGACTGCAATTTTTGATTTGCAGGAGCTGAGGTAGACACGAGGACTTGGTTAAATTTAGGCTGCCTGTTTCCTGGACCAGAGAGGCCTATAGTTCCCTGTAGACCAGAGGGCCTCCTGGATTTCAGATCTAGATGTGGAGAGGGAGATGAGGAGGGGAAGGCCTATAGGAGGTGGGGGTCAGAAGGCTGCTTCAGGTATTCTGCTGCAAAGCTGTGGATGATAGTCGGGGACTGGACTTGGAGGAGCAGAAGGAGAGGTGAAGGTCTGCAGTTAGCCTACCCGCCTCCCTTATAGGAGTGTGTTTGAAGAGAGTCCTTAGAGGCACTGAATACCTGAGCGGGGAGTGGGAGGGCACGGTTATTGGGCCCCACTCATAAACAAAGAACGGCAGGCAACGAGGGAAGGCTGAGAGTAGGAGAAACCCTCTTTTCCAGCGTTTATTCAGTACCGAGTTGTCATCCCTGAAATCATGGAATCCAAGTAATGCTCACAGACTGAGCAGGTTCTATTTAGGTGTTATCTTTAAACATACCAAGATGGGGCCATAATTTTTAAAGAGAGCAAGCAGGGAAGAGGATAGTTAGAATGGATTTGAAGAAGGAAAAGCTAGAGAGAGACGCCACAATTACATTTCACTCTAAGAAAAAGAAAAAAAAAACAAAAACCAAAAAACTTTGCTTTGAACAAGACCTGCAGGACACAGCACAGTTACTTCTTGTGGTCATTGCATTCATTGCACGTGGCTGGAGGAGACAGTTGTCTCCTCAGTAGCCATTCACTGTCCTACTTCTCCACTCCCAAAAGGATGATGACAGCAACTTCCACATGGATTTCATTGTGGCAGCATCCAACCTCCGGGCTGAAAACTACGGCATTTCCCCTGCAGACCGGCATCAGGTAATAGGAGTCTGTGACCTGCCATTGACCCTTGCCCCAAGCTGTTTTTCCTTCCTTTGAGTCTTCCGTAGACCCCCTGCTTTCTCTTAAACAGTAGCTAATCCCTGTTGGTCACTGTCTGTCTTACAGAGCAAGCTGATTGCGGGGAAGATCATCCCAGCCATTGCAACCACCACAGCAGCTGTAGTTGGCCTTGTGTGTCTGGAGCTGTACAAGGTGGTTCAGGGACACCGACAACTGGAGTCTTACAAAAACAGTTTCATCAACTTGGCTCTGCCTTTCTTTAGCTTCTCTGCACCCCTAGCTCCAACTTATCACCAGGTGCGGGACCTACAAAGAATATAGGAAATGTTGACGTTACCATTCAGGGAGATGATGAGTTCATGAGCACTGTGTGTGCGTGTGCAAGCGGGAGTGTGCTCGCGTGTGTATGTCTAACCTTCACAGGAGATGAGGTGTTATGTCACTGAGGTAAATTTTGGGTACTTTGGTCCGTTCATCAACTACACAGGCTACCTGATTGTGGGGCAGGCCAGATATTGCTAGAGTGCGAGGTTCTGTTTCGACAAAACCGAAAAAGAGCAAGAAGGGTGCTGGCAAAATACTTGATGGGGATCTATGAGGGAGGGAGAAAGCAGGGTCTTAGGGTGTGTGTCCTTTTCATTACAAAGATTCAGACTTCCTGATCACAGTTAGATGATGCTACAAGGGTGTGTTTGACAATAGAGCAGTGGTTAGTGCAGTTGTAACATGTTAACAGCGCTTGGGTTAGCCCCTTCCTTAGCACGTGTATTTGTCCTCCAGTACTATGATCAGAAGTGGACATTGTGGGATCGCTTTGACGTACAGGGACTGCAACCCAGCGGAGAGGAGATGACCCTCAGGCAGTTTCTAGACTACTTTAAGGTAGGGCTCCGTCCTCCTTGAAGTCGCCGTAAGTGTACATTTGACTGACCACTGTCCCATCTCACAGTCACCACTCACACATCTCTCCTAACCTTTGCAGGCAGTGCACAAGCTGGAGATCACCATGCTGTCCCAGGGTGTATCCATGCTCTATTCCTTCTTTATGCCAGCCACCAAGCTCAAGGAATGCTTGGATCAGCCGTGAGTTAGCCTCTGGGCTGGTGGGATGGAAGCCTTATAGAGGATTCTCAGCATCCCAGTGTGCTTCTCATTCTTCCTGTTCTTTTCCCCTCCTCTGCCCCGACCTTGGCTTTTATTCTTCCCTCTTAACTCTTACTTTTCCTGATTTTCAGGATGACAGAGATTTTGAGCCGTGTGTTAAAGCGAAAACTGGGCCATCGTGTAAAGACCCTTGTGTTTGAGCTGTGCTGCAACAGTGAGAGTGGAGAGGACATCGAGGTTCCTTATGTACGATACATCATCCGTTGAACTCCATTCTTTCAGTTCTGTCAGCCCACAGCAAAACCCTTGTAGTTAGGATGATCCCGGAGTCCGGACTTGCTCGTTCCCAAGATGTTTTTTTTTTAGTGATTTTGTTTTTTACGCTGTTTAGAACTGAAAGTCATAATAATAAATTTTCAGGCTTTAGGTAGTGTGTCTTCCTCTCCTTGCAAGGGCAGCAGCCCTTACTCTCAACTGTGGATGCCTTACTCTACACTGTGTCAGGTAAACGGTGACAAGAGAACAGCTGCACAGAAGCAGCATGGGCATTATCCAGTATTCAAAAACAATACTGAAGGTTAAACTTCAGCTGGACTCATAAATGTGGGTGATGCCGACATTCCTCTTGCTGTTTCTGCTTAGGGAGAAATGAAGCCTGTGGCAGCAAGGCCATCGTGTGGAGGTCAGTGCTTACCTAACATTGATATAACCTTTCTTTTCTCCTGCCACATACCAGTCGTAGTGATGTCAGATGAAGCAGAGACTCTAGTCTTGATTTTTTTTCCCCTCCTGCCAGTTGCTCATCTGAAATAAAGGGGTAAGAGGTTGGTGCCTTATTAGGAATAAGGGTCTCAGAGTTGATTGCTGCTTAACGCGTGTGTCATTATTTTTGAATGTGTAGTTGCCTGCCTAAGTTTTAGGTATTGCTGTTGTTGGCTAGGCAGTCATGAAATGTGCCTCTTTTATTTTCGACAGCTGAATAATGACATTTAGGGGTATCATTAGGCCAGGGGTGCTCTCTCTTGTAAGCACCCCTCCGGCGCTTCTGCTTCACTCAGGACTTTTCTCCTGTCCTACTCTCCTGGTGACTTTGTGGTATTGAGTTGAAATGTTTGCAGTTTTCCTGGTTTCGGGAAAGGTGTTCATTCCCGAGGCGGTGTGATTTCGGATACCTTGCTCCCTCATCTGTATTTTACATTCCTTTATTTTCTGCAGTGCTGACCTCCTGATCACGAATGGCTTGTTGTTTACACTTACCTTGGAAGGCGTTGTGAAGAGTTAGATTGGTTTACAAAGAAAACTCTGCTCATTGTAGTGATGTGGTTGGCTGTTACTTCTTCTCGTGGTGGAAATATGACAACGGGTAATGTTTTCCAAGCTGTTAGGGGTCTAGTCTTGGAGCAATTCTGGAGAAAATGCATTTGTAAATATGTTATCATTTTCTCTTTCTTCATTCGGTGTTTGTAATATCTCTGCCTTTCTAAGCTTTTCTTTTCTTACAAAATTTTCTTCCTGTAAGATACATTTAGTCCCAGACTGTCCTCACCTCATAGCTTTTCCTCTGTGAGGCAATGACATGATTAAATCATTTCCCTTCCTTCCTCTAAACGCTCTGATGCACTCTTCTTTGCACTTTGAAATTTGTGGCTGTTCTTGAATTAATTGTTGTTGCATGTATGTATATACATATACATTCATAAACACCAACTGCTCGGTCTCTATACTGTTACTTGTATTTTGGTCTGCAGGGCTGCCCATTTGGGATTAGATAAAGAGTAGGTGTGCTCCTCCCTGGAAAGGATTGTCTTTCCATTCTCAGCATTCCTCAGTTGCATTTAGTTTTTTTTTTTTTTTTTTTGTCTAGGGTGGAAGGCACTTCCCTGTCCACACCATCAAGTGTATTATTACAGTTCTTGTTCAGCTCATCTTCAGGTACACAACATTCCAAGAAGATACATCCTCACAGTCATGACTTCCAGCTCTTAGACTCTTCCTTTTCTCTCCTCTGCAGTGATTCGTGACCTTAGGTGCAGAAACTGCATTTACAAATATATGTATTGGCATGGGGCTCCACAACCTTTTGCATTTTGATTGGGTATTGTTTTCTGCAAAGGTCTTTATCTGTTGCAGAGAGGTTTCTTTGATGAACGGTGAGCAGTTAGATGTCTGTGCATGTAGGGACAAAGTGTTGAGAATGTAGTCAGGGATTATGATGATTTAGTAAAGTTGTTGTAGGTTCCTCTAAAAGGTCTATGACTTCATTATCCTCGAGCCCCGAGCTAGGTTTCCAGTAGCAGGTTTTTTTAAATACGGTGTGACCAGATGACCAGAAAGGACCCTTTTTGGTCATGTCCATTTTGACTTCTAAATGTCCCTCCTCTTTGCATGTGCACACATTTCCATGGATTTGGGGAGTCTGGCGCCATGATTCCATTGAATATTAGTTTTTCTCCTTCCTTTCTATTTCCTTGTTTTACCACAGGGATTCTTAAATGTTCTTGTGGTCATGATCAGGTCCGAGAGTACTTGATAGTTCTGGGAATTACTTGTTTATTTTTTTCCTTATTTGCATCTTCAACACATCTTCAATCCTTGACAGTTCTTTATTTTCCCGTGGATGTAGTTTACAGAGGATGCTTTCCCTTGTGTGTTTAAATTCTTGACACACACAGATAGACAGACACACACAGGAGTGGGCCTTTGCACATGCTTTTAATCCTATCACTGGGTGGAGGGGGCAGACACAGGCAGATCTCTGAGTTGACATGCTTGGTCTACATGGTGAGTTCCAGGAGTGTCAATGCAACATAGAAAAACCCTAGTCTCAGCAATAAAGAAGCAAAAATATAGAAAACCCTGCTTGTCAGGATGACTCAGAAGTTAAGAGCACGAAGAGCATACTGTTCCTGTAGAGAACCCAGGTTTGATTCATAGTTTCCTTTGCCTTGTCACTTCTCTGCAAGTGTACATACTGTGCTTTGTGAAGGGGAAAGCCCTGTAGTAATAGGCAAAGGGCTAGGGAGATGGCCGAGTTAGCAGAGTGCTTGCTACAGCACTGGGAAGATCCCCAGTACCCACATAAATACCAGTCTCCTAATTCCAGCATCTGGAAGTTGGATACAGGGGATCCTTGGAGCGAGTCAGCCTGCTGGACAGGCTCAATCTGCCAGCTTCATGTGGGACGCCGAGCCCCATGTTAGAAATTAAATAACAAATGAAGATAGATAACTAGTTGCCTGGGACCAGGGACAGCGGGGTTCTGCAACATGAGGATACATGTGTGAGGTTGGCAAAAGTGAAGAAGCTGACCATGTGTCGATGTTCAAGCCAATGACCTTCAATCACTCGAGACATCTGTATTTCATACATTTCTGTATTGAATACAGTAATAGTCCTGCTTGTCTGATCAGAGACATCACTGGTTATTCTACTTATATACCACCGTAAGCCCCCTCTTTACACAAAGCCCCCAATACACAAAGTTTCCCTTCCTCCTTCCTCCCTCCCACTGCATCAGTCACGCTTTGCGTTCTACTACAAAGTATAGTGTTCATACTTTGTATAGTAGTTATAGTTTGGCAAGCCAAAAATAAACGTCTAGCCAGGCATGTCCTGTGGACATGAGCACAAACCCAGCTGGCAGCAAATGTGGCTTACGCGGTTAAAGTAAGGTGAGAGACAGAATGACCACTTGTGGGTGCAAGTCCAGTCATCAAACAGCACCCTTCTGCCATAATACATTTGTAAGGGCAGGTACAGACATGCTCATTGTACCAAGCAAACGTTCCTGATATGCACCAATCTGTCCCTGATACCATCTTCCCAAGAACTGTTTTTTAAGTGTTCAGAATAGTTACTCCAGCAGGACCCATTGCTCTCCTCTACTGCCACAGTGTGCCACAGTGCTACTTACTCAGTGTGACTGCAGCTGTTTCTCTAGGGAGGGACATGACTACGTGTCCCCAAATCCCCAGGATTCATGATCTTATCTGGAGGTTCTATGGAGGAGAGGAGGGGAGGGGAGATGAGTGGAGTAGAGAGGAATGGAGAGAGGGAGGGCAGGGAGGGAGAGGAGAGAGGGAGAGGAGGGAGAGGAGAGGGAGGGGAGGGTAGGGTATTACCCCCTTGAAATAGTACTGAGAAAAGATAGAATCATCCTCAGGCCTGTAATCCTGTGTGATCCTAGACCTGCCCGTGGCTGACAAAATATGAACTGTTATAAGTGTAAACAGCATAGCAAAAGCAAGGAGAGCTTGCAGCACATGATCCAGGTAATAAGCATAGAAGCCACCAAATTCTCCACAGGTCCTTGCCAAGTGGGAAGGGGTTTCCATGGGCCTTGTCAGTAGAGGCCCATCAGTGAAGCCCTCATACACTGTTCCCTGCAGATACTGTGTGGCCACCATCAGCCAGCATCAGTCTTCTGAAGTTTTCCTTCCAGCACCTGCTTTCAGGCTAGTTTTGTAGATAAGTGCTGATTAAATTTGGTAATAATTGTTGTCTGTCTTTTTTTTTTTTCTCTCTTTCTCTCTCTGTAAATCATGATGGAACATTTTCCTGGGTGTCGTATTCTGTGCTGCTATGTGTGTTCCCTTGGAACTTGTAAATTATCATCTGTCCAGGTCCTCCTGGCTTTAGGAGTCTCCACAGAGAAGTCAGGTATTAATTCTGATAGATCTGCCTTTTTTGTTTCTTGGTCTTTTCCCTGGTGGCTTTAAGTATCTTTCTTTGTTCTGTTCGTTTACTGTTTTGGTCATTATGTGCCACATGGACTCTCTGTTTGTTTGGGTTTTGTTTTATTTTGTTTTGTTTTTGTTTCTTTGTTTTTTTTTTGTTGTTGTTGTTGTTTTTGTTTTTGTCCAAATATATGTGTTCTGCATCCTCCTTGTTCCATTATAGGCATATCTTTCTTTAGGTTAGGAGAGTTCTCTTCTTTGGTTTTGTTGAAAACATTTCTTCTACTTGCTCCACTCCTGTTAATCTTAGATTTGCTCTTTTCATAGTGTCCCAGATATCCTGGATATTTTGTGAAAGCAAGTAAATGTTTTCTTTGGAGAGTTAGGTGCAAATCTCTGTCCTATATTTATGACCAGAAATTCTATCTTCCATCAGTTGTATGTTCTTGGTGAAGCTTTCCTCTGTAGTTGTTGTTTGAATCTCAGACTTTTCATTTCCAGCATTCCCTTAACTTAGGTTTTATTTTGATTCTCTTTCCACTTTCAAGTCTTGAAGGATTGTGTTTGTTTTTGTTGTTGTTTTTTTATGTCCTTCAACTATTTGTGTATTGCTGGATCTCCTTAATAGATTTACTTACTCATTTCTACACACTGTTTGTGTTTTCCTGGATTTATTTAAGTGATTTATTCATTTCCTCTTTAAGGCCCTCTATCATCTTAGTGTAAGGCAGTTATAAGATATTTTTTCTTAAGCTCCAGCTATTGCTGAAATACTTTGAGCCTGCTTTGGTAGGATACCTGACTAGGGGAGATGGTGTGCCTGGGTGATACTGTGTTCTTACCCAGGCCTTATCTAGGCCTCTTGTGTTTAGAGTGATTATAGTTCTTGCTGTTGATTCCTGGCTTGTCTCTGTGAGGTGGGTGTTGTGATCTTTGGTTCCAGTTTCCAATCTGGAGTTTAGATAGTTGTAAAGCTTGTGTCTTTCTCAACAGGGAATTTACTGTGGACCCGAGGGCCATGCCCTGAGACTCCCAGGAAAATTGTGTTTCTGGGTATCAGGATCTTACATTGAGGAATAGAGATAGGGCAAGGATACTTCCCTCAGCTTCCTAAGAGCTCATGCCTACCAAGGCCTAACAGAGTAGCGTCCCTGAATGGCACTCCAGTCCCAGTCCTGTCTCCTTCCTCCTGCCACACTTTCCCAGGCATCCAGATCCCAGCACCTGTAGTCCTCCTTCTCCCAACTAAAGAGAGCTCAGGACAGACTCCTTTGCCTGCCAGAGCCCTGACATACTGTGTGTTAAGTGGACTGTGGCCATGGCTCTATCTTCTTCTTGCCTGCATACTGTACCCTGGATACCTTCCTTATTCTGCCAGTCAATACAAATGGCCAACCCAAAGGAATATGGCACAGGCTAAGGAGGACAAGTTCCTATGGAGCTTTTGGCCCTCCACCCTTCTGTCCTGCCACCCAACCTAAGCTATCTTAGCCCTGGTTTGGAGATGGCCTCTTTTCACAAAAGCACCTGGATCCCAAGGAAAAGACCTCATTGCCAGTGTCAGAACCCACAGCATGGCACAAGGGCTTTGAGGCATCCCCTCCCCTCCCACACACACTCAGCTTTGGGCCAAAGCAGAACAGCCCTATGCTCTAGCTCTTTTGTTGGCCTGGCTGTCAGTCAGGCAGACAACACACCCTGCCTGCAGGACAAACCACTCTTCAGAGAAAGGTGAACAATCACTCATATCAGGCAATACAACATACCAACCAAAGACCTCTCAGGGACCTGGGTGCCTCAAACACTGTCTCCCGCACTGACATTGTGAATATAAAAGAGAGTATTCCAGTCCAGTGGAAGTGCTCCAGCCTTCCTCCCCCTCAAGCCAGGAGGAGCATATAGGAAATTCAGCCAGTAGCTACTGCCTCTGTCTCCTGCTCACTGTTAGGCTGGATTTCATACAATGTCTGTACCTACCCAGCTGCCATGATGGCCAGTCTTCTCTCAGCAGTATATGCTGTGTGAAGACACAGACCACCAGACTGGGGATTCTGGGGTCTTTGAGTCTTTTTAAACCAGTCTTTACCTAGATTCCTGTTTTGTAGAATGCCCTGTGCCTTGGGCCCTTCAGGGTCCTGTCTCCATCCATGCTAACTCCCTCCCTCTATGGTGCAAAATGTCCTTGTCCGGTTGCAGCAAGAGATGCTGGGAAGCATCTTTCAGGATGCTCCCTGGCAGCTCTTTCTTAGCACAAGAACCTCAGTCCTGAAATCTTATACCAAAGCCAAGTGAAAAGCTCCTCTAGTAGAATCATATCCCTATCTGCTGTCACACGTGATGGCCCTGGAATGTTGGTACTGTAAATTAAGGAAAATTATTCAATAGTCACTCATGAACCCACCTTCACCACACACAAACACACACACACACACACACACACACATGCTCACTCCACACACACAAAAACACAGGGAGCCTCATAGCTCAATTACAGAAATCCTCACTTAGAGTCCATAGTCAGAAAATTGTACAGAAATCTTATCATGGACATTTCATCCCCGCATCACCTCCTTCTGGTACCCTGTTGTTGCAAATGCGTTTTCCTACTGAATCCTATTAAGTGATGAGTCATAATTGGAAGACACTAGTGCATCTTTCAAAGCAGCACTCATGAAAGCCAGGTGTTTGCATGGGCTGAAATGCTGAGAGACAGGGGAGTTCATACAAAGCACATGCTC
This sequence comes from Meriones unguiculatus, assembly GCF_030254825.1. NCBI lineage: Eukaryota > Metazoa > Chordata > Mammalia > Rodentia > Muridae > Meriones > Meriones unguiculatus. Next base: position 661,665 of record NW_026843712.1, on the reverse strand, counting down.
AGATAGGGCCAAACAAAGTGGGAAGGGCCATTTGTTTGTGGGGTGAGGGCACAGGCAGGAATTAAGCAAGGGGACCTGGAAGAGGTGCAAAAAATCACAAAGAGTATGGTGCAGGGGCTGACCAGGAAAATGCATTAAAATGGTTCTCATGCCACATCTAAGTAAGTTCTGAGTGAAAGGCAGGTACTACTCCTTTGTCAGAAGCAGACACAGAGCTGATGAGCAGTAACATAGAACACTGGTGTCAGGAGTTCACAAGGGCCCTGCTCTACAGAAGGCACATGTGCAGTACAAAGACCCTGGCCGGGAGGTCCCAAGAAAAGCCTCTGGCTTCACAGCCTCTCAGAAACTGGAGTCTTGAAGACACTGAGGTCCTGAGAAGCCTGTGTTCCAAGCAAGGCTGCCAGGGCCATGGGCAGTAGAGAAGAGTGTATGTAGGTGGGAATCTCCAGCCCAAACAGAGGAGCCCCAGCAGCACATAGTTGAGGCCAGAACCTGGGCTGCAGGGCTGACCTCCTCTGAGGGTGGTTCTATACTGGGCATTGCCCAGCAACACTCCAAGCAGCCAAGATGCCTTGGTGAGGAGGCCTCTCAGCAGCAGCTGGCAACAGTGAGGCAATTTGAAACATCCCCTGAGGAAGAGGCCTTGCTTCTGATGTCAGAAGTCCAGGAGGAGGTGGGGGTATACACTGAAGTGCAGGTAAGGCCTAGGCAAGAAGATGATCGGCCCAGAGAGGTAGGCAAGGAATGCCTGTGGCCACAGACCGGGAGAGGCCTGGCAAAGCGCTATTCTCCTCTGATGGAAGCGGAGCTGCTGCAGACCCACTGCTGTAGGCTCAGTCAGTGGCCAAACCAGCAGGGCCTTTGAGAGCCTCAAGAGGGATGTGGCTGAGAGGTAAGGATCCTACCTACAAACACAGACAGGCGGTCATCCAGGGCATCCCTGGCACCTGGGCTACAGCAGTGTCCTTACCATTGTTCACTGTCCAGGGGAGAATAAACATGGAATAGCATGTTGTCATGAGAATGTCACTGTAGAAGGAAGTATGTTGGTCCTAGCTGGTAAAGGAATGAAAGTAATGCCCCAGGCATAAGCAGGAGTTTCCCTAGCCTTGGATTTCTGAGTTTCCTACAGAGTTGGTGTCTGTCTGAGTTTCTGTCTGTTTCTATCTCTCTGTCTCTGATTGCATGTATGTTTGCTGGTGTCCTGCATCTATGTGGACCTGTCAGCGTTTGTGTGTGTGTATGTGAGTGTGTGTGTGTGTGTGTGTTGTGTAACTCTTTGGATGCTGAGGCATATGCAACAAGTTTCTAGTGTAACACTGCAGGTCCAGAGGGTATGGCATGCCTCCAGGAAGGTTATGAAGGAGGAATTTCCCCATTGATGCCATCATGGCCCATGGAATAGAGATCACTGCCTACACACTTGGGTTAGGACACTCAGGTGCACACTTCCCATCTCCCACACTCTCTCAGCATCTCCTACACCATAGTAAGGGTTGGTCCTCATGTTCAGACAATGGGTTCCTCAAGTGAGTTGTGATTAGCATCAAAACTCAAGTTTGACCTGGTGGCTGGAACAGTGTGCCCACATGACCTGATTGCACTTTCTTTCTGGATACTCTCTCTGCTGACTGACCACAGTGTCTGTAGCTTTGGATCGGGTTTGAGTATGGAAGGGCAGCTGCCACTCTTCAGAGCCCAAGTCACCGAAGTACCTTCTCCTGTCTATAGAGTGTGCATGATTCTGACTTGGAGAAAGAGGGAGGGTTCCTTGAGGAAGAGCGAGATCCAGAAGCAGGTGTCTAGGAGCATTGTGTCTCAGAGGAAAGGATGACATTTCTTTCCTCTGGAGGTTAGCTCACCATTTCCCAGTCAGCAGGACTCCTTGAGCTAAGGCAGACGATGAAGCACCCAAGATCTGGTCTATCCTCACTGAGCAAGATGAAGACCTGCTGGGCTACATGTTGAACTTGGAGGTGATCTCAGGGTTGATGTCTGGGTATGGGCCTGAAGCGATGTTGGGCTGGTGCTCTCATGGTGCTTCCCCTCATCCAGTCCCCTGTGTACCGGCTCACTTGGAAATGTTTTTTCTCTGCCTTTGTCTTGCTGCAACATGTAGGGCAATTGCACTCTGGCAACATGCTCCTGAGGCTTACCTTTCTCTTTGGCATCAACCCTTACTTCTGCAATAAAGTATATTGGAGGAGTTCAGGCTCAGACTCCCCAGGAAGTGGCCAGTCTCTATTGCTGCTTGCTGGTATGGTTGTCTGGCCCTGCACCATGACACCACAGGCTCCCATCCTCCTCCCTCCCAAGACAAGAGGAGTCCTGGTCCAATACTGTGGAGTGGTATGCAGACCTTGGCCTTTGAATCCACAGCTGCTGGCAGGAACCCCGGAGGCTGACTTTCTTGGATTGGATGTGCACCCACAACTTCCCAGGAGATAACATGCTATCTGAGGTGGAGGGTTTCTGACTCCTGTGCCCAAATTGATAAGGGATGAGTCCTCAAAACCCTGAGACTGGAAAAGGATACTTGACTTCAAAAACTTGAGAGATACTTGTCTCTCAACCTTCCAGGTCATTGCACAAGATCTCTGGCTAGATCCACTGAAGTACTTCACTCTGACAGGAAAGGGCTGGAGGGAGAGCTCAGGCAAGCCTAGCTCAGGTGCCATGCTTGTGAAGAATACTCAGAACTCCGGAAAACTCTGCATTCTGCCAAGCACTGTGAGCCCCACAGCTGGTAAACCCGAGGTTGCTCAGGGGAAACAAATGCCTGGGGTGGGTGTGTGTGCTGGTAGAATGGTATTTAGCATAGGTAGAGGAACTTCAGTGCTTGCCTATGTGCAGAGAATCTTTTAGGTCCTGAATGAATGGATAGAGTGAGAGAAAGAGAGAGTAAGAGAATAATAGAGAGAAGGAGGGAGGGAGGGAGGGAGAGAAGGAGATAAACATATCAAAGGAAGGAAAATCCTACTACTGAGAGGTGGCCTCTCTTGAACCAACTTGATCACTGGTTTTTGTAAACAAGCAGGTAGAGTTGCCTCTAAACCTGTCGGGATTAGTACAGAGAAAGGGTAAATTGAACCTAGTGGTCTCTTTTCTCCATTGGTTTTAGATGGGACAAGCCAGAGCTATTTGAAATTTGCCACTTGAAAGCCTATTTATGATTTACTTGTTTTTAATTGCTGAGTAGTATTCCATTATGTAAATGTACCACAGTTTCTCTAACCATTCCTCAGCTGAGGGACATCTGGGTTGTTTTTGCTTCTAGCTATAACAAATAAAGCTGCTACAAACATGTTTGAGCAAATGCCATTGTTGGATTCTTGAGCATCTTTTGGATATATGCCTAGGAATGATATATCTGGATCTTGAAGTAGCACTATTCATAATTGTCTGAGAAAGCACCATATTGATTTCCAAGTGGTTGTACAGTTTACATTCCCACCAGCAATGCAGGAAGGTTCTCCCTCTCCGCATCGTCTCCAGCATATGTTGTCATGTGAGTTCTTGACCTTAGCCATTCTGATGGGTATAAGGTGAAATATTAGGGTAGTTTTGTTTTGCATCTCCCTGATGACTAAGGATGTTGAGCATTTCTTTAAATGTTTCTCGTCCAATCTATATTCTTCCTTTGAGAATTATCTGTGTAGCTCTCTACCCAATTTTTTAAATTGGATTACTTGATTTGTTGCTGTTTAAATTGTTAAGATCTTTATATATACTGGATATTAGCTCTCTATACAGGTAAATGGTGGGATCTAGAATTGATCATCCTCAATGAGATATTCCAGAAGCAGAAAGACACACATGGTATATACTCACTTATAAGTAGATATTAGACATATTAAGATAATCATACTAAAATCTGTATACCTAAAGAAGTTAAGCAAGAAGGAGGACCCTGGGTAAGATGCTCAATCTTCATTCAGAAAGGCAAATGAGATGAACTCAGAAGGAGATAAAAAACAGGGAATAGGACAGGAGCCTATCAGAGAGGGCCTTTGAAAGACTCTAACTAGCAAGGTATCTAAGCAGATGCTGAGACTCACCAAATGTTGAGACTCTGCCAAATTTGGGACAGACTGCAGGGAATCTCATGAAAGTAGGGGGAGACAGAAAGATGTAGAGGGGACAGTAGCTACACAAGGAGAGCAACAGAACCAAAAATTCTGGGCACAGGGGTCTGCCCCAAATTTGGGGCAGAGTGCAGGGATATCATGAAAGTAAGGGGAGACAGAAAGACCTAGGGGTCTGCCCCAAATTTGGGGCAGAGTGCAGGGATATCATGAAAGTAAGGGGAGACAGAAAGACCTGGAGGGGACAGTAGCTACATAAGGAGAGCAACAGAACCAAAATTTCTGGGCACAGGCGTCTTTTATGAGTCTGATACTTCAACCGAGGACCATTCATGGATATAACCTAGAGCCCCTGCACAGATGTAGCCCATGGCAGTTCAGTGTCCAAGCTCAGTGTTCCTATTACTTCCTAGTAATAGGAACAGGGACTGTGTTCTTTCATTGACTCAATAGCTGGCTCTTTGATCACCTCCCCCTGATGGGGGAGTAGCCTTACCAGACCACAAAGAAAAAATATTCCTCCATAGAGGAAGCCAGTCCTGATGAGACCTGATTGCCACCGACCGGCCCGGGAGGTCAGGGCAAAGTCCGACTCAGGGTCCTTGGAAGATCTCAGGAGGGAAGGATTCGGCGCGACAGACAACACAGACTCAGTGAGTTCTTATGCTGCTGCAAAACTTTACTGTTTCAGTAGTCAATTTATACAGTCAGAAAAAACCATTAAGAGGAATTTGTAAGAGTGCCAAGATAGGTGGCCACGTAGTACAGATAGTCATCAAACATAACTTCTAAGAAAAGACCATAAAAAGGTCAAAGGTTCAACTAAAAAAGGCTGATATTATCATAACAAGCGTGATCAATTAACCTTGCTTAACCCCTGATCAAGACCATAGCGGGACAAGTTCCAGATCGTTAGGCTCAGTATAGACATTCTTATGCTAATCTTGCCTTTGATTCCAAACGTTCTCAAAATGTTCTTTTCAGGCTTCATAACTTTTACAGACATCTGCCTCTGCTTTCCATCCCCTGTTCCTTTTACGCCATGTACTATCATAAGGTTCACTAACTGCATCAGCTACTTGGAACAGAATACGTTCCTATCCTGGGAAGATAAAGTAAAGCTAAATTTAGTGGTAAACTAGAATTATTTTGCAACTGATTACTTGAAAATATTATCAGAATTGTTACATATAGCATTTCTAAGAGTTGATTCAAGCCCAGTCTCAATGAATTGAATTTTCTCTATTGAGACATAATTTCTGGGAAAGCAGGGCTTTCAAAGATGCCCCCATTTCTTTCCAAGAAGTGTGTGCAATCGCTATGAGACAAAGCAGAAATTCAAAAGTGAAACCAAGCCATCCGAGTTACCCCAGCCATTTCCTCATCTCAGGAGGCCCGAGTCTTCGCCTAAACAAATGTCCAGGCTTCAGAGCCTTGTCCATCCCCTTGGAGAACTTCATGCTCCTACAGGTTTCACCAAGCTTGTCACAGGGCTGTTGCAGCCTGTGCAGCTGGCGAGACGGACGGACGTGGCAGTTCCCGGTTTTTTGTTTTTAAGACGAAATTCCTCGATATCTCTCTGAGTGGTTTTAATGGCTGAGAGAATGACTCTAAAAAGGCAAGGAAACACCATGAATACTACAAAGATTACCACGAATGCAACGGCAGCAATAATTATATAATGCCACCAATGTAAGGGATTAAGAGCTTTCACATTATCATACAACTCTTTCGCCAGATTTTCAAAACCATATTCATTTAGATGGGCTTGACTAACTTCTGAGATTTGTTTTTGAATTTCCTCAAAATCATGTGTCAGATCATTATCTTTCCAAACTCCTAATAAATGAGCCCTTGTCTTGTTCCAATCATCAGAAATATTATATCTCGCTGGAGTCACGCAGATATATTTATAAGTTGCATGACATTTAGTTGACATTCTTATCTTAATATTAGCTATATCTTGTCCCATAGCTAAAACCACTTCTTCCATTTACTCTTGCTTCTATCTTCTTATCTATAATATATTGTTCAGCTAAGATGGTAGATATATTTTTATGCATATCATTGACATAATGAGCCGTTTGTATATTTTTCACCAAGGCTGCAGTAGAAACAGCAAAGGAGGTCAAAATGGCAATTAAAGCTGTAATTCCTAAAATCAAAGCAGCCACAAATCTTTTCGGTCTAAGCAAGGCACTGAATTTTTCCATAACCATTAACCCGGTATCTTCATACCAGGATTCCTTTAACCTTACAGGGAGCATAACATAAGCTGGCCGTTTTACTAAAAACATAATATTATATTCCTTTTTTAAGGAACTTTCTATACAATTAGTCAATATACATGCAGTACAGGTAATATGATAAGAAACCTCAGAAATTTTTATTATAGAGAAACGGTCTTGGCTTCCTAAAAAAATTCCATAAGGGTATGGGACGCATGCTCTCATAGAAATAGCTTCAGAAGTAGTAGCCTTAGGTTTTTTTTAATAATACCATGTCTATGGCTGCAGCTAATCTAAATAATTCAGGTTGAATCCTAATTTTATTTCGATGTTTTGATACCCATATTGGTTCTACAAATCCAGGTGAAAAATATCTATAAATAACACTATCAGGTTTATAATTATTATATCTATAAGCATACTTTTTAAAATAAATAGAACTATCCCTAAACGGGGATGATGCAGAGAAATCCCAAATAATTTCTTTCGTATCTGTGATCTTAAAGGGCATTCCTCTTACTTCAAATCCGCAAGAAAGCCAATTAGGATATTGCTCATTATAAACCCATGGGATATCTGGATTATAATAAATTTTCGTACAATCGGGTAAAGGAAGCTCTTCGTACCAACTAAATGTTTCATTTACTGTATACCATCCCAGAGTCTTAATTTGTAGTTCCCATACTAACCTCCTTGCCTGATCATTAGGATCTAGTGTGTCAGTCACAAATGTTCTATAGGAAACTGGTAAACATCCAGGCACTGAGATCCCTGAAAGGCCAAGGCAGATTGGGGCGGAGTCTGATTTGCCCTCATAGGAAAATACAGAGGAATATTTTTTCTCAGTAGTTAAAACTGGAGTTCCCCCCAAAATTCCTGTCACATTAGTCATAACTTTAATATGTTCTGGTTCAGTCCAGGTTACTGGGTGAACCATGGGAGGTTTAGGGACATATGCCCAATATGAATCACCGTGAGTAGGAGCAGCTGAGAGTAAAAGTATACATGCAAGAAAAATATTAGCTAGAGAGGGTGTTTTTCCCACTGCTAGTACTATATCTTTCCCCTTTTCCAAGAGGACTGTCATCTGCTGCAGTGTAGGAAGGAGTGTTGACTTGTTCGTTGTCATCATAGCAAGCCTTCTCATTTTCCGCTGCAGTCTCTTCATCTTTTTTCGGTTGCGATTTCGACGGCGAGGAGTGTCTGATGAGGCGGTCTGGGATCCAGATGGGAGAGTCCTCATCCTGTGGAAATACACAAGCATACCCTCTCCCTGAAGTTATAAGGGGATCTGGGCCTCTCCAGGCACCAGTTAATAAATCTTTCCATTTTACTAAAGGTTTTACAGTTTCCATTTTAGGATTCCAATGCAATTCCATTCTAGATATTCCTTGGTCATTAACATTCACATGATTTAATGTGAATAATGCATGACTTAAAAGATGATGCGGAGAGAAGTATTTATGAGCTTCCCTCAACTTGTGTATTTGTCCTTTTAAATCTTGATGAGCTCTTTCTATTATAGCCTGCCCTTGAGGATTATGGGGGATACCCGTTACATGCAATATTCTCCAAGTTTCACAATATTGCTTAAAAGCTTTTGAACAATAGGCAGGTCCATTGTCTGTTTTAATCTTTATCGGTTTTCCCAATAGATTAAAAGACATAATTAAATGCTGTAAGACATCTTTCACCGCTTCTCCAGTCCTCGCTGAGGCAATGATTGCATGTGAGTAAGTATCCACACATACATGAATAAAACAGAGTTTTCCAAATTGAGGACAATGTGTTACATCCATTTGCCATAAATGTCCTGGTTTTAATCCTCTAGGATTAACTCCCATCTTTTGTACCTGTCTAGCAGGTGGACATGTATTACAATTCTTTACAATTTGTCTAGCCTGTTCCCTGGTAATTTTAAATTGGTACCTTAAAGCATTAGCATTTTGATGATGTAAGGCATGATTTTGTTCAGCTTCCAATACATTATTAATTTGGACAGGTCTTGTAAAATAATCTGCCATATAGTTACCATAAGTTAAAGGTCCAGGTAAAGACATGTGTCCCCGGATGTGTCCTATAAAAAATTTCTCTTTTCTTTTATGAATTAAATGCTGCATATTGCTCAATTGTTCCTTAATTTTTGTAGTGCCCGTTATTAAAGCTGTTTCAATAGTAGGAAACAGGCTGACTATATATTTAGAATCTGTATAAAGGTTAAACCTTTGTGGAATATGTTGAAAAGCCAAAGTAACCGCAACTAGTTCAGTCTGCTGAGCAGATGTCTTATCAGTATGAGAAACTATAGGTGGTTTCCCTTCTACCCAGACAGCTGCAGTACCATTATTTGACCCATCAGTAAAAATAGTAAAAGCTGTTTCCAAGGGCGTTATGGAGCATTTCTCGGGGAACAGTATTTCAGTCTCTTTAACAAATTCTAATACTGGATGTTTTGGCAAATGATATTTAATTTGTCCTGCATATCCTGTTAGAGCTAATCCCCAATTCTCATTTTCCTGTAACAAGTACTCAAATTGAGTTCTGGAATATGGAACTATTATTTCTTGCATGTCTTTTCCAAAAATTTCTTTCGATCTATTTCTTCCTTTTATAATCAATTGAGCTACCAAATCAGCATAAGATGTTAAAATTTTTGCTTGAGTATGGGGTAAATGCAACCATTCCAATATCCCAGACTGCCATAAACATCCTGTTGGAGTATAAGATGTTTTAATAATGAGAAGAGACCAAGGCAAGGTATAAGTTATTTGGTGCAATCTTGCTCCATTTAATTTTTCCTCTACTAATTGCAAAGCCTCTATAGCTTCCTTACTTAGGACTCTTTTTGATTTAGAATGTGAGTCACCATGTAACAAATTAAAGAGAGGACTTAACTCTCCTGTGGTAATTTTTAAGTATGGCCTAATCCAATTAATATTCTCTAGCAGTTTTTGAAAATCATTCAATGTACATAAATTATCTCTCCTAATCTGCATATGTTGGGATGCTAAATGCTGATCATGAATTTCATGCCCTAAATATCTAATTGGCCTTTCCTTTTGAATCTTATCAGGGGCAATGATCAGTCCAAAATCTTCCAAAGACTTTATCAAGTCCACAAGTATTTTTTCCACTATTTCTTTATCTTTATGCCCCATTAGTATATCGTCCATATAATGAATAATATATGCATTCATATATTTTTCTCTAATAGGGCTTACTGCCATATTTACAAATTTCTGGCATAAAGTAGGACTATTTTTCATTCCTTGTGGAAGTACTTGCCATTCATAGCGTTTGCAGGGTTCCCTGTGATTAATAGAAGGGATAGTAAAAGCAAATTTTCTGCAATCTTCAGGATGCAGTTTTATTGTAAAGAAGCAATCTTGCAAGTCAATTACTATAAGATGACATTCTTTTGGGATTGCTACCGGAGATGGTAATCCTAATTGTAATGCTCCCATGTCTTCCATGACCGCATTAACTGCCCTTAGGTCTTGCAATAATCTCCATTTTCCAGATTTCTTCTTAACCACAAAGATTGGAGTATTCCATGGACTATTGCTTTCCTTTAAATGTCCTTTATTTAATTGTTCTTCAACTATTTCCTGAATGGCCCTAATTTTTTCTTCATAAGGGGCCATTGATTTTGCCAAACAGGATTTTCACCTTTCCAAGGTATTTTGTCTGCATATAAGTTTTCATCAATGGCCCCTAAGAAAAATACTGTTCATCAATAGGAACAGTAGTTAGGCTTAAATTTAAATTTTGCATCAAATCTCTTCCCCATAAAGTAAAAGGTAGAGAAGGTATCACATAAGGCTGAATATGTCCCTGATTATTTTCAAATGCCCAAGGAATAAATTCTGTGCTTTTTGCCACATTGGAAGCCATTCCCAGTCCTATTAAGGTAGACTCTGTTCTAGTGACAGGCCACGTAGATGGCCAGTCTTTGCCTGCTATGCAAGTTTTGTCAGCACCAGTATCCAGGAGTCCCTTAATAGCTTTTCCTTGTACTAATATGGTCAGGAAAGGCCTATCAGAAGTGATTCCCTGAGTCCAAGCTACCACATCTGAGGATCCCAATTGTCCAGTTCTTTTTTCCATTAAATTTGGATTAGGAGTATAATAATAAGGTATCAGGATTATTTGAGCTATTCTTTGACCTTTTCTTATTATAATTGTTTCTTTATTAGCTTTGCAAAGTACCTTAATGGTCTCTTTAGTATCAGAGTCCACAATTCCAGGGATTATTTCTATTCCCTTGTTAAAATTAGAACTTCTTCCTATTATAAGTCCAAAGATTCCCATAGGAAGCTCTCCTTTAACACTTGTATCCAAAACATTCACCCCATCTAAGGATGAGATCACATAGTCTTTTTGAGCTATTAAGTCTAGCCCTGCACTTCCCAGTGTCGCACGGGGTAAATTCCTTATATTAAAACAAGGAGCATCTGGATTAAGTAAACTCTTATCTACTAAAGAGTTCTTTTTTTCCTCTCTTGGAGTGGGGCTAAGAGGTTGCCCCTCTCCTAGTTTTTTGATTCCTTTTCAGTCAGAGGAGTTCCATCTTTGTGGAACTTGGATTTACATTCATTTTTCCAATGTTTCCCTTTTTCACATCTAGGACATATTCCTGGGGCTGTAGTTCCTTTCTTTGTTCCCTTATTCTGGTCATCTTCAGGGCAAGCGTTTTTCCTATGACCTGGTTTCCCGCAATTATAGCAGGTAAAACTCCTTTCATTCTTTCCACCCCCATAGGTGGCCTTGATAAATTTAGAAATAGGGGTTCGATGCATGGCAGCTGCATATGCCATTCCTTGCATTACTGCTGGTGTGGCATCAGCACAAGCCTTGATATAATCCTGAAGGTTCCCCGTTTTCCTAATGGGCCTAATCAAGTCTTTACACAGAGCATTTGCATTTTCCCATGCCAGTTGTTTTAAAAGGAGGGAAGTCCCTTCACTAGGAGGCAACATCCTATTAATAGCTTCTTCAAGCCTAGCTATAAAGGCCTGATATGGTTCTTCCAATGTTTGTTTAATTCCTGCCAGCACAGTACCTGATCCTTCAGCAGGAGGAATAGCTCTCCATGCCGAAACAGCAAATTGGCCATAACCTCCTTAAGAACTTGGTTACCTGGCTGATACCCAGTTGCAGTTTGTTTTTTTTTTTTCTTAAAACTGCTTGGCTTAAAAGCAAGTCAGCATCACTGTTTGGCTCCTGAGTCCATTGTGTTCCAATCACGATAGGGATTGGGGGTATGTGTGCAATAAACCATACATGGCTGACTGAGACCAGTGTCTGAATTGTTTGTGTGGCTGTTCTTGGACTACAATAATAGCTTATGCTTACAATTTTTCTTTTATCTCAGAACTGGCTGATAAATTCTGATTAGATCATGGTCCTCTGTTTGTGGTCTGTGACCTTGTTCACTCATAAAAGGATCATTAGGGCCCAACACCTAAATCCAGAGATAACATATAAACACGTAAACACATAAACTCCACAGAACACAGAGCCTCCAAACATAGCTTCTCTATGTTCATTGGTGAATAATCCAATCAGTCTTATCCTGAGTTATATGGAAGGCTCCAATTGAGTCTTCCCATTTGGTCCCTTTATTCCCATCTAAGATGTTTTTTTTTCCAGGAAATAATGTAAGAATTTGGAGTGTGTATGTTCACTTGTTTCCCCATATTGAGCTTGAAGATATTAAAACTAAAAGGCTGCTTCACAGAAAATAGTGACCAGTATCTCCAGCCATCCAGCAATTAAATATTCTCTATGCCTTCAGTTTGAGAGATTTTGTGCTCCTCATGACCCAAATCTTGACTTCCAAGAAAAAATATAAGTAAACAATTAGTGAACACTCTATGTGGTGGCTATTATTTGTTGTATATTTAAGAACATCTGTAATTAAAACCCAACTATCCACCAGTGATACACCAGTGATAGATTTTTCTTAATTAAAATCATTTGAAATGAGAAGATCAACTGTAAATCCTGATTATCTGAGGTGGGAAGATCTGTCTTAAATCTGGGCCACACCGCTGGACATAGCATATAGAAAGGACATGGAAGAAGAAAGTATTAAATTACATTAATTTATAAAGTAAATTAAATTCCTCTGTGCCCTCTTGCCCTCACTCTCTCCTTCTTTGGCATTAGAGGCTACCTCTTCAGGATTTTGGCCATCTGAGATATCCAGCCTCAAGGACTGAACACCTACTGGATGCTTAAGTTTTCCATTGGTAGACAGCCACTAAGACTAGCTGGACCACAGACTCTAAGAAATTGTGTGTATGTGTGTGTGTTCTGTAAGTTCTATTTATTCTTCTTCAGAACCCTGATTAACACACCTTATGACTATTTCACAACAACTCTCAGGACATTGATCTTCCATACCTACCGGACAATAGGTAGTCACCATACAAACAACAGCTGGGAAATCAGGGAATAGAAAGGTCCAAACATTTCATAGACTTTATTTTACAAAGTTTCCATAAGGCCAGGATAAAGGCCTTCAATTATGTACAATTACTTCCAGTCATGAAGAGATGCAGTAAACCTCCAATCACTTCAAATGCAGGAGACAATTTAAAAACAATCTCTGGGGTCTGTGGAGGGGGTGTGGGAGAAGGTGCTTCTGAAAGACAAAAATCTCACTGAATTAGCATAACACCTGTAAAAACTTACAAAAACTGGTTACCAGATACGTAATAATCTAGGACAATTGGTACAGACTGCTGCTTTGTACTATTACAAAGTACACTGAGCCATTGTGAGGGATGGGAGAAAATATAGGAGATTCTAGTCATAAAGAAATTGGCCCAATCCTACCAAAAGCAATCTACAGATTCAATGCAATTCCCATCAAATTACCAACACAATTCTCTACAGAACTTGAAAGAAAAAAATTTCAACTTCATATGGAATAACAAGAAACCCAGAATGGCTAAAAAAAATCCTCTACAACAAAAGATCTTCTGGAGATATCTCCATCCCCAATCTCAAGCTGTACTATAGAGCAACAATACTAAAAACTGCATGGTACTGGCATAGAAATAGACTGGTGGATCAATGGAATCAAATAGAAGACCCAGAAATAAACCCACACACTTACGGACACCTGATTTTTGGTAAAGATGCTAAAACCGTACAATGGAAAAAAGATAGCATCTTTAACAAATGATGCTGGTCTAACTGAATGTCTACATGTAGAAAATGAAAATAGATCCATACTTATCACCCTGCACAAAACTAAAATCCAAGTGAATCAAAGACCTCAATATAAAAACAGACACACTAAACCTGCACAAGAAAAAGTGGGAAAGAGCCTGGAACTCATTGGCACAGGAGACAACTTCCTGACCAGAACACCAACAGCACAGGCTCTAAGAGCAACAATCAATAAATGGGACCTCATGAAACTGAAAAGCTTCTGTAAAGCAAAGAACACTGCCATCAGAACAAAATAACAGCCTACAGATTGGGAAAGGATCTTCATCAACCCTATATCTAATAGAGAGATAATATCCAGAATATAAAGAACTTAAGAAATTAAACAGCAACAAATCAAGAAATACAATTAAAACATGGGGTACATATCTAAACAGAGAATTCTCAATACAGGAATATTGAATGGCAAAAAAAAACACTTAAAGAAATGTTCAACATCCTTAGCCATCAAGGAAATGCAAATCAAAATGACCCTGAGATTTCACCTTACACCCATTAGAATGGCTAAGATAAAAAACTCAAATGAAATCACATGCTGGGGAGGATGTGGAGAAAGGTTAACCCTCCTCCACTGCTGGTGGGAATGTAAACTTGTACAACCATTTTGGAAATCAATCTGGTGATTTCTAAGACAATTAGGAATAGTGCTTCCATAAGATCCAGCTATACCACTCCTAGGCATATATCCACATTATGCTCAAGTACACAACAAGGACATTTGTTCAACCATGTTTGTAGCAGCTTTATTCGTAATAGCCAGAACCTGGAAACAACCCATATGTCCCTCAGTGGAGGAGTGGATACAGAAATTGTGGTATATTTACAAATGGAATACTACTCAGCAACTAAAAACAAGGAAATCATGAAATTTGCAGGCAAACGGTGGGATCTAGAAAAGATGATCCCTAGTGAGGTCTTCCAGAATCAGAAAGACACACACAGTGCATACTCACAAGTGGGTACTCAACCTATAAGATAGGATAAACATACTAAAATCTGTACACCTAAAGAACATAAACAAGAAGAAGGACCTAGGATAAGATGATCAACCCTCATTTAGAAAGACAAATGGGATGGACATTGAAAGTAGCAGAAAACAACAGGACAGGAGTCTACCACAGAGGGCCTCTGAAAGACTCTATACAGCATTGTATCAAAGCAGATGGGGAGACTCAGAAGCAAACCTTCGGCATATGAATCATATGAATCATATGAAAGAAGGGAGAATTAGTAAGACCTGGAGAGGACAGGAGCTCCATAAGGACCAAATATATATGAGCACAGGGGTCTTTTCTGATACCAATTCTCCAACCAAGGACCATGTATGGATATAACCTAGAATCCCTGCTCAGATGTAGCCCATGGTAGTTCAGTATCTAAGTGGGCACCCTAGTAAGGGCAACAGGGACTGTCTCTGACATGAACTCAGTGGCTGGCTCTTTGACCTCCTTTCACCCAGAGGAAGGAGCAGCTTTGCTAGGCCACAGAGGAAGACAATGCAGACAGTCCTGAAGAGACCTCATAAGCTAGGGTCAAATGGAAGAGGAGGAGGACCTCCCCTATCATTGAACTTAGAGGCAGGGATGAGATGAGGGAGAGAGGATGGGATTGCATTTTTAAAGACGGACAGTAAAGAAGTTACAGGAACAAAATGGACACACTAAAAGAGTGAGGCTGCAAAGAGTGAGAAAGAAGCCAGATTGCTTTCCAAGTGACTAACACAAAGGAATGGTTTAGGTTAAGAGCTATTTTTGGCCAAAGAACTGGAAAGTTCACTGAATCTAGGAGAAACTTAGGAATCAATCTTGTGTCTGGGTCGAAGGCACTGTGGGTTGTGTCTGGGATGATCACACTCCATGCTGTCGACAGTGACCAGTATTTGTTTAGTAAAATTTCTGGATTTTGTTCTTTGTATAAACCCCGCATTTTCTGAGGCCCATATGTAAACTGTGCAGCATTCATTCACAAATAAGCTAAACTATTTAATGCATATTTATTGTTACATACCATAGGACATGAGTTTTTTTTGCCAATTTTTTCTATGCTACTAAGAACTATAAAAAATGATTAGGAATATTAAGAAAAAATTCTAGCTTTTCTAGTAATAGTGCCTGATCTTAGTGAATTTTAATTGAAGACCCAAACATATACATAGCCATCCATATACAAACACTTGCTTTTTCATAAAGAAGCCAGAAAAAAAAACGCAGAAAAAAAAACCCACCACATCTTCAATAAAGGGTGATACTCAAACAGGATCACTACATGTAAAAGAATTCAAATAGAGCCATAATTATCTCTCTACACAAAACTCCAAATAATTCAGACTTCAACAACAACAAGATACATTAATGCTAATAGAAGAGAAAGTAGGGAACCATCTTACACTCATTGACACATTCAGAAAGGACTTCCTGAACAAAACACCATTAGCACAGGGACTAAGAATAACAATTAATAATTGAGACATTATGGAACTAAAAAGCCTTGGTAAGGCTTTTGAACACCATTTAGATGAGACAGCACCCTACTAAATAGAAAAATATTTTTGCTAACTACATATAAGACAGATGGTTAATATCTAAAATATACAACAGATGGCTGATATCCAAAATACATAAAGAACTCTAGAAACTGGATATTAAAACAAATAAACCAATTTATTAATTGGTTATAGATCTAAACAAAATTATCAACAGATGAAACTCAAATGGCTGAGAAACACTTCAAAATGATTAACCCCCTAATTCATCAGGGAAATTCTAGTCAAAACTACTTTGGGATTCCATATTACGTTGTCAGAATGTCTAAGATAACACAAGTAATATCTCATGCTTGTCAGAAGAGTGAAAACTTGTAAAGCCACTGTGGAAATCAATATAACAATTCCCCAACAACTCAGGAATAGATCTACATCCAGATCCAGATATACCCAAATGCTCAACTATGTTTATTTCTGCTTTATCATAATAGCCAGAAGCTGGAAGCAATCTAGATGTCTCTCTATAAAAGAATGAATGAAGAAAAAAGTAGGCTTTATCCCAAGGATGCAGGGATGGTTCAACATATAAAAATCCATATAAACAAATTGAAAGAAAAAAAATCATGTGAGCATCTCATTAGATGCAGAAAAAGCCTTGACAAAATCCAACAATCTTTCATGATAAAAAGTATTGGAGATATCAGAGATGCAAGACCTAGACACAATAAAGGCAATATACAGCAAGATGATAGCCAAAATCAAATGAAATGGAAAGAAACTCAAAGCAAACCCACTATAATCAGGGACATGACAAGGTTGTCCACTCTCTTTTTCTCTTCAATATAATATTTGAAGTTATAGCTAGAAAAATAAGACAACTAAAGAAGTTCAAAGGGATACAAATTGAAAAGGAAGTAGTTAATTCACAGGTGGTATGATAGTATATATGAGTGACTCCAGAAATTTTATTAGGGAACTCTTTCAACACCTTATCAACACTTTCAGAAAAGTACCAGGATGCCAGATTACTTAAAAAAATCAGTAGACCTCCTATATGCAAAAGACAAATGGGATGAGAAAGAAATTAGGGAAACTATATCTTTTACAATTGCCACAAATAACATAAAGCATCTTGATGCAACTCTAACCAAGCAAGTCAAAGACCTGTATGACAAGAACTTCAAGTATCAGATGAAGGAAACTGAAGAAGATACCAGAAGATGGAAAGATCTCCCATGCTCATTGCTTGGCAGGATTAACATAGTAAAAATAGCCATCTTCCCAAAAGCAATCTACAAATTCAATGCAGTTCCCATCACTGACAACACAATTCTTTATACATCTTGAAAGAACAATTTTTTTTTTCAATGCAGTTTATTCAGAAACCTTGAACAATCATCTGACCCTGGGGAAAGCCAGCCCACAACTTAAATAGCCTCTGGGTAGCCAACCCAGGCGTGCCATGTGGGCAATGCAGATAGGTCCACATACATGGAAGCAAGCCAGATCCTCAGCCTTAGCCAAATGTGGAATTGTTCGTGACAGAGAGCAGTCACCATCAGGAAGGTGGAAGGCGGAAACCAGCTCCATCTTTAAGGCATAGCATTCCGCAGCTCTCTACAGTTCCCCCTTTTTGTTTTAGACGCATCAGGCAAGAGTAGAGGTCTTATCTCTGATATTAGAAGTAAATTGGGACTTTGTACCGATGTTCATTTAGATGTCATCCACCCAAAGAGCATCAGACCCGTCCGATACCTTTTTCTCAGAGGCGGGACCTGGGGCATCAACCCGCATGCAACCAGACATGCTCTTCTCTGGGTCCAAAGCAGCTGACCCTGAGTGCAGTGCTTAGCCTCACATCCTGAGGGTAACATTTTAGCTTTTTATGGTATCCAACCATGCTTGGGGAGAATGTCCTGCTTCAATGGCTGTAAAGGCCTGAATGATCAAGGCTGCATCACACTGTTGTGAGACTCTAATCTTGCATATATACCACAGGCAAACCAAGGAGACCAACACCAGCAG
This sequence comes from Meriones unguiculatus, assembly GCF_030254825.1. Taxonomy (NCBI): domain Eukaryota; kingdom Metazoa; phylum Chordata; class Mammalia; order Rodentia; family Muridae; genus Meriones; species Meriones unguiculatus. Next base: position 643,600 of record NW_026843712.1, on the reverse strand, counting down.
GCCTGCTAATGCTCCCATGCCCGCCCATTCCTTCAGATGATTCATGGCTGCAGCAATCCATGATGATAATCCTGTGGCTAGTCCTGCGTCCACTCCGGTAGAATTTACTGTGACAATGGCCACTCTCAGCTGCTCCATCGTAGTATTGAATTCTCCAGTCCAATTACCTAAAATATAGCTCGACAATTGTTTAGACAGACTTGCAGCACAGGAAAAATTCTCATGTTATATGCTAGTGACTCAAAGTCCAGCATATTTTCATTGACAGCCAAGTTGAGCGATTTGCCATAGGGTATCAATTTGTTCCTGCACGAGGTCAATCTTCTGATTGAACACCATCAAGCTTCATATCCCCCATTTTTATTCATTATTAGCCAGATAGAGCCAAGTAATTGTGGTGATGATACTTGCTTTTTTGCCCAATGCTGGAATGCTAGTAAATTTAGGTATGCCCTGGTTACTCGCATGCCTTACTGCGTGCCTGTGCCCGTTGATGCCCCTCACGCTATGACTCTCTTCAGACAGAAAAGGGATCTTGGAACTACAGCCACCATTGCTACTACCATCTCATTGGCGGCCGTTGGAGCTACCACCGGGGCATTAGCCATGAGTCATACTGGGCAGACTGCTCAGACCCTGAACAATCATTTAGCCAATGTAGCTCATGCCTTAGTTGTACATAAAGGAATTAATGCTCAACTAAAAGGAAAGAACAATTTTAAGCTTCATATGGAAAAACAAAAACCAGACTAGCTAAAACAATCCTATATAATAATAGATCTTCTGGAAATATCTCCATGTCCAATATCAAGCTGTAGTAAAAAAAAAAAACCTGCATGGTACTGGCATAGAAACAAACTGGTGGGTCAATGAAATAAAATTGAAGACCCAGGAACAAACCCTCACACCTATGGACGCTTGAATTATGACAAAGAACCAAAATCATACAATGAAAAAAAAAAGATAGCATCTTCAAAGGGATACAAATCTACAAATCAGAAAGGAGGAAGTTAAAAAGTATCTCTATTCTAGTAAGGAAGTACAAGAACCAAAATCATACAATGAAAAAAAAAAAAGATAGCATCTTCAAAGGGATACAAATCTACAAATCAGAAAGGAGGAAGTTAAAAAGTATCTCTATTCTAGTAAGGAAGTACAGCTACTCCTATAACCTTGACCAAAGACAGGTCCTCTTCTATTTGGGGAAGGTCATCCTCTTTAACAGATCATTCAGCTTCGGGAGGGATACACATGGAGCATTGAAGGAGGAAGTGGACACCTGCCTAGCTAGCCAGATGAGCTGAATCAACCCTGATAATTAATGGGGTAACAGATGTCACAGCCAGATCACCTTTCATAAAGGAATACTACCCAGATATTGAAAACAAGGAAATCATGAAATTTGCATGCAAATTCAGGATGATCTAGAAAAGATCATCCTGAATGAAGTAAGGGCATCAGGGTGTGTCTCTGACATGAAATCAGTGCCTGGCTCTTTGATCACCTCCCCCAAGTGGGGTATGGCCTTCCCAGGCCACAGAGGAAGATGATGCAACCAGTCCTGATGAGACCTGATAAGCCACGCTTCTGATAGATAGCTATAGAAGAAGCAATTCCTAACTTACAGTTGATTGTGGTGGTGTGATGGTGTGTGTGTGTGTGTGTGTGTGTGTGTGTGTGTGTATTGGGGGACACACACATAAGAGAGAGGATGTGTCCATGCATATGAATGGAAAACAGAAAGGAGATTGGGAGTCCTGCTCCACCACTCTTTATTCTTTAGAGACAGGGTATCTCACTAAACCCAGATTTAAGCTGGCAGCCAGTGAACTCCAACTTCGCTTCCTACATTGGTGCAGTTATAGGCATGTGCAGCCATACCTGTCTTCTTTTTACATGGATACCAGGAATTTGAAAAAAAAAAAAAGACAAAAAAAAGAGAAAAAGAAAAAAAAACAAATATGGTATGTATTTACTTGTATTAAGTTATTAAGTCAATGATAACCAACCTTAATTCATAGAACCTCAGAGGTTCTATGTAATATGTGGCTGGAGGATACAGATGTCATTACAAAAGAGAAATAAAATAGATCTTTAAAAATGAATGGAGTGGGAACTTGAATCAGAGGATCAAGTTGAGAGAGAATACTGAAAAAGACAGCTAAAATTAAGAGCTATGTTGAGAGGTGTGGAAATCTAATACAATAGAAGCTTCCTAAAATATATACATGTATGAAAATGATCTAAATCAAATAGCCAAATAGTGAGAGAGACAGAGTCACAACAGGCTCACCAAGTGAAGCTTCCAGTACCAGGATTTGGTCACATCTAATTAAGTTGTTCTCCAAAGGGGTTCCATGAGAATCTCTAATTAGCACTCCTTGGCATATGTTCAAATTACTCAATATCTTAATCTAGCCAAAGATTGTACAAAGCACAGGGAGTGGAAGAGTGGGGAGAAGAATAAAAAGACTTGGAGGGGACAAGAGCTCTACAAGAAGACAGAGCCAACTAACCAGGGACCAGAGGGGTTTGTGGAGACTGAATCATCAACTAAGGAGCATGCATAGACTGGACCTAGGCCACCCACACATATGTAGCCTATGGGCTGTTCTGGTTTCTTTTTGGTTACCTAGTAAAGGGAGCAGGGTTTTCTCTGACATGGACTCTGTTGCCTGCTTTTTGATTACTACTCACTGGAAGGGCTGCATTGTCAGGCCACAGGAGAAGAGGCTTCACTCAGTCCTGATGCAACTTGATGAGCTGGGGTAGGTTAGTAGGGGGTCTCCCTTTTCTGAGGAATAGGGAAGGGGAATGAGGAAGAGGAAGGAAGGGTGTAATGGAAGGAGTGAACATATGAACTATAATTGGGAGTAAACTAAATAAATTAATTTTTAAAGTAATTTATATTTTAATTAAATTTTTATTTTTCATATTTAATTACAGTTTATTTACTTTGTATCCCAGCTGTAGCCCCCTTCCTCGTTTCCTCCCAATCCCACCCTTCCTCCTTCATCTTCTCCCTGCTCCTTTCCAAATCCACTAATAGGGAAGAACCTCCTCCCCTTCCATCTGACCCTGGTTTATCAGGTATCTTCAGGACTGGCTGCAATGTCCTCTTCTGTGGCCTAGCAAGGCTGTTTCTCCTTTCGGGGGGGGGGTGTCAAAGTGCTTTGCCCTTCCCTTTACTTAGTGTAAAAAGCTAAACATATATCCTCAAAACTGAGGAGAGCAAGAGTGATGCCTTCAGAAGCCTAATCCCCAATATTTATAAAGTCATAGTTCTAAAGCAGAGGTAGCCAGACACTACACCTTCTATCTCATTATGGTATGAGCCAGACCATCTACAGTTCTCTGGACTCTTGTAGTCTTTATCTCCTTAATGAGGAAATATGGTATTCTCCTGTTTTGCATGAGACTACGTAACACAGAGATCCATTCATTTTCTTTGGCTTCCTGTAGCTTATGAGTTTATATTTAATATCAGGACACCACCCAGAGGCTCAAACAAGTAGAGTGGAAGCCACAGCTACAAGAAAGGCAAGAACTCAGAGAAGAATGCACCATAGTCACTAAAGTCTATAGTTGGTCACAAGCAAATTCTCAGAAACAAATTCTTGGGTATTTTTGTTTTGTTTTGTATTTTACTGTTGTGTTTGTTGATGTCTATGATACAAGTTCTTACTGAATAGCCTTAGCTAGACTGAGACTACATGATAGCCTTAAACTCACAATGAAACTGTTGAGGTCCTTTTTTCTGCTCAACTCACAGTCAAGGGTTGTATCTTTATACTGAAAAAGTAAGAGGTATCTTGTGAGAAACTTCTCATTACTCTTCAAGGAGATGGAGTGCAAAAATTCAAGTGCAACATAAAGGAGGATAAACTGAAAGAGAGTACTTAAAGAGTCTGCAAGATGCACTGATACAATTGGTATGTCACAACACAATGTTGTGAAGTATCATTGAGAAACGGTCTTGAAGGCTGATAACATCTTTGGTGGCTAGGTTATATCTTGAGGTGACCAACAGAAACTGGCATTTTATTCCAGATAGTGCCTGTACCTGAAGGTAAACTAAATGCAGTACCCCTGGGTCATGGAGGTTTAAACCAAGTATCCACACATTTGGATAGGCCAAAAAAATGTGTCACAATGTCATACCCCTCTATTAGAAACCATAGAAAACCAGACAGGGAGGGAATGCTTAAGAGAGATTAAGTAAGCATCTTTTAGTGAATGGACTAATACCTTCCCACCATTGTCTCCTGACATCTGCTGGTGGTCTCCCTGTATATCTAGGGCTTCAGATCACACACTTCTGTCTTTTGTTTGAGAGGTGTTGTGAGACGCAATAGCATTGCAAGAGACTTTTTTCCTCTGCTTAGATTATAGAAACTCATGAACTCTTGTCAGTATGCATGAGATGCAGCTGTCCCATGCTCATGATCTATTGAAACAGTAGACAATGATAACCATATTCTTTTCTTCTCTGGGGTAGGGTTGATTATGCATTGTATAAGACAAGCTAGGAGGAAAGAGATGTGACTATTTGCCAATCTAGAAATATGTGGTTTTTTTTTTTACACATTCACCATTAATTGGCAAAGTAAAATCTCACTATACTTTTGAAACCATTGTGCTTTGCCACAGATTTCTTATCTAAAACCCATTAAGTGAATCATTGAAAGAATGCTGAGCAGAGATCTTCTGCCCTGGCCCAGTAACAATAACAAGACTTTAAAGGAAATTAGTTGCAAAGATGCTCTTATATACATGGGATTTAACCTATCTCTTGAGGCATGGAGCAAGAAGTCAGAAACAGTTACCCGATATCAGAAAAGAATAGCTATTATTAAAGGAAAAGCTCACATTATTACAGTTTCTTGTCATACAGGAGCCTACTCAGGTTTAAAAATAAGACAATCATTTGAAAGTTTGGTTTCTACTTTAGGTTAAGGACCCAGATATTGTGAGTATCAGAACTGTATAAAACAGGTATAGAGAGGAAGTTTTTTGGTGGACATTATACGGCAGATGTCATTGTAGTTTTCTGGGATTCTTTTCAGCTTTCTCTTCAAATGCCTGAAGAAAAGACATCAAATTTGTTGCTAAGAAATTCTGAGTTCTCTCCATCATCATTAAGTTCAAAGAGGGGAAGAATAATAGCAATTCTTTTGAAAGGAAGTAATAGTGTATCATATATAGCCTGAGATCACTGTAGGGCATAAACATCTGTATTCTGTTATTTATGATATTTCTATAGTAGTCTTTGTCTAAATCCTTGTTCGTTTAAACCTTTGCAGGGTACATTTGCCTTACAGTTCACAGCTCAAGTTGAGGAAAAACCTTGGTCCCTGTAAGAGGAAGTGAAAGAGAGACTGAATCACTAGGGTTTATATTATATAATGTGAGAATATATTTGGAGGATATAGTACAATCTTCATGCTTTAGGCCTTTGTAGGACAGGTAGCTGCAGAAAAGTTTAGGGAGGTAATTCTAGGTTAATGTATTGCTGCCAAGATCAGAGCAAAATGTGGCTTCCATGGTGTAGTTTTTTCAACTCTATGATGTGTACAGTGAATATACATAAAGCCTGACATCTCCAGCTGGTTTGTATACACCCGATTCTCTAGCTCCTGTAACACTTAGTTTATTACCTACTACATCATCTTGAATTTTGTATTAAACAGTTAATTAACCCAACAAGCCTCAGAGGCTGGGGCTCAGGTTGAAGTTCAAAGGATCCTCCCACTAATTTGGTTCAGATGGTCTGGCAGTAGAGACAGCAAGAATAACAGGTTTCCCAAATTTCTGAATCCATGACATATAATTGGTGATCTGCTTTTTTATAGTTATCCAAACCATCCATGTGGGTTGCCTATAAGCCACTTGAGTTGATTTAGCCTATGAAATGGCCTGCTATGAGCAGCAGCAGTTATCTGGGTCCAGTTACATGGGTAACTGCAGAGAATTATGGAGAATGATGTGAGGCATGAATTGTAGGCATTTCAGGTTAGAGTCCATGGATCCTGGGGCATGATGGGCCTTCCAGTGTCCAAGACTGATGCACTCCTTCAGGCAGTGAAGCATTCAAGTGCTTTGTGTTTCTCTGTATGTTCCCTTAGAAGTCAAGAAAATATAGAAGGGTCTGGAGAGATGGCTCAGAGGTTAAGAGCACTGGCTATTCTTCCAAAGGTCTTGAGTTCAAATCATAGCAACCACATGGGAACTCACAACCATCTAAGATGAGATCTGGTGTCCTCTTCTGGCAAGCAGGTGTACATGCAGGAAGAATACTGTATCCATAATAAATAACCTTTTAAAAAAAGATGTTTTCAGATTGCCCTTTTTAAAAAAAGAAAACATAGAAGCTTGATAGGGAAATTGGTCTTAGATATTAATCTTGTGTACCCTGTGTACCTTGTAAACTTCATTGTATCCTGGCAACTACAACTGTATTGATCCTGGCAATGACCAGTGTATTCTGTTATGAAAGGCATAAAAAGTCTGATTGCTTGAAATAAAATTGTCACAGCCTCAGTTGAGCTGTGGCCCTTCCAGTGGGCCTTGTTTCATCCCTCCTGGCTGTACAAAGTGACTTTGGCAAGATAAGTACATGCAGGCACAACAGCTAAGTATATTGAACATTTCTCTTGTTTCTCGGTCTTTTGAGATTCCTATATGGAGAATTATGTTTAGAGGTAACCCATTTTTATTTGGATTATTTAGTTTTTTGATATCCAGTTTTTGAGTTCTTTAAATATTTTGGATATTAGTCCTCTATCAAAGCTGGAGTTAGTAAAAATCTTTTACCATTCTGTGTGCTGCTTTTTCCAAATGATGGTGCCCTTCTCCTTGCAGAAGCTTTTTAGATTGATGAGGATGCATTTATTGTTGATCTTAGTGCTTGTCCTGTCAGCATCTATCCAGAAAGTCTTCTGTGTTAATGAGTTCAAGGTTGTTTCCCAGTTTCTTTTCTAAATAATGTAAGTCCCTTAAAGCATGACTGACCAGCCCCCACCCCAAGGACCTCCAATCACAAGGCTCCACCCACAGAACACTCTAATGGTCAGACCCATCCCCTTCAGACACAGGGGCCAAGCTCCACCCAAACATAGAACTTGAGAATTCACCTACCTCTATTCTGAAAATACCCACCCTGGAAAGCTCTGTCACCAACCAGGAAACTTTATATAAACTCTGTGTTCTAACCAGCTCTCTGTTGCTTCTTGCCTGAGCAGAAGTAGCCACCCTCCATGGTTTTTCTGTTGAGATCCGTAAGCAGGCATCTCTACGGTCGCCTCAAGGGACCTGACGACCTGGTTATCTGGCATCTGTGAGGCCACCTAGAAGATCACCTGCTGGTCACCTTGAACCACCTCCACATGCTCTGGGTCACCTTATAAGAGAACTCGAAGTTCTTCCTCTCTCGCTCTTTCTCACCTGCCTTGTCCAGAGATGGTCTCTGCAACCCCTTCCCTTTCCCCTAATAAATCTCACACGTGGAACCTGTTGTGTGGCATGATTTGTGAACCCACCATGTAACTCTCATCCTGCACGATTTCTAACATTGGTGTGTTTGGCCAGGAATCGGTTTACTACAGCGGGCACACGGTGTGGGGAGTGCCGACACCCCACCGGGGCTGTTGGAGACGTATTTTGTTCCCAATCCGCCTGAGACCCCCAACTTTCCAGCAACCAGATCCGGCAACCACAACATCCAACACCGGTTAAATTCGTGAGTCCCTCCTGTTGGTCAGCATAAACGTTTCTCTGGGTAAGGGAAGATTGACCATTGAGAGTCCAGCGGGGGCCCCCCATCACAGTTTACTGGCTACGATTAACCCCCTTTGCTGGACCTTCATCTTCATTAGGGCCCCACTTTCCACTCATATATGGTCTGTTTCCCCCTCTCTCACTTTCTCAGGGAAGTCCTAGTGCTAGGCAGGCAGCGCTCTCAGGCCATGCCCCTGGGGATCTGCACCCTAGTCTCTGGCCAAAAGCTGATGAGATTGTTTCTCCAGCCAAGGACTATATATGGATATAACCTAGAACCTCTGCTCTGATGTAGCCCATGGTAGTTCAGTATCCAAGTGGGTACCCTAATAAGAGGAACAGGGATAGTTTCTGACATGAACTCAATGGTGGGCACTTTGACACTCCACACTCCCCCTCCCCCCAAAGGAGGAACAGCCTTGCTAGGCCACAGAAGAGGACATTGCAGCCAGTCCTGAAGATACCTGATAAACCAGGGTCAGATGGAAAGGGAGGAGGTCCTTCCCTATTAGTGGATTTGGAAAGGCGCAGGGAGAAGATGAAGGAGGAAGGGTGAGATTGGGAGGGATTGAGGGAGTGGGCTACACCTGGGATGCAAAGTAAATAACCTGTGATTAATATAAAAAATAAATAAATTTAAATTAAAAAAAAACACTGATGAGCTATTGGATCAGGTAGGACCTCTCGTTTGAGTCACACCTTGCCTTTGGGATGCCTCTGGAAGGTCACTGACTTCTCTGCCTCCCAATGGGAAATGCCCAGACATCCATTCCTCCAGCGTCCACACTGGGATGTTTTCTGGAGAATTTTAAAACATTGCACATGGAGCCTGAATTAAAGGCCTCTAAGCTCACACGCCTTTGTAATAAGACTTGGCCTACATATTCTTTTAGGTAAGGGTTCAAATTGGCCAATTAATGGCACATTAAATCCCAGTATTTTATGGGATCTTCTTAGTTACTGCCAGCAATCTGGTAAATGGAAGGAAGTACCCTATGTTCAAGCTTTCTCTCTTCTCCACTCTAAACTTTCTCTCTGCTCTTCCTGTCCTCCTACCCAACTTCTAGCTATAAAGTCTCAAAATCAAAAGGTCTCTACCTTTGACCCTGCAGATGAACCTCCACCCTGCCATTCTCAACTTCCAGCTTCTCCAAAATCCTCACAACCTCTGGTGTCTTCTCCCTCCTCTCCTACTCCAGTTTCTTCCTCTTCAATTTCTCCAGAATCCTCACAACCTCTGGAGTCTTCCCCCTCCTCCTCTACCCCCTCCTCTTCCCCTTTGGCTTCTCCAAAATCTTCACCCCCTTCCCTGGCTGTCCTAGTCGCCTCACTCTGGCACCCACTTTTACCTCACCAACAACTATTAGCCCCCCTAATACCTGTTCTTGCTCTATAGCAAAGTCCACTCCCTCTACTCAGCATAAGCCAGCCTCAATTCTTCCCTTGCAGGAAGTAGCTTGTGTAGACTGCTTAATTAGGGTACATGTTCCCTTCTCATTAACTTAACTTTCTCAAGTAAAAAACAGATTAGGATCCTATACCTCTAAACCTTCTACTTTCATTAAAGAATTTCAATATCTCAATCTTATAGTCTCACCTTTCATTATATATATATATAATGAAATATATATATAATGAAATATATATAATAAAATATATATATATTTATAACCAATAACCTATTACCTGAGGAATGCAGGCAAGTTTGGAAACAGGCTAGACTGCATGCAGATGAGATTCAACAAACAAATGCTTCACACCTGGTTGGGGCTGAGGCAGTACCCAACCAGGATCCACAATGGGATTATAATATTCTGCAAGGCATTTTAGCCAGAGATCAATTCAGAACCTGCCTCCTGGCTGGTCTCCAAAAGGCAGCCCTTAAGCCAGTTAATTATGAAAAGCTCCAGGAGGTCATTCAGGACAGAAAAGAAAACCTGTCTCAATTCCTAGAGCGCCTTACAAAGGCCCTCTTACAAAACACTAATCTAGACCCTGAAAGTACAGAGGGCAGACAACTCCTAATGACCTATTTTTTTCTCCCAAACTTAATATGACATCAGGGCTAAGCTTAAGTCCTTGGAGAAGGGACCTCTGACTCCTCAGGCAGAAGTCTTAGCACTGGCCTTTAAGGTGTACCACAGGAGAGATGAAAAAGCCCAAAAGCAAAAATACCAAATGCTTGCTGAGGCCATCCAGCTGGCCTCAGCCACTACCCAGGCTCCCTTGCCTTCTAAGGCATAGGACCACCAGGTCCCTGTCTCAAATGTGGTCAAAAAGGTCATTGGGCCCAGGGTTGTCCTACACAGGGACCACCAGGCCCCTGTCCCAAATGTGGTCAGAAGGATCATGGGGCCTGGGCTTGTCCTAACCCCCACAAGCCATCGAGGCCATATCCAAAATGCCACCGAGAGGAACATTGGAATGTTGATTGCCACCGTTTCTCCCATGATATGGGGGCATCACTCCCAGATCGCCTCCCGGCCAATATCCTAGGCCTGGCTACAGATGACTGAAGGTGCCCAGGTTCCCTTGACCCGTCAACTGCCATCACTAACAGGAAGCCACGGGTAATCATCATGGTATCAGGGAAGGCCACCTCCTTCCTTGTGGACACCAGAGCCATTTACTCAGTCCTAACGAAGTACTGGGGATCAACCTCTCCTTGTAGTTCCTCTACAAGCCTTGCCAGCCTTGCCAGCCTCCACCACTTAATTGTATTTTCAGGGGAGTTCTCTTGACTCATTCCTTTTTAGTAATGCCAGCCTATACAGTTCCCTTAATGGGAAGGGACTTTTTAGCCAAAGTAGGAGCCTCTATTTCCTTACTCCACCATTCGCTTGACACCAAGCTCACCAGCATCCTCTCTCCTCCTCGTAGCTACCCTACCTAGCAGTTCTGACACATCGCTTCCTTTACCAGCCTCTCAAGTGGACCCCCAAGTCTGGGATATCCAAAACCCCTCTGTGGTCATTCAGCTACAGAACCCCACCAGGTATATTGCCCAGGCTCAATACCCAGTTCTTCTCAAGAGTCTTAGAGGACTTAAGCCTATTATTGCCAACCTTCTAAGAAAAAAAAAAAAAAAAAAAAAAACTCCTTTGCCCCACTTCCTCATATACTTGTGGTTAAAAAGCCCAATGGAGCCTATGGCCTGGTTCAAGACCTCCGGCTTCTCAACTCTGCTGTCGTCCCCCTTTACCCTGTTGTAGCCAATCTCTATACCCTTCTCTCCACTATCTCCTCAGGTACTTTCCATTTTTCAGTTCTGAATCTCAAGGATGCATTTTTCTCTATTCCTTTTGACACCCAGGCACAAAATATTTTTGCCTTATCTGGACTGACCCTGAACCCCTCAGCTTACCTGGACTGTTCTACCCCAGGGATTCTGGGACAGCCCACATCTTTTTGGCCAAGCTGTAGCTTCTGATCTACTCTCCTTATCTCTCCCTAAATCTAAACTTATACAGTATGTGGATGACCTTCTCCTCTGCAATCCATACCTACAAGTTAGCCAAACTAACAGAAGTTCTTCTAAATTTCCATCCAGCAGGGGCTATTGGGTCTCACTCTTCAAGGTCCAATTATCCACCTCTGAGGTCACTTACCTGGGACTAACAATAACCCCAACCCGCAAGGGCATCACCCTAGATAGAAAAGACCTAATATAGTCTCTAATAAAGAAGAAATTTCATCATTTCTGGAAATGGCTGGTTTCTTATGGTCCCCTCCTTTTCCCTTCTTGCCTGCTCCTTAGGCCCTTTGCATGAACCCCTTCTTAAGTCTGTTACTAAGCCCTTTCAGAGGCTCTCCAATGGTTCTTCTTGAGGCTCCAGCCCTACATCTTCCAGACCTAACTCGTCCCTTCTCCCTCTATGTAACAAAAAAAGAGGGATATGCCCTTGGAGCCCTGGGTCACCAACTGGAACCCTCCATTGCCCCTGTAGCAAAAAAATTAGATCTGACAATCCAGAGATGGGCCCCCTGTATTTGTGCCCTAGCAGCTGTGGAGCTCCTTATTTGAGAGTCAAAAAACTAACTTTTGGGTCACATATTACTGTCTTCTCTTCTCACAATCTGTCTCACCTTCTAACATATAAAGGCTTTCAAACTTTACCTCCTTCCAGGGTTCTTTCCCTCCAGGTGGCGCTAATAGAAGGCTCTACCCTCACTTTTCAACCATGCCCACCTCTTAATATTTCAAGCCTTTTCCTCGACCTAACTCTGACTATTCCCCATTTCACTCTTGCACTGAAACTTTAGAGGAACTATTGCCCCACCCCTCACACATACAGGAGGACACATTACCTCAGGCTGTCTATACATAGTATACAGATGGCAGCTGCTTTGTATAGCAGGTTATGCCATAGTGTCAGATACTGAGGTGGTTGAGGCACAAGCCCTCCCTGCCCACACAACTAATCAACAGGCCAAACTAATAGCTCTTACCCGAGCTTTCCAATTAGCCCAGGGACAATCCCTTAATATCTATACAGACCCTAATATGCTTTTCATATTCTTCTCTCCCATGCTGCCATCTGGAGAGAGCGTGGGTTACTTATAGCAAAGGGAGGATCAATAATCGATGCAGGCCAAATTATGGCCATGCTAGAAGCCCCCCACAGCCATCAGAATAGTCCACTGCCAGTCCCAACAGAAGGACAATTCCTAGTTTCCAAAGAAAATACCTGGGCTGATGAGGCAGCTAAGGCTGTGGCCCTTAAAGGCCTAGACTCATCCCACTCACCGAAAAACATCCTTACACTACAACCCACATCTCCCCTGCCCTCTCCTGACACTTGTCAGATCCTGTCTTATCTACACCAGCTCTTTCATCCTAACAGTCAAGCCTTGTCTAACTTTGTCAGGGCTCACCTGAAGCCTACCTCTGACAACTTGCACTTCCTAAAGACCATTACTGCTTCTTGTAAGATTTGCCAGACCTCAGATCCTAACTCAGGATATCATAGCCCCCCTTTCAGTGGGACTGACTGGCAACTTGATTTCACCCATATGGCAGCAGTAAAACGTGTCCGGTACCTCCTGGTCTTGGTAGACACATTCTCAAGATGGGTGGAGGCTTTCCCCACTACCAACAAAAGAGCTCAAACAGTTTCTGATCTCCTTCTCTGTGAGATTATCCCATGTTTTGGAATTCCTACTTCCCTCCAGTCAGCCAATGGCCCTGAGTTCACTTCTCAGGTTTTCCAGATCTTATCTAAAGCCCTTAACATTTCCTTGGTAATTCCGTATGCCATATCATCCCCAGTCTTCAGGAAAGATAGAATGAACTAAACAATCCTTAAAAAACACTGTTGTTACACTATCACAAGAGCTTCACTTCAATTTGATAAAAGACTCCTCCCCCTGGTCCTTTTCAGGCTACAAGCTCTCTCGAAAAAATCTCTATCTATCTAACCTTTTGAGCTCATGTATGGGAGCTCATGTATGGGAGTCCTGGTCTTTCAGCGAAATCCTCACCTCTCCCTGACCACCTGTTTACTCCCTTACTCTGTCATCTCCATTCTCTTCTATGGGTCTTTACTGACCACTGTTTACCACAGTCATACACTAACCCCTGTCCATCTATTAACATTGGGGACCAGCTCTTTCTCTCCCCTCCAAAGTTCCCCAACTCTTTCTCCTAAATGGCAGGGCCCTTTCAAAGGTGATTCTTGTGACTCCCACAGCTGCTAAGTTTGAGTGCTTCCCTCACTGGATTCACCTATCCCACCTCAAGCCTTTCACCCTCTCCTCAAGATAATCCCCCTCCTATAAATAAACTCCAACAGGATCCTGCTAACTCAAGCTCCAAAAGATGCCAAGATCAATCACCTTGTCTCCAGTTCTTGAAAAATGAGGCCTCACCACAAAAGCTGGATTGGATATGTATTTTTCCTCTTCTCCCTTTTGCCTACTTCTGTCCAAGGTAATCCCTACATATGGAGATTTGAGGTTCAAGAAACCATCATTGATAATAAACAGTCTCTCCAAATAGGGTCAAGAAATTGTTCTATGGGAGCCGATTGAAATAGCCATCATCCCTACATCTATCTATCCCTCTTCTCTTATTTGATAGAATTTTTGTTTGCTTCCTCTTTGATCAAACAAAGGATCATTGCAAAAAATGGCTGGACAGGTATGGAGGCTGCCCATACTGGTCTTGCCAAATCCACGCACCAGCAAAGAAGAAGCTCCTTCACCTGTACAAAAAGACTCTCTTCTTATACATCCAAGACCTATGGGATTGCAGGTGAGAAGCAGATGTCGGAAAACTTTACCACCCCTACACAACCAATTTACTCATAAGTACTATCCATATACAGAGAAAATATGTCCCAATTACCCAATCCCTGGGAATGGGAGAAGTAGAGAAGATAATTAAACATTTCTCTAAGGTCATTACCTAATATCTCCTCTCCTAAATAACACAAACCTGTCATTTCATCTCCCTTTTTCAGCCTACAAGTTCCTTAATGTGACCACCAGGGACTAACTCAGAAGTAGCACTGATAGCTTCTGCAGTGACTCTGTCAAGCAACCTCATTTCACCATTTACTAACTGCCCTGACTCTGATGTTGCCACAACCCCCTACCTTTTTCATATCACCCTCGTTAGCATGGCAAGCTGTTTCAAGGTGTCTGGGACACACTCTGTAGGGATGCTAAGTTCTCAACCCCAATGCCCTACTGCTCATAATATCTCGATTCTTTGTGGCATTCAGGTCTACTGTCATCTGACTGCTCGTTGGTCAGGAGTTTACACTCTGGTACTTCTCTTCCCTGAGCTGGGAGTGATAAACAAAAAGGAGCCCCTACCTGTCTTGGTTGTGGACTCAATAGCTGCCCAGTGGGATAAAAGGGCAATTCAAACCCTGTCCCTGCTGGCTGTTGGAGGAATCACGGCAGCTCTCAGGACTGGGACAGCAGGACTTAGCCATTTCACTTTATCAGCTTTCTTCCCAGTTCATCCAGGACCTTCAGCAAGTGGCTCACACAATACTTAACCCTCCAAGGACAGATTGATTCACTGGCAGCAGTACTACTTCAAAACGGATGCAGAATGGATCTCAGCTAAAAAAAAAAAAAAAAGCTGGCCTTTGCATCTTCCTCCAGGAGGAATGCTGTTTCTATGTTAACCAGTTGGGTATAGTAAAAGACAAAATCCAACAACTCTAGACAGATTTACAAAAATGAAGGGAACAGCTTGAGGCCTCTAGCTCTTTTAGAGTCTTTTAGAGTCCCATATGGAAATAGATTCTGCCCTTTGTCAAACCTCTTTTGCTCTCTTTCTGCTTTTGCTTTTTGCACCCTGCTTAATTAACTTCCTCTCTACAGTCTTCCAACAACAAAAGCAAAAATTCTCTAACAAAACCATTAATCAGTTACTCCTACAGGATTATCAACCTCTGCCCACAGAACCAGATGACAATGACCCTGATGGTGGGGACTGGCTGTACCCCAAGAATGACAACACCCCTAATCAAGAGGAAGTAGTTTGAAGAGCAAAAGTTGTCCCTGTGCCCTCCCCCCCCATCATCACCCCTTCCTAGCTCCTCACTTTTTAATAAAACAAAAAGAGGAGAAATGTTGGGATCCATAAGCAGGCATCTCTACAGCCAGCCCTAAGGGATCTGACGACCTGGTTATCTGGCATCTGTGAGGCCACCTAGAAGATCACCTGCTGGTCACCTGGAACCACCTCCGCATGCTCTGGGTCACCTAATGAGAGAACTTGAAGCTCCTCCTCTCTCTCTTTTTCGCCTGCCTTGTCCAGAGACGGTCTCTACAACCTCTTTCTTTTCCCCTAATAAACCTCCCACATGGAACCAGTCGCATGGCATGATTTGTGAACCCACCGTGTAACTCTCATCCTGCACAATTTCTAACACTGGTGTGTTCGACCGAGAATAGGTTCACTCCAGCGGGTACACCAATAAATCTGTGGTGTGAAGTTTGTTGTGTGATGTGACTTCATGGTATTCTTTGCTCCTAACTGCCAGGATACCTTAGAGCTGCAACACTTGCATTGAAAACTTTCCCTTCAGAACTGCAATACTAACAGTGGTGCCATGACTTGGGTATGATCTCCTGGTGCCTGTACTCTTCCACAGGCTCTAAACTGCACTGGGACACTATCCCTAATCACCTTTCTGGCTCACTAATTGCTTGGCACTACTACCACCATCGACAATGAGGTAAGTTTCACCTTTGCTGCAAACATTTCCAAATTTGAGGAAATGGCTATTGAGCATCCCACATGCCTCTGGCACTCTCAGAGGCAGAGGAAACCCCAGCCTTGGCCTTAAGACCTCTTCATCTGTCTCTATCCCCTCAACCGTGGTTCTGAATCCTGCATCCTTAGGCCAAACTAGGCTACTGTATTCCTTCCTGTCCTCTTCTTGCACCTCCCCTTCTGAGCTGCAAATATTTCCAAAGCATCTCTAGGCTCTGAGGCTTTTGTGATGCTATTCTCCAATCCAGCATGCAACAATTTTAGTCCCATTATAGGCACAATTCCTGTTTGTTTTTTTTTCATCTGTCACTGAGAAAAACCCCTAGTGACAGACGTTTGAGATCCATCCAATCTACTAGCAATCCAAAAATTCTAACTGGTCTTGCTAAGGTAATCTTAGTACATCTGACCTTTCATCTTCCTCTACTTTCCTTCCTTTCTTCTTTCACATTTCAGTATAGCAATTTTCCCACTGTGGTTATCTTTCACTTTTTAGGATTGCCCTCTTTCCGTGTGGCTTCTTCTACCAACACCAAGGCCACATATATTAACACTTTGTGATCTCTCCAGTTGGTCAGAAAAGTTATACCTGGAATACGGTACATAAACAAGTGGATATGCAGAATTATAGGACACACTGGTGTATTCTCCTTCTCTGTGTTTTTGTAGATTCATGTATCTATGTTTATAGATATTATAATGGTATGCTTATGGTACAATCTATGTTTATAGATATTATAATGGTACCATATTCAATAATATATTTACATATAACATCAACTTCTCTTAAAATTCTTAAACTTTTCAGGCCTTTACAGCCATTGAAGCAGGACATTCTCCCCAAGCATGGTTGGATACCATAAAAAGCTAAAATGATACGCTCAGGATGTGAGGCTAAGCACTGCACTCAGGGTCAGCCGCTTTGGACCCAGAGAAGAGCATGTCTGATTGCATGCGGGTTGATGCCCCAGGTCCCGCCTCTGAGAAAAAGGTATCGGACGGGTCTGATGCTCTTTGGGTGGATGACACCTAAATGAACATCTGTACAAAGTCCCAATTTATTTCTAATATCAGAGATCAGACCTCTACTCTTGCCTGATGCGTCTAAAACAAAAAGGGGGAACTGTAGAGAGCTGCGGAATGCTATGCCTTAAAGATGGAGCTGGTTTCCGCCTTCCACCTTCCTGATGGTGACTGCTCTCTGTCACGAACAATTCCACATTTGGCTAAGGCTGAGGATCTGGCTTGCTTCCATGTATGTGGACCTATCTGCATTGCCCCCGTGGCACGCCTGGGTTGGCTACCCAGAGGCTATTTAAGCTGTGGGCTGGCTTTCCCCGGGGTCCGAGGATTGTTCAAGGTTTCTGAATAAACTGCATTGAAAAAAAAAAATTCTTAAACTTTAGTTTGGATTCATTCTCTAAAGGTGTTTTAAGGCCTTTTTTAATCAACAGCAAAATCAAGACAATGGCACTTCAATTCTATTTTAATTGACAGTTTTTTTAACAATGCAAATACTTAAATCTCTAGTTAATTTCTATTCAATTAACACAAGCAAGTTTTTTTCTAACAATGAATTGTTTTTGAACAGTTATATCTTTCTCATCTTAAGTTCTAGATGAATTCATGGATGGAAAGTTAATATATTTTACTTTCCCCCAAACTAATGTATTTCAGTATTTAGGTAACACAGCAGAGGCTAATAAATTCCTCATCTCCTATATCAACTTATTTATTTTAGTATTTAGAGAACATAGTAACATTTTATTTTCTTCTGGAAAATGAAGTTTGGTATACAAACTCAGACTCTTAGTATCTGTCTCCACTTTCATATCTGCTCTCTCCACGACCTCCACTGAATCCCCCAAATCTTGAGGTGCTACTATATGATTCATAAGAAGCACTATACAGCATATCCATAGGTGAATGCCTTCGTTGTCTGCCCCCATGCTCAGGGTATTCCCTATCACTAGGTGGAAATACTCCTTGTCTACCACTACGTTCATAGCTACTTGAATATATATCATTTCTGCTGCTTAAGTAATTTTCTCGACCTCCACCATATCCATCTCGTGAGCTGTAATGGTCATCATAACGGTTGTTTCCACCGTAATTTCCTCTTGTAGATGGTGCCTCACGGAAGCTTCCTAGAGTAGTAGAAACCAGTAAAGTTTTTAAATTATTATTATATCATGATTTTTAAGTTCCAAACACTTAGAAATGTTGCTTTTCATTTTCTGGAAATGAGCTGGAATTTCAACTGATTATTATCTCTATAGTCATAGTATTAAGCATGGACATTATTTTAATTTTTTCATGTAACAGAATAATATAAGCCTGCATATTTACTGTTAACAGAAATCAGTTAAGAAGGCAGGAATTAGAAATACTGCAAATGCTCCCTAATTAATCTATTCCCATGTTACATTTTTCTGTATGTACTAAATTCACTAGGATGGCAATTTATTTATTAAATCAAAATAGGACTCTTACCATAATTTTCATATGTATCTCTGTATGAGCTTCCACTAGAGTATTCAGAATAATCTCTATCACGTCCTCCACTATAGCCAACATGTTCACTAAATTTTAAAAGAAAGTTTTAGTTAACACAAGAATTAACAATTTCAGCAACACGTTTCATAAGAGTTGTAATACCTGAGGACTTTAGATGCATGCTCATTCCGAGTGCTGTGACAGCCATAATCGTGGTATCCTCTAGATGTTGATGCATATTCTTTGGTGTCTTGTGGACGTGAATAAATTCTCCTTGAATAACTTAAGAAAAAGAAATTACTATCCTACTTTAGGTGAGAGTTTCTCACAGTCCTGGCTGGCAAATTAGCTTTGGCTAGTTAAACAATGAATCCAAGGGATCTCGAAAAACATATGAATGGGCACTTCTCCAAGCAAGACAAGAACATGGATCCAAACATGACACTGGTACATGAAAATTACTCAATATAGTTATGAATAAATGCAAATAAAATGTGCTAATGAAATACTTATAACTGTAAGGATAGCTAAAATTTAACAAAGGCAGATTATGCAGTGTTTGGAGAGGGACAGAATGTTTAAAAATTAAAATCTTGAGGCATCACTGATAGGAATATAAGATGGCACAGTTACAGATAATACACTACCATATTACCCAGCAATTCAACTGCAGTAGTCTTTAACTGAAAATAAACTCTAATATCTGTGTATAACTGTCCCTAGCATTGCTATCCCACAAAACCACAAATAGCCTTAAAATTACATACATGCAACAGCATGTAATAAATTCATAAATTAAATCTGAAAATACTAGTAAAGAGTATACCTTAAAGTTAACAAACTATAAGTAGTATTAAAAATAAAATAAAAAGATTTCAAACCAGAATATATTGTTTGATTCATTAACATTTTATGCAGAATAAAAAATACATAGTTGGAAGTACTTGTTTTGGGTATTGTGAATAAGGTGACACATGCAGATAGTGAGTGTAAATATCAAAAGACAGCTTCAAATGTTGGTTCTGAGGTATAGTCCACATTTTCTTTAAAACCGTCCTAGAATTTTGCCTCATAAGCCTATCAGGCCCATGAGAGCCTACAACCAACATAGATGAGAAAATAAGCTTTATGCCTGTTTTAATTTGTTCTGAGTGTATGAACTCATGTCTTCATCTTACAAGAAAATATTTGGCTCTTGGAGCCATCTTTTTGGCCTAGAGAACTAGTTTGCATTTTGTATGCATTTTCTATTTACTCTGAGCTTATGATAAATGTGTGTGTGCACCTGCCATTATGTGGAACCCAGCAAAAACAAATATTTTTTTCTGAGACTTTGTGGCATTTGGGTAACTCCTCAGGCCGCATGCAGGTTATTTAACCTGCTGAGACATCTCACTATCCCTGGAAAGTAATTTTAATGGAGATGGATTATGAAAGATGTGATATTACATAAGAGGTTTCTATATGCTATGAAAACAATAAGTAGTTAAAACATTTTACCTTAACAATGGGAAATTTATAACCATTTTGCTATTTTCCTTTACCTATCTTTAGAAGAATGGCCTTCATCTCTTCGTAGTGGATACTCATCTCTTCTTGAAGACACTGGTTCTCTTGCTGGCTTATTTCTAGAAATCTCTCTCCCATGTGATTCTGGACATTAAGTGTAAAAATGTTATACAAGTATTTTAAGTTGCAGATGTTTCAAATTTAAATGGATTTTTTCTTTTCAAAAAACCTTTTAAAATATCTTAAGACAAGATCAACCTCTACACCTGCCTAGAATTAAGTGTTAATCATTTACTTTGTTATATTCTGGCATACTCCCTTCCTGAACAAAGCTGTATAACTGTTCCTTATAAATCTGATATAAACATACTGTTGTCACTGTAATCAAGCATCAGTATCCCTTTTATTTACGGTTTAATCTGTCCTCTTCTTGTTATTCATTATTTCACCTATCATACATTTTTAATGATCTTCACTCATATTGCTTACCACATACTTGTTGGTTCTGTATCACCTAAAATTCCCTAATATTCAAATTTCATTATCATCGAGGTTAAAATCTTCGGATAAAATCTTTGTTTTTTATATCCATGTGTGTGTCCTACAGGACTGTATCCATAGGCAAATAAAATACAGGATAACCATGCTACAATTCACAGATCCAAAGAAGTAAAAATGAGGACCCAGGGGAGGGTGCATGAATCTCACTCTTAAGGGATAACAGAATAAACATCAGAGGTAGATGGAGAACTGGGTGTGAGAAGGATGGGGAGTGGAGCAGAGGATGGGGAGAGTAAGTGTGTGAAGAGTGAAGGATGAGGCTGAGAGAATGAAAATCAGTCAGAAGGGTATCTCTGGGATGATCTGGAGACCACAGATAGGTTTACAATCCCAGAAGTCTATGGGGGTCACCCAAGCTAAAACTCCTAGCGTCAGAGGATATGGAGCTTCAGTGACCACTTCCTAGCCAGGTAGGACTTCCAGTGAAGGGACAGGGACACCAACCCAGCCATAAAACCTTTGACCCAAATTTGTACTGCCTATAAGATGTGCAGGATAAAGATGGAGCAGAGACTGAAGGAATGGCCAAAATTGAGAACCATACCATGAGAGAGAGCTAATTCCTGACACTATTAAAAATACTCTGCTATCATATGTAACTTGCACAGAGGAGTTTGGCTTCATCCAGCAGCTGATGGAAACAGATACAAAGACCCAGGGTCAAACATTAGACAGAACTCAGGGGAAATTGTGGAAGAAATAAGTGAAGAAAGGAGAGGGACAAGAACTCTACAAGAAGACCTACGGAGTCAACCCTGGGGGGCTCAGAGACTGAACCACCAACCAAACAGCAAACATGGGCTGGACCTAGGACCCCTGCACAAATATGCGGCTTGGTATCATATGGGTCCCCTAACAATTGGAGCAGGGGCTGTCTCTGACTCTGTTGTCTGCCTTTGGATCCCATTCCTCTATCTCGGCTGCCCTGTATGGCCTCAGTGGAAAAAAAAAATGTATTGACTCCTGCTGCAATTTGATGTGCCAAGGCAGGTTGATATGTAAAGGGAGTGTTCCCCTTCTCTGAGAATAAGGGAATAGGTTGATCAGAAGAGGGGAGGTGAGACAGGACTTGAAGGAGAGAGGAGGGAGGAGGCTACATGACAGGGGTGTAAAATGAATAAATAAGTAAATGGGAAAAATCCACAGGCAAACGGTTAAATTTCTCATTTCTCATTAACAACATCTCTAGAAAAATTATTATTAAGCATGTATTTACCTCGTGCTCTCAGTTCAGCACTGCTTCTTGTTAGAGCACGAGCAGATCTTTTAGGAGAAAGACCTTCACCTTTTGAAGACAGACTTCTTTTAACTCCAAAGTATCTCTGAGGAGAACTCATATCAAAGTTGCGAGCAAATCCATCATTATCTGCATTTAAAGAAACATCTTCTTAGCCAAGGGGCACCAATAATTCACTAAGTAGGGTTTTAATTATCAACCTGTAAACCTTTATTAAACAATACTAAATTCTTAAATATGAATATTTTTTCTAACTTAGTAGAAATTACAATCTCCTTTTTGTAAGTATAATTCAAACTGTAGGTAAAAAGCACTTTGAAAATTTATAGTATTATCTAAACACTATACTATGTTGAAAGAAATGGCAGAGAACTAGAGTGAAGGGGAAACAATAATTTGTCGATTAAATATACTTAAATGCAAATAAAATATTAGGAAGACTAGACTAATTTTTATTTATTTACAGGGTCAAATAATACTCTGCATGGTCATCTATGAGATAAACTGTCATCCAAATGTCAACAAACACAGACATGCTGAACAAATATTGTAATTTACACAGTAGTACTGTTTACGAAACACACATTGAATATTTTAAAAACATTTTAGTTGAAAACATTTTAATATATATTCTAATTCCCAACTAGAATATAATTCTAATAAAATTCTCATGTAGTCTTATACATGAGTCTTCTCACAAAAACTGTTAGATTTAACTATTAAGATCATTTGGAGAACATTATAAAATACAAATCTGGGGGACTGGAGAGATGGCTCAGCAGTTAAGAGCACTGACTGTTCTTCCAGAGGACCCGGGTTCAATTCCCAAAACCCACATGGCAGCTCACAACTGTCCATAACTCTAAGATCCAACACCCTCAACAGACATACATGCAGACAAAATACCAATCACAAAAAATAAAAATAAATAGAAAAATTTTTAAAAAATCTATGTAGGAAAATACCACCTGTCAGTGAAAGACCTATTTTATCAAACAGCCCTCACTTGGTTACTTAATGTTAGTTAAGTTAAACAGAATTTTTTAAACAAAATTTGGATTGATTTTCAAAAACTAACAAAATATTCTTGGCCATTACCTATATCCATTTTAACGAGTCATCATCTTCTGATTCATAAAGCAAAGTTTAGTATGTATACACTAAGAAATCAGTGTTTCTTTTAATGTGTTCCAGAGTTAGGAACACCTTTGAGAAACTCAAGGTTTAGATAATTCCAGAAGTATTTTATGTTCATCAAGCTTATATACCAAACTGTCATCAAAATGTTTCAGAAGAATAAACAACAAATACTGACTAATCAATAGTATTTGATATAAACATTTCTGAGTTCTGGATATTTTAAATCAATTTTATTTTCTTATTGGACTACTGCTTTAACTTCCCAAATAGAAGTACAACTCACCCAACTCTGGTCTCTAAAGTACAAAACTAACGAACATTATTAGATTTGAATCTTGCTGGATCAGTGGTGAAGAGCAGTGACCACTCTTCAGAGGGTCTGGGTTCAACTACCAGGACACACATGGCTATAACTGTTATATAATTCCAAGATCTGACACACTCACAGTGACAAAAATGAAGGTAAAATACCAATGTATATAAAATGAAACAAAGAAATAAATCTTGCAGAATTCTTTTCATGGTATAAGGGCAAATATAAATGTATTGTAAACCTTGAATGCCTTTGCAATGTACACTAAGCTATAAATAATTGTAAATTAAGATGACAGTTGTTTATATTAATCCTACATTCCTTTGAAATGATTTTTCTAACTAAAAGTAACTATCCTACTCATAAAAATATGAATAAAATTTGAAATAGTTCTGGGTATATTATCTTACAAATTTTCAGTCATAAATTTTGCTTCCACTATGTAAAATTACCCAAATTTCCTTTACGAAAAGGACGTCTTTCTCTGCTACTTCTTCCTCTTCCACATTTCAGAATTCTTGAACTACCTCTGGATGGTAGTCTCCGCCGACCACCACTTTCAAGTGATCGTCTTTTGGCTTGCTCCACTTTAATTTTTTTTCCATCCAAAAACTAAAGAAGACCAAGAAAATATTTAACTTATATACTTTTATTTAACTATTTATATACTTTACCTTTTACTGCATCAACTGTGAAGTTTTACAATATTCTTTGCTTAAAGCAAATGCACACAAATAAGTTCATTTTTTTAGAAAGAAAAAAATTATGAGACAAAAACAGGAAATGTGGTATTTTACAATCTGCAAAGTACAGCTTAAAATACATAATGGCATATTGTGAGCCCCCAAATTAAAAGAACCATAAAAGTTTCCGGGAATGGAAAAATACACTAGTAGGTTATCCAGCACCAAATGATAAGCCCTAAAATATACATACAGGAAACATACAAACTGAGCAGGTTGTATTTAGAATTTAGGAATGCATATATATATGCACATATGTATACAATAAACAATTAATGAAAAAAGATGCCATGAATTTGAAAGACAGTGAGGGAAATATAAATATATATGGAAGAATGTGATATGTAGAAGGCGGGGGAAAAAAAGAAAGCAAAATGATAAAATTATAAAACCAAAAACAGAAACAGTTTTTTTAAGTTTCTGGAAAGATGTTAAGACAAAGAATTGCAAAAATATACCTAAAAAATGTAGTGTTTCACATTAAAGAAACTGCTAAAGGATATGAAATTTCTAGAATTTTAGATGCAGGATAAAAAAATATATATATGTTGAAATCACTTCTCTAAAACACTGCTTTAAAGTTAATAAATACATTTATCTATCTATCTATCTATCTATCTATCTACACACACACATAATTTCTTCACTTTATATCCCTATTATAGCCCCTCCATCATCTCCTCCAAGTCACATCCTCCTTCCCTCTCCTATTCCCCTTCCCTAGTACACTTAAAGGTGGTCAGGTGGTACCTGCAGAGAATATGCACCAACAAAGGATCATGCATAGAGATGACCTAGAACCCCTGCTCAGATGTAGCCCATGGCAGCTCAGTCTCCATGTGGGTTCTCAAGTAAGGAAATAAGGGGCAGTCTCTGACTCTGTCTACTCTCTGGTCACCTCCCCCTAGGGGCAACCTAGCCAGCCCACAGAGAAAGAGAATCCAGGCAGGGCTTATGAAACTTGATAGACTAGGGTCAGATAGCAGGGAGGAGGACTCCCCCTTTAAAATCACTTTTATGTGGCTATTTTTGAAAGACAAAGTGTGTTCCAAGTTGGTAAAAATAAACTAGGATTGAGGAAGAAACTCTAGTTTATTTAAACAATCACAAATTAAATAATAGTAAGTATTAATTATTCTGATAATAAAAAAAATCTATTTGAATTTACTGATGTTTGTTATACTTGTGATTTGTTTGGAGCTAAATTTTACTCAAACATAGCTTTCTCTGGAATATTTTCCTTCAGAAGTTCTTCCCTGAACTGCAAAAACAGCTTCTTCCAATTTTTCCATAGTATGTATTTCCTTTTTTCTGTTTCTAAAAATTATATCCAATTTACTCTTAAAGTGGGACATAAACCTGAAATATATTTAATGTATGTGTGAATGCTTAAATATTCTACTAATCATAATTTTGGTCTTAGTAAAACCAAAAATGTCAAAGAGCTTTTGCTCAGATTTTAACAAACTGAACACATAAAACTAATGTTATTAACTGCAGAACAGAAATAGTATGTTCTTACTACATTCTTACCACTCCATTCATTTCTTTGATAACATTCTTAGCATCTGCAGGATGTCGAAAAGTAATGAAAGCAAATCCTCTAGACTTCTTAGTTTCCCGATCTCTCATCAAAATAACTGTAATATATAAACATTTCTAATTTACAAAGCTACATATAAATTAATCTATTTTAATTATCAATTCATTAAAAGTTAATTACTCATATGACCTTTTTGAGTAATTAACACATGGGCACAACACCATATAAGTTCATTTTAGACAAATCTTAAATAAAATTATATCTTACATTTTACAATCTTACTTGTATTCTCAATATCAACAGAGAAAAAATTTAATACAGCTAGCTTCTGTATTTTTTGCCATAAATCCACAGAGCACATGGAAAAACACACACCGCAGGCAACATTTTATCCAATACAATGAGTGAGGATTTTTCATTCTTTCTTTTTTTTTTTTTATAGGCAAAACTTCTCTATGTAGCTTTGACTGTCCTGGATTCATTTTGTAGACCAAGCTGGCCTTAAACTCACAGAGATCTGCCTACCTCTGGCTCCCTGTGTGCTGGGATTACAGGCATAAGGCACCATGCCTGGCAAATGACTACTTTTATAATAAACATAATATTATAAAATAATTACATATGATTTGAGAATAAACATATAATAAAAATACTTTGTATTTACTCTGAAGAGACATATATTTGGATTTTAAGTGTTACCATGTGCTATTGGTCCAAATCTCCCAAATACTATGTGAAGAGTCTTTTGTTTGGTCTCGAGGTTGAGGCCTCCTATGAAAATTTTCCCAGGCGGATCAGCCTCTGCCATTTTTCTGCAAGTAGAACAAACGATAATATATCATTATAATACTCGTGAAATGGCTCAGCAGTTAAAGAACTTTTATGGTGTAACACGAAAATATACTGATCACTTTGCAGCTTTGTTTTCTTGAAGGGATGAATTTTCATGTATTTCACAAAATACAAAAATAACCTAAAAGTGAAAGTGCTATTTTAAAAAATACTGGTTATTAAAAATAAACAGTATTTTTATAAATAAAATAAATAATATTAATAAAAATAAGAACAGTAGTATACCAATAAAGTAGTAAGAATACTTTTAGAATACATCTGAAAAAAGTAAAGTTTATTAAAGTAATTGGGCTTGCCAGCCCCCTATGCCTATAATCCCAGAACTCAGTATATGGTCGCAATTTCCTGTTTGTGTAGGCTGCATAG
Source organism: Meriones unguiculatus (assembly GCF_030254825.1). NCBI lineage: Eukaryota > Metazoa > Chordata > Mammalia > Rodentia > Muridae > Meriones > Meriones unguiculatus. The sequence continues at coordinate 616,828 of NW_026843712.1, read as the reverse complement.
AAAGTAGCAGGCCCCAGAAAAAGTACAAAGAAAGAACAACTTCAAAATGAAGCAAAAATACAAACTGTACAAAAACTTATTACACACACTAAATATTGTGGTTAGGATTAATACCTCCCCTTATCAAAGATATATATATATGTAAGATGTCAAGTCTAAAAAGTGAGAATTGTATCCTTCATAGACAAAAATCTTAACTGAACATTTTTCACAAATTTTGTAGTTTTTTAGTAAGTAAAAAAAATATGAATTGTACACTCAAAAAATCCTTTAGAAGTGATATTTAAATCCTATGTTTTTTTTCTGGAGCCTGCTCTCTCTACGCTGGGGCATTCCAGAAGCATATACAACCAAGGTGGAGCCCTAGCATGAGTATACCCAATGCCAGCTGCAGGTCTTATTTAAATGAAGGTGTTTCACAAGACTATCTTTCCTGTGAGGTAACATGAAGCAGAGCCTGTCATATTCAAGCTAAATCATCTTGGATGTCCACCCAACTCCAGAAACATTTTTGGCAGTTTTGAGTCACATTGGCCTGACCTACCAGGCAACATCTTAACAGCCTGTGGTACCCAAGCAGTAACTTTTTAGGATCCTGCTCTACCACGGGGTCTGCATCTTAATATTCTGAGGGAGCATCACACCATTCTGCCCTACACAAGCCATGGAGTCTTAGGAGCCTGCACCTATATTGGCTGTGACATCTTAGGAACGGAACCAACCCTACTGAGGAGGATTCGTCTACTAGTCTGGCATCCGTTTCTGTCAGGGGGCTGACCTCCCAGATGACAGTCCCACAGATTTGTCTCATTGATACAGCAAAATCACCATACATTATTTTTTTATAAGCCTACTCTCAGAAATTGAACAGAAACCAGTATTACCAGAGCTAGGAGCTCAACCAACCTATCCCCACCTGAGCAGAGCAGAGCAGAGCCCGTCTTGCTCATCTATGCTTGGTCCTCTCCAGGCTCTAGCTTCCCTCAAGCCTGTTTTTTCCACATAAATGCCCTCTAAACCATTCTAGCACGCTGCAGAGTGCCACCAGCCTGCTTTACCCAGCAGCGTTGCCTTGGCGTCATCTTCCCACAAGCCTGTCCTTCAGGGAAAACGATACGTTAGCACTTTATCACTTAGGCTGCTATGTTTCAAAAGCTGGCATAAGGCCAGCTGCATCTTACAAGTGCGTCTTGCTCGACCGCGTGTTAAGAATCTTCCCGACCTCAGCAACTCCATTTTCAGAAGTTGGTTCCAGCCAGGCTCCCAAGTCCCATTTAGCGCACCCACAGCAGCATTCCACATACCTGCACTATCCAGTCAGTGCTGTAAGCAGGCGCTTGTACGACGGCAGGCAGCACGAGACTGTACTTAGAGGGCGGTGTCTAACTACTGTACGCCACATGGGCGGAAGTGACGTTTTAAGAAGTCTAACCTATCCTGGCAGTAGAATAGCTTGGGCCTTCCCTCCTAGGAGGCGGAGTCTAACCCTACGCAGGTGACGTCCTGAACGCTAACGTATCAACGTAGTAGCATAGCACGAGCTTGTCCCTGCCAGGAAGCCCCGTACAAACCGCCTCCATTATACAGGTGTTATCTTCCAGACATCTAATCTAACTGGGTGGTAGCTGAACAGAGGCCCGCATTGCGGATAAAACCAAAATAAAGTTTCTATGTCACTAAAAAGTGTTGCCCATAAAACACTGCACCATTAAAGTGTATTTCCAATATTCTGAGGTAGAAATGCTACAGCTGTCTCGGCTGTGGAACAAAGCGCTCGAAACAAAATGGCGGCTAAATGTTTGGCGCGTTTGGCCAAACACCTCACGACAAACAGCTCACTCTCAAAGTGAAAGGCGAACTACCACAAACTGAGGCAAATTATTTAAAGAACATATGCTGTTTATTTCTTACAAATACATAATTTAAATCCTAATTCCCGTTCTTTCAACTCTCAGATGACTGAGTTTTATTCCCTTTCGATAGTAACGGAATTCTTTATATCATACACATTATGTCTTTTATATAATATATATAATAATTTATAATTTATAATATAGGCTTTAAAAATATTTCTACAAAGTATAAAATGAAATCAGCTGAATTATATCTCCCAATTATATTTCCCAAACTCTTTCCTGTGGTATATAAAAGTTGTTACTTATGAATAAAATTCAGAATTCAATACCTTTTTCTAATTCCAATTTTCGCTGTTGTAATGGCTCACAGTATCCTAGAATAACGCGGACTCCAACCGACTGGACTCACAGTAGCCTAGACTCCAACCGACTGCTAACGCCAGCCTCGGCAACTAATATAAGTAGGCGGCGGGACCCGTACGTCATCAACCGCAAAGGAAGTAGGGAAGTCGGAAATGTCGAGGATTAAACCAAAAGACTGGTTAGCTGAGGAGGGCTGCGATGTGGGGCTTCAAAGTGGAAGAATTGTAAATGGAGTGACTTCTTGGGGCAGCTACCAACAGAGGTAGCATGTTTCAAGTTCATAATTCTATTAGGTCCGAGATCGCCGTAGCCATGTTGCTTCTGCAGCTTTAAGCCTATGGCTACTGATGATTTAAGCATATCACGACAGCGTGTTTAAATACATTAAATGACCAAACTATGTTCACTTATTTGATTGCCTTTTTTTCTATTTTTTTTCATCAAGCTTTTTAGAAAGAACTACAATGAAATTTTTGCCATTTATCCTCCATGCAAATACTGAGAATACACTGGCCCATTGTTTTTCAACATTGTAAAAAAAATACTTAGAAAATACTAACAAAAAATAAGAAAAACTCCTTAAAAATTAAAGGATGACAGATTGAACGATGGTAGTTTATGGGGACTACAAAATGCCATGGAAAAAACCTCCAATACATAAATAGCTTACTGTATAACATACTTGAATTCAGATCCCCAGCACCACTGTCAAAAAAAGCAGAGGAAAATGCAGAGGAAGAATCCCATGGCTTATTGACCAGCAATCTGTAGCTTTAGCGTCTAAAAAATAAGGTGAAGAGTGCTTTCATGAGCATATACCACCACACATAATACACACACACACACACACACACACACACACACACCTGCTTTGTCTTCCTAACTTGGTTTATAAAATTATCAATTTCCTTCATTTAGGAAATGTTTTAGTAACTCGACAAAATTTTTCAAAAGTAATAAAAACAATTTTGAGACAATTTCTTCTGAATGCTATCTCTTATTATTTATTTATTTTTTTAATATTAGTTGCAGTTTATTAACTTTGTATCCCAGCTCTATCCTCCTCCCTGCCCCTTTCCAAGTCCACTGATAGGGAAGGACCTCCTGGTTTCTGAATGCTATTTAAAACAGATTATATTTGTTTAAAAATAGGATGTCTTTAACTCCTGAAAAATATTGTAATAACATACTGTTTTTTTCTGCTTAAAGGTATTATCGTAGGCTGCACAGGTTCAAGCCAGGTAGACAAGGTCTCAGTACACACAAATTCTCAATCCCAAGTATGTGATTGATATCTTATTGCAAACGAAAAATACATTTTCTCCAATTGTGTTTCACTGGGTATATTAATCACACTTCAGGTAGGCCCTGAAGGAGTAATTAGCTAAAACAAAATGAACTCAATAAATTGTTTTGTAAACTTTTGTTTCACATTGTTTTCTTTGAATATTTTTTTTGTCTCAAATTTTTTGTTTGCCATTTTTGTGTTTTGGGGGGCTTTTGTAATTTTTCTTGAGTTTATTTCCTTTTTGTTTATAAATTACATAATTGTATAAGCCTATAATTTATTATATATTGCTGTGCAGTATTTAACTACCATTTTCAGTTCTTAATGTCATGTTGTGTATGTAAGTGTACTTGTATATATTCATATACAATGTGAAAATTTGTACATCTGTGTGTATGTGACTTTGGAGACCAGAAGTCAACCTTTGGTATCATTCCTTAGGAGCTGTTCACCTTGTTTTTTGAGACAGAATCTCACATTGGAACCTGTGTCATGGTGATTAGGCTCGGCAGGTGGTAATCAATTTCAGGAATTGACCTGCCTCCTCTTCTGTATTGTGATAATAAGCACATCTTCTAGGGTTTGGAATATGTCATCATACAGGTTCTTGTACTTGTACCATAAGCACTTTACTAACATAGTTGTTTCCCAGACCTTTAACATCATATTTTATGCCAACTAGTTTTTTACACTATTTTTATTCTTACCATTTATGAATCATTTATGAATTGCTTACAATTTCTGCACACCCTATGGTAATGTTCTATAATCAATTGCATCTTCACTAAACTTTCTTTTCAAATATTTTCTTTTAGACCATAGCAGAAAACTCATGACCAATTTTATTTTATATAATAAAATTGTGAAGCTAGAAAGATGGGTCAGCAGTTAAGAGTAGTAGCTGCTCTTAACCTAGAGGATCAGAGTTTAATTCCTAGCATACATGTAATAGCTCACCATTGGCTGTAACTCTAATTCCATGATGTCTAATGCCTCTTTGGGCACTGTATACATGTGGTACACAAAAATACATACATATAGGCAAACATCAGAACAATAAAATAACAAACAAAATAACAAACAAAAATTTAATAATAAAAGTTTAATACAGGAAGCTATTCAGGAGGCTAAGGCTAGAAGACCCCAAATTCAAGGCCTTTCAAGCAAATTCAACCCTATCCTCAGTAATTTAGCAAGATCATATATCAAGGAAAATTTTTTAAAGAGACTGGCAATCTAAGTTAGGAGTAGAATATTTACCATGTAAAATGCCTTGAATTCAATTTCCATTACCATCTCAAATAGCAAGAAAATTAAGCTTTCAAAAAACTACATATAGCATAAACCTCCTATTGGCAAAGTATGCATCTAAAATATGGCTCTGCAAAAACACAACGTATTTTTATAGGATATGTATGTTTCATTAAAGTAAATGGTATTACTAAAAAGGGAATTCACTAAAAGGAGTTTAAACACCATTTAAAAGTTAAAATTCTGCAATTTGATCCCTTAGATACTTCATTTTTGTGTATATACAAGCAAAACAAAAATGAATCTACTAACTCTAAGTAAGGTTAATGGTATATAAAGCTGTTCCATTTGCCTTACTAACAAGGAAGTTTATAAAACTATTGTTTAAATACTTTCAGTCTGATTTTCCCTGGTCAATATCACAGAATGTTAAAATAGAATTTGGAAATAAGTTTGGTATTTAGTTCACAGCACATATTTTATGGACATTAGACTACCACTATAGTTTTTTTTCCCCTGCTACAGCAAAGAACTGAGAAGAGCCCCGGCTTTATTTTCTCATAATTGGACATCCAGGTTACTAGACACACTGAAGAAAATCTTGATTCTCAGAAAATGGAGTTGATCAATTCTTGGTTTTTCAAGACAGGGTTTCTCTGTGTAGCCATGGCTCTCCTGGAACTTGCTCTGTAGACCAGGCTGGCCTCAAACTCATAGAGATCAGCCTGCCTCTGCCTCCTGAGTGCTGAGTTTAAAGGGGACTGCTACCACCGCCTGGTGAGTTGACTGATTCTTAAGACCACTGCTGCTTACAATCCCACTCTACTGCCTGGGGCCACATAACTACCAATCCAATCACTCTCTAAGATGCCTGGGTAAATCTGAACCAAAGGCCAAAGTTTTGACAGAAAAAAAACAGCAATGGGAAAAAAAAGGCAAGAATGCAACCTAAAGAAAGATATGGGATTGATGTCTACTTTAAAACTAAGAAACCAGCTTGTTTATAAACTGAAGTTACTTACATTTTATAGCTCCAGGTGCTCAGTGTGCACATCTCTTTATTACAAATCTAATGATCTAAGAAGGTTATACGCACTATACGGAGGAGAGTACTAAGGCCCAGGGAAGGAACTTTATCCAAAACCACAAAACAGTAACTTGGGAGTAAAACCAGGATTAAAACCCTGACAGGCCACCATACTAAAAGATATGCTGGAGAGGGAAGAAATGCCTGACCTGGCAGAGCCCCAAACCAGCTTAAAGCAGGTGGCAAAAAGCCATCCAGTAACTTTTATTGATACCAGATGCATCCAGCACCAGGCTACCCTTTCTGCTTCCAGCCCAGGAGCTCCAGGGGGAAAGGCGGGGACCCCACTCCTTCAATCCCACTTACAGGTAGCCAAACAAAGGGGCACAGCCTTTATTTTCCTTCCCTAGACAGATGTCCGAAAGTCAAATCAGAAACTGTGTAGACAGAGACAGAGTAAGCCCTCCTCAAGCAGTCTCTAACACAACACTGGCCCACTCCTGTCAGTCTTCCGTAGCAATCTCATCCCACATTCCAGCACAGAGGCAAGGCAGGCCTTCTGTGGGCTCAGGCCTTGCTGGCATGTTGAGCAGACATAAGCACTTAGAGAAGGCACAGATATTCAGTTCTCAGGTAGTCAGGTTCAGCAGGTCTTCAGGACCGGGTGTCCCGAGCCCTTCTTCGCGGTCTGGGACCACAGCTGGAACTAGGTATGGAACCCAGGCAGGGGTGCACCTGGAGGTTGGTAGCCACATTTACTGGGGTCCAAGGGGTCCCGACTGAGCGGTACCCACACTGCAGGCACATGGTGTCGAACTGTGAGGGGGTCTAGGCCTGTGTCTGGCGCGGTTGGGACCCAGCTGTCCTCAGTTTGCAGGAACCTAAGCTTGGTGAGCTGGTGCAGGCCCGGAACCCGCCATTTGACAATCTCTGCGCAGCTGACAGCCTTTCCAGAAGCCCGGCCTTGTGCTTCCCCCTTCCAACCGACCCATCACCAGGCCTAGCAGGTTTCAGATTTTGCTCCCATCTCGGACTCGCATTTCCAGAGTGTTAGGAGGTAGCTGTGGCATAGGTGAAGACGCTGGGAGCTCTACAGAGCCAGCCCTCCAGTAGTGTTCCACTCTGCTCACGCAGCCTCGGTGAATTTCTCTTGTTAAGTACTCCGTACCCAGTCCATGTTCGACCATCAGCAAGCAGCCAAGATGGTGCGCCCACTATAGTTTCTTAATCTGACATTTATTTACCATCTTCACAAGATACCTCATAATGAAAAGTAAATAATTTATGAACAAATTTTTTGTAGGTAAATTTAACGAATGCCTATAAGAATCAGTCTTCCTGCTTTTGTTGTCAAGCAATATTAGCAAACCTGCTAGATAAAGCAAGCATAGGATACTTTTCAGTCTTCATTATCAGCAATTAAATTTGACTTAGCTAACTAGATCTTGTATGATTCTATTTTTGTTTTACAGCCTGACCACAGCTACCTCCCTCCTCTCTTCCTAAGTCCACCCTCACAGTCCCCTCCCTATTTCTTCCTCCTCTTTTCTCTCTGAGGGTCCCAATCCACTCTGGTATCTCAAGTTGCTTTAAGGCTAAATGTTTCCTCACACACTGAGGCCTTAATAGACAGCTCATCTAGGAGAACAAGACATCCTTTCTCCTGGAACTGTAGCAAACTGGGAAGTTCCCAAGCCTATATTTTAACCAATCAGTTTAACTAGATGCAAATCACTTGGAACAAGATTAATTATGGTTAGTCAAAATGATGTAATGCTGCCTCCCCACCCAGTTCCTATACCTGCTTACCTAGTTACAGTTTTTTTTGTATAAAAACCCTGCTTTAGAAACAGACCCACATCATAGCCTGGCTCCTGAGCCCAAACTATGTCCCTGACCAGTTAGTTTTTGTTCAGTATTTAATAAACATCCATCAATCTGAGTCTGATATTCAAATGCTTGGTGTGAAGCTATTCCTGAAGCCATAATGGCTTCATAAGGGCTCATCTATGGAATAGCTCTCCTGCCCAAAATTTCCCCTCAATGAATGCTTCAACCATCTCCACAGGTTGATAGGTTTTCTCTTGTCTAGTTTCTCTTTTTTTGGTAGTTAGTACTGTGAGGAACCCAGTGGGAACAGGTTGGATGCAGCCTTTTAAGTTCTGTCTCCAATGAGAATCAAGGGATCTCCCCTTCCCCAATGGTTTGTATGAGACTCCGACTCACCATGCAGCGATCTCTCTATAGTATATGTGTCTCCTCTTGTCTTATTTGGGTCATTTTGTGTCTGTTTTGCTTAGTATGTACATAATTTGTTTCTCATCTGGGTTGTTTTATGTTTGTTTTCTTTTGTCCATTGGTACCATTTTTCTTTCCTCTATCTGCCCCCAATTTCCACCCACACACTCCTTGACTGTGGGTCAGTCTCAGTCCTATTCCCTACACCATTTTCACCACTGAGGAACTGGAGCATAGCAACGCTGCTTTCCTTGGGACCAGCCCTAGCTGGGACAGGAGGAAAACACTTAGGAGTTCACCAGATTCTTATAAGAAGTTTCTAGGCAGCTGCCAAATACCCACAGAAACTCCTTATAAGAATCTGCCTTTTAAGTGGATATTAGACATATAATATAGGATAATCATACTAAAATCTGTACACCTAAGGAAGCTAATGAAGAAGGACCCTGGGTAAGATGCCCAATCTTCATTCAAAAAGACAAATGAGATGGACATCGAAGAGGGAGAAAACAAGGAATGGGACAGGAACCTATCACAGAGGGCCTTTGAAAGACTCCACCCAGCAGGTTATCAAAGCTCAGGCAGAGTGCAGGAATCTAATGAAAGCAGGGGATAGCAAGATGTGGAGGGAACAGGAGCTCCACAAGGAGAGCAACAGAACCAAAAAAGTCTGTGCACAGGGGTCTTTTCTGAGACTGATACCTCATCCAAGGACCATTCATGGAGATAACCTAGAACCCCTGCACAGATGGAGCCCATGGCAGCTCAGTCTCCAAGTGGGTTTCCCTAGTAAGGGGAACAGGAACTGTCTCTGATAGGAACTCAGTGGCTAGCTCTTTGATCACCTCCCCCTGATGGGGGAGCAGCTTTACCAGGCCACAGAGGAAGGCCAAGAAACCAGTCCTGATGGTCAGATGGAAGGGGAGGAGCACCTCCCCTATCATTGGACTGGGGGAGTGGCATAGAGAAGGAGAGGGAGAGTGGGATTGGGAGAGAATGGGGGAGGGGGCTACAGTTGGGATACAAAGTGAAAAAACTGTAACTAATAAAAAAATGAAAAAAATAATCTGGCTTTTTAGAAACACTCATAGAGAACAGCCAAACAGATGATGTATGGCTCACTCTATCCAAGTTATATCTCAATGCCTCTATCCCCTTTTAGGCAGAAATTTGCTAAAATGAGTCTTAAAAAATGTACTTTTCCCTTACTAAGGAGCCCATTTGGAGACTGAGCTGCCACATGCTACATCTGTGCAGGGGTTCCAGGTTATCTCCATCAGTGGTCCCTGGTTGGAGTATCAGTCTCAGAAAAGACCCCTGTGCCCAGATTTTTTGGTTCTGTTGCTCTCTTTATGATGCTACAGACCCTTCCATGTCTATCTCCCCCTTCTTTCATAAGATTCCATGCACTCTGCCCAAAGTTTGGCTATGAGTCTCAGCTCCACTTTAATACCCTACTGAGTAGAGTTTTTCAGAGGCCTCTGTGGTAGGCTCCTGACTTGGTCCTTGTTTTCATCTTCTTGTAAGCTATCCCATTTGCCTTTCTGAATGGGGAGTGAGCATCTTACCCAGGGTCCTCCTTCTTGATTAGCTTCTTTAGGTATACAGATTTTAATAAGATTATCCTATGTTATATGTCTATTATCCACTTATAAGTATGTTCTATGTGTGTCTTTTTGTTTCTGGGGTACCTCACTCAGGATTATCTTTTCTAGTTCTCACCATTTGCCTGCAAATTTCATGATTTCCTTTTTGGGCTGTCTCTAAGATGAACTTAGTGGCTTACCTCCCATGAGTGGGCAGCCTTACTAGGCCACAGAGGAAGACTATGAAAGACAGTCCTGATAAGACCTGATAGGCTAGGGTCAGATGGAAGGGGAAGATGTCCTCTCCTATCAGTGGCTTGGGAAAGGGCATGGGAGGAGATGTAGGAAGGAGGGCAGGATTGGGAGAGGATGAGGGTTGGTTCTACAGCTGAGATACAAAGTAAATAAATTATAATAAATAAAAAATATATTAAAATATCTTAGCTAAAAATTTTTTACTTTTCCCTTTAGGTAAATATCTTCATGTGGTCCCCTTAACCCAGGGAGAAAGGGCCTTTAATTCCAGCACTCAGAAGACTGAGGCACGCAGATCCCTAAATTCAAGGTCAGATTGGTCTACAGAGCAAGTTACACGTCAGCCAAGCTTAGGCAGTATTAGAAATCATGGAATACAGAAAACTGATGGGAGATGAATGAGGGGAACATATTCCTGCCCCAGCAAGCAGCAGAATTTGGCAGCTTTGCCCATGTGGGTTCTGGCTTTAGAATCAAGGATGAAAGAAAGTGGTTATAAACTCTGTGACTAAGTAATAGTGTTAAGGCTAGAAATGTGTTCAGTGTTAAGCACAATAATTGTTAAAGATCAATGGCAGTTAGATGACTATGACCACAGATGATATTGTTTTTTATTTTTTAGTTCAAGTATCAGAAGCTCTTATATTGCCTTATAGTACCTCTTTTACTGCTCTACATATCAGAAAGGCAAGGTAGCAGATACTATCTTTCATATCCTTGCTGCCTGCTTGTGGTTCATGTCTGGGGCTATACCACTATTGTGGTAAGGCTCCCAGTCAGAGAACCATATGGTAAAATTGTCTTGCAAGTTTCAGTGTGCTGTTCTGATCTGTGGACCAAGCCACTAACTTACAGAAAGAAACTACATGAAAAAAAAAAAAAAACCTTCATGAGTAATACTGGGTTACTCACAAATTCCATGGAGATACAGACCAGGTCACCAAAAAGAAAGATACATTTCCTAAGCGCATTTTAGGGGCATCACAAGCGTACTTGCCTGCTAGTACTCCAAGGTATCAGTCCACATATCAGAGTTCTATCTTAATCTCTGTGGGCAGAACTGCAGACAGTCTTTTATTTCCAAGCAGCAACCTTATGGAAATGTAGGAGGTATTACAATGATTGAGAATTATAAGTACCTGAAGTGTGTTTTCTGTAAGGCTCTAAACCCTTAGTTACCATCCTGTATCAAGTGGGAAAAAAAGGCTGAAAAAGGAAAAATCTCCAAGTGTGTTCTTGAGTACCCATGACATTTACTCAGTCTTTTTTCCTACTCTTCCCTGCCACAGCTTATTTCCAAAGAGTCCTTGCTCATCTTTGGAGGATTTTAGTAGTCTGTAGAGATATTTCTTCCTCAAGGAGAATTACAGAAAAAGAACTAAAACAAAGGGACTCTGAACATTAACCACAGAGAAAAGATCAGAAAGTGGCCACATGACCTTTACCTATCCGGCTAGATGTGCCAGAGAATATGGTATTTGAATTCCTGGAGAACCAACTTCCAGTCAGAAATATATCTTGGAGGCACACAGCTTTTTTGGTTTTGTTTGTTCATTTTGTTGTTGTTATATGCTTTTCTTTCTTTTTTTGTTCTGAAGTTACTTGATGGGGTGTATACAGGGATTTATTTCTCCCAAATTGAAATTCTCTCCTGGAAGGAGAAGGTCATGTCATGAGATGTACATGGCACTGAAGATTTGCTTTCTAAAACTTTTGCGGTTCAGCACTCTTAATGAAATCATAACAAAAGACCCAGGATTTGAAAAAAAAGAGCAGCCAATCTCTTCCCTCTTAAAGAGAAATAAATTAACAGGCCATCACTAATTAAGGTTTAAAAAGGTATCATTAAATTCTGGCTATGACATTCATATAATCACATACATTTTAGTTATCATATTTCTTTATTTGCAACTGTGTTCCTTTTTTTCTCTCCATTTTTTCCACATTTTCATTTTACAACAGGTCAGGCATAATGACAATGACAGTTCGCATGCCAATATAAATAAAGGAAATTTTATAATGCCCCACCTGTAGTTTAAGATCTACAGACTATCAATGGTTGCTGGGAGAGAGAAAAGGTCTTTTGCAGGAAGGCAACCCAATACCAAAAGGTCTGCCCTAAGCACTTGTGAGTACAAGACAAATTGGAATTAGGAGGTTGTCTATGTATACATGTGCATCAATTTCATATATGTATATATATATATGTATATACATGAAGCCTACATACATGTGCATATACACACATAAAGCCTATATCAGTGTGCATGTGTGTATACACATATATGTACATGTATACATATGTATACAATATATACATCAATAACAAAGAGATGGTCATGAATTTTAAAGGGAATACACATGGTTAGAGGAAGAAAGAGGATACGGGGATAGAAATGATATAATATACTACTCATAAAATTTTTAAAAATAAAAATTATACTTTTAAAATGTGTTTACATGCAATTCAACTCACATATACATGTTAAACTGTTTTGATATGTACATAAGACAGTGATTATTTACAAATTTAAATACAATATTCTTAGTATATACATTAGTAATATTTTTCTGTAATTTTTGAGATTTTAGTTGTATCAATTCTCCTTTCCTTTCCTCTTTCATAACGCTCCCACATAGCCTCATTGCTCTTTTTCCAATTTATGGCCTCTTTTAAAATTGTTTTTATATTTATATATGTAGACACATACATGCATATTTCTAAATATAACCTACACTATCAATATAATATTTCTCATATATGTTTTCAGGGCTGAACCTCATTAGCCATTAGGGAAATGCAAATCAAAACAACCCTGAGATTTCACCTTACGCCCATCAGAATGGCCAAGATCAAAAACTCAAGTGACAACACATGCTGGAGAGGTTGTGGAGAAAGGGGAACCCTTCTCCACTGCTGGTGGGAATGTAAATTTGTACAACCACTCTGGAAATCAATCTGGCGCTTTCTCAGACAATTAGGAATAGTGCTTCCTCAAGATCCAGCCATACCACTCCTAGGCATATACCCAAAAGAGGTTCAAGTACACAAAAAAGGACATTTGCTCAACCATGTTTGTAGCAGCTTTATTTGTAATAGCCAGAAGCTGGAAACAGCCCAGATGCCCCTCAACTGAAGAATGGATGCAGAAACTGTGGTACATCTATACAATGGAGTATTACTCAGCAATGAAAAATAAGGAAATCATGACATTTGCAGGTAAATGGTGGGACCTTGAAAGGATCATCCTGAGTGAGCTGTCCCAGAAGCAAAAAGACACATGGTATATACTCACTCAAATAAACATACAACATAGAATAAACCCACTAAAATCTGTACATCTAAACATACTAAGCAAAAGAGAAGACCCTTACTAAAATGTTCAATCTCCATCCTGAAAGGCAAAGAGGATGGACATCAGAAGAAAAAGAAAACAGCAAACAACCTAGGAACCTGCCACAGAGGGCCTCTGAAAGCCTCTGCCATGCAAACAGAGACAGTGAAAGCAGATGTTGAGCCTGATGGCCAACTGATGGGCAGAGTGAATGGAATTTTATGTAAGAATTGGAAATAGTAAGAGCTGGAGAGGACAGGAACTCCACAAGGAGAGCAACAGAACAAGAAAATTTGAACACAGGGAACTTCCCAGAGACTCAAACTCCAACCAAGGACTATTCATGGAGATAACCTAGAACCCTGACAATGCAGCCACTTCTGATGAGAACTGATAGACTAAGATCAGAAAGAAGGAGAGGAGGACCTCCCCTATCAGTCGACTTGGGGAGGGGCATGCATGCAGAAAGGGGGGGGGGAGGGTGGGACCGGGAGGGGAGGAGAGAGGGGCTTGGGGGGGGTACAAAATGAATAAAGTGTAATTAATAAAAGTTAAATGAAAAATTTTAAAAAACAAGAATTAAACTTGAAAACTGAAACACCGTAACTGTAGAAGACAACACAGGCAGTTCCCTACATGGCCTAACTGTAAGAAAGAACTTTCATACTAGGACTTCATTTGCTTAAGAATTAAGACCTACAATTGAGAAGTGGTATTTCATAAAACATTTCATAAAGAATTTCATAAAACATAAAAGCTCCTGCATAGATAAGAAAGTAATCAGCTAGGTGAAGAGGAATCCTATTGAATGGGAGAGAAACTGTCAGCTATATGTCTGAGAGACGATTAATATCCAGAATATATATAGAACTTAAAACAAAGAATTAACAAAACAAATGACCCATTTGAAAAATGGCCTAGGACCAGAAAAGAGCATTTAAAAAATTTTTAAATGGCTAAGAAATATCTCAAAGCATTACATTTGTGATAATTCCTTACTACTTCATAACATGATATGTGTGTATATACCTCTTAAATTATAAAAGCTGTTTGATTTGTCAAATCTTCTCCTTAGTAACTATTTTGTTGTAAGCATCTGTCTCTGCCATTGGTGCACCTTTAAGAAAAAAAAAGTCAAATTTACTTTATAGACAGCAAAGAACTTTAAACATATGAAAGATTCTGTGGAAATGAGTCAGAAAAGAAATCACATATGGCAGACTGTTGCATAGTGATTTCCAGGAGACTTAAGTTATCATGTAATGTAATAGCTATCTGATTAATTAACTTTATAATGGCTTGTGTTACATTCATCTGTGTTAGACTACTGAGCTATTTGTTGCTATAGTCTAAAAACAACATTCAGATGAGATGAGTATGTAGTTTAAAAAAACTGAAACACTGAATTTAGAATGGCAGAGGTACCTTTAGAATTTCTAGATGTCACCCCTCTCCAAAGCATGCTCCAAGCCAAATGTATAGGGTGCACCCAATTTCTTGGAACCAGCAAGTACTGGGGAACAGCAAGTGAGAACCAATCCAACTCCTGGCTTCCTAGAGCCTGGCTGCAAAAGCATGGTTTGCCCTGGGCCACCTGCACTCAATACCCCAAGTGTGCTCCAAGAACCATTTTCTGAAGCACCTCAGAAAATTCTGTGCTACAGCTTCACCTGCATTCTCAGAGTCTGGCAACCACTGGGGAACAGCACCATCAACTACCAGAGGGAGCAGCAAAGACCAACACCCATCAGAGACCAACAGCATCTGGCATGACCCATATCCTGGTCCCTATCCCCACCTGCAGTCCCAGAGACTGGCAGCTATCAGAGACTACCAGTTCCCCCTCTATGATCAGAGGTCTGCTATCACCCAAAACAGCCAGAGGATTGCTGTAATTTGGGACCCCAAGATAATCCTAAAATCCTGGAGGCCAACAACCAGCTTTGCTAACACCAGGGAAAATCAAATGCCTAGAAGTCAGTGTAAGAACACAGCAACAAAATGCAGGGCCATAAAGCACCAACAGAACTTAGCTACTCTACTTCAGGAAACTTGAATACTCTAATAAATATGACGCACAAGAAAACAATCTTAAATATGATGTTATAAAAATGATAGAGGCCTTAAAAAAGGAAAATAAATCACTTAAAGAAATACAGGAAAATAGAACCACACAGGTGAAGGGAATGAATGTCTTAATGAAATACAGGAAATTAGAGTCAAGCGGCAGGAGAAAAAAAATGCACAAAACTGTTCATTCAAGTCCTGAAAATGGAAGCAGAAGCAATAAAGGAAACACCATATGAAGCAATCCTGGATATGAAAAGCCTAGGAAAGAGAACCTGAACTATAGACACAAGCATAACTACAGAATACAAGAGATAGAAGAGAGAACCTCAGGTACAGAAGACACTATGGAAGAAACTGATACATCAGTCAAAGAAAATGTTAACATAAAAGTTCCTGACACAAAAAATCCAAGAAATCTCTAACACTCTAAAAACCCACACCTAAGAAAAATAGGAATAGAAGACGGAGAAAATTATCAGCTTCAAAGCACAGAGATTTACTTCAACAAAATCATAGAAGAAAACTTTCTCAACCTAAATAGAGTGCCTATTAACATACAAATAAATTTAACAAGAAAAGAAAATTCACTGCTACATAATAAGCAATATACAAAATATACAAAACAAGAAAAAGGTTATTAAAAGCTGCAAGGGAAAAAGTCACACATAAAGGCAAACTCATCTTGGTACCCAAATTCTCAAAACAGACCATAAAAAGCAAAAAGGCCTACAGAGATGTCATGCAGAGATTAAGAGAACACAGATGTCAGCACAGAATATTAAAACAAAATTATGATCACAATAAATTGAGAAAACGAGAAATTCCAAGACAAAAATAATTGAATTTAGCAAAGTCTATGCACAAATCCAGCAGATTCAAAGAAGCCTAATTAGACACACGAAAATACAGCAAATAAATAATCATACATCAGCAAATCCAAAAAGATGAACACCACACACACACATGAACACCTTGTGAATATTTGTCCATGAATAATTATTTCTTCAAAGAACCAACATTCCAGGACCGACGTGTGAGAGCAGATAGGGATATAATTCTACTAGAGGAGCTTTTCACTTGGCTGTGGTATAGGACTGCAGCAGTGAAGTTCTTGTGCTAAGAAAGAGCTACCAGGGAGCATCCTGAAAGATGCTTCCCAGCATCTCTTGCTGCAGCACGACAAGGACATTTTGCACCATAGAGGGAGGGAGTTAGCATGGATGGAGACAGGACCCTGAAGGGCCCAAGGCACAGGGCATTCTACAAAACAGGAATCTAGGCAAAGGCTGGTTTAAAAAGACTCAAAGACTCCAGAATCCCCAGTCTGGTGGTCTGTGTCTTCACACAGCATATACTGCTGAGAGAAGACTGGCCATCATGGCAGCTGGGTAGGTATAGACATTGTATGAAATCCAGCCTAACAGTGAGCAGGAGACAGGAGCAGTAGCTACTGGCTGAATTTCCTATATGCTCCTCCTGGCTTGAGGGGGAGGAAGGCTGGAGCACTTCCACTGGACTGGAATACTCTCTTTTATATTCACAATGTCAGTGCAGGAGACAGTGTTTGAGGCACCCAGGTCCCTGAGAGGTCTTTGGTTGGTATGTTGTATTGCCTGATATGAGTGATTGTTCACCTTTCTCTGAAGAGTGGTTTGTCCTGCAGGCAGGGTGTGTTGTCTGCCTGACTGACAGCCAGGCCAACAAAAGAGCTAGAGCATAGGGCTGTTCTGCTTTGGCCCAAAGCTGAGTGTGTGTGGGAGGGGAGGGGATGCCTCAAAGCCCTTGTGCCATGCTGTGGGTTCTGACACTGGCAATGGGGTCTTTTCCTTGGGATCCAGGTGCTTTTGTGAAAAGAGGCCATCTCCAAACCAGGGCTAAGATAGCTTAGGTTGGGTGGCAGGACAGAAGGGTGGAGGGCCAAAAGCTCCATAGGAACTTGTCCTCCTTAGCCTGTGCCATATTCCTTTGGGTTGGCCATTTGTATTGACTGGCAGAATAAGGAAGGTATCCAGGGTACAGTATGCAGGCAAGAAGAAGATAGAGCCATGGCCACAGTCTACTTAACACACAGTATGTCAGGGCTCTGGCAGGCAAAGGAGTCTGTCCTGAGCTCTCTTTAGTTGGGAGAAGGAGGACTACAGGTGCTGGGATCTGGATGCCTGGGAAAGTGTGGCAGGAGGAAGGAGACAGGACTGGGACTGGAGTGCCATTCAGGGACGCTACTCTGTTAGGCCTTGGTAGGCATGAGCTCTTAGGAAGCTGAGGGAAGTATCCTTGCCCTATCTCTATTCCTCAATGTAAGATCCTGATACCCAGAAACACAATTTTCCTGGGAGTCTCAGGGCATGGCCCTCGGGTCCACAGTAAATTCCCTGTTGAGAAAGACACAAGCTTTACAACTATCTAAACTCCAGATTGGAAACTGGAACCAAAGATCACAACACCCACCTCACAGAGACAAGCCAGGAATCAACAGCAAGAACTATAATCACTCTAAACACAAGAGGCCTAGATAAGGCCTGGGTAAGAACACAGTATCACCCAGGCACACCATCTCCCCTAGTCAGGTATCCTACCAAAGCAGGCTCAAAGTATTTCAGCAATAGCTGGAGCTTAAGAAAAAATATCTTATAACTGCCTTACACTAAGATGATAGAGGGCCTTAAAGAGGAAATGAATAAATCACTTAAATAAATCCAGGAAAACACAAACAGTGTGTAGAAATGAGTAAGTAAATCTATTAAGGAGATCCAGCAATACACAAATAGTTGAAGGACATAAAAAAACAACAACAAAAACAAACACAATCCTTCAAGACTTGAAAGTGGAAAGAGAATCAAAATAAAACCTAAGTTAAGGGAATGCTGGAAATGAAAAGTCTGAGATTCAAACAACAACTACAGAGGAAAGCTTCACCAAGAACATACAACTGATGGAAGATAGAATTTCTGGTCATAAATATAGGACAGAGATTTGCACCTAACTCTCCAAAGAAAACATTTACTTGCTTTCACAAAATATCCAGGATATCTGGGACACTATGAAAAGAGCAAATCTAAGATTAACAGGAGTGGAGCAAGTAGAAGAAATGTTTTCAACAAAACCAAAGAAGAGAACTCTCCTAACCTAAAGAAAGATATGCCTATAATGGAACAAGGAGGATGCAGAACACATATATTTGGACAAAAACAAAAACAACAACAACAACAAAAAAAAAACAAAGAAACAAAAACAAAACAAAACAAAACAAAACCCAAACAAACAGAGAGTCCATGTGGCACATAATGACCAAAACAGTAAACGAACAGAACAAAGAAAGATACTTAAAGCCACCAGGGAAAAGACCAAGAAACAAAAAAGGCAGATCTATCAGAATTAATACCTGACTTCTCTGTGGAGACTCCTAAAGCCAGGAGGACCTGGACAGATGATAATTTACAAGTTCCAAGGGAACACACATAGCAGCACAGAATACGACACCCAGGAAAATGTTCCATCATGATTTACAGAGAGAGAAAGAGAAAAAAAAAAAAAAGACAGACAACAATTATTACCAAATTTAATCAGCACTTATCTACAAAACTAGCCTGAAAGCAGGTGCTGGAAGGAAAACTTCAGAAGACTGATGCTGGCTGATGGTGGCCACACAGTATCTGCAGGGAACAGTGTATGAGGGCTTCACTGATGGGCCTCTACTGACAAGGCCCATGGAAACCCCTTCCCACTTGGCAAGGACCTGTGGAGAATTTGGTGGCTTCTATGCTTATTACCTGGATCATGTGCTGCAAGCTCTCCTTGCTTTTGCTATGCTGTTTACACTTATAACAGTTCATATTTTGTCAGCCACGGGCAGGTCTAGGATCACACAGGATTACAGGCCTGAGGATGATTCTATCTTTTCTCAGTACTATTTCAAGGGGGTAATACCCTCCCCTCCCCTCCCTCTCCTCTCCCTCCTCTCCCTCTCTCCTCTCCCTCCCTGCCCTCCCTCTCTCCATTCCTCTCTACTCCACTCATCTCCCCTCCCCTCCTCTCCTCCATAGAACCTCCAGATAAGATCATGAATCCTGGGGATTTGGGGACACGTAGTCATGTCCCTCCCTAGAGAAACAGCTGCAGTCACACTGAGTAAGTAGCACTGTGGCACACTGTGGCAGTAGAGGAGAGCAATGGGTCCTGCTGGAGTAACTATTCTGAACACTTAAAAAACAGTTCTTGGGAAGATGGTATCAGGGACAGATTGGTGCATATCAGGAACGTTTGCTTGGTACAATGAGCATGTCTGTACCTGCCCTTACAAATGTATTATGGCAGAAGGGTGCTGTTTGATGACTGGACTTGCACCCACAAGTGGTCATTCTGTCTCTCACCTTACTTTAACCGCGTAAGCCACATTTGCTGCCAGCTGGGTTTGTGCTCATGTCCACAGGACATGCCTGGCTAGACGTTTATTTTTGGCTTGCCAAACTATAACTACTATACAAAGTATGAACACTATACTTTGTAGTAGAACGCAAAGCGTGACTGATGCAGTGGGAGGGAGGAAGGAGGAAGGGAAACTTTGTGTATTGGGGGCTTTGTGTAAAGAGGGGGCTTACGGTGGTATATAAGTAGAATAACCAGTGATGTCTCTGATCAGACAAGCAGGACTATTACTGTATTCAATACAGAAATGTATGAAATACAGATGTCTCGAGTGATTGAAGGTCATTGGCTTGAACATCGACACATGGTCAGCTTCTTCACTTTTGCCAACCTCACACATGTATCCTCATGTTGCAGAACCCCGCTGTCCCTGGTCCCAGGCAACTAGTTATCTATCTTCATTTGTTATTTAATTTCTAACATGGGGCTCGGCGTCCCACATGAAGCTGGCAGATTGAGCCTGTCCAGCAGGCTGACTCGCTCCAAGGATCCCCTGTATCCAACTTCCAGATGCTGGAATTAGGAGACTGGTATTTATGTGGGTACTGGGGATCTTCCCAGTGCTGTAGCAAGCACTCTGCTAACTCGGCCATCTCCCTAGCCCTTTGCCTATTACTACAGGGCTTTCCCCTTCACAAAGCACAGTATGTACACTTGCAGAGAAGTGACAAGGCAAAGGAAACTATGAATCAAACCTGGGTTCTCTACAGGAACAGTATGCTCTTCGTGCTCTTAACTTCTGAGTCATCCTGACAAGCAGGGTTTTCTATATTTTTGCTTCTTTATTGCTGAGACTAGGGTTTTTCTATGTTGCATTGACACTCCTGGAACTCACCATGTAGACCAAGCATGTCAACTCAGAGATCTGCCTGTGTCTGCCCCCTCCACCCAGTGATAGGATTAAAAGCATGTGCAAAGGCCCACTCCTGTGTGTGTCTGTCTATCTGTGTGTGTCAAGAATTTAAACACACAAGGGAAAGCATCCTCTGTAAACTACATCCACGGGAAAATAAAGAACTGTCAAGGATTGAAGATGTGTTGAAGATGCAAATAAGGAAAAAAATAAACAAGTAATTCCCAGAACTATCAAGTACTCTCGGACCTGATCATGACCACAAGAACATTTAAGAATCCCTGTGGTAAAACAAGGAAATAGAAAGGAAGGAGAAAAACTAATATTCAATGGAATCATGGCGCCAGACTCCCCAAATCCATGGAAATGTGTGCACATGCAAAGAGGAGGGACATTTAGAAGTCAAAATGGACATGACCAAAAAGGGTCCTTTCTGGTCATCTGGTCACACCGTATTTAAAAAAACCTGCTACTGGAAACCTAGCTCGGGGCTCGAGGATAATGAAGTCATAGACCTTTTAGAGGAACCTACAACAACTTTACTAAATCATCATAATCCCTGACTACATTCTCAACACTTTGTCCCTACATGCACAGACATCTAACTGCTCACCGTTCATCAAAGAAACCTCTCTGCAACAGATAAAGACCTTTGCAGAAAACAATACCCAATCAAAATGCAAAAGGTTGTGGAGCCCCATGCCAATACATATATTTGTAAATGCAGTTTCTGCACCTAAGGTCACGAATCACTGCAGAGGAGAGAAAAGGAAGAGTCTAAGAGCTGGAAGTCATGACTGTGAGGATGTATCTTCTTGGAATGTTGTGTACCTGAAGATGAGCTGAACAAGAACTGTAATAATACACTTGATGGTGTGGACAGGGAAGTGCCTTCCACCCTAGACAAAAAAAAAAAAAAAAAAACTAAATGCAACTGAGGAATGCTGAGAATGGAAAGACAATCCTTTCCAGGGAGGAGCACACCTACTCTTTATCTAATCCCAAATGGGCAGCCCTGCAGACCAAAATACAAGTAACAGTATAGAGACCGAGCAGTTGGTGTTTATGAATGTATATGTATATACATACATGCAACAACAATTAATTCAAGAACAGCCACAAATTTCAAAGTGCAAAGAAGAGTGCATCAGAGCGTTTAGAGGAAGGAAGGGAAATGATTTAATCATGTCATTGCCTCACAGAGGAAAAGCTATGAGGTGAGGACAGTCTGGGACTAAATGTATCTTACAGGAAGAAAATTTTGTAAGAAAAGAAAAGCTTAGAAAGGCAGAGATATTACAAACACCGAATGAAGAAAGAGAAAATGATAACATATTTACAAATGCATTTTCTCCAGAATTGCTCCAAGACTAGACCCCTAACAGCTTGGAAAACATTACCCGTTGTCATATTTCCACCACGAGAAGAAGTAACAGCCAACCACATCACTACAATGAGCAGAGTTTTCTTTGTAAACCAATCTAACTCTTCACAACGCCTTCCAAGGTAAGTGTAAACAACAAGCCATTCGTGATCAGGAGGTCAGCACTGCAGAAAATAAAGGAATGTAAAATACAGATGAGGGAGCAAGGTATCCGAAATCACACCGCCTCGGGAATGAACACCTTTCCCGAAACCAGGAAAACTGCAAACATTTCAACTCAATACCACAAAGTCACCAGGAGAGTAGGACAGGAGAAAAGTCCTGAGTGAAGCAGAAGCGCCGGAGGGGTGCTTACAAGAGAGAGCACCCCTGGCCTAATGATACCCCTAAATGTCATTATTCAGCTGTCGAAAATAAAAGAGGCACATTTCATGACTGCCTAGCCAACAACAGCAATACCTAAAACTTAGGCAGGCAACTACACATTCAAAAATAATGACACACGCGTTAAGCAGCAATCAACTCTGAGACCCTTATTCCTAATAAGGCACCAACCTCTTACCCCTTTATTTCAGATGAGCAACTGGCAGGAGGGGAAAAAAAATCAAGACTAGAGTCTCTGCTTCATCTGACATCACTACGACTGGTATGTGGCAGGAGAAAAGAAAGGTTATATCAATGTTAGGTAAGCACTGACCTCCACACGATGGCCTTGCTGCCACAGGCTTCATTTCTCCCTAAGCAGAAACAGCAAGAGGAATGTCGGCATCACCCACATTTATGAGTCCAGCTGAAGTTTAACCTTCAGTATTGTTTTTGAATACTGGATAATGCCCATGCTGCTTCTGTGCAGCTGTTCTCTTGTCACCGTTTACCTGACACAGTGTAGAGTAAGGCATCCACAGTTGAGAGTAAGGGCTGCTGCCCTTGCAAGGAGAGGAAGACACACTACCTAAAGCCTGAAAATTTATTATTATGACTTTCAGTTCTAAACAGCGTAAAAAACAAAATCACTAAAAAAAAAACATCTTGGGAACGAGCAAGTCCGGACTCCGGGATCATCCTAACTACAAGGGTTTTGCTGTGGGCTGACAGAACTGAAAGAATGGAGTTCAACGGATGATGTATCGTACATAAGGAACCTCGATGTCCTCTCCACTCTCACTGTTGCAGCACAGCTCAAACACAAGGGTCTTTACACGATGGCCCAGTTTTCGCTTTAACACACGGCTCAAAATCTCTGTCATCCTGAAAATCAGGAAAAGTAAGAGTTAAGAGGGAAGAATAAAAGCCAAGGTCGGGGCAGAGGAGGGGAAAAGAACAGGAAGAATGAGAAGCACACTGGGATGCTGAGAATCCTCTATAAGGCTTCCATCCCACCAGCCCAGAGGCTAACTCACGGCTGATCCAAGCATTCCTTGAGCTTGGTGGCTGGCATAAAGAAGGAATAGAGCATGGATACACCCTGGGACAGCATGGTGATCTCCAGCTTGTGCACTGCCTGCAAAGGTTAGGAGAGATGTGTGAGTGGTGACTGTGAGATGGGACAGTGGTCAGTCAAATGTACACTTACGGCGACTTCAAGGAGGACGGAGCCCTACCTTAAAGTAGTCTAGAAACTGCCTGAGGGTCATCTCCTCTCCGCTGGGTTGCAGTCCCTGTACGTCAAAGCGATCCCACAATGTCCACTTCTGATCATAGTACTGGAGGACAAATACACGTGCTAAGGAAGGGGCTAACCCAAGCGCTGTTAACATGTTACAACTGCACTAACCACTGCTCTATTGTCAAACACACCCTTGTAGCATCATCTAACTGTGATCAGGAAGTCTGAATCTTTGTAATGAAAAGGACACACACCCTAAGACCCTGCTTTCTCCCTCCCTCATAGATCCCCATCAAGTATTTTGCCAGCACCCTTCTTGCTCTTTTTCGGTTTTGTCGAAACAGAACCTCGCACTCTAGCAATATCTGGCCTGCCCCACAATCAGGTAGCCTGTGTAGTTGATGAACGGACCAAAGTACCCAAAATTTACCTCAGTGACATAACACCTCATCTCCTGTGAAGGTTAGACATACACACGCGAGCACACTCCCGCTTGCACACGCACACACAGTGCTCATGAACTCATCATCTCCCTGAATGGTAACGTCAACATTTCCTATATTCTTTGTAGGTCCCGCACCTGGTGATAAGTTGGAGCTAGGGGTGCAGAGAAGCTAAAGAAAGGCAGAGCCAAGTTGATGAAACTGTTTTTGTAAGACTCCAGTTGTCGGTGTCCCTGAACCACCTTGTACAGCTCCAGACACACAAGGCCAACTACAGCTGCTGTGGTGGTTGCAATGGCTGGGATGATCTTCCCCGCAATCAGCTTGCTCTGTAAGACAGACAGTGACCAACAGGGATTAGCTACTGTTTAAGAGAAAGCAGGGGGTCTACGGAAGACTCAAAGGAAGGAAAAACAGCTTGGGGCAAGGGTCAATGGCAGGTCACAGACTCCTATTACCTGATGCCGGTCTGCAGGGGAAATGCCGTAGTTTTCAGCCCGGAGGTTGGATGCTGCCACAATGAAATCCATGTGGAAGTTGCTGTCATCATCCTTTTGGGAGTGGAGAAGTAGGACAGTGAATGGCTACTGAGGAGACAACTGTCTCCTCCAGCCACGTGCAATGAATGCAATGACCACAAGAAGTAACTGTGCTGTGTCCTGCAGGTCTTGTTCAAAGCAAAGTTTTTTGGTTTTTGTTTTTTTTTTCTTTTTCTTAGAGTGAAATGTAATTGTGGCGTCTCTCTCTAGCTTTTCCTTCTTCAAATCCATTCTAACTATCCTCTTCCCTGCTTGCTCTCTTTAAAAATTATGGCCCCATCTTGGTATGTTTAAAGATAACACCTAAATAGAACCTGCTCAGTCTGTGAGCATTACTTGGATTCCATGATTTCAGGGATGACAACTCGGTACTGAATAAACGCTGGAAAAGAGGGTTTCTCCTACTCTCAGCCTTCCCTCGTTGCCTGCCGTTCTTTGTTTATGAGTGGGGCCCAATAACCGTGCCCTCCCACTCCCCGCTCAGGTATTCAGTGCCTCTAAGGACTCTCTTCAAACACACTCCTATAAGGGAGGCGGGTAGGCTAACTGCAGACCTTCACCTCTCCTTCTGCTCCTCCAAGTCCAGTCCCCGACTATCATCCACAGCTTTGCAGCAGAATACCTGAAGCAGCCTTCTGACCCCCACCTCCTATAGGCCTTCCCCTCCTCATCTCCCTCTCCACATCTAGATCTGAAATCCAGGAGGCCCTCTGGTCTACAGGGAACTATAGGCCTCTCTGGTCCAGGAAACAGGCAGCCTAAATTTAACCAAGTCCTCGTGTCTACCTCAGCTCCTGCAAATCAAAAATTGCAGTCTCAAACCTCGCTCTGTAACAGTCTACTTGTGGCAGCATTCCACACCCACTTCATCTCTATATGTCCTACTGCTCTTCCTCTCCCTACACCCCTAATGGGTTTGTTCTGTCCCCTAATTCCAGCAGGCGTTCCCTGAGAAACCACAGAGCAACCTAGGCAGGGACGTCGGAAAGGGAACTGCAGATCATCACTTCTGCCTCAACTCCTCCAAGTTCAATCCTCTGGTCTCCTCTCGAGCTCTTTAGCAGAGCTAAAGAGCTGTGGTCTCTCCTAACTGTGTGCTCTCGTAACAAGGGCAATGACTATTCAGCTCCTGGTGAAACACTCTGCTTTCCCTCCCTGCAGTAAAGCACAGTTATCACCCCAAGCCCATTCCAATCCTTAAGTCTCAGTTCGCCACACCTTGAAACACATTTTACCTGGAAAACCCAGTCCCACACCTATCAAGACTCCAGAAGATTTTCCTATAGGCCTCACACAGCCTCCACACTCTCCTATAAAATACCAGGGAGAAAGAGAAGCCTATGAACAAAACACCCACCCAGCACAGAGAAGCCTGGGTTTCAGCACCTTGTACACCTAGAATTACAACCCTCCCTATCACAAATGCCTGGAGATTAAAACAAAATCAGTACCATCTGCCTCCATTAAAGCCCACCAACCCCGATACAGCAGGCCCAGCATGTCCACAGCACAAGTAAAAGGTCTTAAAACAGCCTGTTTGAAATGATAAAGGTCCTTAAAGAGGAAATACATCAGACATAAACAAATAAATCTCCTAAAGTAATCTTGGAAGCTGCAAACAGTGGAAGGACACGAATAAAACAGTTCAAGACCTGAGAGCGAAAATACAATCAAAACAGAAAACCCCAACTGATGGAAACCTGGTAATGAAAAATCCAGGAACTTAAACAGAAAATACAGAGGGGACACAGAATACAGGAGGTGGAAGAGAGAATCTCGGGTGGTGAAGATACCATAGAATAAATGAAGCCCACATCAAAGAACATGCTATATCTAAAGAGCTCCTGACACAAAACATCCAGAAAATCCGGGGCACCAAGAAAAGACCACATCTAACAATAGTGGGAATAGAGGAAGGAGAAGAATCCCAGCTCAAAGGCCCAGGATAATTTTCAACAAAATCTCAGAAAAAAATTCCCTACCACAAACAAACAAAGAAACAAATGCCTATCACAGTACAAGAAGCATACAGAACACGAAATAGACTTGAACCAGAAAGAAAGTCCTCTCATCTCCTAATAATCAAAACGCTAAAATATACAGAACAAAGAAAGAATATTAAATGCAGCAAGGGGAAAAGACCAAGTACTAAAGAATGGCTGACTTATTAGACTTATACCTGACTTCTCAAGTCTCCACATGTGTTCGTTCCATGGTGATGGAAGCAGGGACTGTCTCTGTCATGGACTCAGTGGCTGGCTCTTTGATCACCTCCGCCTGAGGGAGAAGCAGCCTTACCAGACCATGGAGGTAGACAACGGAGCCAGTCCTGAGGAGACTTGATAGGCTGGGGTCAGGGGGGAAGGGAAGGAGGACCTCCCCTATCAGTAGACTTGAGGAGGAGCATGGGAAGAGATGAGGAGGAGAAAATGGGACCGGGAGGCAAAGTGGGAGGGGGCTAAAGCTGGGGTACACTATAATTAATAAAACATTAATTTAATGAATAAATATAATTGAAAACCTTTTTAAAGACCACTATTACCACTTAAATCACATGTTGACCTTCACACACTGACAGTGGGAGACTTCAATACCCCTATCACGCCAATGGACTGGTCATCCAGACAAAACCTAGACAGAGAAACGTTGGAGCTGACTGAAGTTAGAAACCAAACAGACTTAACAGATATCTACAGAACATTTCACCCGAACGCGTAAGAGCATACCTTCTTCTAAGACCCCCAAGGAGCCTTAAAAATTGACCATGTGGCCAGACACAAAGAAGTGTCAACAGGTCCAAGAAAATCAAAACAACACTGCACATATCATTTCTGATCACCGTAGATTAAAGCTAGAGATCAACAACAGAAACAACAGAAACCTTACAAACTCATAAAAACTGAGCAAGGCCCTACTGAATGAAAAACAGGTCAAGGCAGAAATTAGAAACAAAACACTTTCTAGCACTGAAGGAAAATGAATATACAGCATGCCCAAACTTAAGGAACACAAGGAAGGCCATTTGAGCAGGAAAGTTCAGAGCACTAAGAGCCTACATTAGAAAGCAAAACAAAAACAGAAAGAAAACTTAAAGAGACGTCATAGTGGCAACTTAGCAGAACACCTGAAAGCTCTAGAAGAAAACGAAGAGCTCACACCAACGATAAGAAATAATCAAACTCAGGGTTAAAAGAAATCAATGAAACAACAGTTCGTTAATGGGGAAAAATCATTAAAGATTGACCAGATCTTTTATAATTTAATTAAAGGGCAGAAAGAGAATATCCAAATTAACAAAAATCCGCAACAAAAAGAGGGCTATGATTACAGACGCAGAAGAAACCTAAAGAATCATAAGGACAATACTTTAAAAACCAGTACTCCAAAAGCCAGGAGCAGTGCTGTACACCTGTCATCCTCCATTCTGGGAGGCAGAGGCAGGGGGACCTCTGTGGGTTCGAGAGCAGCCTCGTCTACAAAGGGAGTCCAGGACAGCCAGGGCTACACAGAGAAGAAACCCTGTCTTGAAAAATCAAAACACAAACAAACACACAAACAAACAGATAGACAGACAGACAGACAAAACCCTGTACTCCACCAAACCGGAAAATAAAAAAAAAACTGGATAATTTGCTCCTCCATACTTTAGTAACACTTGCCAAAATTAAATAAAAATCAGATAAACAATTTTTAAAGACCTCTACCCTAGAGTGGAATAGAAGCAGCCTTTGAAAGTCTCCCAAACGAACAAAGTCTGGGGCCAGATATTTTAGCACAGGAGTTCACCAGACTTTTTGTTTTGTTTTGTGTTTGTTTTTATTTTTCGAGACAGGGCTTCACTGTGTAGCTTTAGCTGTGCTGGAAATGACTCTGTAGACCAGGCTGGCCTCGAACTCAGAGATCAACCTCCCTCTGCCACCCAAGTGCTGAGAGTAAAAGCATGCTCCACCACCACCACCACGGCTTTCAGAGAAGAGTTAATACCAATCCTCTACAAAAGACAATCAGAACTCTATTGCCCAAGTCCTTTGATGAGATCACAGTTACCCCTGATAATCAAACCACATAAAGACTGGAGGACAAAGAAAGAGAATTACAGACCAATTTCATTTGTGAACATTAATTCAAAGACAGTCAATAAACTGCTTGCAAACCTAATCCAAGAACACTTGGAAAACATCATCCACCATGACCAAGAAGCTTCAACCCAGCGATGCAGGGATGGTTCAATATGTAAAAAACAATAAAAGTGATTCACCATATAAACAAACCAAAATGAGAATATGGGGAGATATGGCTAAAATAATGGTGATGTGAGGGTATGCAGAAACCGAACAAAGTAGAAACTTCCTGAAAGCATTTACAGAAGGGGGTGGGGGCATGCAAGATAGAATGAAA
This sequence comes from Meriones unguiculatus, assembly GCF_030254825.1. Taxonomy (NCBI): domain Eukaryota; kingdom Metazoa; phylum Chordata; class Mammalia; order Rodentia; family Muridae; genus Meriones; species Meriones unguiculatus. The sequence goes on along the minus strand of NW_026843712.1, from coordinate 587,911 downwards.
TCACCAAATGATGGGAGAGACAAAGTCCCCCCAACTGGCCACCTCTCGTCACAAAAAGAAGCTTCCAGGACTGGGATTGTGTTGTATCTGTCTGAGAAACTGGCCAAAGGGGTCCCAAGGGATCCCCAACTAACCCCAGCTGTTGCCAAGACTACAGGTTGCTCTTTTCAAGCTGACAGCTGAAGAAAAACATCTACACAACTCACTGAACATGGAAATGTCAAACTGGTACCTAGACAGAGCCCTCACCCCTACATTTCACTCTTTGGTACAGGAAGGTTCTCTGCATGCTATCAAAAGAGGAACATAAACATCAAGCCAGTCACAAAGCCTTCATCTACCATAGTGTCCTGCCTGCAACACATACTAGGTTAACACTGACACAAAGACTGGGGGGGTGGGGCAGGGAGGCCAAACGATGACTGACTTGACCTAAGACCCCACCACATGAGATGGAGCCATACCTGACACTGGGTGACTAAGAACCTGACAATAGATACTAAAGAGATGTAGTGAAGAGATCAAATGATACTGGTAAAAGCAAAAACAAAAACATAGTGAAAAATGATTCTTAATGACAGATATTCCACTACATTTATGAATCAATGTTGGTGTCTTATTACACCAACATCCAAAAATCTTCCTCCTTCAGCTGATAGGAACATAGAGACCCACAGCTGGATATTATGCAGAGAGTAAGAGATCTTGGAGCAGCCATCCCTCAATGGGACATCCACATGAAATCCCTCCTCTCTGAGCTCATGAAACCTATGGTAGAGGAGAGAACAGATACCACCAACCTCTTAAAGAAACACACACACACACACACACACACACACACACAGACTTGTATGCACCTCCTAACTCACGATGCGCTGTCTAACCTCTCCCAAACAGGATGTCTGACCTGGAGTGGTTGATTATGCCCAGTGTCACTCCATCAGAGATGAGCTGGAAGAACTTGAGGAAGGGGAAGAATATGATCAACGTAATTTTACATTTGAGAAGTTGTTTTAGTAGAAATAAATAGTCTACTGGTGTTGCCTTTGTTCAGGTCTTGTTTGGGCAGCCACACTGGTGAAATGGAGGGAAGAGGAGCAGAGAGAGGGTAAGAGCAAGAAGGGATGCAGGACAACAACAAAACTAGGCCCTCTAAATCAACTGAGCGAATCTCATATAAACCCTGCACAGGTCCCCTGAGTAAGTATTATGGCTTTCACTTAGTGGGTCTCTGTTTCTTGTGCCTTCCCCTGGGCTCTTTTCCTCTGTCGGTGGTTTGTCTTATCCAGCTCTGAGGTGATAGTTGTTTTATCCTATGTTATTTTGTTGTATTTGTAAAAAAATAAAAAATAAAAAAAAAAATTAAATGAATGAGCAAAACCTTTAGGGTCAAGGTTAACAACCAATCTGTCATTTATACCTGCAGGGAACAGGAACATCACTTTTCTCCTGTGGAGTGACAATGGGTATATCAACCATATCAGAGCAGGTCTCCTGTTTAGGAATAGTGGAACAATACCTAGAGGACTGGACAGTCTGTGTGTGCTTTTATTTTGTTAAGAGTTTGGTGGAGAGAGAGAGATAATGCAGACAGTCCTGATGAGACCTGATAGGCGGGTCAGCTGGAAGGACAGGACGACCTGCCTATCAGTGGACTGGGGAAGCAGCATTGGCAGAGAAATGAAAGGAAAGGGTGTTTGGAGGGTGCGAGGGAGGGGGCCACAGCTGGGATACAAACTGAATAAATTGTAATCAATTTAAAAAATGAATTTTTAAAAAGGGTTTGCTGGGACTCTCGCTGTTCTCTCTCTTGAGTGGTGTCTTGTTTTCCTGGTTTTGGAAAGTCTTATTGTTGTACTACATTTCTGTTGTTTTAGAGACAAATCATGGAAGTTGTGGTTGGGAATGATCTAGAAGGACTTGGGGAAGGAGATGAATATAATCAAAGTACATCTAAATGGAAAAAATGTCTATTGGTGTTGCCTTTGCTCAGGTCTTGTTTTGGGAAACTTCACTGTCAATTCTAGGAGACACAATCTCAAAGCAGTAGTGTTTGTTTGTTTGTTTGTTTGTTTGTTGTTTTTAATCAAAGGATATTACATTTTTTAAAACTTGCCTTCCAGTGCAGGACAAGTACTGTAGATGAACATATGAAATACAGACCATTTGGGGTTTGTGGAAATCAAGCCAGGGACTGGGAACCTAGCCAATTCCCAGAATTAGTCAAGTAATGAATCTTAAAAAAGGAGATGTTACCACACCTTTCCTAAACCAGCCTAATTCTTAACGGCATTCAAGCTATTCATTCTTATACTCACAGATCTAACTCTCTCCCTTCATCAAAGCAACTACTCTTTGAAACAGATGGCGACCACTGCAGGCCAACAATGTTTGACCAAAGCCTACTGCTAGGGCTCTGTGCCTACCATGCTAGACGTCCCAAGTAGCCCACCATATACCTTCTCAAAGTCAATGGGGTACATCTTGAATCCACGCAGCTTGTCTGGAGTAGGAAGTGAAATCTTGAGGTTCTCCAGATGGCTGTTATCTGCACAAAGTGAAAGACACCACAATCTCTGGTGAACCCATTGCACTGTCCAAGGTGAAGTCAGGAGTGAGTGGGTGGTGTTCAGGTAAAAGTATTTGAAAAGGAAAGGTATCGTGGAAGATGGAAGAGAAGGAGAGGTGAGAAAACACTTCCCTGCCCAAGGGATACAGGGATGAGGAATACAAACACACAAACACCTGAAGAACCTAAGTGACAAAGATGAACACATCATACAAGCAAGCAGCATGTTCATAATAGATCAAGGGTGGAAGGAAATAAATTAGTTATACGGCAACAAATTAACAGAGAAATATTCACACAGGAGTCTAATAAAGCCGTGACACAGAGAGAAAATTGTAGGAGTACATTAATGCATAGCCATCACACTAAAAAAAAAAAAAATAGATGAGACAGAGAAACACCTGGTATGATTTTGCTTCTCTGTAGTTGTGCTAAGATGGTATAGGGAGTGGTCAAAAAGACTGAAACAAGAAAGTCGACAAATGTCTTCTGAAATGGGGAGGTGGTACAGGATGGTAGGAGCTGTTCGATGGGCATAGGATTTCAGTTTTGAAAGATGAAGATGACGGAGCTGGGAAAAAGTGATTCAGATAACTTCACATAAAGACAGACGTTAGTTAATGGAAAGAAAAGACAGGCAATCCTACAGGGAAGAGAAGCAGAGACTTAAATGAAGGAGGTGAAAGTCTGAAAAGGACATTGTTGGCCAAATACCAGAAGGAGACAACTACTACCTATGGGAAATTGAGTATCAACTGGGGAGATTGGGACAAGACAAGAGACTCTTCAGAGAGGTCAGAAGAGGAGATGGAGCATGACTCCAAGTGGGCTCCAAGTGTGGTATGCTTCAAGCAAGACACAGAGTGGACACAAACACAGAGAAAAGTGTGAAGTAGATACCTGGGTGGGAAAAGAGACAACCTCTGTTACAAGACAAAGCAGCAGAAGGAGATGGCAGGGAGCATTCAGGTTTTGTTTGCAGGAAATGAATTCAAGAAGAAACAAGAAGGAGAATTCTGTAAAGTAATTCATATAAAGAAAGAATGAACCATTTACATAAACCCATACTGCAGAGAAAGGAGATACAGAAACTTGTTTTCCAAGTTTCTGCACCCTAAAGTACAGACTCAAAGAAGACAGGCTAGGAAAATCGCAGAAACACAGTGAAAAGCATGGCCAGTGGCAAACACCAGAGGGCAGGGAGGCTTACAGGGAGAGGAGACAGACACATGAACCCTGAGCTAACTGCGGAGCTTTCTCACCAACTGTGGCACTGATGCTCTGCAGCTCCTGCTCAGAAGCAGGGATCCTGATGCCAGACTTGGGAGAAAACTTGGGGACTGGCAGAGACTGTAGGAGTTTGGCCACAGCAGCACAGTCCTGGGATCCTCCTAGTCCGTATGTCTGGGCAAACAGGTTGGCAGCAGCCATCACATAATCCAGATGCAGGGGCTGAAAAGAAAGGCAGGGCAAAGGGTGAGGGTAGAGACAAACTCCCCACCCACCCACCGACCCACCCACCCACCGACCCAGGACAACTTTTACATTGGTTGTGTCAAAGGTGAGCGGATGTGGACAGCGTTTTGGTCCTGACCAAAAGAGTGCCCCAGAGCTCGTAACCTAGGAGAATGCAAAGGAATGAAGAGGATGAGGGAGTAGGACACTCACACCATCCTCAGCTCATGAATCCCAGGCCCACCATTCTTGGAAATTCATGATGATCCCAACACACAACAAGACAAAACTTACCACTTTATATGAGGTACAAAACCGAAGGAATACTAAGAAATGCAAACTGATCCTTTCTAAACTCCCAAAAGACATTACCATACCTATTTCACAGACGATGTTCATCAAGACATTACCCATGATGTGACCCAGTGCCAACCACAGTTGGGAACTGGGACCAGAGATTGCTGTATGTGCTTAACTAGAGAACTTTCTCACCTCTGACCACGGCCCTCATGTGACATCAGATGTGACTCAGCCCACAAGTACAGGAAGAAAGGAAACTAAACCCCTTGCTTGTCACACAGGGAGAAGGAAAACACAAGTGCTTGCCCAAAGTACTGGCCTAAACCCTGCCTTGGGGTGCCCATGGCAGTTAAGCTGCCTGGAAGAAGCCATGCATAGTCATGTATTGGACAGTAAGCATCCAATTTCCTGGAAATGTATTCAGCCCAATACACCCAGGGGGTAGAGAATACCTGGTCTGGAGGGAAGTTATGCAGCAACTGCTGGATGTTGTCAGAATACTGGGTGTGCCAGTGCCGGTAGGCCCAAGTCACACAGTCGGCCCAAGTACGTGGCCTCTGCAGGACCAGGCTGCGCTGTACAGCCTCCAGGACTTCCACAGGCTGGGTGCCTGCTAGCTGCAATGTTCGCTTCATGAATGTGGGGTCCCTGCCCAATGCAAACAGCTGGATTACTTCAGGGGCCTAAAAGTAAGGTTTCTGGACTAGCCTATTTCTCCATGGAAAGGCGACCCTGACCACCTCCCAGCACCTCCACCAGCACCAGGCTCAATCGACCATCTAACTCATCTCCTCTGCCTGAGGCGAGCAGATAGCATACCTTTGTTGGTTGGCAAGACAGTGTCTGGGACTTACGTGATATATTGGTTAACGTTTTCTGCTGACTGCTTGAAGAGCCCTTCAAACTCATTGCGAGCCCACTACAGACAGAGCACACAAATGTCATGTGCTTGTCAGCAATGCCCAACAAAATAGCGTTCTAGACACATTAGTGACTACTAGTTAGTAGAGCTTGCTCTGGGTGAAGACAGCATTCAACCTCTTGAATGAGGGGACCCACCTTCTCCAGAGCTTTCAACACCAATCTTAACACCTGTGGCCATTCTTTGCAGCCACTTATGTTATGTGTGAGACACTAGAAAGTTCATGGCAATACAGGTGTGATATGCTGGGATTTAAGAGAGATAGACAAAAAAAAAAAAAAAAAAAAAAAAAAAAAAAAAAGAACAACAACAACAACAACAACTCACATTAGAAGAAGAATGATCCACAAGCAGTTACTTATGTTTGGGCAGAACAGTACCCATGACTCAACAGACACTGTCTACTCACCAAGGTTTCTGAGAGCTAGGACAAATTGCTGAAATGGCCTGAGACATCTATGTAGACACTGCACATATAGGTTCTGAATTCTAACTCTCACACACAATCCCCTGCTTTTATGACCCACTGCAGAAGAATAAACACCACTGCACACATCTGAATTTTAACTCTGTGATGTAACGATAGCATGAGCAGGCATCAAAGTTAGTGAATGAGTACATACCATACCACATGACTGACTACAATGGCAACCGCATACCCAACACTAAGCACTTTACCAAAGCTTATTGATAAGTGCTTTAATCACCCCCTGAGGTAGATATTACTTCAATGCACATTATCTCTGATAGGGATGCACATTTTTGCAGATAAGCAATCTGAGGATCTGGGAGGGAGCCTGCAAAGTACCTGAACACTGTCTAAGCAAGTTTTCTGATTCTCTGTCTGCTGTGAAGACCCAGGGAACCATTCCATAACCTCTAGCAAGAAAACGGACATGGTTCCCTCAGCATTGGGTTTCTTCCGAACAGGGACAACCAGTCTCTTTGGGTGCTTTGGGGCCCGCATTGCTGTCTGGGACGGTTGAGCCGTGTGCACAGGCAGGCATGGCTACACAACTCTACCGTACTCACCTAAAAACAAAAAAGTCATGAAATTTGCAGGCAAATAGATGAAACCAGGAGAGATCATCCTGAGTGAGGTAACCCAGAAACAGAAAGACAGGCATGGTCAACACTCACTAATAAGTGGATTCAGCCATGTAATATAGGACAACCATCTACAGACCTAAAGAACCCAAACACCAAGAAGGACCCTAGGGAGGATGCTTAAATCGCGTTCAGAATGCCAAACAGGATAGACACCAGTGGAAGAAAGGAAACAGGATGGGAGTCTACAATAGAGGGTCCTCTGAAAGAATCCACTCAATGGAGGAATGAAGCAGATGCCAATTTTGGGCAGAACAGAGGGTGTCTTAGAGAGAAAGAGAGGTAGGATTACAGGGACATGGGGGGGGTGGGAATGGACAGGAGCACCACACAGAGACCTAAAAACTCAAAGATCTGAGCCCAGGGGTTCCTGCAGAGACTAATGCACCATGGAGAGGGCCTAGACCCCCTGCTCAGATGTGGCCAACTGACAGCTCAGTCTCCCTGTGGATCCCTGAGTGAGTGGAGCAGGGACTGCCCCTATCATGAACTCAGTCGAATGCTCTCTGATTACTTGCCCCTGGTGATGTAGCCTTGTCAGGCCACAGAGGAAGAGGATCCAAGCAGTCCTGATGAGACTTTACAGGGTATGGACAGGGGGCAATAGTGGAGAACTCCCCCTTTCAGTGGACTAGGGGAAGAGGGGAAGAGCGAGGGAGGGTTAGACTTGGGGGGACTGAATAGGGGGCTTCCACTGGGATACATAATGGATAAACTGTGAAGAAAAATATAAAAATTAAAAGAAATAGGACATGATAATGCAGCTGGACCTTTCCACAGCCTACTCCTTCCTGATCGCCAACTCCTTAGCACAGCCTCAGTGGTACTACACTGAGCCTATGACCAAACAGAAACAAAAACATCCTCTCAGCCCTGGGCTCTGGGTTTGGTTTCCACTGGACAGCATTCACTCTGTCCAGCCAGATGGCTCACAAGATTATGTACTTGACTACACAGGCAGAAGCAACACTGACTAACCAGCTGTTTAACAGACTTTGGGTAAGCGTTAAACAAACCAAAAATGCACTCACTATCAAAGGTAATTTTTCTAAATTACCTGCAGAGTCAACATTAGCTGGTTTGTGTAGCAGAAAGCATTGTTTATACAGGCCGTTCTCACTCTTCAGATCATGTCCAATGACCTTCCTGTACCTCTTTCAAAAATGAAAAGCTTAAGGTTCTTTAATTTTTGAACTTGAGATAGTTTTTTCACACAATATATTTTTATTGTATTTTTGACTTCTGCCAAGGCCTCCGAGACTCCCTCCCTGCCTAACCCATGTGGTATCTCTCAAGAAAACACAATAAAAGTAAAAACCCAGAGAAGTAAAGGGACAGAAACCCATTTGCAAGAGAAGAAATACCAAAACAGAAGCGAGCAAGAAAAACAAGAAGGCCATGTGGCCACCTACTCCTAGGCATGGGGCCTACCCTGAAATGTGCTTGATAGACCCAGTAACAGTCCATTGTAGACAACGATTTTTCCCTTTCTGAGCAGGTTTCACTCTTCCTGCTCAGAGGCAGGACAATGTATGGACTTCTTCTTTGTGCTGGGATTTTGCTTGGTTTGAACTTGTGCAATCTTGCGAGTGCTGTCAACAGAGGTGGAGGACACCAAAGGAACACCTGCTAGATATACATCACCTATGGGCTAATACAGGTAAGTAAGACCTCAGAGACTGTGACAGCACACCCAGGATGTGCAAAAAGGTAGAGTTCTTTTTAAATGAAAGGATTCACTGACAGGTTCTCTGGCAGTAGGTATACAGCCACAGGATGTATTCCAGACACAGAAACACACAGGAAACTGTAATCTGCAGCACGAGACAGAAAAAGGCGGAATGACTTAACCCTTCCAAGCCTCCCATTTCTCCCAAAGATGTTCACCTGCAGGGTGTGCTCAATGGCATTGGGGAAGTTCTTCAGTGTGCAGATAGGGATATATTTCTCAGGTGGGTCCTGGCTAGAGCTGTAAGATTCTGTCAAGAAGGGAACAACCACCTGCACGTTGCCCTTGGTGCCCAGTGTGCCTGATTCCAGCAGAGGCTTACGGTAGTACACACAACGGCAGTCCATGTACAAACCTTCGGCGAGATGGGGAGAAATGGAAGATAAGCAGCAAGAATGTTTGGATACGGTAGGACCACAGGCCAGCCTGGTCTACAGAGTGAGTTACAGGACAGCCCAGGCTACACAGAGAAACTCAGTCTCAAAACCCCAAGACAAGGCAGCAACACAAGCAACACACACACACACACACACACACACACACTACCCTGCTCTTGTCCTCATAAAGCTGCAAACTTACGGGCATCCACATTGTCCAGGGCATTGGCCACACCATCAATGTTTTGGAAGAAGTCATCATCATACACGTGTTCTGTCTCAGGGCCTACTCGATTCTGGTGGCTGAACACCGTGATGTGTGGGTTTATGTTTCGCACTGCTGCAGCAGCAGTCTCAGACTTTAACTTCTGGGTGAGAATATGGAAAAAGGAGCTGATTCCCATATACCCACAAAACAAAATGTCACACAGATATCCTGAGATTTATCTCCAGAAGGGCAAAAGAAGGCTCAAGGTGAACCAGGCTCCAATCGTGTCAGCCCCAAGGGATACTTCAAAGGAGATTACGGACCACAGGATGCTCTTTTATGACAGCTATATTCTCAGATCTCTATGGCTTAAGGATTATAAAGGAAGTTTGGGACCACAGAATATTTTGAGTCTTGTGAAATAGGTATTTCCTTAGCTTGTACATTCTCTGAGTCTCTCTCTCCCCCTCTCTCTGGGTGTGTGTTTACACTTGAATGCAAGTGTCCTCAAGTCAGAAGGTGAGTAGAAAGAAAAACTGAAACAAGACACGAGGTCAGAATGAGCTAATAGCTACTGTATTTTCAGTTAATGGCATCAGGAGTAACCCAAATAGAAACACAGACAGAGTGAGTTATGTTCTACTTCTCCAACAGCTCCTCTGGTTCCACTTTCACTTGTGGCCTCCTCCACTTGGACTCTCTAATCTTTAAATACCACACAGCCCAATATCATCTTTCCTCAGGCTACTGCAAACCTGGCGCGGTCAACTGTTTGCTTTCATACCCTGTTTCATCACGGAAATGCCAATTTCCCTACGAGAAAATTCTTCCTAAGCACTGAACACCAGCACCCCCGGTATTTCCAAAAGCTAACTTCTCTGTTTCTACTTCTCTTACACACGTCTGGCATCCTAACATTAACCATACGCCACATATTCATAAGACATATTCATATTCATAGGACAGTCTCCAAAAGAGCCTCTTGGGATTTAGGTCATATGAACCACAACTTCCCATGTTAGAATTTTAAGCAGAATATTTAAAAGCACTAATAAGCATTTATCGTGAAAACACTTCCAGCATAGAATTCCTGAGGAGTCACAGCATATTCAGATTTTTCTAAGTATGTTTCAGGTGATGTCCTCTCTTCTGACACCTATTGTTTGTTGGTTTCTTTGGTCGGTTGGTTTTGGAGACAGGTCTCTCTCTGTGTAGCCCTGACTGTCCTGGAATTCACTCTGTTACAGCGGGCCAGTGTCTGCCTCCCGAGTGCTGGCATTAAAGGCGTGTACACCGCCACACCACACCTGAAAATACAGCTATATTTTTATATCCATGGCACTCCTACATCTGTTTTTAGGTGCAGCTTTAAAAAAGTTTATGAAGGAGAGCGGGGAAAACAGAGTATTCTCTTGAAGTGTTTTATTTTGTTTTAAAGATTCTGTTTTAGTTTTTGTTTAGTGCATGTTAACCATGACAGGCTATCTTTCGCTTCTTGTATTTGCTGTGCAGCCCAGGCTTGTCCTAATTTCTGGCTTCAGCCTCCCACTTATGGCAGTCTTTGCTAGAGACTGCAAAAGCTGCAATAGCTAACTCTGATTTGATTTTTTGTTGTTGTTGTTGTTGTTTTTTTTTTGTTTGTTTGTTTTAGTTACCACAGACTAGTCATCTGGAAAACAGCTTCACTGAACTAACAAAGGCTCCCAGAAAGTATGGAAGAAACTTGTCCTTTCCACTGGCAGAACGAGCTGGGTGAGGGAAGACAAACAGTATTCAATACCACTTAAGTAATCTCTGAGTCGTGTAGACTCAGTGTTACAGAGAGAGGAGATCAAAATGCACTCAGGAAGTTTCTCCCTTGTTCCAAACCTTCCCATCACAGAGGGCCACGAACATTCCTTACCTCAGTTTTCTAAATCAAGAGTCTAGAATGCTTAGTGTGAAATGAAGCCAAGGAAAGGTGGACTATGAGCAAGTCGAGGTCGTACTGACCTGTACGGAATCCACAATCATGCCTCTATTAACCCACTTCTCACAATGTCACATCTGCCTTGAAGAAACATCCAAGCTTGGGTGGAGAGGGAAAACCAGGCAAAGGAAGGAATAGGACAGGAAATAACATCAACTGAACTCGTTCCAGAATGACTGAAATACAGGAAGGAAGTAAAGAAAAGGGCAGAAACTAAAGAAAGCAGAAACGTGTAAACCACTTGGATCAGAATCAAAGAGATGAGAGAAAGACATGCCATCCCATCCCATCCCATCCCATCCCATCCCACTCACGGTGACATCCCAGGGACGGAAGAGAAACTGACGGTTCAGGTTTGACTTCTCAATGGTGTCCATATCTGTAACTGTGATTTCTCCATCCTCTCCACAGCCAAGGCCAATCATGGCAAAGTTCTTGAGCAGCTCACAACCGATGGCACCTGCACCCACCTAAAAGTTGGTAAACAGTCTGATCTGAGTGAATAATGGTGGCACACGGTAAGCCACTCCTTATTCCCGTAAGAAAACAACAAGAGAACACAAGACAGTGCAGTACCAAACGTTCAAGGCACAGGGCTGGAAAACTCCTCTGCGTGACTGAGGGAGGAGGAGGAGGAAACACAGAATCATGTAGCCTTTCCTTGACCAACCAAAACACAGAAGAGGTGATGTGATCAGGACATGAAAACCAAAAGATCCCTCCCCAAAAAGGATCAGGGTGAGAGAGATGCTAGAGAGGGTGGAGGGAAGCCATTAGTGTCAACTACCAGGAAGTACTTCTGCTTGCCAAGCTTCTCTTGTAGGTCTGATCCAAACACAGCCACTTGCCCATCGTAACGGTTCTGACGCTGGATTTATGTGGATGAATAGAGACTGGTTACAGAGAGCCTTCCCTCAAGAGGTTCCCAAAGTTTCCCTTTGTTCCCAACAACCTACCGGCACGCACTTTTCTTCCATGAAGGCCACTCTGTGCTCTGGGAGACATTCAAGGGCATCAAAGTACAGCCACTGCCTAATGGGCATAAACTTTCCAGAACAAGCCTGGGGAAGGAGTACTGTCAGTAGCCAAACTGGAAGTGACAGGGACTGAAAGGCAGTCATGGAATCGGATGCACACAGCAGTCCATACCCTTTCCCACTCATGCTAACCTTCATGACCTCCTGGGCAGCCAAGCCACCAATGAAGGCATTCATGGGTGCCAGATCCCCAGCAGCTACATAAGACAACTTCCGGATGAGGTCTATGTCCAGGCAATCCTGCTGAACTGCTGGCAAAGCTTGAGCATTCACAGCTTGCGCTAAGGTCACCACTTCTGCAGCATCCTCCTGGTCGGACCCAGAGAGAATCCATCATGCCCTACTGGAGGTAAAACAGGCACAGGGAATAGACAAATCTGGGGTTCCTGGCTGGCTTCCCACTCACTTACCTCATTATGGGGTCGAGGCGGCCTGCTGTGTTGAGTACAGAACTGATGCAGGGCCTGGAAGCCAATGTGCAGCTGAGCAGGGCGACAACACTTAGCAAAATCTGTTACCACAAAATCTGGCTCTGCCAAGGAGGCAAGTAGGGGTTTCTGTAGACGATGGAGCATTGACACCAGATGTGAACAACCTACAAATCTCCAAAGCACTCCTTCATGCACCCATGGCCCCTCCCCAACTACTCACAAAACTGATCTTCTGAGATACTTTCACTTGACTGACAATGCCTCCACGGATGTACTCAGAGAAGCTGGTGGTATCACAGATACTAAAGGTATAGGGACCTGAAAGATGAAAAAGATGGAGAGGACTGCCAGCCCATGCAGTGCCCATCTGCTGTCCTAAGACCAAGTACAAAAACCAAGCCTAAGACACAGCAGCCTTTTTTTTATTTTATTATTTTTATTTTTATTTTTTTATTTATTTCAAGCATGCTGTACTCAAGACATGGAAAAGAAAACAAAACACTCCCAAAGTCACAGGAGTATACAAGTCTTATCCCAGCACTTCAGAAGTCACCTCAAGGGGATTCAGAGTACAAAAACAGCCAGTTCAAAGTGTGCACATAGCAGGCAGAATACAACAAACTCACTAATACCATGAAAGGAAAGTACCACCAAGTCTGGCTTCTGTTTCAAGTTCTGTCCAAGATTTAGTTCAGTGGTTGAGAGTGCTTCCTGCTCCACAAAGACAGGAGTTTGGTTAATTTCCAGCACCTACCCCATACAGCTCACAACTGTCTGTAGCTCTCACTGCAGGGCATCCCGGAACACATACACACACAAATTCAAAACAAGAGAAAAAAAAAATCTACTTGTCCCTCTCCCAAGCTTTATGTACTACCTCTGTAAAGACACAAGCCACAGGGCCTAACTTTTCTTACAGGGGTTCTGGGGGATCAAACTCTCCAGAACACTTACACAAACCAAGAACTTTACCAACTATACCAATGTTCACCATAGTGAGAACTGCTATACCAATGTTCTCTACGCTAGACTATGTTTCAATGTTAGTTAGGGAATAACAAGAAAAAAAAATGTGTTCATCTTCAAAAGCAAGGAATTTTTCTTCCGTTATTTCTTGATTTGGAGACAAGGGTTCACATAGCCCAAGATGGCCTATTGCTCTATAACTAAGGCTGACCTTCAACTCCTAATCCTTCTGAATCCACCTCCTCAGTGCCAGAATTACAGGTGCATGACGTCATCCACAGTGGTACAGAGTTTCCCTTTCTTACGAATCATTTCTATGAGCAGGGACCCTGGGGTGGAGGGCTACATACAAAACAACTTTTAAGAGTCTTCACAGTCCTTTCCATCACTGCTCAGTTTCCGCCATGAAGAAAGGCTTCCTATAAGCATCACCTCGAGTACTCAGAATCACACTCATCCAGGTCTGGACAATACAAAGGAGTTGAGGCCCAAGGTTAAGAAGATTAATCCAGAATAAAGTTCAGCATGCCAGTACAACTGGAGCCAGCATCAAAGATGTAAGACTCACGAGTATCTTGCATCTATCAAACAGTATCAAACACCATGCGTCTCTTGACGGTGGTTGTTGACACACCTCACTTCATTTAGGTTTCCCCAAGTTTCTTAACCTATTCCCTCTACAGAAGCTTTATTAGTCTCACAAGTCTTTGCTGGGATGCACTGAATGTGGCTAACTGCATACACAAATTTCTGTACTATAGATTCTTAACATCACGACCATACAAGCCTTCAGAAACTTTCTCAGTGAAGCAGGTTCGATGACTGAGATGTGAGCCCTCAGGACTCCTCTGCCCCTGACGCCCACTGAAGCTGCAGTGGTCACCTGTGTGCCATCCGGACTGCACAACGTGGCTATTCTAAATTCAGACTCGGCACCAACACTTAGAGAGGCAATGCTCTTGCAAACTGAGCAGTCTTTCCAGAACCCAGCTTACTGATCTTACCTCACAGAAAGGACGTAGTCGCCTAGTCCTTTCATAGCTTAAAGAGAAAATTAAGCTGTCTAAACTACAACCAATAGAGGGAAAAGTCAAGAGGGAATAAACCAACAGCCAAAAGGGAATAAACCCACAGTCACTGGGCTGTTTAACAATAAGCAATGCACTTCACACACACAGGCACACACACACAGGCACGCATACTCCCCCCCCCACACACACAGAATGAGAGATGATGCAGTGGGGATGGAGAGACACAAGTTAAAAGGCTCTGTTTCATCAGGGCATGGTGGCTCATGGCTTTACTCCCAGCACTCAGGAGGCAGAGGCAAGTGGACTCTTCTGAGACCACTTTTACAAGTTGCAGAGTGACCTCTTGGCTCCTCAGACAGCCAATATCACAGAGCCATTCTTCCCTTTATTCTTTGCTATCACTTCTCACCCTCCTTCCCCAGGCTTGCCGTACCCAGAACTTTGATCTCTATGGGACCAATGCCATTCAGTTCACTCATGCCCTGAACTTCTGTGAAAGAGACAAAGTCGCCACTCTCAAATCCGTGCCGTGATTCCTCCAAACAGGTGACAAGCCCTGGATTTTCCTGGTTGAGGAAAGAAAAAAGAGTTAGCTTTAAGCCTAGCACAGTGTGGCATGCTTACAGTAGTACCACCACCGTGGAAGCTGAGGCAGAACCCCAACCTGAATTCAAAGCTAGTCTTAAGTACGTTCCTGAGAACATCTCAAAGGCAGACGCAAAAACCAGCACGACCCACAAACAAACAAAAACACAAAAAACACCAAGGATTTACAGTCAAGCACAGGTTGCCAGCAGGTAAGGGCAACTACTAGTTAGAGGTGCTTGATTTACCTCGGGGATAGGCTGCTCACCTAATTAGTGGGCAGATTCCACATTCAACAGTCAGACAGAGGTAGGGGAAGAAAAAAAAAAGGGGAGGGGAGACAGGAAAATAAGAAAAAAAATGAGGGAGTAAGAAAGGAAAAGAAAACATCAAGAACACAGAAAGATGAGAAAGGAAGGAGTGCAGGCTGCAGAAAGAACGGGGAGAAGCAGAGAACAAGAAAAGGAGAGGAAAGAGGAAGAACAACTGCTGTCTACCTCTGACTGAGATCCTATGCAGCTGGCCTCCTTACCTTGGTGATCATTGCAACCATGGCGCTGAGTGGCTGTTCCCCATTTGAATCAGTGAGAATCATTTCCTCTCCAAAGTCACAGAACAGTTGTCTAGGGAGGGAGGCGACAGGCGTGGTGCTTTGGACCAAGCACAGGGCCTTCCAGCACTTTAAGGTACTGGAACAGATCCTACACCCCTCAGACCACTCAAGAGAAATAAAAAAGCATTTCAAATCTGGTTGGTGGAGGAGAACATGAAGGTTTGGGGGACTCTTCGCCTAGCTGGCAGAAGTTAGACAACAAAGAGGCAAGCACTCACCCCACCAGGCCCCGAGTGTCTGCTACCACCAGCTTGATTCCATGGCTATGGCAGAATTCACCCACCTGCAGCTGATATTCCAAAGGAGCACTGGTAAGAACCACCACCTGTAAAGACCAAGAGGCTCACGCTCTGACAAGGGCTCGGGAATTATGTATGCAGGTGCTGTGCTTCAGATGTCACTGTAACACAGCCCCCTTCTACAAAAGAATCTGCCCCTCTGGGGAGCTCTAAGTGCCACCTACCCCACCTCATTTTCCAGGACAAAAAACCAGTCATACTGCCACAGCCGAAATGACAGCAAAGATGAAAGAATAAGGCAGGAGGCAGGAGGGTACCTGAAAACCAGTAAGGAAGCTCCCATTTAAGGGTCCAGTGTAGGCGTGCACAGGCACGTAACTGTTGAGTTCGGCAAGGCGCGGCTGGGATATCTCAGCTCGGTTTTTGCCAATATCTTCTTCACGCAGGTAGAACTATAAAGTCGGTGTGGAAAGATAGGACTGAAACATATGCAGTGCACATGCTGGCGCCTAGGCAAGGAGAAACAAAAAGAGATACCTGGGAAGACAGATCAGCCCACTGGGCAGTACCCTGGTCATGGAGAGTGACAGCCTTAACCCCACCAAGGATGATATTTTTGGCAATTTCCACACCCAGGCCCTGCAGGCCTGATATCAGCACACTGGAAGCCTGGAGATGCTTCATCGCCTCATGACCTAGCACATACCTGTCAACAAAGAACTCTAGGTTACAGTTTGGCCCACTCTGTGCCTCCTCCCAATCTCCACTTCCCATCCTGGACACCACTCACAGCTGACGAGAGTAAAGGCTTTCATCTATGTCCATTTCCTTGTTTTTCGACATTGCCTGAAGACGAGCACAGAGTTCCAGCGGAGATAAAATGGTAATGGAACTTAAGATATATGAAAAGACAGTGGTGCTTTACCACTCCCTCCTCTTGTTTCCATCTTGACAGGAGCCACATACTCACCTTGGTTGGCCCTGGGGGTATTTCACACAAAGTAGAATAGGCAGGAGACCAATTAGAATCCAGCTTAGAGTCTGGCCCAGACACTCTTGTGACTCCCGGACATCTGAAGAAACAGGAAACATATCACAGCTGAGGTACATGTGTGGCAGGGACTTTCTGCTGGTATCCCTTCATAGAGGTTGACACCAGCACTGCTATCTTAAGAGATACCGTAGGCCAAACGGCCAGCATCTAAGCAGTAGATATTCTGACAGTTCACATTCCAAAAAAATCCAGTGCTTAGACACTGGTTACACCTGAATTCTGCCTGGGCTTCTCCAAACAATAAAACTGAATCCCACTTTTGAGAGTAGAGGTAAGTTAGCGGCCCCAGGAAAGTTCATGAGGCCAATGCACACTTTCAAGGGAACGTTAAGAATTTCTAAGGCTCTGGCACAATTTTTTTGTAATAGGTTGGCTCTAAATGCCCACAGTTTCTATTTTGTGTCTTTAATCTTTAGTAGTTTTATCTGGAAGGTACTAAGGGTAACCTGAAGAGGGTGCTGAGACCTTTAAAACTGGAGGCTATTCCACAAAAAGTACATGCACCACATTTCTTCAATACAATGTGCAGTTCTAAGGCCGGGTGATCACGAGAGACAAATAAGATAGTAAAAGCCAGATGCTGGGTCTAATTGTGCACTTACATAAAACATCTGCTCTGAGGACTCTCTCCAGAGTCACATGTAGACTCTAGCTCTCTAAATAGGAATCCAAGGTGCAAAAGGAATCTTACTGAAACTGTTAGGCTGGATCTGTTGGGTAGGAGACTTGGACAGTGATTCAAGCCCACCTGATTCCCTTCTCCTTTCTAGAGCTTCCAGGGGAATCCAGGAATTGTTTCTGAAGGAAAAAAATTGAGCAACTCCTAGGGCAACTGAGTGTCAAACGGACTGTGCAGGCATCTGACCTCTTTCAGAATGCAGGAACACAACGCAGAGTTCCGGACTTTTGGGTTTATTTCCACCCGAATTAAATTAACTTTACCACTTAAGGTAAATGAGGCTGGAATGTCACAACCAGTTCTTCTCAGGTGACCAAACACATTTCTGGCCTTTAGAGGAGCATCTGATACCGGTGCACTAGATACCCAAAACAACAAGGCACATTTTATAAAATACTAAGTCTTGTGCAGGATGAAGTTGTGAAAGTGAAGCCTAAGACTGTTTCAAAGACTGTGTTTTAGTTTGACTATCCGAGGCCCCAGATTCTATGTACGGGCAAAAAGCTGAAAAAGAAAAGGAAGGAAGGGATGGAGGGAGGGAGGGAGGGAGGGAGGGACGGACGGACGGACGGAGGGATGGACGGAGGGAGGCACAGAGGAAAGGAAGGAAGGAAGGAAGGAAGGAAGAGAGAGAGAGAGAAGAAAGAAAAAAGAAAAAAAAGGACAGGACCACCTCCAGTCGGCGGACACTAATACCAGGATATGGAAATGGAACTGTGCTATGCAAATGGCTCTGCTTCCCTACTTTCTAATTAGCTCCAAAGGCGAAAGCTCGACTGTCTGTGCCCAGGTCCGCCCAAGGGCTCCCGAGGCCTCTACGACCGACCGAGGTACAGACTGTTACCAATGCTGGCGCCTGACTGCGGTCCCTGCCACTCTCTTAGTCCTTCCTCTTCCCGGAGACTCGGCTCCAAACCGTTGCTGCCTCCACTTTGAGGTCCCCGGCCAGCAGCGGGTTGAGGAGCACCTTCCACACAACGGGCACGTCCTTCTCCTGGGCCAGGAAACAAGATGGTGCCTGCCCAGCCGGAAGAGAGAAACGTGGTCCACGCCCAGTCACGAATCATTTATGACGTAGTCAGATGCCAGAAATGAATATGCAAGAGGAAGGCGGAGTGAATGCCGTCCGGTTTCCAAGCCTGAGCTCTCTGAGACAATGCAGCAACAAACAGAAAGGGTGAATGCTCCTCCTGGAAGCGTCACATGAAATTAAAGGGAAATCTGCTGGAAAATGCTTACAGTGCAGGAAGGCAAGAGAACATTACAGCTGAACAGAACATAGAACATGCCTTGAAGGTTTAAGCTCTTCGTCGTCGTCACTTGTCAGTGCTGTGGGATTTTCCACTACTCCCCAGTAATAATACGTTATACCGCATAAGAGACCGCGTTTCCTCATCTTTTAAACAGAAAACAGCTATGGGCGTCAGAATGGCTTCTTAAATATGACTTGCACCTTTAAAAGAGAAGCTGAGAAGATGTAAGCCTGCCACGATGCGAGGGGAGACTATTGACTGGTACACTGAAGACACGAAATGAAAAACAAACTATTGGTGTGTTATTGCACAGTGAAATCCTGAACACGTAATTAAAAGTGAGAGATAGCTCCGTGGTTAAGAGCACTGTCTGCTCTTCCAGGCAGGGGTCCTGAGCTCACAGCCATCTATTACTGCGGTCTGATGCCCTCTTCTGGCTTGTGGGTGTACATGCAGGGCACGCATACGTAAAAAATTAATAAGAATAATAATAAATAAAATCTTTAAAAAACATTAAAAGAATAATAAACAAATAAAGATGAGAGATGCAGAGAGGTCAGGAAAAATTCAAATTTACTGTAGTGCAGAGAGAATGATTAGGTTTGTTTCTGTTTCATTGGTGGGGTTTTGGTTTTTTGTTTGTTTGTTGTTTGCTTCATTTATTGAAAAGAAGGGTTTTTCTTCTCACTTAATATATCCTGATTATGGTATCTCCTCTCTCTCCACCTCCCACTTCCTCTCCACCTCCTCTGCTTCTGGATCCTCTCCCTTTCTCTTTCTCTTAAGAAAACAACAGGCTTCTGAGATATATAAAGTATAAGATAAAATTAAAATGGTAACAGAAAGAAAAGAGCCCAAGAGAAGGCACAAGAATCAGAGACCCACTCATGACCTAGTGAAGGCCTTGTATCTGCTGCCTCAGTCTGTGAGTTCACATGTGCTTTGCTCGGGAGGACCTGGTTTTCTCTGTCCTCTATCTCCTTTTGCTCTTACAATCTCTCTACCTCCTCCTCCATGACGTTCCTTGAGCCCTGGATTGAAGCATTTGATCGAGACATCCCATCGAGGGCTCACTGTCCCAAAGATTCTCTCTGCATAATGTCTGTCAGTGGGTCCCTGTACTTTTTTCCCCATTGCTTCAGGAGGAAGCTTTGGTGACTGAACAAGGCCACATAAGCCCAGCAAATGTCTTTAGCAGAAATGTTACTGCTACCTTTAATTTCTTTTTCACAGCGGTTGTGAGACTACTAAGCTGTGCAATGGTGCTACGGGGGTTAGAGTGTGGGGTCCAGAGCTGGAGTGAGGTTGAGACATGCCCAGACTCTGAAAATCCTGTCCTGAGAGCTGTTTCATTGAAAACTGTCTCTCAGAAGGCTGTTTCTCTTGCCCCCCTTGTGCCTACTGAGATCCTGCCTAACCCAGGCTGAGCTTCATTCCCTACAGTCCGGCCCTGTGCACAAGGCTGCCTGGGGGAAAGCAGACTCAGGGTGGCAGCTGCTAGTATTTGCCTTTACCCAGGTCACTGGGCTATTTGGTCTCAAGTTCTTGGTACCCCAAGCAGTGTCAGAGGAGGCTCATGTCTCAGGGAGGGGGACGTAAGTCATATCATATATTGGCTAGTTCATACCACAGATTTGTGACACCATTGCCATAGCATATATTGTAGGCAGAAGAACAGTGTTGTAGATTAAAGTCTTTGTGGCTGGATTGGTGTTTCCCTTTGTGCTCTGGTAGCATGCCGAGTACCTGCCTGTACCACAAAGGCATGAACACATAAGAAGGACGGTTTTATACAGGTGCCAGCTCTATTTCTCCATAGTTAAAGAGTTGGGTAGGTTTGTCTTTAGCAATGGGGCTGTGCTTTTCAGGTCATTAAGACAAACCTTTTTATTGGAAATAGTCTCAGGTTTGGGGGGATATCCATGAAACAGCTTTGACCAACAACTCAATTACATGTAACCCAGGCAAGATATTCGAAACTTCATTTGGTGATAAGATGTGCCAAGTTGGGACGTATTCTCACCCATTATTTGAGAATTTAATTTAATTTACATCACCTACATATACATCTGTTGTATGCATACATAGATGTGTGTATTCGTACTTAAGTGTTTTTGTAAAATTGCCATGTACACAACTGATCTCATATGAAAGAGGTTTCTTGGATGGAGATGGAGGGAAGGGGAGAAAGAGGGTGATGGTGCGGGGAGGGGGAACCCTGACAAAGAGAGGGGACAGAGCAGAAAGGGAGAGAACAAACAACAGTGAGTAATGGGGGGGGGCAGGACAGTGTATCTGGCCCAGATGATGTCATAGGATACAGGCACTGACATAGGTCATTTTCAAGACCCTAAACATCCCTAAAGGAAGACCAGTTGAATTGCCTGCACAGTGTAACATATATGCCTGCATATATACACACACATATTTATAAATATATTTGTACTTATACATATATTTGTAAATATAAAATATATTATAATATATATTAGATATATGTAGTTTAAAAGTAATTGGGCCCCATTGACCTACAGGGAGCATCACTAGGAGTTGGCCACAGAGGGCCTCTGAAAGACTCTACCCAGCAATGTATCAAAGCAGATAATGAGACTCATAGCAAATCTTTGGGCAGAGTGCAGGGACTCTTGCAGAAGAAGGAGGAGATACAATTACCTGGAGGGGTCAGGAGCTCCACAAGGAGACCGACAGAGCCAAAAATATGGGCCCAGAGGGGCCTGCAGAGGTTGAAGAATCAACTGAGGACTGTGCATGAAGAGGCCCTAAGAAGCCCTGCTCAGATGTAGCCCTTGGGCAGCTCTGTCTCCATGTGGGTTCCCTCGTAAGGAAATTAGGAGCTGTCTCTGACTTGAACTCAGTGGCTGGCTCTTTGATCACTCCCCATGGGGACGGGTGCAGCCTTGCCAGGCTACAAAGAAAGAGGATTCTGATTCCAGCAGTCCTGATGAGACCTGATAGGCTAGGGTCAGAGAGCAGAGGAGGAGAGCTCGCCTATCAGTGTACATAGAGGGACACAGAGGGGGAGAGAGAGAGAGAGAGAGAGAGAGAGAGAGAGAGAGAGAGAGAGAGAGAGACCAGGAGGACATAAGGGAGGGGGGTACAGCTGTGATACAAAGTGAACAGATTGTAAATAATAAGAGTTGTAATAATAATAATGATAAACTACTTACAAGTTGTCCTCTGAATTCTACATGTATGTTCTGCCTGCTACACAAAAGTATACTTTTCAAAAAGTGATTCACTTTCCCCCACATAAGTACTGTTATTGTTTAGAATCAAATACAATAAACAATTATTAAGTCTCATTTTATTTCTATATGTTACTCTCAAATACACACGTACAATATCACTTCTCTTAAGCATTTTGTTGTATTTTATAATGTGTACAAAGATGGAATAGTTAACAGGCATTTTCAAATTTCAAACCGATTTCCTTTAAGACTGTAGTTTTTCTTTATAGAGCTTTGGTTAGAACAAGTTTTCTAGCTTTGCTAATAATTAAAAATGTCAAATTATGCTGTCATAGTGAATAATGTAAGTACGATTCATTTCTATGTAAATACATTTACTTCACCAAACTTTTAATTTTACCTTTCAAAAATGTCTTATACTTAAAAATAAAAAAAAACAAAGTGTAACTCTAGAGAGTGAGAAACACCAAGTTTATAAGGTGTTAAGTTTATTTAAATTCTTATAGTTGAGATTTTTACTCAAACATATACATCTATACTACTCAAGAAAAAAAGCAAAATTAAAGACTGAAAGATTCTTAGATCATAAAGAACAGAGTTTTACAGAACACTACACTGAATAGCAACTAAATTCTGAAGGGGGTAAACACAAGCTCCAGAAGGTATGGGAGTTTTCAAAATTCAGTCTAAGCTTTATTTGGCAATAACTGAGTTCCTAAATATCTAAATCATTTTAGTGCTGAACTTAAATCTAGCATATTTCAGAGGATGTCAAGCATCAGTTATTCAGAGTTCTAATCCTATAAATATAACTTCTGAATATAACTGTAACGGGCACACACACACAAAACTAAGTAAAACCTGGCACCAGAAGCAGAATGAAGTACCGTAAGAGCCAAAGGTGCTGCTTATCAAGTAGGTAATTTGTTTCCTACAGTGTATCAGATAATCAGATACCAGTAACTTAGTGATGGAACAAAATAAATGTTTTCTTCAAAATTCGTAATAATCAGATCCAATGAGCTGAATTCATTTTACAATATGTCTGGCAAGCATGAATAAATGTTTTAAAATGCTAATTTTCAAACAAAAAGTAAAATAAACAATTTTTATTTTCTAGTGAAAACCAACATATATGCTATCAAATTAAAAACACACTAAGGGAAAACAAAAACAGCTGGTTGAATTTGCCAACTCTATATTCTAACAGGACATAATTAGGTTTGTAAAATGTCATAATGACCTCTGAGTTTTCCTTTTCATTCAAGACAGAATTCACAGAAAAATAAAGAGCTGTGCTTGAGTGTGCTTTCCAGAAAAGTTTTAAGCACAATGTTGAAATTGCATTAAAATATTCTATCTGTAAAAACACAGTAACTTCTGTTTTATAATTATCAAAGGTACAGAGAATAATACCATTACTTTTACTAAAGTTCTGATTTTTCCTCTAATTCTCCACTTGAAATTTACCTTTTCTGAACACCACATGTACAAATCATCCCATATATCGCTGAGTTTTTCAAGTTATTATAAATTAGTAAGTTCATTACAGATTTAATTGTCATTATATGGAAGGGACAGATACACTTAAAATTTAAGCTGCATTTCAATGCCAAAATTACAAAATACTCCACAAGCCACAACTGACTTCTGCAAGCCTGCAAAACTTATCTACTGTAGTTTTTATTTATATAACAAAACTTCAAGACAAACTACAAAACATTAAAAAAGAAGAAAAAGCAAAATTTTTCCTTGATGTTTTAAAAAAATTCTGCTATCTAGAAAAAGTTAAATGAAAATGGCTATTAAACAAAAATGAAAACTAGCCCAAACACAATTAACATCTTAAAATCAAGAGTGCTAGAGACTCAAATAGGAATTGCATTGTCAAAAATGTGAAAACACTAGGATAAAAATTATTTCCGTATTTTGATAATATGATGCTTCAGAAGAGCCTCTCATTTATGTTAGCAGTGCCTCTGATGTGTGTGCTTATTAAAGTTAATTTCAAGTAACTTATACTAATTTTTTTCTTAGAAAAGCCGGTGAGTTAGGTGATAGTATCATAGTAAGGATTCTAAGACTGAAAATTCAGCATAGAATCAGGGATTATGTTGTTAAAGAAAAATTTGTTTCTCTCACTTAGTATATCTGTTTAGGGTATAGAATACCCATGTAATGTCAAGTAGAAGCAATTTCACGTTTGTATTTTCTTGACAAATCCACAATATTGGGTATGAACAAGGATGACTGCTCTTAAAATAAATTTACTGCTTCAAAGTCAACATCTCTATAGGTCAGGATATATACTCTTAGGGCAGATCTACTTCTTTATGATGTCGCAGTATGTGCTGATTCTTTTCCGAGGGTCTCCGGAATCCTTTCCTGCAGTACTCACAGCAGTGAGGATAGTTTTTTGTATGAATGGAGATAACGTGCCGCTTAAAGCCTGAGGCATCTGTAGTGCTATATTCACAGTGCTCACATTGATACACTTTCCTACCACTATGTGTCTTCATATGCTTTTGAAGCTCACATTGTTGTTGAAATCCTTTTTTACATCTGTTACACTTAAATGGAGCAGTCTTTGTGTGAAGTGAGAGAATATGGCGACTTAGCAGAAAAGGATCTGGACTGTTAAAGTCACAATGTCTACACTTGTGCAGGTTTTTACTTTTGTGGGTAGCCACATGCTTCTTGAGTTCTGAAGGCCTATGAAACCCTTTGTTGCACATGTCACACTTATAAGGGTAGTCCTTTGTGTGAACTGAAATTATATGTCTCTTCAAATCACTTGAGTTTGAACTCTTATGGTTACAATGCATACACTGGTGTGTCCTGTTTTCTTGGTGGGTAAGAGCATGCTGCTGGGCCTCTTTGGTGTCTGAGAAAGTCTGGAGACAGATGCCACACTTCAGTGGTATCTCTTTATTATGCTTTGTTCTTATATGTGTTTTCAAGTTAGAAGAGTCTGCAGACTTGTACTCACAATACTGGCATTCATAGGGCTTCTCTCCAGTATGGACGCGTATATGCTTTTTGAGCTCTGATGGATGACGAAAACGTTTACCACATTCTACACAAATGTGAGGAAATTTCTTGCTGTGGACTGCCAATAAGTGGTGATTCAGTAATGTCTGTTCAGTTGTTTCATACTCACAGAACTTACACTTGTATGTTTTGTTAGCTCCTTTTTCTTTACGCATTGTTTTTTGAGTACACAAAGCTCCCGCATGAGAGAAATGCTCCCCACAGTCATCACATTCTGTGGTCTTTTCTGTTTTAATGGTGAGTTTGTGGCTCTCCAGGTGATTGTGTAAACTTATCTTCTTGTTGGTACTGTAATCACAGTAAGTACAGTGGTATTTTTTGTTGGCAAGGTGTTCAGGATGGTTTTTCATGTGTCTTTTCAAAAAACTTTTGGACTTAAATTTCTTTCCACAGTACACGCAAGGATAGACTATAAAGGTTTGTCCATCAGGGCCAACAATTATTCCTAAAAAGGGAAAGTGACAAAGACAAACAATAAAACTACATTACTTTTTGGTTTCTTCATAATTTTAAAGTATATTTTCTGAACTTTATTAGTTTTTAATATTCTTATCATGGCCATACAACATATGTATTACAATATTTTTTAATTTTAATTTTTAATTAGTTTATTCACTTTGTATCCCTGCTGTAACCTCCTTTTCCATCCCCTGCCAATCCCAACCCTTCCTCCTCTTCTCCTACACTCCTCCCCCAGGCCAATGATTTGGGAGTTCCTCCTTCCCTTCCATCTGACCCTCATCTACCAAGTCTCATCAGGACTGGCTTCATTGCCTTCCTCTGTGGACTGGTAAGGCTGCTCCCTGCTCAGATGGAAGTCATCAATGAGCCTGCCCATAAGTTCATATCAGAGACAGTTCCTTTTTCTATTACTTGGGAACCCTCTTGGTCACTTCGCTGCCATAGGCTATATCTGTGCAGGAGTTCTAGGTTATCTCATGAATGGTCCTTGTTTGGAGTATCAGTCTCACAAAAGAGAGCCCTGTACCAAGATTTTTTAGTTCTGTTGCTCTCCTTGTGGAGTACTTGTCCCTGTTCTTTATAACATTCCCTGCATTCAGCCAAGTCTCACCATGTTTTGATCCCTGTTGGATACAGTCTTTCAGAAGAAAGAGCCTCTGTGATAGGCTCCTGTACTGCTGCCTGTTTTCTCCCTCTACCGATGTCCATCCCATTTGCCTTTTAAATGAAGACTGAGCATCTTACCCAGGTCCTCATTCTTGATTAGCTTCCTTAGGTGTACAGATTTTAGTATTGTTTTCCTATATTATATGTCTAATATTCACTTATAAGAGAGTATATACCATGTGTGTCTTTCTGCTTCTGGGATACCTCACTCAGGATAATCTTTTCTATATCTCAACATGTGGCTGAAAATTTCATGACTTCCTTGTTTGTAATTGTTGAGTAGTATTCCATTGTGTAAATGTACCACAATTTCTCTAGCCATTCCTCAGCTGTGGGAATTCTGGGTTGTTTCCAGGTTCTGGCTATTATGAATAGAGCTGCTACAAATATGGTTGAGCAAGTGTCCTTGTTGTTTACTTGAGCATCTTTTGGATATATCCCTAGGAATGGTATAGCTGGATCTTTAGGTAGCACTATTCCTAATTGTCTGAGAAAGCACCTGATTGATTTCCAAAGTGGTTGTGCAAGTTTACATTCACACAAGAAATGGAGGAGGGTTCCTCTTTCTCCACATCCTCTCTAGAATGTGTTGTCTTTTGAGTTTTTGCTCTTAGTTTTTGATCTGATAGGGTGTAAGGTAAAATCTCAAGGTTGTTTTGATTTGCATTTCCCTGATGACTAAGGTTGTTGATCATTTCTTTAAGTGTTTCTCTACCATTTGATGTTCCTCTATTTAGAATTCTCTGTTTGGCTCTGTACCTCATTTTTGAAATTAGATTACCTGATTTGTTATTGTTTAAATTGTTAAGATCTTTATCTATTCTGGATATTAGCCCTCTGTCAGTTATAGGCATGGTGAATGGCCTTTCCCATTCTGCAGGTTGTCATTTTGTTCTTATGACAGTGTCCTTTGCTTTATAGAAGCTTTTCAGGTTCATGAGCTCCCATTATTGACTCTTTATCTTAGAGCCCATGCTGTTGGTATTCTGTTCAGGAAGTTGTCTCCTGTGTCAATGAGTTCAAGGCTCTTCCTACTTTTTCTTCTTACAGGTTTAGTGTGTTTGTTTTTATATTGAGGTCTCTGATCTACTTGCAGGGTGTTATGTATGGATCTATTTGTTCTACATATGGACATCTAGTTAGACCGGATGTCTAGTTCACCATTTGTTGAAGATACTATCTGTTTTCACAGTATCATTTTGGCATCTTTGCAACCTTTTTAAAGATTTATATATTTATTATTTATACAGGTTCTGGGAATTACACTTAGGGCTTTTGGAAGAACAGCCAGTGCTCTTATCCTCTAAGCTGTCTTGCTAGCCCTACATATTGCAATATTAAGAAAAAATGAAAGCTATGTTAAGAGGAAATTTAATAGCACTAAGTGCCTTCAGAAAGAAGTTTGAGACATCTCATACAAGCAACTAAAAGCCCTAGACAAAGAGATGCAGACACACATAAGAGGAATAGATGGCTGGACATAATCAAACTCATGTCTGAAATCAGTAAATTAGAAACAATTAAAACAATTCTAAGAATCAATGAAACCAAAAGCTGGTTCTTTGAGAAAATCAACAAGATAGACAAACCCTTAGCCAAGTGAACTAAAAGGCAGAGAGAAACTATCCACATCAACAAAATCAGAAATGAAAAGGGTGACGTAACAACAGACTCCGAGGAAATCCAAACATCCATTAGGTCTTACATCAAAAGCCAATACACCAAAAAATTCGAAAATCTAAATGAGATTTATAATTTTCTTGATCCATTCCACTTACTAAAGGTGAGTCAAGACTAGGTAAATAAATTAAATAGTCTTATATCCCCTAAGGAAATAGTAGCTGTCATCAAAAGTCTCCCATCCAAAAAATGCCCAGGGCCAGATGGTTTCAGCACAGAATTCTACCAGACATTCAAAGAAGACATAGCACAAATTATCTCCAACTATTCCAAACTCATTCTATGAAAACAGTTACATTGATACCTAAACCTCATAAAGACCTAACAAAGAAAGAGAATTTCAGGCCAATCTCCCTTATGAACATTGATACAAAAATACTCAACAAAATACTTGCAAACTGAATATAAGAACACATCAAAGATATCATCCACTATGACCAAGTAGGCTTCATCCCAGGTATGCAGGGGTGGTTCAATATATGGAAATCCATCAATGTAACTGACCATATAAACAAACTGAAAGAAAAAAAAATCACATGATAATCTCCTTAGATGCTGAAAAAGCATTTGAGAAAATCCAACACCCATTCATGTTTAAAGGTCTTGGAGAGGTCAGGGATACAAGGCACTTAAAGGCACAGCACACTTAAAGGCACAGTAAAGACAATATACAGGAAGCTTATAGCCAACATCAAACTAAATGCAGAGAAACTTAAATCAATCTTACTGAAATCAGGGACAAGGCAAGGATGCCCACTTTCTCTATATCTATTCAACATAGTTCTTGAAATCATTGCTAGAGGAATAAGACAATTAAAGGAGATCAAGGTGATACAAACTGGAAAGGAAGAAGTATTTGCAGATGATATGATAGTATACATGAGTGACCCCAAAAATCATGCCACGGAACTCCTACAGCTGATAAACACCTTCAGCAAAGTGGCTGGATACAAAATTAACTAAAAAAATCAGTAGCCCTCCTGCATACAAAAGACAAAAGGGCCAAGAAAGAAATTAGGGAAGCAACATCCTTCACAATAGCCACAAATGACATAAAGTAGCTTTGTTTGACTCTATCCAAGCAAGTCTAAGACTTATATGCAAAAAACTTCCAGTAGTTGAAGAAAGAAATACAAGAAGATATCAGAAGATGAAAGATCTCCTGTACTCATGGCTTGGCAGGATTAACATAGTAAAATGACCATCTTACCAAAAGCAATCTACAAATTCAATGCAATTCCCATCAAATTACCAACACAATTTTTTACAGACCTTGACAGAAAAATTCTCAACTTCATATGGAATAACAAGAAACCCAGAATTGCTAAAAGAATCCTCTACAATAAAAGATCATCTGGAGGTATCTCCATCCCTGATCTCAAGCTGTAGTATAGAGCAACAGTAATAAAAGCTGCATGGTACTGGCACAGAATCCAGCTTGTGGATCAATAGGATTGAATAGAAGACACAGAAATAAATCCACATGCTTATGGACTGATTTTTGACAAAGATGCCAAAATGATACAATGAAAAAAAAAAAGATAGTATCTTCAACAAATGGTGCTGGTCTAACTGGATATCTATGAAGTAAATGCAAAGAGATTCCCATTGATCACTCTGCACAAAAGTAAAATCCAAGTGGATCAAAGACCTCAATATAAAACCAGACACACTAAACCCGTTAGAATAAAAGGTGGGCAAGACCCTTGAACTCATTGGCACAGAAGACAACTTCCTCAACAAAACACCAACAGCACAGGCTGTAAGAGCAACAAAAAATAAATGGGACCTCATGAAACTGAAAAGCTTCTATAAAGCAAAGGACAGTATCCTCACAACAAAATGACAGCCTACATATTGTGAAAGATTCT
Organism: Meriones unguiculatus; assembly: GCF_030254825.1. Classification (NCBI taxonomy): domain Eukaryota; kingdom Metazoa; phylum Chordata; class Mammalia; order Rodentia; family Muridae; genus Meriones; species Meriones unguiculatus. Next base: position 558,448 of record NW_026843712.1, on the reverse strand, counting down.
TCAACAAACCAATATCTCTAACAGAGGGCTAATAACCAGAATATATAAAGAATTCAAGTAGTTAAACAGCAACAAATCAAGTAATCCAATTAAAAAATGGGATATGGAGCTAAACAGAATTCACAATAGAGGAATATCAAATGGCAGGGAAACACTTAAAGAAATGTTCAACATCTTTAGTCATCAGGGAAATGCAAATCAAAATGACCCTGAGATTTCACCTTACACCCATTAGAATGGCTAAGATAAAAAACAAGTGACAACACATTCTGGAGAGGATGTGGTTAAAGGAGAACCCTCCTCCATTGCTGGTGGTTATATAAACTTGCACAACCACTTTGAAAATTAATCAGGTGCTTTCTCAGACAATTAGGAATAATGCTATCTCAAGATCCAACTATATCACTCCTAGGCATATATCCAAAAGATGCTCAAGTAAACAAGGACATTTGCTCAACCATATTCGTAGCAGCTTTATTCAGGATAACCAGAACCTGGAAACAACCCAGATGTCCATCAATGGAGGAATGGATACAGAAATGATATATACACAATGGAATACTACTCAGCAATTAAAAACAAGGAAATCCTGAAATGGGCAGGCAAATGGTGGGAACTAGATAAGATCATCCTGAGTGAGGTATCCAGAATCAGGATAGACCTCACATACCTCAGGAAGACACACATAGTATATACTTATTTATAAGTGGATATTAGGACAAACATACTAAAATCTGTACACCTAAAGAAGCTAAGTAAGAAGGAGGACCCCTGGATAAGAGGATCAGTCCTCATTCAGAAGGCAAATGGGATGGACATTGGAAGATGGAGAAAACAGGGAACAGGACAGGGGCCTACCATAGAGTGCCTATGAAAGATTCTACCCTCCAGGGTATCAAAGCAGACGCTGAGACTCATAGCTATACTTTGGGCAGAGTGCAGGCAATCTTATGGGGGGGGGGGGGGAATAAGAAAGACCTGGAGAGGACAAGAGCTCCAAAAGGAGAGAAAAAAAATCTAGGCACAGGGGGCTTTTCTGAGTCTGATACTCCAATCAAGGAACATTCATGGAGATAACATTGAACCTCTTCATAGATGTAGCCCATGCAGCTCAGTGTCCAAGTGGGTTTCCTAGTAATGGGAACAGAGACTGTCTCTGACATGAACTCAGTGCCCTACTTTTGATCACCTCCCCCCTAGGGGAGTGCAGCCTTACCAGGCCACTGAGGAAGACACTGCAGGCACTCCTGTTGAGATCTGATAGACTAGGATCATATGGAAGGGGAGGAGGACCTCCCTATCAGTACACTGGGGGAGGGGCATTGGAGAATTAGAGGGAGAGGGGATGGGCTTAGGATGAGATGACGGAGGTGGCTACTATTGCAATATGAAGTAAATAAACTGTAACTAATAAAAAATAAATTTTAAAAAACAATCTATTCCACTATGACTAGATCGATTTCATTTCTTCCACTTAAAGAAAAAAAGAATCAATAAAGCTTTATCAACTTAAGAGAACTGTAGAAAATAATCTGCAAGTAAAGCTAAGTATTTTTCTTCAGTACCTACAAAATTTAGTATACAATGCTGTTTTGTAAACCCTACACACATATTTAAAAATCAATTCAGGAAAAAAATGTATCTTGCTAACAAAGTGCTTTCTTCCTTCTCTAAATTATATCTGTTTAAATGTTCAGGATAATACATTTTATGGGTTTATTTTCTGTTCTAACAAAACAGAGAGCTCATTTTCCATAATGTCTGATCTAAAGCCTGTTTGTATATTTACCTAAGCAAATAATTCATAACTATCAATGAATGGAAACTTGTATTTTCAAATTCATTGCCCAAAAACTTCTTGGGTTTGAGCAGTCAGTATTTTGAAAAGCATTGTACACCATGGAATTCTTTCTTCCTTACCTTTTTGGTACTGTCTGGATTCACTTCTTCTTTTTTTCTTTGGTTGTTGTGTAGGTGGTCTGCCAAGGTCACTATATTCATCTAGGTTCAAGTCAGCACTTGCAGTGACATTCTGGTTTTCAATTTCATCAGAATTATTACCTAAAATTGTACATGAAAAACATGTTATAGTATTACAAGGAATTAGGAATTATTAACTACAACAATAAAAAGACTTGATACTCGGTAATGGCAGAAACGCCTGTTTACGTAATATACTTGAAAATATATTTAGCTGAAAACCACAGGGAAAAATACCTAACAAATAAATCTAGCAGTCTGCCAAAATTGTACAGGCATAAGTCAACACAAAAAAAAAGAAAAAGAAATCAAACTCCAGGTAAACGTTCTGTGTGATTTTAGTTAGGTAAAAAGTAAAAGAAAATTTCAAGTATATACTCTGAATTCTCTGTTTTTTTTAATACACTGATTTTTTTGAAAGCCACATATTTGTGAGATCTTAATACCTCAGAAACCATTTCTAAATAAATAGCTAACAAACTGAAGAGACAGCTTAGCTGATAAAGTGCTTGCAGAAAGATTTGAGTTTGAAACCTACACGCATATTTTTAAAGCTAAATACAGAGGTACATATTTGTAATCCCAGCACTGGGAAAGTAGAGACAGGTAGATTCTTGAAGATGACACTCTGTCTCAAAAAATATGGCAGATTATGTCTCCAGAAAAACAATACAAAAGGTTGTCCTTTGGTCTTCATTGTGAAGCACTTTTTTTTCCCCCTTGGGGAGAAACTTATTAAATCATGGAATGTTTTAAACAGGGGTGAAATCTTCCACACCAAAGGGAAGCTCCTTAATCTCAGGAAGTATACAAATCAAAGCCTCATGAGGACCCTGAAACTGATTCCTCACACTGTTTCCCTTTCTGTTAAAACATACTAAAGTGCTAAGAAAGACAAAAAGAACTCATCAGACAATCGAAGCAGTCTTGGAGAAGCTTAGATCAGGCATGCTACCTGGAATAAAGAAATAACACCTAAATTGTCTAAATGAGACAGTCTTTAATTTGTCTAAATGCCTGAAGATTACAAAGTAAGATCCAGGTTTCAGGTTTCATTTGCCATGCTGGAATGGGTTTTGGCAATGCAGCTGTCTGTCTTTAAGTCATTTCTGTTTCTGTAAGTAACCCTAGGTTCCTAAAAATAATTTCAATAAACTCAGTATCTCACCAAACTGTATTTTGGGGGTATTCATACTTTAGTCTCTGTCATTGTTTCCCTATATGAAATTAAGACATTGTTTTAACAACTCCCCGGGACTAACGCCATACTACTGTCTCCTCATACCTGAGCACATAGCTGCATGCACATTCATACACATCCTTACTTACCTATAACCCATACCTCAAACAAGTATAAGTAAGCATTAAATCGTAGAGCTATTGCTTACCATAAGCTGATGCCCATGCAATAGGCATAAAAGCTGCTTTTATTTCACTCTCATCCATCTGTTGTTCATGCTCAGTTGCAGCTGCAGCTGTGCCATCAGCATCTTCATCTCCTACAATTACTTCCATAGAAACCTCATTGGTTATTTCAGCCACATCTAAGTAAAAATTAATAAATTCTGTGTGACTGCATTTAGTACAATATCAGCAAAAATAAATTTACTACTGTAAAACATCACAGTATATATTCAATGAAGATTGAATATATTTTATTTTTTATTTCAATAATTTATTTGATTTTTTGTGGGTTTTTGTTTGTTTGTTTTGTTTTTTTATGGGGGAAGGAAAGGGTTTATTTGGCTGACTCTTCCAAATCCAGGACTCTATCACGTAAGGAAATCAGAACAGGAACTCAAATAGGAAAAAACCTGCAGGCAGGAGGTGATTCAGAGGCCATGGAGGTGTGTTGCTCTCTGTCGTGCTCCCCATGCCTTGCTCAGTCTGCTTTCTTATAGAACTCAGGACCACCAGCTCAGGATGGCACCACCCATAATGGGCTGGGCTCTCCCCCTCCTCAATCACTAATTGAGAAAATACTTTACAGGCTTGCCTACAGCCTTACCTTATTGAAACATTTTCATAATCACAGGTGACTGTAGTTTATGTCAATTTGACAGCACACTTATCTGTTGTTTGTTTGTTTATTGAGACAAGGTTTCTCTTTGTAGCCCTGACTATCTTGCCTTTTTTTTTTAATCTCAAAGAAAATCTGTAATTCCTTCACACAAACACACACATCTCTTAATGGCAAAAATAAAACAGCAAAGTGTGTGACAGAGAGGCTGTCGCAGAAAATGATGAGTATTTGTATAAATTCAAATAACTTCCATTTCAGAGACAGGATGATATCTTACATAACTTTTGCTGTATATATTGTACATTATTTTTTGTTTAATATATTTTGTATAATTTTTGCTCAACAATTGAATTTTAAAATTTTAAAATATTTATCTCATAGGTTTTTATCTATTGAGTTTAATTATTAACCTATACTCTATGTGCAACTTAGTTTAATTTTTGAGTATATATATTTAAATTTATTATTATTTATTACAATTTATTCACTTTGTATCCCAGCTATAGCCCCCTCCCTTGTCTTCTCCCAGTCCCACCCTCCCTCCCTCTTCTTCCCCTGTGGCTCTCCCCTAGTTCACTGATAGGGGAGGATCTCCTCCACTTCTATTCTGACTCTAGCCTATCAGGTCTCATCAGGACTAAATCTATACTCCTAAAGAAGCTAAACAACAAGAAATACCCTAGGGAAGATGCTCAATCCTCATTCAGAAGGGCAAATATGAGAGGCATCGGAAGCAAAAGATAGGGAACAGGACAGGAGCCTACCATAGATGGCCTCTGAAAGACTCTACTAATCGAGGTATTGAAGCAGAGGCTGAGATTCTTAGCCAAACTTTGGGCAGATGATACGGAATTTTATGAAAGAAGGGGAGATAGAAAGACCTGGAGGGGACAGAAGCTCCTAAAGGAGACTAATGGAACCAAAAATGCTGGGCTTTGGGCCCCCTGCAAAGACTGATACCCAACCAAGGACCGTGCATGGAGAGAACCTAAAACCCCTGCTCAGATGTAGCCCATAGACTCAGTCTCCAAGTGTGTTCCCTAGTAAGTGGAGCAGGGACATGAACTCGGTGGCAAGCTCTCTGATCACCTCCCCATTTGGGGGTGCAGACCTGCTGGACCACAGTGGATTTGCTTTCTAAACTGGGCTGGCATTCAACTCAAGAGATAACTGCCTACCTCTGCCTCCCTGAGTGCTGGGACCACAGGCATGAAACCATTGAGACCAGTTGTTTGAGTATTATGCATGGTTATACATAACAATCCCAGGCTATTCTGAAATTCAACTTACCACTCAAAATTCCCCTATTTCAGCCTTGTAAGTTCTAGGATTACAAATACATGCCTTCATATCTTGCTCTCCTTTTTTATTTTTAAAGCAACAATTTAAACATATATTAAAAAATACTGGTAAAAAATACTGTAATCTCTATACAGGGCTGCTATTACACTGCTTGCTTTAAAAAGAATCAGAGCTTACAGAAACAAAATGATTTTCATTCAAAGTAAGCATCTACTTACTATAATCTTCATGTTCCTGCTGCGAGTCACTGACAGTCATATAAACAATTTTGTCTCTGGGAACATGATTATTACTGTTCTGACCAAAGAGCTCAGTTTCATCATCATTGTCAGTTTCATTCTCTACACCATCTATAGCTCCTCCTATTAAAAAAAAAGCTGTAGAATTAATTTGGAACTTTATTTGATTTAGTAGGCTTATCTTTTATAGCATTTGCGTATTATATTAAGAAATGTTTTAAAGTTATCTTTTTAAATTTCTTTTATTTTTCATTACACTTTATTTACTTTGTATCCCCTTTCAAGTTCCCTCGCTCCTCCCCTCCCAATTCTTCCTTACTCTCCCTTCTCCACACATGCCCCTTCCCAAGTCCACTGGTAGGGGAGGGTTTCTTTTCCTTCCTTTTAATTCCAATATTCAAGAGGTTGAGACAAGCATATTGCTATGAGTTTGAAGCCAAGCTGATTTACAAGGTGAGTTCCAGGTCAGCCAGTGCTACATGTGAGACCATGCCTCAAATATACACACATAAATAAATAAATAAATAAATAAATAAATAAAACAAGCATATTGAATAATGTAGAATAGTATTTAAATTATACATATATATATGTGTGTGTATATATATATTTATAAATTAAAAGGTTTTCTCCTTACCTACATCATCCTCTCCAGGGTCAGCTTTAAAAATGTACACCTTGATAACTTCAGGAGATGTGCCCTCAGATCTATAAGGATCAATTTCTGACTCAGCATGCATGGTAACTTCAGTGGAACCTTCATGATCTGTTTTGCCAGCATCATCCACTAAATAGGAAATGCATTATAAACTTTCACACAGATATAAAAACAAATGTAGTTGTTTTCTTTTTTCTTTTTTTAAAGAGATGTTGGGGCTGGGTAGATTGCTCAGTATTTGATAAAAGTATTTGTTTTATGAGTCTGATTTTGATTTTTAAAACTCTAACAAGGACTTCTAAAAGTTGATTTCTAATCTCCATCTCTGTAACAGTACACGCATCCTTTCTTTCCCTCTCTCACGTACACACTATACACACGCTATTTACAAAGAAAATCCTTTTTATCTGAGGCTAGAGATATGGTTAACAGCACTTTCCTGTTATTGAAGAAGACCAAGGTCTGGTTCTCAGTACCCACATAAAGCAACTGAAAACCACGAGTATCTTCAGTTTTAGGAAATGCCTTAATATGTCTCATGAGCATGTGTGCATGTTTGTGTACACATGCACACACGCACACACACACAAACTGTGAAACAAAATAGGAGGCAACTACTTAAATATATAAAAGGAAATAAATTTTAAAAAGGAAGTTTCTTCTTATAAATTTAGTCTCTAACCTGACACATAAAATTGGATGTTTTTCTGGCAAATATTAGATACAATACACCCCATTTCCTTTTTTAAGGAGATTTAACTCAAAACAAAACTGAAAAACATTGCCTTGACAATTCAGGCATTGTGGCACACACTGAAAACCCTAAGACTTCTTAGTGTCTTATAAGATAATTACAAGTTCAAGTTCATTGTAGGGTATATTGAGACCCTGAAACAAAACAAGCAAAACCAAAAATATACTTTTGATAATCACGTGGCTCAAAACTTACAAGAAACTGTAAGAAAGTCCTCAGAGTTGTTTTTGCCATCATCTTGCTGCTCCAGAAGTATCCCACTGGAATCTAAAACTGCTTCAGAAGCACAATCTGGTACCAGAATTTCTGAAATGTCAGCTGTCAGAGGATCAGTGATGACTTCTGCTTCTACTATGCTGTCATCAATCACATGCTCAATGTCTTCCACATCAGACACATGAATAGCTTCACTCATCAATACATGGTCAGGCATATTCAATGAGGTTGATGTAAAACTTGAAGTTAAAATGTCTGGAATTGGGAACTGTGCCAAAGACACTTCTTCAGCTATATCTAAATCTAGCAGCTGCTCAGGAATGATGACATCGTCTGATACATCTGTTTCCTCTAATATTTGTGGGCAGTTAACATCTTCAATAACATCTTGAATTATAATTGAGTCTGGATCATCAGGACCAAAATTATGCACAGTAACATCTGAATTAGATAAAAAAACAGTTTCTTGTACTTCCACAATAATCTGATCACTATCCATGTGTACTGCATCAGCTCCTTAAAAATTAAAATTAAAAAAGAAAATTTTCAGGTAAATACACATATCTCAAATAAAGTAAATGTTTTTAAACTTCTATGAGAAAAGCAGGTTATTTGTCACCTAGATATATGTAAAGAATCTACTTTCAGGTTATATAACAAAAAGTAATTAGCAAAACAAAACCAAAAACTCTTAGCTTTCATCAACAAAAAAAGCAAGAAAGCTAGAAAAACAAGTTTTCAGATAGAGAAGAAAAATATTTAGGAAAAAATTTAATGTTTCAATATATTTCTTGTTTTGTTAAAATCTTAAATATTATGACTAAATAAAACAAACATGTAATACAATTTAGAAAGCAAAACATTTCCCATGTTTCATTTTCCTTTATCATATTTTATCACTTTAAACATATTTATTGTTTACTTTTGACTCTTTCCTTAAATTTTCTATTTCTTTTACTGTTCTTGTTCAGCAACTTGTTTAAATCCTAGCCTGTGATAACTGGAAATCAGTCATCCTTATTGCAACTAATATGAAACACTAAAGGTAAAAAATGAAAACTGAGGCCACAGTAGAGACAAAAGACAATTAACTGAAAAACATTTTGGATAACAGTGAAAAACATATTGGATTGGATTGTTAAATGGATGAAAGCTCAGCTGTCTTTCAGGAATTATTTGTTAAGGGCAGCAGAAGCAAGACCTAAATTGGTAATAGCAGTATGCAGCTCCCCTTAGCTCTGCCAGGACCCAATTTCCCAAATTCCACAGAAATTCCTCAGACTATTAAACATCTGATCCAATTTCAGTCTGGAGTTAAGAAGTAAGAGTAGAATGGGTTGAATCATTGAAAACCCATTGAGGTAAAATGACTTGACCAGTATCACAAAATTGGCACATCAGCAAATTTCAATCAGATTTAAAGTCACAAATGGGAGCAGAATTCATATTTATGGGGGAAAAGAAATGTATAAAACAAAAAAATGTATAAAAAATAGGTATTGTGACAAAATTCTAATATACAGAAAACCAAATGTGTGTGGGGGGGATACTTTAAGTATCATTCAAATGATAGATAAAATTTACGATCAAAAGAACTAGATAAAATAGCCCACATTTAAGGATTCAGTTGTACAATTAAGTTTGTGACCTTGAGCAATCCATTTAACCTCTGAATTAGTCTCCTTTTTCAATGAGTATAGTAGTACCTGCCATGCACGTCAGAGGAGTATGATGATGTTCAAGTGGGAATGTATGAAAAGCATCCTGAAAAACTGTAAAGAGACTTTTTATTAAAATAATGATGGTAAAAAAGCAAGACTATTATAGATAAGTAACATTAAGTATTAGCCATCTAGGCTAAAATGTACTTCAATCTGCCACTTAGCCCAAGTTCCAAGTTATTTAAGATAAAATAAAGCAAGCTAGTGGTTCTCAGTTTTTCTTCAAAGAATTTTACTTCACTTTTGTAATATTAATTATGTTTCAATGTTTTAAAGAATTAATAATAACTTTGCATTAGCTATCACAAACTAAAATCGCTAAAGTGTGAATTTTACAACAAATTAAGAAACACGTATAGAAAACAGAAAGATTAATAAAATTAGAAGGAAGGAGAGGAGGACCTCCCCTATCAGTGGACTTGGGGAGGGGCATGCATGCAGAAAGAGGGGGGAGGGTGGAACTGGGAGGGGAAGAGGGAGGGGCTTATGGGGGAATACAAAATAAATAAAGTGTAATTAATAAAAATAAAAATAAAAGAGAAAAAAATAATAATGAAAAAAATTAAATTCATAAAATCATTACAAATTTACCTTATCTACAAGAACAATTATTTTTTTTAATTTCCACTAAAAATTTTAGAAAAATATTGCAGTTCCAGTATACATACATCACTGTAAGACAGACACTACATTAACATGAAAAGATAGATGAAAGTATTACAAGGAAACTTAGCTAGGAAAAGACAGGTATTGCTGTACTAGTATTTTTCAAAATGGTCTTCTAACCAAAAGTAGTGAGAAATGTAAATAAGTTTTCTTCACACTAATTAAGGGAACAATCCATCCAGAGGACATTGATTTTAAACATATTTTCTCCAAACACAGCTACAGCTGAAGTTCATAAATAAATTCCAATTCATGTAAAATTCACACATTACAATAGTAGTGGATGACTTCAATATCCAATTCTAACCAATAAACAGGTCCTTCTAACAAAAAATAAATAAAGGCTGCATTTGCTAAAAAATCATAAAGTAAATGGAGTTTTAAAATTTATAAAATACTCTGTTCTAAAACTGCAGAATAAACATTTTTGTCTGTAGCCCCTAAAAATTACTTTAAGCCAAGTCTCAACATATATAGGGAAACTGAAAAAATTTTGTGTATTCTATCTGATCACAATGGAAGATGGCCTTAAACTCAAGGAGATTAAACAATACAGAACTGAAAGATTAAAGGACAACAAAAATAACCAAAGAGAAATATAAAAATTATTGGGTTCAAAGAAAAATGGAAACTATCAAACTAAACCAATGGGAGGCAAACAATGAAGATAGTCTAAACTTCCTAAAAGGGAAGTTTATAGCTCTATGTGCCTATATTAAGAAATCAGAATTTATTAATAACCTAATTGTATACCTAATGTCTTTGAAAAGACAAGAACAAGACAAATCACTTATTAATAAAAGAAAAACATTAAAATCAGTGTAAAAATTAAGAGTTGAATAAATGAAACAAAAAATTGTAAGAATCAATAAAGAGTTTGGTTATTTTGAATTATAAAAATGTTTGACAAACAGATAAATTAGCTAAAAGAGAACTTCAGAAGCTATGTGTAATTGATAGCAGCTGCAGGAGTAGAAGTCATTTTTATGTTTTCTTCTTATGTTTTGCAGCTGGTAGCTAGTTCTAATTTGGCATTATGTTCCTGTTACCCATCCCATATGTGCAACATTATGTAAATTTGGTAAAAAGTGGGGTGGATGTGTTTGTGTGTATAAATGAGGATGCTATGAAGGTGTTGAGGTATATCAGTGGAGTTGAAGGAGAAGGTGGAGGAACCGATGACAGATAGAATGTTCTTTTTCAAAATGTTCTAGTAACACTATATATGAATTACATTATATATGTCTAAACTACAGACTGAAAATGAGCATAATTTGTACAGACTTATAGAAAGTACAGACCTAAAATTAGAAGATAATTTAAAATTACCCATTTGATCAAATCTAATCAGATCAGTTCTTAGAACAGTATTCTGTCAAGATACTGATGGTAGGATAGAGATTAAGAAGCATGAGACAAGCTCTACTTTCTTCTGCAAAGTAAGTGAGCAAATGGTGGCTTCTACTAAGAAACAAAAATAACCAACTCTGAATGTCAAATTTGAAGGAAATAGGACCTGTTTCATCATAAAAAAATTAAATGACCAATGTCTATTTTTCTAAGTACTTTCTCTTTAAAGTTTCTCCAGGAATAATGTAGATATACTGCTTTGAACTTGTTAAACTAAAATTAAATTATTGTCAACTATAATTGAACAATAGATTCTATTTTTGGCTCATTCTATTGTAAATTTCTTCCATTCAGTAGTAAATTGCAGAAATACACCACTACAACAAAATAAAACACCCTAAATCAGAATAGGATTTAGTTGTGTAACTTGGAAATATTAGAGTAAGTGAACCTGGGTTAGATGGTTTAGCAGGAAAAAGCATCTGTGAACAAGCCTGATTATCTGAGACTTCTCAGACCTATCTGGTAAAAGGAGATAACCAAATCTGGCAAATTGTCCCCTGACCAAACATGCCATGACACACCCATGCATTTGGAGCTGGTAGGTAAAAAACAGCTGTTAATTAAAAAAACAGAATAACAGAAATTACCTGTAAGACTTAGATACTAAGAATACAACTGATAGAGTTAACAAGATTTGGACCATAATAAGGCAATTAAGTATGAAATATATCATAAAATATAAAATAAAAAATAAGTATGAAATTATATCAAATCTGATAACATATTTTGTTGAAAACAACACTAAATATGGTAGGTAAGAACCAGAATAACCAATAAATATTATACCTATTCCATCAAACAATGAGTTTTCTTCTTGTGGGGTCAATTCAAATTCATCTTCATCCATGGCCTTAAGTTCTTAGTAAATCAGCTCCTAAATCAGAAAATAAGGCATACCAAACACGATTTATTTTATTACTATTTATTTATTTTTGTTTTGATTTTGAGGGTTTCTCTGTGCAGCCATGACTGTCCTAGAACTTGCTCTGTAGACCAAGCTAGCCTCAAATTTACAGAGATCTAACTTCTTTTGCCTCCCAAGTGCTGGGAGTTGGCACTGATTTCTTTTATATCACATTTTAAAATGTCATCATATCTGCATTTCTGAAGTGTTCATTACCAATAACCTGTCCACTTCAATAAAAAGAAATACGTAGGCAACTACTGGATTTAAAAGTGAACCAAAGTGCTATTTTTAGTTGATGCTGTTTCAACATTCCAGCAAGTAATTTCTAATGTTTTTTAAAATATTTTAATATTAAGTAACCTTTGAATTTTACATAATTTACATTTTCAGAAAAAGTATCTTTCTGATATAGGCAAGCTCCTCTTGTCTTCCAATGCCAACTCAGTGCTTTATTAGGGCTCAACCTGAAACCATTTTGTAGGCTTCCAGAAAATTTCTGCAAGATTTCATTATAATTATAACTTTGACATACTCTACAATCTTGCTAAATTATAAATTATAAATTTCATATTACAAAATGTTAATAATTCAAAATCCCTAACTCATTAAGGTATCTGTATACAAGTGACCTGTATACAGATTACAGAAAAAGTATTTTGTAACAATCTGTATTTTTAAATTAATTATTTGGGCCATAAATGAGCTGGTACCAGTTATTAAAATATATAAATTCATGTTTGAAACAAGAAAGATAATAAAGTACTACCTATCCCTATTTATATAAGAGTCTCTTTATGGTTGAAACTTTAATGAACAAACAGAACTCAAAGTCAATTTTAAAATCTGGTTTGACACTCCTAGACATATATCTAAAAGATGCTTAAGTGTACGAAAGGACATTTGCTCAACCATGTTTGTAGCACCTTTATTTGTAATAGCCAGAAGTTGGAAACAGCTCAAATGCCCCTCAGTTGAGGAATGGATGTAGAAATTGTGGTATATCTACACAATGGAATATTACTCAGCAATGAAAAACAAGGAAATCATGAAATTTGCTGGCAAATGGTGTGAACTGGAAAAGATCATCCTGAGTGAGTATCTTAGAAGCAGAAAGACACACATGGTATATACTCACTCATAAGTAGATATTAGATATATAACATAAGATAAACCTGATAAATCTGTACTCCTAAAGAAATGAACTAAGAAGGAGGACTCTGGCTAAGACACTCAGTCCCCGTTCAGAAAGGCACAGAGGATGGACATTAGAGGAGGGAGAAAACAGGAAGCAGGACAGAAGCCTATCAGAGGGACTCTGAAAGACTACCTTGAAATGTAGCAAAGCAGATATTGAGACTTATAGCCAAACTCTGGGCAGAGCGCAGGGAATTTTATGAAAGAAGTGGAAAATATTAAGTCCTAGAGAGAAAAGGAGCTCCACAAGGAGAGCAACAGAACCAAAAAGTTTGGGCACAGGGTTCTTTTCTGAGACTGATACTCCAACCAAGGACCATCCATGGAGATAACCTAGAAACCCTGCACAGATGTAGCCCACAGCAGTTCAGTGTCCAAGGAGCTTCCATAGTAATGGGAACAGGGATTGTCTCTAACATGAACTGATTGGTCTGCTCTTCCATCACCTCCCCCTGAGGGGGGAGCAGCCTTACCAGCACACAGAGGAAGATAATGCAGCCACTCCTGATGACACCTGATAGACTGGATCAGAAGGAAGGAGAGGAGGACTTCCCCTATCAGTGGAATTGGGGAGGGGCATGAATGGAGAAAGGGTAGGGAGGGTGGGTTTAGGAGGGGAGAAGGGAAAGAGCTACAGGGGGGATACAAAGTGAATAAACTGTAATTAATAAAAATAAAAATACAAAATACAAAAAAAGGAAAATCTGGTTTAGACTAGCATGAGAAACAGCCAGTTTACCCACACACAAATCAAACACAGAAAATTTCATATTTTGTTTTAAAACAAGAAAATAGAAGATGTTGTCTTTATTTTTATGCAGATATAGTACAAATCTTCTTATATTTAGCTTAAATTTTATTACTTTCGAATGTCTGTGTGTGGGTATGAGTACCAAAGTATTATGTCCAGGACAGAGGGCAACTTGTGAAAGGTGGTTCTCACATTCTATCATGTGAGTGCCAAGATTGGTGTCAAGGACATTGACAGAATGAATGAGTGAAACTGACTCCCCTCCCCAACTTGTTCTTTGTTTTTCCGCTACACAAACAACAAAAACTGCTATTGAAATTTTTTTCTTCACCAGGCGTGGTGGCACACGTCTGTAATCCCAGCACCCAGGGAGGCAAAGGCAGGCAGATCTCTGTGAGTTTAAGTCTAGTCTGGTCTATACAGCAATTCCAGGAAAGCCAATCATATACAGAGAAACTCTCTAAGAACAATTTTTTTTCTTTCCTCTGAGTAGTGATAGCAAATAATCTTGTCTTAGTTTACTTAATAGTACTCTCCTTGGTTACAGATGCTAAAACTGATAAGAGTCTTTCTGAAAACAGTTTTTACATTCAGAAACTAAACATTTGCCAGACATTGCAATCAAGGTAATAATATACTATATATATTACTACTATATAGTTGGGGATGGTTTAGCATGTATTGTACTTTTAAAGGATTCCAGTTTGGCTCCCATGAACTACATCAGGAGTGGTGATTTGCTGTCTGTAATTCCAGCCCCAGAGTATCTAGCATCCTCCTCTAGTGTCCTGTAGCACCTTTACACATGTGAAAATACCCACAGTAAAGCACATTATGTATACGTAACTAAATAATAGGCCTTTAAAAGCAAACAAACCTATTTAATCAACCTGGTAGCCTGTTGTATACTCAGTGTATGTTTAACCTTTCTTTAAGAAAACAATGTAATCAATCTTATGCCTTGGACTTCCCATGCAATTAGTTTTAATAACTACTTAATGCATAGTGTTAATCTTAAACTATGTACTGTCTGATGCCCATTACTCATAATAGAGTATTTGTTGTGGTAATCAATTGTTGGAGACTGCCCGCAAGTGGTAAGCAACATTTAAACAAAACAAATTTCCCATAAATGTTGGAAGGAACATGGCGAGGGGTTCATAGTATCTGTTTTAAGTAGTGAGCATTACTCTCTGTCAGTAACTTCTCTTTTAAGACTCTGTAAAGATTTCTGTGAAAAAGTATGAACTGATTGGTCTGCTCTTCCATCACCTCCCCCTGAGGGGGGAGCAGCCTTACCAGCACACAGAGGAAGACAATGCAGCCACTCCCATAGCATGTCATCTGTACCATTCAATAAATAGAGCAAGGACTTTAGTTAGGAACAGAACTGCACACAAGACATTATAGATGAGATTACAAACCAAAAATTATAGACAGATAGAAGACAAACACACAAAGAACTAGAGAATTCAAATTTGCGCTTGCACTTTGTCTCAACTACTGTAAGAAGATAGCTCATTTTTTGTTTCTGTTTTTAAATTTTTTTTTTGTCAAGCCAGGGTTTCTCTGTATAGCTTTGGCCCTTTCTGGACTTGGTTTGTAGCCCAGGCTGCCCTAAAACTCACAGAGATCAGCCTGCTTCTACCTCCCTGAGTGCTGGGATTACAGGTACGCGCCACTGCCCCCAGCTCATTTTTCATCACTTAATGTGATATATGTAAATTAACACATGTAAAATAAATTGTTCTTAAGAAAACAGCAAGAGAACAAAATTAACTGTAAATTTTATAATAAATGGATTTTAAAATGTTAATCTTATTCATTTCCAAAAAAATATATTTCATGATAGTCAATGACTTCAAATAAAAGGGCAGGATAATAATGCTAATATTTTGTTGCAGCTAGAGTAATGGCTCAGTTAAGAGCATGTACTGCTCTTGCAAGTGAGCCACTTATCAGGAGGCTCAGAAGCATGTATATGATGATTTGTCTCTGATGGCACCTGTGCAAGGCACACATGTACACATTTATAAATTATATAAAATCTTTAAAATATTTTATCAAGAAGAAAATTTCAAATTACCATTATTTCCTTTATTTTGTCTCTTAAGAGGTCACTTATAAAACAATAAATCCAAATACAGCTTCTCAGTATACTCAGAATACTTAAATAAAAATCAAATGTATTTCAGATAGCTAATGTAACAGTTGTAACTGAATTCTTTAAGGGACTTTCCACTTTCAAAAAAAATCCCATTAGCTCCAGTGTGACAGTACAGCAAGAAATGGTGGTATACCATTGAGTAATAACACAAAACTTGGTAGTATACCAAGAGCTATAATATTAGCACTTAGAGAATTGGGGCAGAAGAGAGATACAAGAGCTGAAACAAGTATTGCTAACATAACAACTTCAGGAACAAACTTAATTACTCAATAAGACTCTTTTCTCCATTCTAAAAGAATAGAAACAACAAAAAACAAGTTTTTGAGTACCAGTTACATGAACAAGATCCCTGAATCTACGTACACAAAATTCTAATATTACCACAGGATGATAAATAGTTTCATCTTAATTAAAATACAGGCTTTTCCTCCATCTCTACCACTTGGGTTGCAAAATTCTATTAAGCTCTTTCTCTTTTGTTTTATTTTCATCAACACTATTATTTTCTGCTTTATTTCTTCTAAAATTATATCCTTTCCATTAATGTCCATAAGTAACTAACAAACCTATAAAATTTAATGTTATGAACACAGTATCATTACAATTTGTGGGCATATTAGTCCTTCAAAATCTACTGTTCAAAAATTTAGGCATTTATCTAATATTTTGGGATATCTGTGATATTAATCCAAAATTATCACTGAATTACTCTGCTTTATTGCTCATTTTTTAATTCTAAGTATATAATTATTCCAATAAGCCTACTGAACCTTCTTCCTACCCCTTTCTGGTACATTCTAAAATTTCTTGGTAGATGATGATAGTAAAGAAAAATGTTGGAATACATATTTAATTGTCATTACTGTGTCTGATAATTATAGGAAGGTTCTACAATTGTCTCTAACCAAGAGATGTGGTAATGGCAAATTACTGATGTATCCAGATACATGGAGTTACAAATGCCCAATTATTTAATATCTTTTCATTTATGTAAAAAAACATACAAAAAAGTTGAGCTCCAACAAAAGCCAATTAATGCTAAAAAATTTTATTCAGCAAAGAGACCAACTATCTGAAAAATTTAAACCCAAAATTCAGCTACGTTTTCAGCATAATTATCTAGAATACGTATAATTATATAGAATACGTATAAAATACTTATTCTAGTATTTGAGATTCTGTCACTGTATCATTTTTTAAGCACAAGCAAGAGTGCATTTGATTAGTTATTTTATTTTCTATTTCATCATTAAACCTGAAATACAGGCTAGAGATGTAAAATACTAGAAGATATTCTTACAGACTATCAGGTACATATCATGATGTACAAAAATTTAGATTCTTTATGGTTGTTAAAATTTTCAAAGTATTCAACTATAGAATACACTTGTACATGTTTCTGCACATTGACATCCATGTTACTATTAAGTACATAAAATTTAACTGGCTGGGAATTTAACAAGGATTAGGGAATTTAACACAGATTAGATAAAACTAAACTCACTAATCCAGTGTCTTCTTTCATTTTTCTTTTTGAATCAGTTTCCCCATGAAGCCCAAGATTGCCTTGAACTTGAATAAATCCTCAAAGACATACTGTTACTTTTAAGGGAGACAAAAATTTATAACAGTAAGTTCTATTTTTTGTACAGCTCAAAACAATTTAAAACTAAAGTGAAAACTGATAAAGTTGTACTACTGGGGTTCCTTCTTGAAGTAACAATCAAAATAATTTAAAACTAAAGTGAAAGTAGATAAAAAGTTGTGCTAGTGGGGTTCCTTCTTAATGTAAAGAGTGTATTCTGTGCTACTAATAAATTACCTACACAATTTTTGCTATAAAGACTAACGTTCCTGAGAATAATTCCTCCTTTCTCATACAAAGGTATTAATTCCAGCTCTATTTCAACTAAGTGTCACCTCTGTATTTTGTCATTCAAGTCAATGCTGATTGCTGTCATTACATCATTATTCAGGTAATTTCAAAATAAGATACTTCTTAAATTTTCCACAAAATATGAGAGGAAATAAGGTCATCAAGTATATATGAAGAATATTTGGCTACTATAGACAGAGATTCATAGGTCCATCTCTTGTACAACCAGTCAAAAGAAGCATATTTGAGGAACACTACAGAAAGATTAAGTAAAATTATTGAAGAACCAGCAATGGAGTGGTTGCTCAACTGTTAAAGTCTAGGTTCACAAGCAAAATTACTGTAAAGCCAAAGAAGTTTGTTGCTGTTGCTTTGTTTTTGAAACAAAGTCACACCCTGTATGTTATCTCTGGCTGGCCTCAAACTCCAAAGATATTCCTGCCTCTAACTCCCAAGTGCTAGGATCATATGTGTGAGCCATCATACTCTATCAAAAAACAATTTAAAAACACTAATTAACTTGTGACTGTTATTTCAAGGTATTTTGCTTTCACCTTAAAAAAATAGCTACAGATCCTTTTATGCTACCTCAACTACCTGACTTGGTACAAGGACTTCCTAGTTCATCGTCAAGGTACTAGTCTGGTGATTACCACCTCATTTTTCTGAAACCTACCAGACCTAGGTAGGGTTCCCCAACAGTACCCCTGCCACGTTTGGCTATCCCAACTGCCAGGAGCCTACATCTAGACTTCCACAGGGTCCTACATCCTTTGCCCCAACCCAGACTTACCATCTCTACTGATGGTAAGTTCTATGCTTCTGCAAAAATATGCCTTACTTAAAAGCACCCACAGGTGGTTTTGGACCTATTCGACCACCCCACTCTGTATTCAAACTCCCCACATCCTCCTCCAATGTCTATCTGAGAAGCACACCTCTCTATCCATGACATTTTCCCCATTGCCCTCCAGATTTAGCTGGCATCCCACAAAAAAATAGCATAATCTAATCTAGCATTCTCTGCCTGGACTACCAAGGAGTTCTGCATAGAGCTCCATAATTATATTCTCCTAAACATAGGAAAATGCACATTTTGTCCACATTCATATGCAACCAGACAGATTTACCTACACACATGAAACCTGATACACTGAATCTGCAAGAACAAAACATATGTGGTACCTTTCACAATACAGGAGTAAAGATTTTCTGACTATGACTCCATGGCTCATGAATTATAACCAACAACTGAAAAGCAGAACTTCATAAAATTACAAAGCTTCTTCACAGCTAAAGAAACCATCAACAGGTTAAAGAAGAAGCTCACAAAATTCAGAGAATCTTTACCAGCTATACATCTAACAGAGAACTAATATCCTGACTACACAAAGAACTGAAAAAACAAAACAAAACAAAGTCAAATAAACAAATTACCCACGTAAGAAAACAGCCCTGAATAGGGAGGTTTCAGAAAAGTGGCCTAGAAGTAGCTCAAAAAATATTCACTGTCTTAGTTTTTGGGAAATAAAAATTAGAATTCTGAGATTTCACCTTACTGAAATTAGAATAGCAAAGATGAACAAAACAACAAATGCTAGAGGACATTTGAGGAAAAGAGAATCCTCATTCACTGTTGGTACGATTGCAAATTAATGCAGCCACTATCAGTGTAAAGAATTCTCAAAAAGCTAAAATAAATCTACAATACGACTCAGCTATACCAGTCTTTGGCATATGCCCAAAGGACTTGAAATCTTACTCCACAGATAAATGTTCAGCCATTTTCATTGCTGCTCTCTTCTCAATAGCTGGAAAATGGAAATAAAATAAATGCCCTACAATTAAGGAATGGAAAATGAAAATATGGCACCTCTACAGTACATCGACACTATAGAATACTATTTAACTGTAAAGAAGAAAAAAGTCATGAATTTTCCAGTAAATGAACAAAATTATAAAATATCATAATGACTGGGGTAACCCATACCCAGCAGGATAAATGACATGTTCTTTCTCATGAAAGATTCCTAGTTCTAAATCTTGAGATTAGTACATAGCATGTAGTAACTACAGAAACCAGAAAGTAAACAGTAGCACTGCCTGGATAGGGTGACTGGGGAACAATACAAGTGATATGATCAGGGAAATAAGGAGACTGTGGAGAGTAGGAAGAAAAACAGAAGAAGGTAGAAGGAAGGTAAAGGAGAACAACATGACTGAAGTGATCTGATTAGGAGATAAGGCAAAAGAGTGAACCAGAAGTAAATACAGAAGGAGGGAAGTTGATAAAAACACAAACAAAATACCCAAAAAGGATGTTTGAAAAAGCCATTGAAAAAGAAATAAGGCTATAACTTACCTAAAAAAAAAAACAAAAAAAATACAATGCATATAATTCACTATATAAATAAATAAATTTAATTTTTTCATCTGTGCTGATGGTACTCTCTCCAGGATATGAGTGTATACATATATATTGTTTGTAAGTATGTATGGACTTATGTATTAATAACAATGAAAAAACAGATCATTAATTTGAAGGATAACAGATGGGCTACATGTGAGAGTCTGAAGGGAGAAAAAGGAGAAATGTATTTATATAATAATCTTAAAAAGAAAAAAGCTGTCATTTATTTTCTATATGAGAAAATCTCTATTAAATAATATACATAACTTGTGTCTTTTAATTTTCACCAATTCAATTTTTAATTAAAGAAAGGCACTGAAGCTGTAAGAGCCAACAAATATGCTTCAGGACAGAGAAGCAGTAGAATAAAAAAAGTATATAAATTGATTTTTTTTCTCTTCTATATTTCAACTATAAAATACTTTTTACTCTCCTGTTTTAAATCCTAGACAGTATTTTCTAATGAGGTATTTTATACTGCTTAAATGTTCAAGTCTCACAGTTTAAAGAATATAGAGGAAATAAAAAATCCTATAAAAATACTTTCATCATGTCACAGGCAGGAAAACCTCAATTTTGAGACTAGCATGATTTATATAATGAGTTGAGACCAGCAAACAGTATATTGAAAAAAAAGTCAAAAACAAAAATAAACAAATAAAAAGGACAGATAATTGACAGTTTCTTGGTTTCTTATTTATTTATTTGCCCTTGTAATCCTGGGGAGGGTTAAATATAATTAAATGGCTCTTCAAATGAAATTAAGTCACCAATAGATGAAATATTCTTAGAAATATTTATTTGCTAGTCATCCATTTTATATAGCTACCTACTGAAAACAGGGAGCTTAAGGTTACCACCGTTTTCTGGCCCCTAAGCAACTCAACTGACACAGTGCAAAGGACATTTTAAATCTGAGCAAAAATAAGTAAATAATAAAATGTAGATGATTTTTAATCAAGTACACACTGTTTAAATTATACTGATAATTACTAGGTAGTAAAGAAAATTTCCCTTTTAATTCCCTATTTTTAAAGCTAGCCCCAAAGTTTGCTTTTCAAAAGAAGGATTTTAATTTGGGAGATATGAAAAATTAATGATCTTTAAAATATATTCTTAAGAGTAGGGGGTGGGCCATCATAAAAATTATAGTCCATTTCAAAAAGTTTGTTTTAAAACAGGGGCATACAAAGTGAATAGGTGTAATTAATGAAAAATTAGCAAACAAACAAACAAAACAGCATGTTTTAAAATAATCTAAATAAAAAGTAAAACACATCTACTGAAGAGATAGCTCAATCCATAAAGCACTTACCTTGAATTTGATTGCCAGATCGAGCATAAAATAATGGCTTTATGGCACACACTTCTGATCCAAGTGCTGGAAAAATGGACCTTGAATTAGCAAGTCTGGCCTACTTGAAAAGACTATGAGAGATTATGTTTTAAAAAGCAAGATAGATAAGCACCTGAGAAACAAAAGCTGCATTATTCTCTACCTTTCCACATGTGTAGACCACATACATTTACATGTTTTCATACACATATGTACCTTCATACAAATCACCAATTAATAACAATAACAATGTCTAATGAAGTATTTCATCAATAGTTTCTCCCAATTATTAAGGTCCTCCCAATTGGGCAAAACATAATATTTAAACAAAAATAATTAAAAATTAACACATTCTATTTCTTTTTTTATTTTTTATCTTTCTTTTTTAATTTTTATTTTTTAAACATTAATCACAGGTTATTTACTTTGTATCCCAGCCATAGCCCCTCCCTCATTCCTTGTAGAAAAAAATTAAAGCTATATTCTTACCTGACTTTAAAAGTATACTTCTACCCTTGTCTTATTCTTGCATATTCATAATTGTTGCACTGTAATATTCAATATGCAATTCTTCTTTTTTTTTAAAGTTCTTCAGCTGCCAAGATAGCAAAAACTACTTCTACAGTCAACAAACAAAATAAATTAACAACTTCCAACAAATAATACATTTGTAACTTGCTTCTAGTCTGCCTTTGGCAATGTCCTCTTCTAAGCCATGGTCTATGAATGACTTGCGAATCTTGTCTTACTTGAAATTATGAAGCATCACTACTTTAACCTGTTGTAACCTAAGCAAACAGAAAACTTGTAACCTGAGAAAACAGAAAACTTTTAAAATCACGTTACTTTCTGAAACTTCTACAAATAAGTCATCCTTAAATAAAACATAAGTTCCACAAGAATATGTGACAAGTAATAAAAGATTATAAAATCAGTGAGACTTTAAGGGACAATGAAACTTACTGCTTTTTCTAATCTATTTATCAACAATTAATTTAAATAACTTTCTAAATTATCCCTGTATATGTAAACAATGATTATCAAAACTTTGCGAATTTTTCCAGGTATGATAATTACTTGTATTAAAAAGAAAATATATATAACCTCTAGGAAAGATTGCCACTTAAAAAGCAACAATCTTACAAAAAAAACGTTTGTTTTTTAACTGTAATAACAATTTACTAGTAGCTGCTGTTATCCCTCAACTTCGTCCTATCTCTGATAGATCCAGAACTGGTTTTAGCCAGGACTAGCTGCTCCCATGAATCTTTCATAACTACAAGCCTTTATGGTCTGAATTTATACCATACTCCTACCTATAAATTAACTATAAAGAAAGTGGAGTTGTTGTTCTCAGAAGATATTTCTATCTAATACTCTTTTTTTTTTTTTTTCCATTTGTCTGTCTACCTAGCAAAACCTTTCCCATCCTTTAGAAACCTTATGAAAAGGCCATCCTATTTCAGGACCATTTTCTTGATGGGAGATTTCTTTTCCGGTGAAATTTCAGCACGGAACTTTCTGAAGACAGACACATGCTGAATCTGTTTTCAAAGTGAACAAACACAGGATTCCGATTTTCCAGCAAAATATGTACAGTATGGAAAAGAAGAAAATGCTTTGAGTAAAGGTAAAACTTTTCAAATGAAAATAAAAAATTTTGAATACATTAAACTGTATATATATTTGCATTAACTTCAGTTCTTAAACAAGATACACCTCTCTTCCAAAGACTTTCCTTAAACAGTAAGACTATAAACGGTTAAGTTGAAAATGGTTTCAAATAAACTGGAAAAAATAGGTTTTAATATCTTCACAGTGCTTTCCGGTATAGTTTGTATTTTTCTTCTACAGAACAAAAACAGTAACTTTCTTTCCATAAAGTTACAGTTTTACTGTTCATACATACAAGAGTCTGGCACTTAGTAATCAGTTTGAACCACGAACAGTAATATGGTGTTTCCGTAAACGGGCCACCAGGCACAGGCCAACAAACCCCTTTTCTCTTAAAAGTACCCAATGCACAGTATCACTTACTGTGGCAAGTTCTACTACATCTACTAACGGCCTACAGAGGAATTTTCCCTTGTAAACGGACATTAAAAATGGTGGCTTCCTCTCCACTCAACCTCTTCAACAATCCCTAGGAACAAGCGTCAAACAGCCGCCATCTTGGCTCCCGACGATAGGTTTCCCACCCATCCTCACATTGCCGAAACAGCCAAGTAGACTGTAGATTTTACCTCTTGCTTGTCAGCCGTTACCAAGCCTCATTCCCGAGCCAGGACCTGGACAGGCCTCCGCCGCCGTCTACCGGACCTCTCTTGCTTCAACGCTGACTAAACTCGCGTCAGCCTGAGCTTGCGCATGCGCTATTCCCTGCGGCCTTATTCAGGCCACGCAAGACACCTAGCAGGAAACAGTGCCTTACGCATTAGGTGGAAGAGCAGGCCAGAAAAGAGGCTCTGAGTTCACACAAGGTTACGAGATTGTGGCCACATCCGGAACTCACCAGACTAGTGTAGGGGAGTAGGCGGTACCGTAATTTAGGCCAACCTTTCTTCAGAGTGCTGGGCCCGGCTCTGGCTGGTGGAAAGAAGAAAGAGGGACCAACATAGTTTACGAAAAGCGGCCCAGCTCCCAGAGCTTACACAAACAAATATTAAAGCTTAGCTTCAGCTACCAAGCAGAAAAACTACTGAAAACGCGGAAGGAATTGTTTTGGTGCTCACTGAAGCAAGCCTTTACATTCTCCTTCCCTCCTCCCCGCCCCTCCCTGCCTCCGCAGCCCCGGCCCTTGTACTGCAAATACAAAGGCAAAGGAGACATGGAAAGGCTCTATATAAAAGCTCCTATTATATATAAAGTTAGTTTTCCGCTAATTCTGAAGGCATCAGATCTGTATCTATCAATTTATCTATCTTATTTATATCTATATGTATCTATAGATATATTACATTGATTATTTATAAATTAAATATTTATCAAAGTTTATTATTCACGTACATTCAGAATGTACATCCCCTTTCTTTAATCTCCTCCTGGCCCCACCCTCCATCCCACCCTCTTTCCCCTTTTCTTCCCCTTCTCATAAAACAGGATCTTCCCATTCAACCCACCACAGCCCATCAAGAAGCATCAGGACTAAGGGCATCTTCTTCCACTGAAGCCAGACAAAGCAACCCACTGTATACACATCAAAAACAGCACAGCACCAACTGCTAAGAGACCCACATGAACACCAAGCTGCCCATCAGTTACATTCCGTGTCAGTGACCTAGGTGAAGTACACATGCATGCTATTTGTTTGGTGGCTGAGCCTCTGTAAGGTGCCATAGGGATAGGTTAGTTTACTTTGTTGGTATTCACGCAGAATTTTTATCCATTCTGGGTTCCTCTACCCTTTCTTCTGCTCTTCCACAAGAATTCCCTAGCTCCACCCAATGTTTGTTTCAAACTGCTGCTGCATGGAGTCTCACAGAGGACTAGACTCTTGTCTGCAAGCATGTATGTGTATATATATATACTAGATATATTTTTTTTCTGGAAGTGATTAAGTTATATTAAGAAGAAAAATGAGCATCTAGCTAATATTTTTTGATAACAGTTACATAATAAGGGGAAGGGATTCCAGGTTCAATGTCTTAGATTCAACTTGTGAGGAGCTTGACCTTAGAGTTATGGTCCAGATATTCTGTAGTTAAAAATCCTTAGCTAAGAATAAAGTCCTGTTAACTCCTAGGTTGTTCTGTTATACACAGTATTTTATTTGAAATTTATTTGAAATAGTGGTAGTTATTAATGATTATATTCCCTACTGGCTTTTGGTCATCTGAATTAAACCACTGGTCATTGTTGTGGTACAAGTTAATACTTTAGGGCTAATATTTAGTGGCCCATCATATTTCATCTAAGAAAATTGATTGGGAAGGAATGAAGGAGCAGATACAGCTGGGATACAAAGATAACAAAATGTAACTAATACGAAAAAAAATTAAAAAAAATAAATTTTCTTAAAAAAAGAAAATTAATTGATTCTGAAAGTTTTAATTGTAAGGATTCTCATATCATACAGTTTGACAGTGACATCCATAAAGGAACATTAGGATGCACAAGGCAGAGATATTGCCTTTGTCTCTTTCCCTTTTTAGGAATAATTGTTGGCCCTGATGGACAAACCTTTATAGTCTATCCTTGCGTGTACTGTGGAAAGAAATTTAAGTCCAAAAGTTTTTTGAAAAGACACATGAAAAACCATCCTGAACACCTTGCCAACAAAAAATACCACTGTACTTACTGTGATTACAGTACCAACAAGAAGATAAGTTTACACAATCACCTGGAGAGCCACAAACTCACCATTAAAACAGAAAAGACCACAGAATGTGATGACTGTGGGGAGCATTTCTCTCATGCGGGAGCTTTGTGTACTCAAAAAACAATGCGTAAAGAAAAAGGAGCTAACAAAACATACAAGTGTAAGTTCTGTGAGTATGAAACAACTGAACAGACATTACTGAATCACCACTTATTGGCAGTCCACAGCAAGAAATTTCCTCACATTTGTGTAGAATGTGGTAAACGTTTTCGTCATCCATCAGAGCTCAAAAAGCATATACGCGTCCATACTGGAGAGAAGCCCTATGAATGCCAGTATTGTGAGTACAAGTCTGCAGACTCTTCTAACTTGAAAACACATATAAGAACAAAGCATAATAAAGAGATACCACTGAAGTGTGGCATCTGTCTCCAGACTTTCTCAGACACCAAAGAGGCCCAGCAGCATGCTCTTACCCACCAAGAAAACAGGACACACCAGTGTATGCATTGTAACCATAAGAGTTCAAACTCAAGTGATTTGAAGAGACATATAATTTCAGTTCACACAAAGGACTACCCTTATAAGTGTGACATGTGCAACAAAGGGTTTCATAGGCCTTCAGAACTCAAGAAGCATGTGGCTACCCACAAAAGTAAAAACCTGCACAAGTGTAGACATTGTGACTTTAACAGTCCAGATCCTTTTCTGCTAAGTCGCCATATTCTCTCACTTCACACAAAGACTGCTCCATTTAAGTGTAACAGATGTAAAAAAGGATTTCAACAACAATGTGAGCTTCAAAAGCATATGAAGACACATAGTGGTAGGAAAGTGTATCAATGTGAGCACTGTGAATATAGCACTACAGATGCCTCAGGCTTTAAGCGGCACGTTATCTCCATTCATACAAAAAACTATCCTCACTGCTGTGAGTACTGCAGGAAAGGATTCCGGAGACCCTCGGAAAAGAATCAGCACATACTGCGACATCATAAAGAAGTAGATCTGCCCTAAGAGTATATATCCTGACCTATAGAGATGTTGACTTTGAAGCAGTAAATTTATTTTAAGAGCAGTCATCCTTGTTCATACCCAATATTGTGGATTTGTCAAGAAAATACAAACGTGAAATTGCTTCTACTTGACATTACATGGGTATTCTATACCCTAAACAGATATACTAAGTGAGAGAAACAAATTTTTCTTTAACAACATAATCCCTGATTCTATGCTGAATTTTCAGTCTTAGAATCCTTACTATGATACTATCACCTAACTCACCGGCTTTTCTAAGAAAAAAATTAGTATAAGTTACTTGAAATTAACTTTAATAAGCACACACATCAGAGGCACTGCTAACATAAATGAGAGGCTCTTCTGAAGCATCATATTATCAAAATACGGAAATAATTTTTATCCTAGTGTTTTCACATTTTTGACAATGCAATTCCTATTTGAGTCTCTAGCACTCTTGATTTTAAGATGTTAATTGTGTTTGGGCTAGTTTTCATTTTTGTTTAATAGCCATTTTCATTTAACTTTTTCTAGATAGCAGAATTTTTTTAAAACATCAAGGAAAAATTTTGCTTTTTCTTCTTTTTTAATGTTTTGTAGTTTGTCTTGAAGTTTTGTTATATAAATAAAAACTACAGTAGATAAGTTTTGCAGGCTTGCAGAAGTCAGTTGTGGCTTGTGGAGTATTTTGTAATTTTGGCATTGAAATGCAGCTTAAATTTTAAGTGTATCTGTCCCTTCCATATAATGACAATTAAATCTGTAATGAACTTACTAATTTATAATAACTTGAAAAACTCAGCGATATATGGGATGATTTGTACATGTGGTGTTCAGAAAAGGTAAATTTCAAGTGGAGAATTAGAGGAAAAATCAGAACTTTAGTAAAAGTAATGGTATTATTCTCTGTACCTTTGATAATTATAAAACAGAAGTTACTGTGTTTTTACAGATAGAATATTTTAATGCAATTTCAACATTGTGCTTAAAACTTTTCTGGAAAGCACACTCAAGCACAGCTCTTTATTTTTCTGTGAATTCTGTCTTGAATGAAAAGGAAAACTCAGAGGTCATTATGACATTTTACAAACCTAATTATGTCCTGTTAGAATATAGAGTTGGCAAATTCAACCAGCTGTTTTTGTTTTCCCTTAGTGTGTTTTTAATTTGATAGCATATATGTTGGTTTTCACTAGAAAATAAAAATTGTTTATTTTACTTTTTGTTTGAAAATTAGCATTTTAAAACATTTATTCATGCTTGCCAGACATATTGTAAAATGAATTCAGCTCATTGGATCTGATTATTACGAATTTTGAAGAAAACATTTATTTTGTTCCATCACTAAGTTACTGGTATCTGATTATCTGATACACTGTAGGAAACAAATTACCTACTTGATAAGCAGCACCTTTGGCTCTTACGGTACTTCATTCTGCTTCTGGTGCCAGGTTTTACTTAGTTTTGTGTGTGTGTGCCCGTTACAGTTATATTCAGAAGTTATATTTATAGGATTAGAACTCTGAATAACTGATGCTTGACATCCTCTGAAATATGCTAGATTTAAGTTCAGCACTAAAATGATTTAGATATTTAGGAACTCAGTTATTGCCAAATAAAGCTTAGACTGAATTTTGAAAACTCCCATACCTTCTGGAGCTTGTGTTTACCCCCTTCAGAATTTAGTTGCTATTCAGTGTAGTGTTCTGTAAAACTCTGTTCTTTATGATCTAAGAATCTTTCAGTCTTTAATTTTGCTTTTTTTCTTGAGTAGTATAGATGTATATGTTTGAGTAAAAATCTCAACTATAAGAATTTAAATAAACTTAACACCTTATAAACTTGGTGTTTCTCACTCTCTAGAGTTACACTTTGTTTTTTTTTATTTTTAAGTATAAGACATTTTTGAAAGGTAAAATTAAAAGTTTGGTGAAGTAAATGTATTTACATAGAAATGAATCGTACTTACATTATTCACTATGACAGCATAATTTGACATTTTTAATTATTAGCAAAGCTAGAAAACTTGTTCTAACCAAAGCTCTATAAAGAAAAACTACAGTCTTAAAGGAAATCGGTTTGAAATTTGAAAATGCCTGTTAACTATTCCATCTTTGTACACATTATAAAATACAACAAAATGCTTAAGAGAAGTGATATTGTACGTGTGTATTTGAGAGTAACATATAGAAATAAAATGAGACTTAATAATTGTTTATTGTATTTGATTCTAAACAATAACAGTACTTATGTGGGGGAAAGTGAATCACTTTTTGAAAAGTATACTTTTGTGTAGCAGGCAGAACATACATGTAGAATTCAGAGGACAACTTGTAAGTAGTTTATCATTATTATTATTACAACTCTTATTATTTACAATCTGTTCACTTTGTATCACAGCTGTACCCCCCTCCCTTATGTCCTCCTGGTCTCTCTCTCTCTCTCTCTCTCTCTCTCTCTCTCTCTCTCTCTCTCCCCCTCTGTGTCCCTCTATGTACACTGATAGGCGAGCTCTCCTCCTCTGCTCTCTGACCCTAGCCTATCAGGTCTCATCAGGACTGCTGGAATCAGAATCCTCTTTCTTTGTAGCCTGGCAAGGCTGCACCCGTCCCCATGGGGAGTGATCAAAGAGCCAGCCACTGAGTTCAAGTCAGAGACAGCTCCTAATTTCCTTACGAGGGAACCCACATGGAGACAGAGCTGCCCAAGGGCTACATCTGAGCAGGGCTTCTTAGGGCCTCTTCATGCACAGTCCTCAGTTGATTCTTCAACCTCTGCAGGCCCCTCTGGGCCCATATTTTTGGCTCTGTCGGTCTCCTTGTGGAGCTCCTGACCCCTCCAGGTAATTGTATCTCCTCCTTCTTCTGCAAGAGTCCCTGCACTCTGCCCAAAGATTTGCTATGAGTCTCATTATCTGCTTTGATACATTGCTGGGTAGAGTCTTTCAGAGGCCCTCTGTGGCCAACTCCTAGTGATGCTCCCTGTAGGTCAATGGGGCCCAATTACTTTTAAACTACATATATCTAATATATATTATAATATATTTTATATTTACAAATATATGTATAAGTACAAATATATTTATAAATATGTGTGTGTATATATGCAGGCATATATGTTACACTGTGCAGGCAATTCAACTGGTCTTCCTTTAGGGATGTTTAGGGTCTTGAAAATGACCTATGTCAGTGCCTGTATCCTATGACATCATCTGGGCCAGATACACTGTCCTGCCCCCCCCCATTACTCACTGTTGTTTGTTCTCTCCCTTTCTGCTCTGTCCCCTCTCTTTGTCAGGGTTCCCCCTCCCCGCACCATCACCCTCTTTCTCCCCTTCCCTCCATCTCCATCCAAGAAACCTCTTTCATATGAGATCAGTTGTGTGCATGGCAATTTTACAAAAACACTTAAGTACGAATACACACATCTATGTATGCATACAACAGATGTATATGTAGGTGATGTAAATTAAATTAAATTCTCAAATAATGGGTGAGAATACGTCCCAACTTGGCACATCTTATCACCAAATGAAGTTTCGAATATCTTGCCTGGGTTACATGTAATTGAGTTGTTGGTCAAAGCTGTTTCATGGATATCCCCCCAAACCTGAGACTATTTCCAATAAAAAGGTTTGTCTTAATGACCTGAAAAGCACAGCCCCATTGCTAAAGACAAACCTACCCAACTCTTTAACTATGGAGAAATAGAGCTGGCACCTGTATAAAACCGTCCTTCTTATGTGTTCATGCCTTTGTGGTACAGGCAGGTACTCGGCATGCTACCAGAGCACAAAGGGAAACACCAATCCAGCCACAAAGACTTTAATCTACAACACTGTTCTTCTGCCTACAATATATGCTATGGCAATGGTGTCACAAATCTGTGGTATGAACTAGCCAATATATGATATGACTTACGTCCCCCTCCCTGAGACATGAGCCTCCTCTGACACTGCTTGGGGTACCAAGAACTTGAGACCAAATAGCCCAGTGACCTGGGTAAAGGCAAATACTAGCAGCTGCCACCCTGAGTCTGCTTTCCCCCAGGCAGCCTTGTGCACAGGGCCGGACTGTAGGGAATGAAGCTCAGCCTGGGTTAGGCAGGATCTCAGTAGGCACAAGGGGGGCAAGAGAAACAGCCTTCTGAGAGACAGTTTTCAATGAAACAGCTCTCAGGACAGGATTTTCAGAGTCTGGGCATGTCTCAACCTCACTCCAGCTCTGGACCCCACACTCTAACCCCCGTAGCACCATTGCACAGCTTAGTAGTCTCACAACCGCTGTGAAAAAGAAATTAAAGGTAGCAGTAACATTTCTGCTAAAGACATTTGCTGGGCTTATGTGGCCTTGTTCAGTCACCAAAGCTTCCTCCTGAAGCAATGGGGAAAAAAGTACAGGGACCCACTGACAGACATTATGCAGAGAGAATCTTTGGGACAGTGAGCCCTCGATGGGATGTCTCGATCAAATGCTTCAATCCAGGGCTCAAGGAACGTCATGGAGGAGGAGGTAGAGAGATTGTAAGAGCAAAAGGAGATAGAGGACAGAGAAAACCAGGTCCTCCCGAGCAAAGCACATGTGAACTCACAGACTGAGGCAGCAGATACAAGGCCTTCACTAGGTCATGAGTGGGTCTCTGATTCTTGAGCCTTCTCTTGGGCTCTTTTCTTTCTGTTACCATTTTAATTTTATCTTATACTTTATATATCTCAGAAGCCTGTTGTTTTCTTAAGAGAAAGAGAAAGGGAGAGGATCCAGAAGCAGAGGAGGTGGAGAGGAAGTGGGAGGTGGAGAGAGAGGAGATACCATAATCAGGATATATTAAGTGAGAAGAAAAACCCTTCTTTTCAATAAATGAAGCAAACAACAAACAAACAAAAAACCAAAACCCCACCAATGAAACAGAAACAAACCTAATCATTCTCTCTGCACTACAGTAAATTTGAATTTTTCCTGACCTCTCTGCATCTCTCATCTTTATTTGTTTATTATTCTTTTAATGTTTTTTAAAGATTTTATTTATTATTATTCTTATTAATTTTTTACGTATGCGTGCCCTGCATGTACACCCACATGCCAGAAGAGGGCATCAGACCGCAGTAATAGATGGCTGTGAGCTCAGGACCCCTGCCTGGAAGAGCAGACAGTGCTCTTAACCACGGAGCTATCTCTCACTTTTAATTACGTGTTCAGGATTTCACTGTGCAATAACACACCAATAGTTTGTTTTTCATTTCGTGTCTTCAGTGTACCAGTCAATAGTCTCCCCTCGCATCGTGGCAGGCTTACATCTTCTCAGCTTCTCTTTTAAAGGTGCAAGTCATATTTAAGAAGCCATTCTGACGCCCATAGCTGTTTTCTGTTCAAAAGATGAGGAAACGCGGTCTCTTATGCGGTATAACGTATTATTACTGGGGAGTAGTGGAAAATCCCACAGCACTGACAAGTGACGACGACGAAGAGCTTAAACCTTCAAGGCATGTTCTATGTTCTGTTCAGCTGTAATGTTCTCTTGCCTTCCTGCACTGTAAGCATTTTCCAGCAGATTTCCCTTTAATTTCATGTGACGCTTCCAGGAGGAGCATTCACCCTTTCTGTTTGTTGCTGCATTGTCTCAGAGAGCTCAGGCTTGGAAACCGGACGGCATTCACTCCGCCTTCCTCTTGCATATTCATTTCTGGCATCTGACTACGTCATAAATGATTCGTGACTGGGCGTGGACCACGTTTCTCTCTTCCGGCTGGGCAGGCACCATCTTGTTTCCTGGCCCAGGAGAAGGACGTGCCCGTTGTGTGGAAGGTGCTCCTCAACCCGCTGCTGGCCGGGGACCTCAAAGTGGAGGCAGCAACGGTTTGGAGCCGAGTCTCCGGGAAGAGGAAGGACTAAGAGAGTGGCAGGGACCGCAGTCAGGCGCCAGCATTGGTAACAGTCTGTACCTCGGTCGGTCGTAGAGGCCTCGGGAGCCCTTGGACCAGGGCACAGACAGTTGAGCTTTCGCCTTTGGAGCTAATTAGAAAGTAGGGAAGCAGAGCCATTTGCATAGCACAGTTCCATTTCCTTATCCTGGTATTAGTGTCTGCGGACTGGAGGTGGTCCTGTCCTTTTTTTTCTTTTTTCTTTCTTCTCTCTCTTTCTTTCTTTCTTCCTTTCCTTTCCTTCCTTCCTTCCTTCCTTCCTTCCTTCCTTCCTTCCTTCCTTCTTTCTTTCCCTTCCTCTGTGCCTCCCTTCCTCCGTCCCTCCCTCCCTCCATCCATCCGTCTCTCCCTCCGTCTGTCCGTCCCTCCCTCCGTCCGTCCCTCCCTCCCTCCCTCCCTCCGTCCCTCCCTACCTTCCTTTTCTTTTTCAGCTTTTTGCCCGTACATAGAATCTGGGGCCTCGGATAGTCAAACTAAAACACAGTCTTTCAAACAGTCTTAGGCTTCACTTTCACAACTTCATCCTGCACAAGACTTAGTATTTTATAAAATGTGCCTTGTTGTTTTGGGTATCTAGTGCACCGGTATCAGATGCTCCTCTAAAGGCCAGAAATGTGTTTGGTCACCTGAGAAGAACTGGTTGTGACATTCCAGCCTCATTTACCTTAAGTGGTAAAGTTAATTTAATTCGGGTGGAAATAAACCCAAAAGTCCGGAACTCTGCGTTGTGTTCCTGCATTCTGAAAGAGGTCAGATGCCTGCACAGTCCGTTTGGCACTCAGTTGCCCTAGGAGTTGCTCAATTTTTTTCCTTCAGAAACAATTCCTGGATTCCCCTGGAAGCTCTAGAAAGGAGAAGGGAATCAGGTGGGCTTGAATCACTGTCCAAGTCACCTACCCAACAGATCCAGCCTAACAGTTTCAGTAAGATTCCTTTTGCACCTATTTAGAGAGCTAGAGTCTACATGTGACTCTGGAGAGAGTCCTCAGAGCAGATGTTTTATGTAAGTGCACAATTAGACCCAGCATCTGGCTTTTACTATCTTATTTGTCTCTCGTGATCACCCGGCCTTAAAACTGCACATTGTATTGAAGAAATGTGGTGCATGTACTTTTTGTGGAATAGCCTCCAGTTTTAAAGGTCTCAGCACCCTCTTCAGGTTACCCTTAGTACCTTCCAGATAAAACTACTAAAGATTAAAGACACAAAATAGAAACTGTGGGCATTTAGAGCCAACCTATTACAAAAAAATTGTGCCAGAGCCTTAGAAATTCTTAACGTTCCCTTGAAAGTGTGCATTGGCCTCATGAACTTTCCTGGGGCCGCTAACTGACCTCTACTCTCAAAAGTGGGATTCAGTTTTATTGTTTGGAGAAGCCCAGGCAGAATTCAGGTGTAACCAGTGTCTAAGCACTGGATTTTTTTGGAATGTGAACTGTCAGAATATCTACTGCTTAGATGCTGGCCGTTTGGCCTACGGTATCTCTTAAGATAGCAGTGCTGGTGTCAACCTCTATGAAGGGATACCAGCAGAAAGTCCCTGCCACACATGTACCTCAGCTGTGATATGTTTCCTGTTTCTTCAGATGTCCGGGAGTCACAAGAGTGTCTGGGCCAGACTCTAAGCTGGATTCTAATTGGTCTCCTGCCTATTCTACTTTGTGTGAAATACCCCCAGGGCCAACCAAGGTGAGTATGTGGCTCCTGTCAAGATGGAAACAAGAGGAGGGAGTGGTAAAGCACCACTGTCTTTTCATATATCTTAAGTTCCATTACCATTTTATCTCCGCTGGAACTCTGTGCTCGTCTTCAGGCAATGTCGAAAAACAAGGAAATGGACATAGATGAAAGCCTTTACTCTCGTCAGCTGTGAGTGGTGTCCAGGATGGGAAGTGGAGATTGGGAGGAGGCACAGAGTGGGCCAAACTGTAACCTAGAGTTCTTTGTTGACAGGTATGTGCTAGGTCATGAGGCGATGAAGCATCTCCAGGCTTCCAGTGTGCTGATATCAGGCCTGCAGGGCCTGGGTGTGGAAATTGCCAAAAATATCATCCTTGGTGGGGTTAAGGCTGTCACTCTCCATGACCAGGGTACTGCCCAGTGGGCTGATCTGTCTTCCCAGGTATCTCTTTTTGTTTCTCCTTGCCTAGGCGCCAGCATGTGCACTGCATATGTTTCAGTCCTATCTTTCCACACCGACTTTATAGTTCTACCTGCGTGAAGAAGATATTGGCAAAAACCGAGCTGAGATATCCCAGCCGCGCCTTGCCGAACTCAACAGTTACGTGCCTGTGCACGCCTACACTGGACCCTTAAATGGGAGCTTCCTTACTGGTTTTCAGGTACCCTCCTGCCTCCTGCCTTATTCTTTCATCTTTGCTGTCATTTCGGCTGTGGCAGTATGACTGGTTTTTTGTCCTGGAAAATGAGGTGGGGTAGGTGGCACTTAGAGCTCCCCAGAGGGGCAGATTCTTTTGTAGAAGGGGGCTGTGTTACAGTGACATCTGAAGCACAGCACCTGCATACATAATTCCCGAGCCCTTGTCAGAGCGTGAGCCTCTTGGTCTTTACAGGTGGTGGTTCTTACCAGTGCTCCTTTGGAATATCAGCTGCAGGTGGGTGAATTCTGCCATAGCCATGGAATCAAGCTGGTGGTAGCAGACACTCGGGGCCTGGTGGGGTGAGTGCTTGCCTCTTTGTTGTCTAACTTCTGCCAGCTAGGCGAAGAGTCCCCCAAACCTTCATGTTCTCCTCCACCAACCAGATTTGAAATGCTTTTTTATTTCTCTTGAGTGGTCTGAGGGGTGTAGGATCTGTTCCAGTACCTTAAAGTGCTGGAAGGCCCTGTGCTTGGTCCAAAGCACCACGCCTGTCGCCTCCCTCCCTAGACAACTGTTCTGTGACTTTGGAGAGGAAATGATTCTCACTGATTCAAATGGGGAACAGCCACTCAGCGCCATGGTTGCAATGATCACCAAGGTAAGGAGGCCAGCTGCATAGGATCTCAGTCAGAGGTAGACAGCAGTTGTTCTTCCTCTTTCCTCTCCTTTTCTTGTTCTCTGCTTCTCCCCGTTCTTTCTGCAGCCTGCACTCCTTCCTTTCTCATCTTTCTGTGTTCTTGATGTTTTCTTTTCCTTTCTTACTCCCTCATTTTTTTTCTTATTTTCCTGTCTCCCCTCCCCTTTTTTTTCTTCCCCTACCTCTGTCTGACTGTTGAATGTGGGATCTGCCCACTAATTAGGTGAGCAGCCTATCCCTGAGGTAAATCAAGCACCTCTAACTAGTAGTTGCCCTTACCTGCTGGCAACCTGTGCTTGACTGTAAATCCTTGGTGTTTTTTGTGTTTTTGTTTGTTTGTGGGTCGTGCTGGTTTTTGCGTCTGCCTTTGAGATGTTCTCAGGAACGTACTTAAGACTAGCTTTGAATTCAGGTTGGGGTTCTGCCTCAGCTTCCACGGTGGTGGTACTACTGTAAGCATGCCACACTGTGCTAGGCTTAAAGCTAACTCTTTTTTCTTTCCTCAACCAGGAAAATCCAGGGCTTGTCACCTGTTTGGAGGAATCACGGCACGGATTTGAGAGTGGCGACTTTGTCTCTTTCACAGAAGTTCAGGGCATGAGTGAACTGAATGGCATTGGTCCCATAGAGATCAAAGTTCTGGGTACGGCAAGCCTGGGGAAGGAGGGTGAGAAGTGATAGCAAAGAATAAAGGGAAGAATGGCTCTGTGATATTGGCTGTCTGAGGAGCCAAGAGGTCACTCTGCAACTTGTAAAAGTGGTCTCAGAAGAGTCCACTTGCCTCTGCCTCCTGAGTGCTGGGAGTAAAGCCATGAGCCACCATGCCCTGATGAAACAGAGCCTTTTAACTTGTGTCTCTCCATCCCCACTGCATCATCTCTCATTCTGTGTGTGTGTGGGGGGGAGTATGCGTGCCTGTGTGTGTGTGCCTGTGTGTGTGAAGTGCATTGCTTATTGTTAAACAGCCCAGTGACTGTGGGTTTATTCCCTTTTGGCTGTTGGTTTATTCCCTCTTGACTTTTCCCTCTATTGGTTGTAGTTTAGACAGCTTAATTTTCTCCTTAAGCTATGAAAGGACTAGGCGACTACGTCCTTTCTGTGAGGTAAGATCAGTAAGCTGGGTTCTGGAAAGACTGCTCAGTTTGCAAGAGCATTGCCTCTCTAAGTGTTGGTGCCGAGTCTGAATTTAGAATAGCCACGTTGTGCAGTCCGGATGGCACACAGGTGACCACTGCAGCTTCAGTGGGCGTCAGGGGCAGAGGAGTCCTGAGGGCTCACATCTCAGTCATCGAACCTGCTTCACTGAGAAAGTTTCTGAAGGCTTGTATGGTCGTGATGTTAAGAATCTATAGTACAGAAATTTGTGTATGCAGTTAGCCACATTCAGTGCATCCCAGCAAAGACTTGTGAGACTAATAAAGCTTCTGTAGAGGGAATAGGTTAAGAAACTTGGGGAAACCTAAATGAAGTGAGGTGTGTCAACAACCACCGTCAAGAGACGCATGGTGTTTGATACTGTTTGATAGATGCAAGATACTTGTGAGTCTTACATCTTTGATGTTGGCTCCAGTTGTACTGGCATGCTGAACTTTATTCTGGATTAATCTTCTTAACCTTGGGCCTCAACTCCTTTGTATTGTCCAGACCTGGATGAGTGTGATTCTGAGTACTCGAGGTGATGCTTATAGGAAGCCTTTCTTCATGGCGGAAACTGAGCAGTGATGGAAAGGACTGTGAAGACTCTTAAAAGTTGTTTTGTATGTAGCCCTCCACCCCAGGGTCCCTGCTCATAGAAATGATTCGTAAGAAAGGGAAACTCTGTACCACTGTGGATGACGTCATGCACCTGACGTAATTCTGGCACTGAGGAGGTGGATTCAGAAGGATTAGGAGTTGAAGGTCAGCCTTAGTTATAGAGCAATAGGCCATCTTGGGCTATGTGAACCCTTGTCTCCAAATCAAGAAATAACGGAAGAAAAATTCCTTGTTTTTGAACATGAACACATTTTTTTTCTTGTTATTCCCTAACTAACATTGAAACATAGTCTAGCGTAGAGAACATTGGTATAGCAGTTCTCACTATGGTGAACATTGGTATAGTTGGTAAAGTTCTTGGTTTGTGTAAGTGTTCTGGAGAGTTTGATCCCCCAGAACCCCTGTAAGAAAAGTTAGGCCCTGTGGCTTGTGTCTTTACAGAGGTAGTACATAAAGCTTGGGAGAGGGACAAGTAGATTTTTTTTTCTCTTGTTTTGAATTTGTGTGTGTATGTGTTCCGGGATGCCCTGCAGTGAGAGCTACAGACAGTTGTGAGCTGTATGGGGTAGGTGCTGGAAATTAACCAAACTCCTGTCTTTGTGGAGCAGGAAGCACTCTCAACCACTGAACTAAATCTTGGACAGAACTTGAAACAGAAGCCAGACTTGGTGGTACTTTCCTTTCATGGTATTAGTGAGTTTGTTGTATTCTGCCTGCTATGTGCACACTTTGAACTGGCTGTTTTTGTACTCTGAATCCCCTTGAGGTGACTTCTGAAGTGCTGGGATAAGACTTGTATACTCCTGTGACTTTGGGAGTGTTTTGTTTTCTTTTCCATGTCTTGAGTACAGCATGCTTGAAATAAATAAAAAAATAAAAATAATAAAATAAAATAAAAAAAAAGGCTGCTGTGTCTTAGGCTTGGTTTTTGTACTTGGTCTTAGGACAGCAGATGGGCACTGCATGGGCTGGCAGTCCTCTCCATCTTTTTCATCTTTCAGGTCCCTATACCTTTAGTATCTGTGATATCACCAGCTTCTCTGAGTACATCCGTGGAGGCATTGTCAGTCAAGTGAAAGTATCTCGGAAGATCAGTTTTGTGAGTAGTTGGGGAGGGGCCATGGGTGCATGAAGGAGTGCTTTGGAGATTTGTAGGTTGTTCACATCTGGTGTCAATGCTCCATCGTCTACAGAAACCCCTACTTGCCTCCTTGGCAGAGCCAGATTTTGTGGTAACAGATTTTGCTAAGTGTTGTCGCCCTGCTCAGCTGCACATTGGCTTCCAGGCCCTGCATCAGTTCTGTACTCAACACAGCAGGCCGCCTCGACCCCATAATGAGGTAAGTGAGTGGGAAGCCAGCCAGGAACCCCAGATTTGTCTATTCCCTGTGCCTGTTTTACCTCCAGTAGGGCATGATGGATTCTCTCTGGGTCCGACCAGGAGGATGCTGCAGAAGTGGTGACCTTAGCGCAAGCTGTGAATGCTCAAGCTTTGCCAGCAGTTCAGCAGGATTGCCTGGACATAGACCTCATCCGGAAGTTGTCTTATGTAGCTGCTGGGGATCTGGCACCCATGAATGCCTTCATTGGTGGCTTGGCTGCCCAGGAGGTCATGAAGGTTAGCATGAGTGGGAAAGGGTATGGACTGCTGTGTGCATCCGATTCCATGACTGCCTTTCAGTCCCTGTCACTTCCAGTTTGGCTACTGACAGCACTCCTTCCCCAGGCTTGTTCTGGAAAGTTTATGCCCATTAGGCAGTGGCTGTACTTTGATGCCCTTGAATGTCTCCCAGAGCACAGAGTGGCCTTCATGGAAGAAAAGTGCGTGCCGGTAGGTTGTTGGGAACAAAGGGAAACTTTGGGAACCTCTTGAGGGAAGGCTCTCTGTAACCAGTCTCTATTCATCCACATAAATCCAGCGTCAGAACCGTTACGATGGGCAAGTGGCTGTGTTTGGATCAGACCTACAAGAGAAGCTTGGCAAGCAGAAGTACTTCCTGGTAGTTGACACTAATGGCTTCCCTCCACCCTCTCCAGCATCTCTCTCACCCTGATCCTTTTTGGGGAGGGATCTTTTGGTTTTCATGTCCTGATCACATCACCTCTTCTGTGTTTTGGTTGGTCAAGGAAAGGCTACATGATTCTGTGTTTCCTCCTCCTCCTCCCTCAGTCACGCAGAGGAGTTTTCCAGCCCTGTGCCTTGAACGTTTGGTACTGCACAGTCTTGTGTTCTCTTGTTGTTTTCTTATGGGAATAAGGAGTGGCTTACCGTGTGCCACCATTATTCACTCAGATCAGACTGTTTACCAACTTTTAGGTGGGTGCAGGTGCCATCGGTTGTGAGCTGCTCAAGAACTTTGCCATGATTGGCCTTGGCTGTGGAGAGGATGGAGAAATCACAGTTACAGATATGGACACCATTGAGAAGTCAAACCTGAACCGTCAGTTTCTCTTCCGTCCCTGGGATGTCACCGTGAGTGGGATGGGATGGGATGGGATGGGATGGGATGGCATGTCTTTCTCTCATCTCTTTGATTCTGATCCAAGTGGTTTACACGTTTCTGCTTTCTTTAGTTTCTGCCCTTTTCTTTACTTCCTTCCTGTATTTCAGTCATTCTGGAACGAGTTCAGTTGATGTTATTTCCTGTCCTATTCCTTCCTTTGCCTGGTTTTCCCTCTCCACCCAAGCTTGGATGTTTCTTCAAGGCAGATGTGACATTGTGAGAAGTGGGTTAATAGAGGCATGATTGTGGATTCCGTACAGGTCAGTACGACCTCGACTTGCTCATAGTCCACCTTTCCTTGGCTTCATTTCACACTAAGCATTCTAGACTCTTGATTTAGAAAACTGAGGTAAGGAATGTTCGTGGCCCTCTGTGATGGGAAGGTTTGGAACAAGGGAGAAACTTCCTGAGTGCATTTTGATCTCCTCTCTCTGTAACACTGAGTCTACACGACTCAGAGATTACTTA
This sequence comes from Meriones unguiculatus, assembly GCF_030254825.1. Classification (NCBI taxonomy): domain Eukaryota; kingdom Metazoa; phylum Chordata; class Mammalia; order Rodentia; family Muridae; genus Meriones; species Meriones unguiculatus. The sequence goes on along the minus strand of NW_026843712.1, from coordinate 517,835 downwards.
AGTGGTATTGAATACTGTTTGTCTTCCCTCACCCAGCTCGTTCTGCCAGTGGAAAGGACAAGTTTCTTCCATACTTTCTGGGAGCCTTTGTTAGTTCAGTGAAGCTGTTTTCCAGATGACTAGTCTGTGGTAACTAAAACAAACAAACAAAAATAACAACAACAACAACAACAACAAAAAATCAAATCAGAGTTAGCTATTGCAGCTTTTGCAGTCTCTAGCAAAGACTGCCATAAGTGGGAGGCTGAAGCCAGAAATTAGGACAAGCCTGGGCTGCACAGCAAATACAAGAAGCGAAAGATAGCCTGTCATGGTTAACATGCACTAAACAAAAACTAAAACAGAATCTTTAAAACAAAATAAAACACTTCAAGAGAATACTCTGTTTTCCCCGCTCTCCTTCATAAACTTTTTTAAAGCTGCACCTAAAAACAGATGTAGGAGTGCCATGGATATAAAAATATAGCTGTATTTTCAGGTGTGGTGTGGCGGTGTACACGCCTTTAATGCCAGCACTCGGGAGGCAGACACTGGCCCGCTGTAACAGAGTGAATTCCAGGACAGTCAGGGCTACACAGAGAGAGACCTGTCTCCAAAACCAACCGACCAAAGAAACCAACAAACAATAGGTGTCAGAAGAGAGGACATCACCTGAAACATACTTAGAAAAATCTGAATATGCTGTGACTCCTCAGGAATTCTATGCTGGAAGTGTTTTCACGATAAATGCTTATTAGTGCTTTTAAATATTCTGCTTAAAATTCTAACATGGGAAGTTGTGGTTCATATGACCTAAATCCCAAGAGGCTCTTTTGGAGACTGTCCTATGAATATGAATATGTCTTATGAATATGTGGCGTATGGTTAATGTTAGGATGCCAGACGTGTGTAAGAGAAGTAGAAACAGAGAAGTTAGCTTTTGGAAATACCGGGGGTGCTGGTGTTCAGTGCTTAGGAAGAATTTTCTCGTAGGGAAATTGGCATTTCCGTGATGAAACAGGGTATGAAAGCAAACAGTTGACCGCGCCAGGTTTGCAGTAGCCTGAGGAAAGATGATATTGGGCTGTGTGGTATTTAAAGATTAGAGAGTCCAAGTGGAGGAGGCCACAAGTGAAAGTGGAACCAGAGGAGCTGTTGGAGAAGTAGAACATAACTCACTCTGTCTGTGTTTCTATTTGGGTTACTCCTGATGCCATTAACTGAAAATACAGTAGCTATTAGCTCATTCTGACCTCGTGTCTTGTTTCAGTTTTTCTTTCTACTCACCTTCTGACTTGAGGACACTTGCATTCAAGTGTAAACCACACCCAGAGAGAGGGGGAGAGAGAGACTCAGAGAATGTACAAGCTAAGGAAATACCTATTTCACAAGACTCAAAATATTCTGTGGTCCCAAACTTCCTTTATAATCCTTAAGCCATAGAGATCTGAGAATATAGCTGTCATAAAAGAGCATCCTGTGGTCCGTAATCTCCTTTGAAGTATCCCTTGGGGCTGACACGATTGGAGCCTGGTTCACCTTGAGCCTTCTTTTGCCCTTCTGGAGATAAATCTCAGGATATCTCTGTGACATTTTGTTTTGTGGGTATATGGGAATCAGCTCCTTTTTCCATATTCTCACCCAGAAGTTAAAGTCTGAGACTGCTGCTGCAGCAGTGCGAAACATAAACCCACACATCACGGTGTTCAGCCACCAGAATCGAGTAGGCCCTGAGACAGAACACGTGTATGATGATGACTTCTTCCAAAACATTGATGGTGTGGCCAATGCCCTGGACAATGTGGATGCCCGTAAGTTTGCAGCTTTATGAGGACAAGAGCAGGGTAGTGTGTGTGTGTGTGTGTGTGTGTGTGTGTGTGTGTGTGTGTGTTGCTTGTGTTGCTGCCTTGTCTTGGGGTTTTGAGACTGAGTTTCTCTGTGTAGCCTGGGCTGTCCTGTAACTCACTCTGTAGACCAGGCTGGCCTGTGGTCCTACCGTATCCAAACATTCTTGCTGCTTATCTTCCATTTCTCCCCATCTCGCCGAAGGTTTGTACATGGACTGCCGTTGTGTGTACTACCGTAAGCCTCTGCTGGAATCAGGCACACTGGGCACCAAGGGCAACGTGCAGGTGGTTGTTCCCTTCTTGACAGAATCTTACAGCTCTAGCCAGGACCCACCTGAGAAATATATCCCTATCTGCACACTGAAGAACTTCCCCAATGCCATTGAGCACACCCTGCAGGTGAACATCTTTGGGAGAAATGGGAGGCTTGGAAGGGTTAAGTCATTCCGCCTTTTTCTGTCTCGTGCTGCAGATTACAGTTTCCTGTGTGTTTCTGTGTCTGGAATACATCCTGTGGCTGTATACCTACTGCCAGAGAACCTGTCAGTGAATCCTTTCATTTAAAAAGAACTCTACCTTTTTGCACATCCTGGGTGTGCTGTCACAGTCTCTGAGGTCTTACTTACCTGTATTAGCCCATAGGTGATGTATATCTAGCAGGTGTTCCTTTGGTGTCCTCCACCTCTGTTGACAGCACTCGCAAGATTGCACAAGTTCAAACCAAGCAAAATCCCAGCACAAAGAAGAAGTCCATACATTGTCCTGCCTCTGAGCAGGAAGAGTGAAACCTGCTCAGAAAGGGAAAAATCGTTGTCTACAATGGACTGTTACTGGGTCTATCAAGCACATTTCAGGGTAGGCCCCATGCCTAGGAGTAGGTGGCCACATGGCCTTCTTGTTTTTCTTGCTCGCTTCTGTTTTGGTATTTCTTCTCTTGCAAATGGGTTTCTGTCCCTTTACTTCTCTGGGTTTTTACTTTTATTGTGTTTTCTTGAGAGATACCACATGGGTTAGGCAGGGAGGGAGTCTCGGAGGCCTTGGCAGAAGTCAAAAATACAATAAAAATATATTGTGTGAAAAAACTATCTCAAGTTCAAAAATTAAAGAACCTTAAGCTTTTCATTTTTGAAAGAGGTACAGGAAGGTCATTGGACATGATCTGAAGAGTGAGAACGGCCTGTATAAACAATGCTTTCTGCTACACAAACCAGCTAATGTTGACTCTGCAGGTAATTTAGAAAAATTACCTTTGATAGTGAGTGCATTTTTGGTTTGTTTAACGCTTACCCAAAGTCTGTTAAACAGCTGGTTAGTCAGTGTTGCTTCTGCCTGTGTAGTCAAGTACATAATCTTGTGAGCCATCTGGCTGGACAGAGTGAATGCTGTCCAGTGGAAACCAAACCCAGAGCCCAGGGCTGAGAGGATGTTTTTGTTTCTGTTTGGTCATAGGCTCAGTGTAGTACCACTGAGGCTGTGCTAAGGAGTTGGCGATCAGGAAGGAGTAGGCTGTGGAAAGGTCCAGCTGCATTATCATGTCCTATTTCTTTTAATTTTTATATTTTTCTTCACAGTTTATCCATTATGTATCCCAGTGGAAGCCCCCTATTCAGTCCCCCCAAGTCTAACCCTCCCTCGCTCTTCCCCTCTTCCCCTAGTCCACTGAAAGGGGGAGTTCTCCACTATTGCCCCCTGTCCATACCCTGTAAAGTCTCATCAGGACTGCTTGGATCCTCTTCCTCTGTGGCCTGACAAGGCTACATCACCAGGGGCAAGTAATCAGAGAGCATTCGACTGAGTTCATGATAGGGGCAGTCCCTGCTCCACTCATTCAGGGATCCACAGGGAGACTGAGCTGTCAGTTGGCCACATCTGAGCAGGGGGTCTAGGCCCTCTCCATGAATGGTCCCCTGCTGGTGCATTAGTCTCTGCAGGAACCCCTGGGCTCAGATCTTTGAGTTTTTAGGTCTCTGTGTGGTGCTCCTGTCCATTCCCACCCCCCCCCCATGTCCCTGTAATCCTACCTCTCTTTCTCTCTAAGACACCCTCTGTTCTGCCCAAAATTGGCATCTGCTTCATTCCTCCATTGAGTGGATTCTTTCAGAGGACCCTCTATTGTAGACTCCCATCCTGTTTCCTTTCTTCCACTGGTGTCTATCCTGTTTGGCATTCTGAACGCGATTTAAGCATCCTCCCTAGGGTCCTTCTTGGTGTTTGGGTTCTTTAGGTCTGTAGATGGTTGTCCTATATTACATGGCTGAATCCACTTATTAGTGAGTGTTGACCATGCCTGTCTTTCTGTTTCTGGGTTACCTCACTCAGGATGATCTCTCCTGGTTTCATCTATTTGCCTGCAAATTTCATGACTTTTTTGTTTTTAGGTGAGTACGGTAGAGTTGTGTAGCCATGCCTGCCTGTGCACACGGCTCAACCGTCCCAGACAGCAATGCGGGCCCCAAAGCACCCAAAGAGACTGGTTGTCCCTGTTCGGAAGAAACCCAATGCTGAGGGAACCATGTCCGTTTTCTTGCTAGAGGTTATGGAATGGTTCCCTGGGTCTTCACAGCAGACAGAGAATCAGAAAACTTGCTTAGACAGTGTTCAGGTACTTTGCAGGCTCCCTCCCAGATCCTCAGATTGCTTATCTGCAAAAATGTGCATCCCTATCAGAGATAATGTGCATTGAAGTAATATCTACCTCAGGGGGTGATTAAAGCACTTATCAATAAGCTTTGGTAAAGTGCTTAGTGTTGGGTATGCGGTTGCCATTGTAGTCAGTCATGTGGTATGGTATGTACTCATTCACTAACTTTGATGCCTGCTCATGCTATCGTTACATCACAGAGTTAAAATTCAGATGTGTGCAGTGGTGTTTATTCTTCTGCAGTGGGTCATAAAAGCAGGGGATTGTGTGTGAGAGTTAGAATTCAGAACCTATATGTGCAGTGTCTACATAGATGTCTCAGGCCATTTCAGCAATTTGTCCTAGCTCTCAGAAACCTTGGTGAGTAGACAGTGTCTGTTGAGTCATGGGTACTGTTCTGCCCAAACCTAAGTAACTGCTTGTGGATCATTCTTCTTCTAATGTGAGTTGTTGTTGTTGTTGTTGTTCTTTTTTTTTTTTTTTTTTTTTTTTTTTTTTTTTTTTTTGTCTATCTCTCTTAAATCCCAGCATATCACACCTGTATTGCCATGAACTTTCTAGTGTCTCACACATAACATAAGTGGCTGCAAAGAATGGCCACAGGTGTTAAGATTGGTGTTGAAAGCTCTGGAGAAGGTGGGTCCCCTCATTCAAGAGGTTGAATGCTGTCTTCACCCAGAGCAAGCTCTACTAACTAGTAGTCACTAATGTGTCTAGAACGCTATTTTGTTGGGCATTGCTGACAAGCACATGACATTTGTGTGCTCTGTCTGTAGTGGGCTCGCAATGAGTTTGAAGGGCTCTTCAAGCAGTCAGCAGAAAACGTTAACCAATATATCACGTAAGTCCCAGACACTGTCTTGCCAACCAACAAAGGTATGCTATCTGCTCAACTCAGGCAGAGGAGATGAGTTAGATGGTCGATTGAGCCTGGTGCTGGTGGAGGTGCTGGGAGGTGGTCAGGGTCGCCTTTTCCATGGAGAAATAGGCTAGTCCAGAAACCTTACTTTTAGGCCCCTGATGTAATCCAGCTGTTTGCATTGGGCAGGGACCCCACATTCATGAAGCGAACATTGCAGCTAGCAGGCACCCAGCCTGTGGAAGTCCTGGAGGCTGTACAGCGCAGCCTGGTCCTGCAGAGGCCACGTACTTGGGCCGACTGTGTGACTTGGGCCTACCGGCACTGGCACACCCAGTATTCTGACAACATCCAGCAGTTGCTGCATAACTTCCCTCCAGACCAGGTATTCTCTACCCCCTGGGTGTATTGGGCTGAATACATTTCCAGGAAATTGGATGCTTACTGTCCAATATATGACTATCCATGGCTTCTTCCAGGCAGCTTAACTGCCATGGGCACCCCAAGGCAGGGTTTAGGCCAGTACTTTGGGCAAGCACTTGTGTTTTCCTTCTCCCTGTGTGACAAGCAAGGGGTTTAGTTTCCTTTCTTCCTGTACTTGTGGGCTGAGTCACATCTGATGTCACATGAGGGCCGTGGTCAGAGGTGAGAAAGTTCTCTAGTTAAGCACATACAGCAATCTCTGGTCCCAGTTCCCAACTGTGGTTGGCACTGGGTCACATCATGGGTAATGTCTTGATGAACATCGTCTGTGAAATAGGTATGGTAATGTCTTTTGGGAGTTTAGAAAGGATCAGTTTGCATTTCTTAGTATTCCTTCGGTTTTGTACCTCATATAAAGTGGTAAGTTTTGTCTTGTTGTGTGTTGGGATCATCATGAATTTCCAAGAATGGTGGGCCTGGGATTCATGAGCTGAGGATGGTGTGAGTGTCCTACTCCCTCATCCTCTTCATCCTTTGCATTCTCCTAGGTTACGAGCTCTGGGGCACTCTTTTGGTCAGGACCAAAACGCTGTCCACATCCGCTCACCTTTGACACAACCAATGTAAAAGTTGTCCTGGGTCGGTGGGTGGGTGGGTCGGTGGGTGGGTGGGGAGTTTGTCTCTACCCTCACCCTTTGCCCTGCCTTTCTTTTCAGCCCCTGCATCTGGATTATGTGATGGCTGCTGCCAACCTGTTTGCCCAGACATACGGACTAGGAGGATCCCAGGACTGTGCTGCTGTGGCCAAACTCCTACAGTCTCTGCCAGTCCCCAAGTTTTCTCCCAAGTCTGGCATCAGGATCCCTGCTTCTGAGCAGGAGCTGCAGAGCATCAGTGCCACACTTGGTGAGAAAGCTCCGCAGTTAGCTCAGGGTTCATGTGTCTGTTTCCTCTCCCTGTAAGCCTCCCTGCCCTCTGGTGTTTGCCACTGGCCATGCTTTTCACTGTGTTTCTGCGATTTTCCTGGCCTGTCTTCTTTGAGTCTGTACTTTAGGGTGCATGCTTGGAAAACAAGTTTCTGTATCTCCTTTCTCTGCAGTATGGGTTTATGTAAATGGTTCATTCTTTCTTTATATGAATTACTTTACAGAATTCTCCTTCTTGTTTCTTCTTGAATTCATTTCCTGCAAACAAAACCTGAATGCTCCCTGCCATCTCCTTCTGCTGCTTTGTCTTGTAACAGAGGTTGTCTCTTTTCCCACCCAGGTATCTACTTCACACTTTTCTCTGTGTTTGTGTCCACTCTGTGTCTTGCTTGAAGCACACCACACTTGGAGCCCACTTGGAGTCATGCTCCATCTCCTCTTCTGACCTCTCTGAAGAGTCTCTTGTCTTGTCCCAATCTCCCCAGTTGATACTCAATTTCCCATAGGTAGTAGTTGTCTCCTTCTGGTATTTGGCCAACAATGTCCTTTTCAGACTTTCACCTCCTTCATTTAAGTCTCTGCTTCTCTTCCCTGTAGGATTGCCTGTCTTTTCTTTCCATTAACTAACGTCTGTCTTTATGTGAAGTTATCTGAATCACTTTTTCCCAGCTCCGTCATCTTCATCTTTCAAAACTGAAATCCTATGCCCATCGAACAGCTCCTACCATCCTGTACCACCTCCCCATTTCAGAAGACATTTGTCGACTTTCTTGTTTCAGTCTTTTTGACCACTCCCTATACCATCTTAGCACAACTACAGAGAAGCAAAATCATACCAGGTGTTTCTCTGTCTCATCTATTTTTTTTTTTTTTAGTGTGATGGCTATGCATTAATGTACTCCTACAATTTTCTCTCTGTGTCACGGCTTTATTAGACTCCTGTGTGAATATTTCTCTGTTAATTTGTTGCCGTATAACTAATTTATTTCCTTCCACCCTTGATCTATTATGAACATGCTGCTTGCTTGTATGATGTGTTCATCTTTGTCACTTAGGTTCTTCAGGTGTTTGTGTGTTTGTATTCCTCATCCCTGTATCCCTTGGGCAGGGAAGTGTTTTCTCACCTCTCCTTCTCTTCCATCTTCCACGATACCTTTCCTTTTCAAATACTTTTACCTGAACACCACCCACTCACTCCTGACTTCACCTTGGACAGTGCAATGGGTTCACCAGAGATTGTGGTGTCTTTCACTTTGTGCAGATAACAGCCATCTGGAGAACCTCAAGATTTCACTTCCTACTCCAGACAAGCTGCGTGGATTCAAGATGTACCCCATTGACTTTGAGAAGGTATATGGTGGGCTACTTGGGACGTCTAGCATGGTAGGCACAGAGCCCTAGCAGTAGGCTTTGGTCAAACATTGTTGGCCTGCAGTGGTCGCCATCTGTTTCAAAGAGTAGTTGCTTTGATGAAGGGAGAGAGTTAGATCTGTGAGTATAAGAATGAATAGCTTGAATGCCGTTAAGAATTAGGCTGGTTTAGGAAAGGTGTGGTAACATCTCCTTTTTTAAGATTCATTACTTGACTAATTCTGGGAATTGGCTAGGTTCCCAGTCCCTGGCTTGATTTCCACAAACCCCAAATGGTCTGTATTTCATATGTTCATCTACAGTACTTGTCCTGCACTGGAAGGCAAGTTTTAAAAAATGTAATATCCTTTGATTAAAAACAACAAACAAACAAACAAACAAACAAACACTACTGCTTTGAGATTGTGTCTCCTAGAATTGACAGTGAAGTTTCCCAAAACAAGACCTGAGCAAAGGCAACACCAATAGACATTTTTTCCATTTAGATGTACTTTGATTATATTCATCTCCTTCCCCAAGTCCTTCTAGATCATTCCCAACCACAACTTCCATGATTTGTCTCTAAAACAACAGAAATGTAGTACAACAATAAGACTTTCCAAAACCAGGAAAACAAGACACCACTCAAGAGAGAGAACAGCGAGAGTCCCAGCAAACCCTTTTTAAAAATTCATTTTTTAAATTGATTACAATTTATTCAGTTTGTATCCCAGCTGTGGCCCCCTCCCTCGCACCCTCCAAACACCCTTTCCTTTCATTTCTCTGCCAATGCTGCTTCCCCAGTCCACTGATAGGCAGGTCGTCCTGTCCTTCCAGCTGACCCGCCTATCAGGTCTCATCAGGACTGTCTGCATTATCTCTCTCTCTCCACCAAACTCTTAACAAAATAAAAGCACACACAGACTGTCCAGTCCTCTAGGTATTGTTCCACTATTCCTAAACAGGAGACCTGCTCTGATATGGTTGATATACCCATTGTCACTCCACAGGAGAAAAGTGATGTTCCTGTTCCCTGCAGGTATAAATGACAGATTGGTTGTTAACCTTGACCCTAAAGGTTTTGCTCATTCATCAATTTTTTTTTAATTTTTTTTTTATTTTTTATTTTTTTACAAATACAACAAAATAACATAGGATAAAACAACTATCACCTCAGAGCTGGATAAGACAAACCACCGACAGAGGAAAAGAGCCCAGGGGAAGGCACAAGAAACAGAGACCCACTAAGTGAAAGCCATAATACTTACTCAGGGGACCTGTGCAGGGTTTATATGAGATTCGCTCAGTTGATTTAGAGGGCCTAGTTTTGTTGTTGTCCTGCATCCCTTCTTGCTCTTACCCTCTCTCTGCTCCTCTTCCCTCCATTTCACCAGTGTGGCTGCCCAAACAAGACCTGAACAAAGGCAACACCAGTAGACTATTTATTTCTACTAAAACAACTTCTCAAATGTAAAATTACGTTGATCATATTCTTCCCCTTCCTCAAGTTCTTCCAGCTCATCTCTGATGGAGTGACACTGGGCATAATCAACCACTCCAGGTCAGACATCCTGTTTGGGAGAGGTTAGACAGCGCATCGTGAGTTAGGAGGTGCATACAAGTCTGTGTGTGTGTGTGTGTGTGTGTGTGTGTGTGTGTGTGTGTGTGTTTCTTTAAGAGGTTGGTGGTATCTGTTCTCTCCTCTACCATAGGTTTCATGAGCTCAGAGAGGAGGGATTTCATGTGGATGTCCCATTGAGGGATGGCTGCTCCAAGATCTCTTACTCTCTGCATAATATCCAGCTGTGGGTCTCTATGTTCCTATCAGCTGAAGAAGGAAGATTTTTGGATGTTGGTGTAATAAGACACCAACATTGATTCATAAATGTAGTGGAATATCTGTCATTAAGAATCATTTTTCACTATGTTTTTGTTTTTGCTTTTACCAGTATCATTTGATCTCTTCACTACATCTCTTTAGTATCTATTGTCAGGTTCTTAGTCACCCAGTGTCAGGTATGGCTCCATCTCATGTGGTGGGGTCTTAGGTCAAGTCAGTCATCGTTTGGCCTCCCTGCCCCACCCCCCCAGTCTTTGTGTCAGTGTTAACCTAGTATGTGTTGCAGGCAGGACACTATGGTAGATGAAGGCTTTGTGACTGGCTTGATGTTTATGTTCCTCTTTTGATAGCATGCAGAGAACCTTCCTGTACCAAAGAGTGAAATGTAGGGGTGAGGGCTCTGTCTAGGTACCAGTTTGACATTTCCATGTTCAGTGAGTTGTGTAGATGTTTTTCTTCAGCTGTCAGCTTGAAAAGAGCAACCTGTAGTCTTGGCAACAGCTGGGGTTAGTTGGGGATCCCTTGGGACCCCTTTGGCCAGTTTCTCAGACAGATGCAACACAATCCCAGTCCTGGAAGCTTCTTTTTGTGACGAGAGGTGGCCAGTTGGGGGGACTTTGTCTCTCCCATCATTTGGTGATTTCATTCTATCTTGCATGCCCCCACCCCCTTTTGTAAATGCTTTCAGGAAGTTTCTACTTTGTTCGGTTTCTGCATACCCTCACATCACCATTATTTTAGCCATATCTCCCCATATTCTCATTTTGGTTTGTTTATATGGTGAATCACTTTTATTGTTTTTTACATATTGAACCATCCCTGCATCGCTGGGTTGAAGCTTCTTGGTCATGGTGGATGATGTTTTCCAAGTGTTCTTGGATTAGGTTTGCAAGCAGTTTATTGACTGTCTTTGAATTAATGTTCACAAATGAAATTGGTCTGTAATTCTCTTTCTTTGTCCTCCAGTCTTTATGTGGTTTGATTATCAGGGGTAACTGTGATCTCATCAAAGGACTTGGGCAATAGAGTTCTGATTGTCTTTTGTAGAGGATTGGTATTAACTCTTCTCTGAAAGCCGTGGTGGTGGTGGTGGAGCATGCTTTTACTCTCAGCACTTGGGTGGCAGAGGGAGGTTGATCTCTGAGTTCGAGGCCAGCCTGGTCTACAGAGTCATTTCCAGCACAGCTAAAGCTACACAGTGAAGCCCTGTCTCGAAAAATAAAAACAAACACAAAACAAAACAAAAAGTCTGGTGAACTCCTGTGCTAAAATATCTGGCCCCAGACTTTGTTCGTTTGGGAGACTTTCAAAGGCTGCTTCTATTCCACTCTAGGGTAGAGGTCTTTAAAAATTGTTTATCTGATTTTTATTTAATTTTGGCAAGTGTTACTAAAGTATGGAGGAGCAAATTATCCAGTTTTTTTTTTTATTTTCCGGTTTGGTGGAGTACAGGGTTTTGTCTGTCTGTCTGTCTATCTGTTTGTTTGTGTGTTTGTTTGTGTTTTGATTTTTCAAGACAGGGTTTCTTCTCTGTGTAGCCCTGGCTGTCCTGGACTCCCTTTGTAGACGAGGCTGCTCTCGAACCCACAGAGGTCCCCCTGCCTCTGCCTCCCAGAATGGAGGATGACAGGTGTACAGCACTGCTCCTGGCTTTTGGAGTACTGGTTTTTAAAGTATTGTCCTTATGATTCTTTAGGTTTCTTCTGCGTCTGTAATCATAGCCCTCTTTTTGTTGCGGATTTTTGTTAATTTGGATATTCTCTTTCTGCCCTTTAATTAAATTATAAAAGATCTGGTCAATCTTTAATGATTTTTCCCCATTAACGAACTGTTGTTTCATTGATTTCTTTTAACCCTGAGTTTGATTATTTCTTATCGTTGGTGTGAGCTCTTCGTTTTCTTCTAGAGCTTTCAGGTGTTCTGCTAAGTTGCCACTATGACGTCTCTTTAAGTTTTCTTTCTGTTTTTGTTTTGCTTTCTAATGTAGGCTCTTAGTGCTCTGAACTTTCCTGCTCAAATGGCCTTCCTTGTGTTCCTTAAGTTTGGGCATGCTGTATATTCATTTTCCTTCAGTGCTAGAAAGTGTTTTGTTTCTAATTTCTGCCTTGACCTGTTTTTCATTCAGTAGGGCCTTGCTCAGTTTTTATGAGTTTGTAAGGTTTCTGTTGTTTCTGTTGTTGATCTCTAGCTTTAATCTACGGTGATCAGAAATGATATGTGCAGTGTTGTTTTGATTTTCTTGGACCTGTTGACACTTCTTTGTGTCTGGCCACATGGTCAATTTTTAAGGCTCCTTGGGGGTCTTAGAAGAAGGTATGCTCTTACGCGTTCGGGTGAAATGTTCTGTAGATATCTGTTAAGTCTGTTTGGTTTCTAACTTCAGTCAGCTCCAACGTTTCTCTGTCTAGGTTTTGTCTGGATGACCAGTCCATTGGCGTGATAGGGGTATTGAAGTCTCCCACTGTCAGTGTGTGAAGGTCAACATGTGATTTAAGTGGTAATAGTGGTCTTTAAAAAGGTTTTCAATTATATTTATTCATTAAATTAATGTTTTATTAATTATAGTGTACCCCAGCTTTAGCCCCCTCCCACTTTGCCTCCCGGTCCCATTTTCTCCTCCTCATCTCTTCCCATGCTCCTCCTCAAGTCTACTGATAGGGGAGGTCCTCCTTCCCTTCCCCCCTGACCCCAGCCTATCAAGTCTCCTCAGGACTGGCTCCGTTGTCTACCTCCATGGTCTGGTAAGGCTGCTTCTCCCTCAGGCGGAGGTGATCAAAGAGCCAGCCACTGAGTCCATGACAGAGACAGTCCCTGCTTCCATCACCATGGAACGAACACATGTGGAGACTTGAGAAGTCAGGTATAAGTCTAATAAGTCAGCCATTCTTTAGTACTTGGTCTTTTCCCCTTGCTGCATTTAATATTCTTTCTTTGTTCTGTATATTTTAGCGTTTTGATTATTAGGAGATGAGAGGACTTTCTTTCTGGTTCAAGTCTATTTCGTGTTCTGTATGCTTCTTGTACTGTGATAGGCATTTGTTTCTTTGTTTGTTTGTGGTAGGGAATTTTTTTCTGAGATTTTGTTGAAAATTATCCTGGGCCTTTGAGCTGGGATTCTTCTCCTTCCTCTATTCCCACTATTGTTAGATGTGGTCTTTTCTTGGTGCCCCGGATTTTCTGGATGTTTTGTGTCAGGAGCTCTTTAGATATAGCATGTTCTTTGATGTGGGCTTCATTTATTCTATGGTATCTTCACCACCCGAGATTCTCTCTTCCACCTCCTGTATTCTGTGTCCCCTCTGTATTTTCTGTTTAAGTTCCTGGATTTTTCATTACCAGGTTTCCATCAGTTGGGGTTTTCTGTTTTGATTGTATTTTCGCTCTCAGGTCTTGAACTGTTTTATTCGTGTCCTTCCACTGTTTGCAGCTTCCAAGATTACTTTAGGAGATTTATTTGTTTATGTCTGATGTATTTCCTCTTTAAGGACCTTTATCATTTCAAACAGGCTGTTTTAAGACCTTTTACTTGTGCTGTGGACATGCTGGGCCTGCTGTATCGGGGTTGGTGGGCTTTAATGGAGGCAGATGGTACTGATTTTGTTTTAATCTCCAGGCATTTGTGATAGGGAGGGTTGTAATTCTAGGTGTACAAGGTGCTGAAACCCAGGCTTCTCTGTGCTGGGTGGGTGTTTTGTTCATAGGCTTCTCTTTCTCCCTGGTATTTTATAGGAGAGTGTGGAGGCTGTGTGAGGCCTATAGGAAAATCTTCTGGAGTCTTGATAGGTGTGGGACTGGGTTTTCCAGGTAAAATGTGTTTCAAGGTGTGGCGAACTGAGACTTAAGGATTGGAATGGGCTTGGGGTGATAACTGTGCTTTACTGCAGGGAGGGAAAGCAGAGTGTTTCACCAGGAGCTGAATAGTCATTGCCCTTGTTACGAGAGCACACAGTTAGGAGAGACCACAGCTCTTTAGCTCTGCTAAAGAGCTCGAGAGGAGACCAGAGGATTGAACTTGGAGGAGTTGAGGCAGAAGTGATGATCTGCAGTTCCCTTTCCGACGTCCCTGCCTAGGTTGCTCTGTGGTTTCTCAGGGAACGCCTGCTGGAATTAGGGGACAGAACAAACCCATTAGGGGTGTAGGGAGAGGAAGAGCAGTAGGACATATAGAGATGAAGTGGGTGTGGAATGCTGCCACAAGTAGACTGTTACAGAGCGAGGTTTGAGACTGCAATTTTTGATTTGCAGGAGCTGAGGTAGACACGAGGACTTGGTTAAATTTAGGCTGCCTGTTTCCTGGACCAGAGAGGCCTATAGTTCCCTGTAGACCAGAGGGCCTCCTGGATTTCAGATCTAGATGTGGAGAGGGAGATGAGGAGGGGAAGGCCTATAGGAGGTGGGGGTCAGAAGGCTGCTTCAGGTATTCTGCTGCAAAGCTGTGGATGATAGTCGGGGACTGGACTTGGAGGAGCAGAAGGAGAGGTGAAGGTCTGCAGTTAGCCTACCCGCCTCCCTTATAGGAGTGTGTTTGAAGAGAGTCCTTAGAGGCACTGAATACCTGAGCGGGGAGTGGGAGGGCACGGTTATTGGGCCCCACTCATAAACAAAGAACGGCAGGCAACGAGGGAAGGCTGAGAGTAGGAGAAACCCTCTTTTCCAGCGTTTATTCAGTACCGAGTTGTCATCCCTGAAATCATGGAATCCAAGTAATGCTCACAGACTGAGCAGGTTCTATTTAGGTGTTATCTTTAAACATACCAAGATGGGGCCATAATTTTTAAAGAGAGCAAGCAGGGAAGAGGATAGTTAGAATGGATTTGAAGAAGGAAAAGCTAGAGAGAGACGCCACAATTACATTTCACTCTAAGAAAAAGAAAAAAAAACAAAAACCAAAAAACTTTGCTTTGAACAAGACCTGCAGGACACAGCACAGTTACTTCTTGTGGTCATTGCATTCATTGCACGTGGCTGGAGGAGACAGTTGTCTCCTCAGTAGCCATTCACTGTCCTACTTCTCCACTCCCAAAAGGATGATGACAGCAACTTCCACATGGATTTCATTGTGGCAGCATCCAACCTCCGGGCTGAAAACTACGGCATTTCCCCTGCAGACCGGCATCAGGTAATAGGAGTCTGTGACCTGCCATTGACCCTTGCCCCAAGCTGTTTTTCCTTCCTTTGAGTCTTCCGTAGACCCCCTGCTTTCTCTTAAACAGTAGCTAATCCCTGTTGGTCACTGTCTGTCTTACAGAGCAAGCTGATTGCGGGGAAGATCATCCCAGCCATTGCAACCACCACAGCAGCTGTAGTTGGCCTTGTGTGTCTGGAGCTGTACAAGGTGGTTCAGGGACACCGACAACTGGAGTCTTACAAAAACAGTTTCATCAACTTGGCTCTGCCTTTCTTTAGCTTCTCTGCACCCCTAGCTCCAACTTATCACCAGGTGCGGGACCTACAAAGAATATAGGAAATGTTGACGTTACCATTCAGGGAGATGATGAGTTCATGAGCACTGTGTGTGCGTGTGCAAGCGGGAGTGTGCTCGCGTGTGTATGTCTAACCTTCACAGGAGATGAGGTGTTATGTCACTGAGGTAAATTTTGGGTACTTTGGTCCGTTCATCAACTACACAGGCTACCTGATTGTGGGGCAGGCCAGATATTGCTAGAGTGCGAGGTTCTGTTTCGACAAAACCGAAAAAGAGCAAGAAGGGTGCTGGCAAAATACTTGATGGGGATCTATGAGGGAGGGAGAAAGCAGGGTCTTAGGGTGTGTGTCCTTTTCATTACAAAGATTCAGACTTCCTGATCACAGTTAGATGATGCTACAAGGGTGTGTTTGACAATAGAGCAATGGTTAGTGCAGTTGTAACATGTTAACAGCGCTTGGGTTAGCCCCTTCCTTAGCACGTGTATTTGTCCTCCAGTACTATGATCAGAAGTGGACATTGTGGGATCGCTTTGACGTACAGGGACTGCAATCCAGCGGAGAGGAGATGACCCTCAGGCAGTTTCTAGACTACTTTAAGGTAGGGCTCCGTCCTCCTTGAAGTCGCCGTAAGTGTACATTTGACTGACCACTGTCCCATCTCACAGTCACCACTCACACATCTCTCCTAACCTTTGCAGGCAGTGCACAAGCTGGAGATCACCATGCTGTCCCAGGGTGTATCCATGCTCTATTCCTTCTTTATGCCAGCCACCAAGCTCAAGGAATGCTTGGATCAGCCGTGAGTTAGCCTCTGGGCTGGTGGGATGGAAGCCTTATAGAGGATTCTCAGCATCCCAGTGTGCTTCTCATTCTTCCTGTTCTTTTCCCCTCCTCTGCCCCGACCTTGGCTTTTATTCTTCCCTCTTAACTCTTACTTTTCCTGATTTTCAGGATGACAGAGATTTTGAGCCGTGTGTTAAAGCGAAAACTGGGCCATCGTGTAAAGACCCTTGTGTTTGAGCTGTGCTGCAACAGTGAGAGTGGAGAGGACATCGAGGTTCCTTATGTACGATACATCATCCGTTGAACTCCATTCTTTCAGTTCTGTCAGCCCACAGCAAAACCCTTGTAGTTAGGATGATCCCGGAGTCCGGACTTGCTCGTTCCCAAGATGTTTTTTTTTTAGTGATTTTGTTTTTTACGCTGTTTAGAACTGAAAGTCATAATAATAAATTTTCAGGCTTTAGGTAGTGTGTCTTCCTCTCCTTGCAAGGGCAGCAGCCCTTACTCTCAACTGTGGATGCCTTACTCTACACTGTGTCAGGTAAACGGTGACAAGAGAACAGCTGCACAGAAGCAGCATGGGCATTATCCAGTATTCAAAAACAATACTGAAGGTTAAACTTCAGCTGGACTCATAAATGTGGGTGATGCCGACATTCCTCTTGCTGTTTCTGCTTAGGGAGAAATGAAGCCTGTGGCAGCAAGGCCATCGTGTGGAGGTCAGTGCTTACCTAACATTGATATAACCTTTCTTTTCTCCTGCCACATACCAGTCGTAGTGATGTCAGATGAAGCAGAGACTCTAGTCTTGATTTTTTTTCCCCTCCTGCCAGTTGCTCATCTGAAATAAAGGGGTAAGAGGTTGGTGCCTTATTAGGAATAAGGGTCTCAGAGTTGATTGCTGCTTAACGCGTGTGTCATTATTTTTGAATGTGTAGTTGCCTGCCTAAGTTTTAGGTATTGCTGTTGTTGGCTAGGCAGTCATGAAATGTGCCTCTTTTATTTTCGACAGCTGAATAATGACATTTAGGGGTATCATTAGGCCAGGGGTGCTCTCTCTTGTAAGCACCCCTCCGGCGCTTCTGCTTCACTCAGGACTTTTCTCCTGTCCTACTCTCCTGGTGACTTTGTGGTATTGAGTTGAAATGTTTGCAGTTTTCCTGGTTTCGGGAAAGGTGTTCATTCCCGAGGCGGTGTGATTTCGGATACCTTGCTCCCTCATCTGTATTTTACATTCCTTTATTTTCTGCAGTGCTGACCTCCTGATCACGAATGGCTTGTTGTTTACACTTACCTTGGAAGGCGTTGTGAAGAGTTAGATTGGTTTACAAAGAAAACTCTGCTCATTGTAGTGATGTGGTTGGCTGTTACTTCTTCTCGTGGTGGAAATATGACAACGGGTAATGTTTTCCAAGCTGTTAGGGGTCTAGTCTTGGAGCAATTCTGGAGAAAATGCATTTGTAAATATGTTATCATTTTCTCTTTCTTCATTCGGTGTTTGTAATATCTCTGCCTTTCTAAGCTTTTCTTTTCTTACAAAATTTTCTTCCTGTAAGATACATTTAGTCCCAGACTGTCCTCACCTCATAGCTTTTCCTCTGTGAGGCAATGACATGATTAAATCATTTCCCTTCCTTCCTCTAAACGCTCTGATGCACTCTTCTTTGCACTTTGAAATTTGTGGCTGTTCTTGAATTAATTGTTGTTGCATGTATGTATATACATATACATTCATAAACACCAACTGCTCGGTCTCTATACTGTTACTTGTATTTTGGTCTGCAGGGCTGCCCATTTGGGATTAGATAAAGAGTAGGTGTGCTCCTCCCTGGAAAGGATTGTCTTTCCATTCTCAGCATTCCTCAGTTGCATTTAGTTTTTTTTTTTTTTTTTTGTCTAGGGTGGAAGGCACTTCCCTGTCCACACCATCAAGTGTATTATTACAGTTCTTGTTCAGCTCATCTTCAGGTACACAACATTCCAAGAAGATACATCCTCACAGTCATGACTTCCAGCTCTTAGACTCTTCCTTTTCTCTCCTCTGCAGTGATTCGTGACCTTAGGTGCAGAAACTGCATTTACAAATATATGTATTGGCATGGGGCTCCACGACCTTTTGCATTTTGATTGGGTATTGTTTTCTGCAAAGGTCTTTATCTGTTGCAGAGAGGTTTCTTTGATGAACGGTGAGCAGTTAGATGTCTGTGCATGTAGGGACAAAGTGTTGAGAATGTAGTCAGGGATTATGATGATTTAGTAAAGTTGTTGTAGGTTCCTCTAAAAGGTCTATGACTTCATTATCCTCGAGCCCCGAGCTAGGTTTCCAGTAGCAGGTTTTTTTAAATACGGTGTGACCAGATGACCAGAAAGGACCCTTTTTGGTCATGTCCATTTTGACTTCTAAATGTCCCTCCTCTTTGCATGTGCACACATTTCCATGGATTTGGGGAGTCTGGCGCCATGATTCCATTGAATATTAGTTTTTCTCCTTCCTTTCTATTTCCTTGTTTTACCACAGGGATTCTTAAATGTTCTTGTGGTCATGATCAGGTCCGAGAGTACTTGATAGTTCTGGGAATTACTTGTTTATTTTTTTCCTTATTTGCATCTTCAACACATCTTCAATCCTTGACAGTTCTTTATTTTCCCGTGGATGTAGTTTACAGAGGATGCTTTCCCTTGTGTGTTTAAATTCTTGACACACACAGATAGACAGACACACACAGGAGTGGGCCTTTGCACATGCTTTTAATCCTATCACTGGGTGGAGGGGGCAGACACAGGCAGATCTCTGAGTTGACATGCTTGGTCTACATGGTGAGTTCCAGGAGTGTCAATGCAACATAGAAAAACCCTAGTCTCAGCAATAAAGAAGCAAAAATATAGAAAACCCTGCTTGTCAGGATGACTCAGAAGTTAAGAGCACGAAGAGCATACTGTTCCTGTAGAGAACCCAGGTTTGATTCATAGTTTCCTTTGCCTTGTCACTTCTCTGCAAGTGTACATACTGTGCTTTGTGAAGGGGAAAGCCCTGTAGTAATAGGCAAAGGGCTAGGGAGATGGCCGAGTTAGCAGAGTGCTTGCTACAGCACTGGGAAGATCCCCAGTACCCACATAAATACCAGTCTCCTAATTCCAGCATCTGGAAGTTGGATACAGGGGATCCTTGGAGCGAGTCAGCCTGCTGGACAGGCTCAATCTGCCAGCTTCATGTGGGACGCCGAGCCCCATGTTAGAAATTAAATAACAAATGAAGATAGATAACTAGTTGCCTGGGACCAGGGACAGCGGGGTTCTGCAACATGAGGATACATGTGTGAGGTTGGCAAAAGTGAAGAAGCTGACCATGTGTCGATGTTCAAGCCAATGACCTTCAATCACTCGAGACATCTGTATTTCATACATTTCTGTATTGAATACAGTAATAGTCCTGCTTGTCTGATCAGAGACATCACTGGTTATTCTACTTATATACCACCGTAAGCCCCCTCTTTACACAAAGCCCCCAATACACAAAGTTTCCCTTCCTCCTTCCTCCCTCCCACTGCATCAGTCACGCTTTGCGTTCTACTACAAAGTATAGTGTTCATACTTTGTATAGTAGTTATAGTTTGGCAAGCCAAAAATAAACGTCTAGCCAGGCATGTCCTGTGGACATGAGCACAAACCCAGCTGGCAGCAAATGTGGCTTACGCGGTTAAAGTAAGGTGAGAGACAGAATGACCACTTGTGGGTGCAAGTCCAGTCATCAAACAGCACCCTTCTGCCATAATACATTTGTAAGGGCAGGTACAGACATGCTCATTGTACCAAGCAAACGTTCCTGATATGCACCAATCTGTCCCTGATACCATCTTCCCAAGAACTGTTTTTTAAGTGTTCAGAATAGTTACTCCAGCAGGACCCATTGCTCTCCTCTACTGCCACAGTGTGCCACAGTGCTACTTACTCAGTGTGACTGCAGCTGTTTCTCTAGGGAGGGACATGACTACGTGTCCCCAAATCCCCAGGATTCATGATCTTATCTGGAGGTTCTATGGAGGAGAGGAGGGGAGGGGAGATGAGTGGAGTAGAGAGGAATGGAGAGAGGGAGGGCAGGGAGGGAGAGGAGAGAGGGAGAGGAGGGAGAGGAGAGGGAGGGGAGGGGAGGGTATTACCCCCTTGAAATAGTACTGAGAAAAGATAGAATCATCCTCAGGCCTGTAATCCTGTGTGATCCTAGACCTGCCCGTGGCTGACAAAATATGAACTGTTATAAGTGTAAACAGCATAGCAAAAGCAAGGAGAGCTTGCAGCACATGATCCAGGTAATAAGCATAGAAGCCACCAAATTCTCCACAGGTCCTTGCCAAGTGGGAAGGGGTTTCCATGGGCCTTGTCAGTAGAGGCCCATCAGTGAAGCCCTCATACACTGTTCCCTGCAGATACTGTGTGGCCACCATCAGCCAGCATCAGTCTTCTGAAGTTTTCCTTCCAGCACCTGCTTTCAGGCTAGTTTTGTAGATAAGTGCTGATTAAATTTGGTAATAATTGTTGTCTGTCTTTTTTTTTTTTCTCTTTCTCTCTCTGTAAATCATGATGGAACATTTTCCTGGGTGTCGTATTCTGTGCTGCTATGTGTGTTCCCTTGGAACTTGTAAATTATCATCTGTCCAGGTCCTCCTGGCTTTAGGAGTCTCCACAGAGAAGTCAGGTATTAATTCTGATAGATCTGCCTTTTTTGTTTCTTGGTCTTTTCCCTGGTGGCTTTAAGTATCTTTCTTTGTTCTGTTCGTTTACTGTTTTGGTCATTATGTGCCACATGGACTCTCTGTTTGTTTGGGTTTTGTTTTATTTTGTTTTGTTTTTGTTTCTTTGTTTTTTTTTTGTTGTTGTTGTTGTTTTTGTTTTTGTCCAAATATATGTGTTCTGCATCCTCCTTGTTCCATTATAGGCATATCTTTCTTTAGGTTAGGAGAGTTCTCTTCTTTGGTTTTGTTGAAAACATTTCTTCTACTTGCTCCACTCCTGTTAATCTTAGATTTGCTCTTTTCATAGTGTCCCAGATATCCTGGATATTTTGTGAAAGCAAGTAAATGTTTTCTTTGGAGAGTTAGGTGCAAATCTCTGTCCTATATTTATGACCAGAAATTCTATCTTCCATCAGTTGTATGTTCTTGGTGAAGCTTTCCTCTGTAGTTGTTTGAATCTCAGACTTTTCATTTCCAGCATTCCCTTAACTTAGGTTTTATTTTGATTCTCTTTCCACTTTCAAGTCTTGAAGGATTGTGTTTGTTTTTGTTGTTGTTTTTTTATGTCCTTCAACTATTTGTGTATTGCTGGATCTCCTTAATAGATTTACTTACTCATTTCTACACACTGTTTGTGTTTTCCTGGATTTATTTAAGTGATTTATTCATTTCCTCTTTAAGGCCCTCTATCATCTTAGTGTAAGGCAGTTATAAGATATTTTTTCTTAAGCTCCAGCTATTGCTGAAATACTTTGAGCCTGCTTTGGTAGGATACCTGACTAGGGGAGATGGTGTGCCTGGGTGATACTGTGTTCTTACCCAGGCCTTATCTAGGCCTCTTGTGTTTAGAGTGATTATAGTTCTTGCTGTTGATTCCTGGCTTGTCTCTGTGAGGTGGGTGTTGTGATCTTTGGTTCCAGTTTCCGATCTGGAGTTTAGATAGTTGTAAAGCTTGTGTCTTTCTCAACAGGGAATTTACTGTGGACCCGAGGGCCATGCCCTGAGACTCCCAGGAAAATTGTGTTTCTGGGTATCAGGATCTTACATTGAGGAATAGAGATAGGGCAAGGATACTTCCCTCAGCTTCCTAAGAGCTCATGCCTACCAAGGCCTAACAGAGTAGCGTCCCTGAATGGCACTCCAGTCCCAGTCCTGTCTCCTTCCTCCTGCCACACTTTCCCAGGCATCCAGATCCCAGCACCTGTAGTCCTCCTTCTCCCAACTAAAGAGAGCTCAGGACAGACTCCTTTGCCTGCCAGAGCCCTGACATACTGTGTGTTAAGTGGACTGTGGCCATGGCTCTATCTTCTTCTTGCCTGCATACTGTACCCTGGATACCTTCCTTATTCTGCCAGTCAATACAAATGGCCAACCCAAAGGAATATGGCACAGGCTAAGGAGGACAAGTTCCTATGGAGCTTTTGGCCCTCCACCCTTCTGTCCTGCCGCCCAACCTAAGCTATCTTAGCCCTGGTTTGGAGATGGCCTCTTTTCACAAAAGCACCTGGATCCCAAGGAAAAGACCCCATTGCCAGTGTCAGAACCCACAGCATGGCACAAGGGCTTTGAGGCATCCCCTCCCCTCCCACACACACTCAGCTTTGGGCCAAAGCAGAACAGCCCTATGCTCTAGCTCTTTTGTTGGCCTGGCTGTCAGTCAGGCAGACAACACACCCTGCCTGCAGGACAAACCACTCTTCAGAGAAAGGTGAACAATCACTCATATCAGGCAATACAACATACCAACCAAAGACCTCTCAGGGACCTGGGTGCCTCAAACACTGTCTCCTGCACTGACATTGTGAATATAAAAGAGAGTATTCCAGTCCAGTGGAAGTGCTCCAGCCTTCCTCCCCCTCAAGCCAGGAGGAGCATATAGGAAATTCAGCCAGTAGCTACTGCTCCTGTCTCCTGCTCACTGTTAGGCTGGATTTCATACAATGTCTATACTTACCCAGCTGCCATGATGGCCAGTCTTCTCTCAGCAGTATATGCTGTGTGAAGACACAGACCACCAGACTGGGGATTCTGGAGTCTTTGAGTCTTTTTAAACCAGCCTTTGCCTAGATTCCTGTTTTGTAGAATGCCCTGTGCCTTGGGCCCTTCAGGGTCCTGTCTCCATCCATGCTAACTCCCTCCCTCTATGGTGCAAAATGTCCTTGTCGTGCTGCAGCAAGAGATGCTGGGAAGCATCTTTCAGGATGCTCCCTGGTAGCTCTTTCTTAGCACAAGAACCTCACTGCTGCAATCCTATACCACAGCCAAGTGAAAAGCTCCTCTAGTAGAATCATATCACCCTGGAGATCATCCTGGGTGAGGTAATTCAGAAACAGAAACACAGGCATAGTCGACACTCACTAATAAGCAGATATTAGCTGTTTAATATAGAGCAGCCTTCTGCAGACCCAAAGAAACTAAACCTTAAGGAGGACCCTAGGGAGGATGCTTAAATCGCATTCAGAATGGCAAACAGGACAGACCCCAGAGGCAGTCGAAGAGTGAAACAGGATGTGAGTCTACTATAGAGG
This sequence comes from Meriones unguiculatus, assembly GCF_030254825.1. NCBI lineage: Eukaryota > Metazoa > Chordata > Mammalia > Rodentia > Muridae > Meriones > Meriones unguiculatus. The sequence goes on along the minus strand of NW_026843712.1, from coordinate 494,502 downwards.
GTCCTCTGAAAGGATTCACCCTACAGGGGATCAAGTCAAAAGCTGAGACACAAGGTCAAACTTTGGGCAGAGCGCAGGGAGTATTATAGAGGAAGAGAGGTGTAGGATCAGAGGGACATGGAGGGGACAGTAGCCCCAAACGGAGACCAACAAAACTAAAAGATCAGAGCCCAGCGTGTCTGGCAGAGACTGATAAACCAATGGAGGCCCATGCATGGAGAGGACCTAGACCCCATGCTCAGATGTGGCTGATTGGCATCTCAGAGATCATCTGGATCTCTAAGTAAGTGGAGCAAGGAATGCCTCTATCATGACTACTCTCTGATAATTCGCCCCTGATGATGCAGCCTTGAAAGGCCACAGAGGAAGAGAATCCTAGCAGTCCTGATGAGACTTAATGTGCTGTTGGCAGATGGCAATAGTGGAGAACTCCCCCTCTTCAGTGGACTAGGGGAAGTAGATGAGGGGAAGAGTGAGAGAGGGTGGGACTGGGAGTGTTGAAGGAGGGGACTTCAATTGGGATATAGAATGAATAAATTGTGGAAAAAATAAAAATTAAATAAAAGTAATCCGTCAAATTACTCCTGCTCTTCAAGCCCCTCCTGCTCTTCAAGCCTTGTCAGCTGGTTTCTTGCTCTGCCTCTTGACGTAGAGTTAAGTCTATTAAGTCCTGTGAACAGAAAGCTCTTGGATTAAAGGCATATCCTAGGAATGGGTGAACTACACAATATCCACCTATTTACAATATAAAAGTTTCTGTTTTACAGTTGTGTGATAGGGCTCAACTATACCAAACAGTTTTACAGTTCACAATTTTAGGATTCACCGTGGGATCAAATATCCTACAAGAGTTAATTGGCACTATTTATCTAGAGTCCCTTGACCTGAGATGTGGATTCAGATAGAATTCCTGTAGTTCACAGGAGTCCTTTTTGACTTTACAAAGAAAGTAAGTTTTCAACATGTTAGCATTAACATTGATTTCTGCAGTGATTGTAGAAAAAGGTCAAAAGACATACTTTTTTGTGTGATATTAGAGCAGAGGCTTGGGAAACAATCTTGGGCTAAAAGCATGAACACTGTCTCTGAGCTGAGCTTAGAAAAGGCTATGGACCATTTTGACAACTGTGAAATAGTAACCTTGTTGTTCTCAGAAGGATGATAGAAACCTTCTGTAGAGCATAAAGACAAAAGATCACTTGATCTTAATTTTTAGCACGAGTACACACCATGGTGGGTGGGTGGGGGTATCCCTCTTCTATCCAGAAAACTGGGTGCATATAAATTTAACACAATAAGGAACAACTTCTAAGTTTTTATTTTAAAAGGTAAACCAAAGTAAATTTAAAACCTTGAGCTTGTGTCTGTGATAGTGGATCATACAGTGGAATATTATTTTTTTAAATCAATAAATATAAGTCCCAATGATTAACATCAAAGTTCTGAACATTCTTAATACCACAGTGGGACAGCCACAGGAAGAATTCTGGAGCTTATTTATTTATTTGTTTATTTTTATATAATTAAATCACCTTCTTAGACCCTGAAATACTTTCTTAAGTCCTCATGACTAAAGCTTTTGTGTTTTCAGGCCTCTACTCCAATTATTTACCACGAGACACTGGTGAAATTATTGGAAGCAGTGACTGTCCTTTAGCTAGAGGAATGGTAAAAAACTACATCTAACACCTGTTTTTGGAGTCTGGTAACAAAGGTAGACTGTGTCTAGACCTGACGGTAGCCTAGTCCCGTGCATATGAAGAGGACTGTGAAGACATCTAAAGCCTCTGATGACAGAAGTTGGCAGTATGACCATGGGACCTGAGTGTGAGGTTAAAACAGACCTGCAGTGTTTATCCTGGGTTGAGCAAGGATAGTGGAGGCCACTGAATCGGGAGGTCTTCAGGCATCTGCCAAGCCAAGGAACTCGAAGGCTGGAAGTGTCTGCAGTGCTTGCACTGATTAAGCCTCCATTCAGAGCTTCGATGTTAATCATTGGGACTCATATTTATTATGTTGTCCAAGCCTGCATGGGAGCATTTCAACAGAGGCCATTCCAATAGGCAGGACATGGCTTGTTGAGGCATCTGTATGGCTAGTGTCCTTTCTGGCTACATTTGAAACAAATCCCTGGCAGAATTGACTTAGGACCATACAGTATGGAGCATAGCAGACCTATTGGCTTAGGACCATACAGTATGGAGCATAGGTCCAGTATTGTACTGGACCATACAGTATGGAGCATAGCAGACCTCTTGTTTTCTCTTTAGGAATGTCAACAGCTTCAGGGCAGCAGCCAAGACCTGGAGCATAGTTTTCTGCTGTAATAAACCTGTAAGGAAGATTTGGCCATCTCCTCTTGGGATTAAAAGACTTTGAAAACCATTTTACCAACTCCTGTATAGGTTTAGGGGCCGTCCTTGGCCATTTAGTTAAGATGGCAGTGAGACCATGTCTGCATCTGTGGGATTATAAATACATTTCTGAACATGTTAAGGGACTTGATCATCTATCTACAAGATGACTGACTATTAATTTACATTTCATTATCATCAATGAAAAACTACTAGGTTTTTAAGTTTTGTTCCTGTTAGTTTGGATCCTTAAAAATCATAATTCTGAATTAGAGCTTGTCCAGAATTGAAATACATAAACATAATCCATAAAGAGACTAGACACTTTTTGACCTTTTTGTGGTGTATCACTAATAGAGCATAAAAGTTTCCTTTATGATTTAGTTTATGAAAATTTATAGCTTATAAAACTCTTAAGACGATACTATAGATTAGCAGAAACAAGGCTAAGCATATTTATGGCCGTGATTTTTAGCCTTTTTGAATAAAGGTAGAGCATAACAACCAAGCTTTAACATTGTAAACAATAGAATGCCTCCAGAATCAGTATATCCCAGTTTAAAAGTATCTTTGGAGTTAGGTTACATGGCTTAAGGTTATTTAAGCACAAGTTTTTGACTATTGACCCTAGACTTTAAAAACATGATCGGGTCTGAGAAAGGGTGAGCAATAACCCATTTCTAGAGTCACTAATACGGTAGAACAGTGTAAAACAATTTTAAAATAACATTTGGATTTATCATACCAAATCCATTAGCCAGAAAACCTGCACTTGAACACAGAGTCCAGGCAATTGGCTACAGAAGAGCAGCATTCATTTACGCATCCAAGAACAAAGACGTAAGTAGTTAGAGATATAGTTTATTTTTTCTTTATTTTATTTTATTATTTTTTTTTATCAGTTACATTTTATTAACTCTGTATCCCAGCCGTGTCCCGCTCCCTCATTTCCCTCCCAGTCCCTCCCTCCCTCCCTCATCTCCACCGTGCCCCTTTCCAAGTCCACTGATAGGGGGGGACCTCCTCCCCATTCATCTGATCCTGTTTTATCAGGTATCTTCAGGACTGGCTGCAAAGCCCTCCTCTGTGGCCTAACAGGACTGCTCCTCCCTTCGGGGGTGGGGGCAAAGAGCCAGTCATTGAGTTCCTGTTAGAAATAGTCCTTGTTCCCCTCACTTTGGGAAACCAATTGGTTACTGAGCTACCACAGGCTACATCTGAGTGGAGGTTCTAGGTTCTATCCATACATGGTCCTTGGTTGAATGTCAGTCTCAGAAAAGACCCTGTGCCCAGATATATTTGGTCCTTGTGGAGCTCCTATCCTTTCCCCATCAGACTAACTCCCCTTCTTTCTTATGATTCCCTGGACTCTGCCAAAGGTTTGGTCATGAGTCTTTGCTTTGAAAACACTGCTAGTTAGAGTCTTTCAGATGCGCTCAGTAGACTCCTGTCATACGTTCAATGCACATTCCAAGAGATACAGTTTAAACTAGCTTGTTCATCTGAAAAGACCTGTCCAAACTTGATAGTTTATCATCATACAAAATCCATTTTAAACCAGGAATACACAGTATGTTGTTAAGCATAACTTTGAATTTTTATAAAATTCCATACCAATTTAAGATAATCTGTACCAATTTAAGATGAGACTTGCTGCTTTCTTAGTCTAAAAAGGAGAGGAAATAATAGAGTTAATTATGACTAAGAAGTTTTCCAAACACTGATTTATAACAAGTGGTCATTTTAAGATGGTGGAGTTACATGGCAGTTTATAATTCATGTGGTCAGCAAATTATACAAAACCTTAGATAAGAGTTTACAGTATGATCTATTTTGATTTTTTTTTGAGAGCAGAGAGAAAAGAGTTTTTAGAGTTGGGCAGTAGAGTCTTAGAGATAAGAGACTTTGGGGAGTGCAGAGTAGAGTTTAAATATTTGGGAACCATCTTTCTGTGGTCTTAAGATTTTCATAGTTCAGCAAGACAGTCTTTGGTCTGTGAATGTGGTCTGATACATTCTGAGTCCGTTGAAGGGAAAGAGCATAAGCTTGTTGTGGGGGACGGGTGGCAAGTTGTGAATGGGTCCACATGGAGAAGATGAAAGCCAGAGCCACGAGAGGGAATCAAACTCTGAATTGAACTTAGAACCAAATTAACAGATAAATGGTTTCCACATACCTCTAAAGGTGGTCAAGAGAAAGATGCTTGCTTTGGAGCAGCAAAGCAGGGTGCTGGCAGCAGCAAGCTGGGATCAGGAGGAACATGGCCATCTGGTGAGGCAGAGAGGTGGTCTGAGCAGCCTGTTAGATATTATAGTTGCCTTATATCACCTTGGGATGGACAGAGAAGTCTATCCTCACTATCTCATACCTCCCAGCCTCCATCCTAACCCATCTGCTTTAAACATCCCTAATTAGGATACCTCCCACTCATAATCTTATAAATACTTGCTTCTTTGGATTGCTTCTTTCCATGCCATTCTTGGAGTCCTTTCTCCTGGCCCGGGTGGTTCCTTTTCCACACCAACCCATCATGGTGTTCAGAATGGATTAGAAGAAAGGACTGTGAAAGCGGCATTAAAAGGAGCAGTGCACCACAAGGAGAGCAATAAAACCAGAAAATTTGAACACAGGGGTCTTCCCAGAGACTCATACTCCAACCAAGTACCACACATGAAGATAACCTAAAACTCCTGCACAGATGTAGCCCATGGCAGTTTAGTGTCCAAGTGGGTTCCATAGTAATGGGAAGAAGGACTGCCTCTGACATGAACTGATTGGCCTGCTCTTTGATCACCTCCCCCTGAGGGGGGAGCAGCCTTACCAGGCCACAGAAGATGACAATGCAGCCACTCCTGATGAGATCTGATAGACTAAGATCAGAAGGAAGGAGAGGAGGACCTCCCCTATCAGTAGACTTGGGGAGGGGCATGCATGAAGAAGAGGGAGGGAGAATGGGATCGGGAGGGGCTTATGGGGGGATACAAAGTGAATAAAGTATAATTAATTAATTAAAAAATAAATAAAAAAGGAGCAGTGCAGACAAAGGATTAACAAGTAGTTATGAAATTATGGATGGGAGATAGAAATGGGTAAGGTACATGGCATCTGACAGGTGCTGTGAGATGGAAGGAAAAGTTATTGAGATAGCATAGGTGGAAATACCTGCCCAGCCAGGTGTTATAAAGCAGTTATACAACCTAAGAGGTGTCTGTGGCTTACTGATTTTGAAAATGGGTTAAATAATACCACTGTAACGATCATTGGGTTAATAACAATTATTTAGCACTATATCATTTATTACCAATTACACCCCTGTGTTTCGTAATGCCTTTGCCTCTGCATTTGCTGACCGGAGAGTGTTTATGCTCTTCCTGGATTGGCCCAGCCCCAGAATCCCTTCCAATGCCTTCTTGGATACATCCGATATACTCCTTATGGGAAGTGGCCCGAAGACTTGGCAGGTTCTTAAAGCAAAGCTGGAGAGGCATGGATCTATGATGAAGACTTTGGGGAATTCTCTTGGAGAAACTTCCAGGAAATACCCAGCAGGAATGGCTTTTCCCTGACCTCCCCACACCAACACCACTGGAGAGGAGTGTCATGGTAGGAGACCCATCTAGGATCTACATAGATTCTCTGCCCAATCCTAGGTGATGAAGGTGCCCTGCCTGTGTAAGGACACCTTCCTCCTGCCCCCATACCCAACCTTTTGAACCCCAAACTCATGCACATCCTTTAGACAAAGGGCTGTGATGCCTCTGAGTTCAAGGCCAGCCTGGTCAACAAAGCCAGTCTAGGACAGCCAAAACTGCACAAAGAAACCCTGTCTGGAAGAAAAAAAAAGAAACAGAATGAGAGGAGGAGGAGGAGGAGGAGGAGGAGGAGGAGGAGGAGGAGGAGGAGGAGGAAGAGGAAGAGGAGGAGGAGAAAGAGAAGGAGGAGGAAGAAGAGAAATAGAAAGAAAGGAAGAAAAAAGAGAGAAAGAAAGAAAAAACTAAGAATGAAAAGAAAGAAAAAGGAAAGAAAGAGAGAAAGAAAGAAAGAAGGAAAGAAGGAAAAAGAAAGAAAACAAACCTTGGGATGTGCCCATATTGCTCCAGGATTTTGTAGTTCAGAGAATGAATTGAATGATGGCAGTTGCTATGCAGGAGTGAGGGAGAGAGGCACTCATAGAGGGAGGGGAGAGAGATACAGAAAGAGAAGAGGACAAAGCAGGGTGAACCAGAAAGTCTGATACATACTGAAGGATCTCTAGAGAGGGGATGCTCCACTCCTGGGCTAGGGAATGGAGGGTAGAGGGCAGGGTATTCCAGCCTCATCCTGCAACAGGTAGGGATCTAATGATGCCTGCAACCACACATCTGAAGCCTTTTGTTGATAAAACTGGATAAGGGGCAAAGCAATCTTCTTTGGCTGCTTCCTGCTGTCACTGGGGACATTGATACTGAGGTTGGGAGGGCAAAAAGCTGAAATGTTGGCCAAAGTCAGGGGGGAATTGGCTGTTTTACTTTCTGTCCAGGATCTGGGAGATCATATCCATGAAGGAAACTGCAGGCCTAGCTGAAACAGTCTGTAAAGTTTGTAACAGTCTGTAAAGTTTGCAACAGTCTGTAAAGAGCACTTGTGTTCTGGATGCAGCTCTTGAGGTAGCTCCTGGACCTGACAGAATGCTGGAACAGATAAACATTAGGAAAAGAAGGTAAAGTTAAGGAATTTAGGAAGAGAGATTATTTTCCTTGGGCATGCATTTAAAACTCTAGACCCATGGTCTTGGCAGCTGGGATAGGGAGGGATCCCTCCTACAGGAATAGGTAGGTAGGAAAATAGACTGTTGATTGACAGTAGTTTTCTAGAGTCCATTTGACCTACGGATTCTAGTGGATTCCAGCAGATCTCCTGAAGCTTACAAGAATCTTAAAGTTTACAAAATGAGACAAATTGGCTTGGTAGGCAATTTAAAATCTGATTAATGTGAAAGCTCTGAAGAGTCTTAATACAAGAGTAGCATAGTGAGGGCAAGAGTTTTTATATTCCTTAAATCACTTTCTTACTACCAACCTTAAAACACCTTCTTAGACCCCTCAAACGCTTGATGTCCTTATAACTCAACATAACAAGGCAGCAGAAGCCTTGGTTTTTAGTGTTACACTCAAACTCATATTCAAACTCATCAGAGACCTGAGAAGGATAAATTACCACAGAAAGGGTACTCCAGACAGCCCATGTATCAACTAATATGACAGAAGCTTACCCATTACCTAGACAGACTTCCTAGTAGACTGCTGTGGTATTAATGGCCTTACTGTGGGCACAAGTCCCAAGGCAGCATCAGGTTTGGCTGCCATGCCTGGCAAATCTGGGAGACATTTCTGTGGAGGAGGATCCTGGGAAACTGACTGACATCTTATTTCATCTAGGCCAAATGGGGCAAATCAGCTGTAGGAGTGTCCTGCTTGTCCATAGTTCAGACCAGGCCTTACCAGCAGGTGAGGCATTGGGCCAGTCTTGCGCAGTGGTTAGCATACCACAATCCAGATGGGAGTCATTTGTTTTTCTGCCGGTATCTTCTTGGAGGTTTTGGGGTCACTGCTAGAGGCTGGTGTCTCTGTTATAGCAAGCTTTTCCTTTAAACTTTTAAATGCCATCTTCTGCAAATTCCGACAGATTTGAGGACCATAATCTATTAAGTATAGCTGAGCCAAACAATACCTATGTTTTTATTTTTTAATTAATTTTTTAATGTTTTATATTAGTTACAGTATATTAACTTTGTCTCCCAGCTGTAGTCCCTCCCACTCCCATCCTCCCTCCCTCATGTCCTCCCTGTCCCTCTCTAAGTCCACTGATAGGGGATGTGCTCCTCCCCTTCCATCTGACCCTAGCTTATCAGGTTTCTTCAAAACTGGCTGCAATGTCCTCCTCTGTGGCCTAGCAAAGCTGCTCCTCCCTTGGAGTGGGGAGGTCAAAGAGCCAGCCTTTGAGTTCTTGTCAGAAATAGTCCCTGTTCCCCTTACTAGGGTACCCACTTGGATACTGAGCTGCCATGGGCTACATCTGAGCAGGGGTAAGCTTCTGTCATGTTACTTGTTTTCTTCTATTTCCAATGGCCATCCCATTTGTCTTTCTAAGTGAAGTTTGGTCATCTTATCCCAGGTCCATTTTCTTGTTTATCTTCTTCAGGTATACAGCGTTTTAGTATGTTTATCCTATCTTATAGGTCTAGTACCCACTTTTAAGTGAGTATATACCGCGTGTGTCTTTCTGCTTCTGGAAGACCTCTCACTCAGGATGATCTTTTCTAGATCCCACCATTTACCTGCAAACTTCATGGTTTCCTTGTTTTTACTTGCCGAGTAGTAGTCCATTGTGTAAAAAATACCACAATTTCTGTATGCATTCCTCAGTTGATGGACATCTGGGTTGTTTCCAGGTTCTGGCTATTATGAACATGGTTGAGCAAATGTCCTAGTGTACTTGAGCATCTTTTGGATATATGCCTAGGAGTGGTTTAGCTGAATTTTGAGGAAGCGCTATTCCTAATTTTCTGAGAAAGCACCAGATTGATTTCTAAAATGGTTGTACAAGTTTATATTCCCACCAACCTCTCCAGCATCTGGATTGTCACTTGAGTTTTTGATCTTAGTCATTCTGATGGGTGTAAAGGGAAATCTCAGGGTCATTTTGATTTGCATCTCCCTGATGGATAAGGACGTTGAGCAGTCCTTTAAGTGTTTCTCTGTCATACTATATTCCTCTACAGAGAATACTCTGCTTAGTATTTTATCAGATATTAGTTGGGTTGCTTGATATGTTGCTTTTTAACTTCTTTGGTTCTTTATATATTCTGGATATCAGCCCTCTGTCAGATATAGGGTCCCAGTCTGTAGGCTGCCATTTTGTTCTGATGACAGTGTCTTTTCCTTTACAAAAGCTCTTCAGTTTCATGAGGTCCCATTTATTGACTGTTGTTCTTAATCCTTGTGTTTTAAATTAGCTATTCTAAACTGTAAACATAAAATAGGAGTATGTAGCATGACGTGGTTTTAAGTATATGAGCATATTAGAGGATTTGATTATTCTATTATCAAAGCAAAACTTTCAATCATAGATACAGTTTATAGACTGGCTAATCCTACCACATTGAATCATTACAGACTATTGTATTTTTCTGAGTGTCCCAGGGTATCCACTCAGCCAAAGCTTAAGAGACAGAAGTTACATTTGGTGGTCAGCAAGGCACCGAGTCTACCTGACAGTCACAAATAAACGCAGCAGGGATCAGATGTCTCCAAATGGAAAGGTTACCCTAGAACAAAGGCCTGGTCTTTGTTCTAGATAGACTAGCTCTGGCATGGCCATGGCTTTTCAGAGTGAGTCCAAGTAGTATCTTCATTTCCATTGAATTCTAGGAAGACTTTAATTTCTTTCTTTATTTCTTCCCTAACCCAGCTGTCATTTAGTAGCAAGTTGTTCAGTTTCCATGTGTGTGTAGGCTTTTGCTATTTCTGTTGTTGTTGAGGTCCAGCTTCATTCCATGGTGATCAGACAGGATACAAGGGATTATTTCAATCTTCTTGTATCTGTTGAGGCTCGCTTTGTGACCAACTAGATGGTCTATTTTGGAGAAGGTACCATGAGGTGCTCAGAAGAAGGTAAATTCTTTTGTGTTTTGGTGTAAGGTTCTGTAAATGTCTGTTGGGTCCATTTGATTCGTGACCTTTGTTAGAGACATTGTTTCTTTGTTTAATTTCTGTTTTATTTCCTGTCCTTTGTTGAGAGTGAGGTGTTGAAGCCTCCCACTATTAATGTGTGGGGATCTATGTGTGATTTAAGTTTTATCAACGTTTCTTTTACAAATGTGGTGCCCTTGTATTTGGGGTATAGATGTTCAGGATTGTGATGTCTTCCTGGTGGAATTTTCCCTTGATGAGCATGAACTGTCCTTCCCCATCTGTTTTTATTAATTTTGGTTGAAGGTCTATTTTATCAGATATTTGAATGCTTGCTTCTTGGGTCCATTTGCTTTGTTTTTATCTTCCACTAGGTCTTTACGCATTTTATTTGTTTCCTCTGTTATCCTTTTCATGAGCATAGATGTTAGGCCGTCATCTTGACTTTCAGTTATGCTGGGGTGTCCAGGGCTACTTGCCCCTGGATACCTGGGTTCTGGAGATGCCATATTGCTCTGTCTTTTGTTGGTTGAGCTTTAATGCTGGCTTCTACCCATTGGGCTATCTTAGTTTTTGGGTGGTAGTTTCTGGTGTTCCTGGAATCCTGTGGTGGAGGGAATCCCCTTCGCAGGAAAGGGAAGCCTCCTCAGCTTTTTGGGTTTGGTCAGTGTATGGCCGGTGTTTTTCAGGAGTTGCTACAGCTCACCTCAGGCGTTCAGACCTGAGTGGTAACTGTGGTCCTTGTGAGTCAAGAGGGCTCTCCTCTCACCCGCAGAAGTCCTGGAGACAGCTGCCCTGCTTCTGGGTTTCCTGCTGTAATTTAGTGAGCTGCTGCTATAAACTGGGTGCCCCGTGGTTTGGTCAGTTTTGTTAGGGATAACTGGTTGCCCCTTGGAGCAGTATCTGGGGGTTGATCTCGGGAATCCCAGGCTTCTGTAGGTCTGAGGTTGGGGATCTGTGCCCCAGTACCCAAGATGATGGGGTACTTGGGTACCCCATTAACATCTTAGAAACTAACTTGAATTCCACCTTCTACTTAGGACAAGCCTTAGTTTCAAACTGGAAGTGTGATACTCTGTCTTTAAGTTGCAGCACAGTCTTCTGTCTTCTCTTTGCTGTGCATATCTACACTTTATTTGTGGACTTAACCAAGCACAGAAAACATTACAGGTCACTGGTGGGTATTTATGTAATTGTGTAGAGTAACAATTTATTTGAAAATGGATCTCCTTTCACTTAAGCTTCTGTGAATTATTTTATTTTATTTTTTCCCTTAAGGTATATAATATGCTTTGCTTTTATTTCTTGAATTACTTTATTTTATTTTTTAATATTAGTTACAGTTTATTAATTTGGTATCCCAAAAGTAGCCTCGTCCCTCATTCCCTCCCAACCCCACCCTCCCTCCTCTTCTCCTCCCTGCCCCTTTCCAAGTCCACTGATAGAGAGGAGGTCTCCTCTCCATCCATCTGAACCTAGCTTATCAGGTTTCTTCAGGACTGCTTGCAGTGTCCACCTCTGTGTCCTAGCAAGGCTGCTCCTCCCTTTGTAGAGGGTATGGGTGGAGGGGAGGTCAGAGAGCCCGCTATTGAGTTCATGTCAGAAATAGTCCCTGTTCCCCTTACTAGGGTACCCACTTGGGTACTGAGCTACCATGGGCTACATCCGAGCAGGGTTTCTAGGTTATATCCATACGTGGTCCTTGGTTGGAGATAGAGTCACATAAAAGCCCCTGGTGCCCAGATATATTAGGTCCTTGGGGAGCTCCTGTCCTCTCCACATCATCCCCCTTCTTTCACATGATTTCCTGCACTCTAGGAAGTTTTCTTTATGAGGCTCAGCATCTGCTTTGATATACTGCTAGATAGAGTCTTTTATATGTATAAATATAGATATATTTATAAATATGTGTGTGTGTGTGTGTGTGTGTGTATGCAAGCATATATGTTACATTGTGTAGACAATTCAACTGGTCTTCCTTTAGGATTGTTCAGGGTCCTGAAAATGACCTATGTCAGTATCTGTATCCTATGACATCATCTGGGCCAGATACACTGTCCTGCCCCCCATTACTCACTGTTGTTTGTTCTCTCCCTCTCTGCTCTGTCCCCTCTCTTTGTCAGGGTTCCCCCTCCCCGCACCATCACCTTCTTTCTCCCCTTCCCTCCATCTCCATCCAAGAAACCTCTTTCATATGAGATCAGTTGTGTGCATGGCATTTTTACAAAAACACTTAAGTACGAATACACACATCTATGTATGCATACAACAGATGTATATGTAGGTGATGTAAATTAAATTAAATTCTCAAATAATGGGTGAGAATACGTCCCAACTTGGCACATCTTATCACCAAATGAAGTTTTGAATATCTTGCCTGGGTTACATGTAATTGAGTTGTTGGTCAAAGCTGTTTCATGGATATCCCCCCAAACCTGAGACTATTTCCAATAAAAAGGTTTGTCTTAATGACCTGAAAAGCACAGCCCCATTGCTAAAGACAAACCTACCCAACTCTTTAACTATGGAGAAATAGAGCTGGCACCTGTATAAAACCGTCCTTCTTATGTGTTCATGCCTTTGTGGTACAGGCAGGTACTCGGCATGCTACCAGAGCACAAAGGGAAACACCAATCCAGCCACAAAGACTTTAATCTACAACACTGTTCTTCTGCCTACAATATATGCTATGGCAATGGTGTCACAAATCTGTGGTATGAACTAGCCAATATATGATATGACTTACGTCCCCCTCCCTGAGACATGAGCCTCCTCTGACACTGCTTGGGGTACCAAGAACTTGAGACCAAATAGCCCAGTGACCTGGGTAAAGGCAAATACTAGCAGCTGCCACCCTGAGTCTGCTTTCCCCCAGGCAGCCTTGTGCACAGGGCCGGACTGTAGGGAATGAAGCTCAGCCTGGGTTAGGCAGGATCTCAGTAGGCACAAGGGGGGCAAGAGAAACAGCCTTCTGAGAGACAGTTTTCAATGAAACAGCTCTCAGGACAGGATTTTCAGAGTCTGGGCATGTCTCAACCTCACTCCAGCTCTGGACCCCACACTCTAACCCCCGTAGCACCATTGCACAGCTTAGTAGTCTCACAACCGCTGTGAAAAAGAAATTAAAGGTAGCAGTAACATTTCTGCTAAAGACATTTGCTGGGCTTATGTGGCCTTGTTCAGTCACCAAAGCTTCCTCCTGAAGCAATGGGGAAAAAAGTACAGGGACCCACTGACAGACATTATGCAGAGAGAATCTTTGGGACAGTGAGCCCTCGATGGGATGTCTCGATCAAATGCTTCAATCCAGGGCTCAAGGAACGTCATGGAGAAGGAGGTAGAGAGATTGTAAGAGCAAAAGGAGATAGAGGACAGAGAAAACCAGGTCCTCCCGAGCAAAGCACATGTGAACTCACAGACTGAGGCAGCAGATACAAGGCCTTCACTAGGTCATGAGTGGGTCTCTGATTCTTGTGCCTTCTCTTGGGCTCTTTTCTTTCTGTTACCATTTTAATTTTATCTTATACTTTATATATCTCAGAAGCCTGTTGTTTTCTTAAGAGAAAGAGAAAGGGAGAGGATCCAGAAGCAGAGGAGGTGGAGAGGAAGTGGGAGGTGGAGAGAGAGGAGATACCATAATCAGGATATATTAAGTGAGAAGAAAAACCCTTCTTTTCAATAAATGAAGCAAACAACAAACAAACAAAAAACCAAAACCCCACCAATGAAACAGAAACAAACCTAATCATTCTCTCTGCACTACAGTAAATTTGAATTTTTCCTGACCTCTCTGCATCTCTCATCTTTATTTGTTTATTATTCTTTTAATGTTTTTTAAAGATTTTATTTATTATTATTCTTATTAATTTTTTACGTATGCGTGCCCTGCATGTACACCCACATGCCAGAAGAGGGCATCAGACCGCAGTAATAGATGGCTGTGAGCTCAGGACCCCTGCCTGGAAGAGCAGACAGTGCTCTTAACCACGGAGCTATCTCTCACTTTTAATTACGTGTTCAGGATTTCACTGTGCAATAACACACCAATAGTTTGTTTTTCATTTTGTGTCTTCAGTGTACCAGTCAATAGTCTCCCCTCGCATCGTGGCAGGCTTACATCTTCTCAGCTTCTCTTTTAAAGGTGCAAGTCATATTTAAGAAGCCATTCTGACGCCCATAGCTGTTTTCTGTTCAAAAGATGAGGAAACGCGGTCTCTTATGCGGTATAACGTATTATTACTGGGGAGTAGTGGAAAATCCCACAGCACTGACAAGTGACGACGACGAAGAGCTTAAACCTTCAAGGCATGTTCTATGTTCTGTTCAGCTGTAATGTTCTCTTGCCTTCCTGCACTGTAAGCATTTTCCAGCAGATTTCCCTTTAATTTCATGTGACGCTTCCAGGAGGAGCATTCACCCTTTCTGTTTGTTGCTGCATTGTCTCAGAGAGCTCAGGCTTGGAAACCGGACGGCATTCACTCCGCCTTCCTCTTGCATATTCATTTCTGGCATCTGACTACGTCATAAATGATTCGTGACTGGGCGTGGACCACGTTTCTCTCTTCCGGCTGGGCAGGCACCATCTTGTTTCCTGGCCCAGGAGAAGGACGTGCCCGTTGTGTGGAAGGTGCTCCTCAACCCGCTGCTGGCCGGGGACCTCAAAGTGGAGGCAGCAACGGTTTGGAGCCGAGTCTCCGGGAAGAGGAAGGACTAAGAGAGTGGCAGGGACCGCAGTCAGGCGCCAGCATTGGTAACAGTCTGTACCTCGGTCGGTCGTAGAGGCCTCGGGAGCCCTTGGGCGGACCTGGGCACAGACAGTCGAGCTTTCGCCTTTGGAGCTAATTAGAAAGTAGGGAAGCAGAGCCATTTGTATAGCACAGTTTCATTTCCTTATCCTGGTATTAGTCGACTGGAGGTGGTCCTGTCCTTTTTTTTCTTTTTTCTTTCTTCTCTCTCTCTTTCTTCCTTCCTTCCTTCCTTCCTTCCTTCCTTCCTTCCTTCCTTTCCTCTGTGCCTCCCTCCGTCCATCCCTCCGTCCGTCCGTCCGTCCCTCCCTCCCTCCCTCCCTCCCTCCCTCCATCCCTTCCTTCCTTTTCTTTTTCAGCTTTTTGCCCGTACATAGAATCTGGGGCCTCGGATAGTCAAACTAAAACACAGTCTTTCAAACAGTCTTAGGCTTCACTTTCACAACTTCATCCTGCACAAGACTTAGTATTTTATAAAATGTGCCTTGTTGTTTTGGGTATCTAGTGCACCGGTATCAGATGCTCCTCTAAAGGCCAGAAATGTGTTTGGTCACCTGAGAAGAACTGGTTGTGACATTCCAGCCTCATTTACCTTAAGTGGTAAAGTTAATTTAATTCGGGTGGAAATAAACCCAAAAGTCCGGAACTCTGCGTTGTGTTCCTGCATTCTGAAAGAGGTCAGATGCCTGCACAGTCCGTTTGGCACTCAGTTGCCCTAGGAGTTGCTCAATTTTTTTCCTTCAGAAACAATTCCTGGATTCCCCTGGAAGCTCTAGAAAGGAGAAGGGAATCAGGTGGGCTTGAATCACTGTCCAAGTCTCCTACCTAACAGATCCAGCCTAACAGTTTCAGTAAGATTCCTTTTGCACCTTGGATTCCTATTTAGAGAGCTAGAGTCTACATGTGACTCTGGAGAGAGTCCTCAGAGCAGATGTTTTATGTAAGTGCACAATTAGACCCAGCATCTGGCTTTTACTATCTTATTTGTCTCTCGTGATCACCCGGCCTTAGAACTGCACATTGTATTGAAGAAATGTGGTGCATGTACTTTTTGTGGAATAGCCTCCAGTTTTAAAGGTCTCAGCACCCTCTTCAGGTTACCCTTAGTACCTTCCAGATAAAACTACTAAAGATTAAAGACACAAAATAGAAACTGTGGGCATTTAGAGCCAACCTATTACAAAAAAATTGTGCCAGAGCCTTAGAAATTCTTAACGTTCCCTTGAAAGTGTGCATTGGCCTCATGAACTTTCCTGGGGCCGCTAACTGACCTCTACTCTCAAAAGTGGGATTCAGTTTTATTGTTTGGAGAAGCCCAGGCAGAATTCAGGTGTAACCAGTGTCTAAGCACTGGATTTTTTTGGAATGTGAACTGTCAGAATATCTACTGCTTAGATGCTGGCCGTTTGGCCTACGGTATCTCTTAAGATAGCAGTGCTGGTGTCAACCTCTATGAAGGGATACCAGCAGAAAGTCCCTGCCACACATGTACCTCAGCTGTGATATGTTTCCTGTTTCTTCAGATGTCCGGGAGTCACAAGAGTGTCTGGGCCAGACTCTAAGCTGGATTCTAATTGGTCTCCTGCCTATTCTACTTTGTGTGAAATACCCCCAGGGCCAACCAAGGTGAGTATGTGGCTCCTGTCAAGATGGAAACAAGAGGAGGGAGTGGTAAAGCACCACTGTCTTTTCATATATCTTAAGTTCCATTACCATTTTATCTCCGCTGGAACTCTGTGCTCGTCTTCAGGCAATGTCGAAAAACAAGGAAATGGACATAGATGAAAGCCTTTACTCTCGTCAGCTGTGAGTGGTGTCCAGGATGGGAAGTGGAGATTGGGAGGAGGCACAGAGTGGGCCAAACTGTAACCTAGAGTTCTTTGTTGACAGGTATGTGCTAGGTCATGAGGCGATGAAGCATCTCCAGGCTTCCAGTGTGCTGATATCAGGCCTGCAGGGCCTGGGTGTGGAAATTGCCAAAAATATCATCCTTGGTGGGGTTAAGGCTGTCACTCTCCATGACCAGGGTACTGCCCAGTGGGCTGATCTGTCTTCCCAGGTATCTCTTTTTGTTTCTCCTTGCCTAGGCGCCAGCATGTGCACTGCATATGTTTCAGTCCTATCTTTCCACACCGACTTTATAGTTCTACCTGCGTGAAGAAGATATTGGCAAAAACCGAGCTGAGATATCCCAGCCGCGCCTTGCCGAACTCAACAGTTACGTGCCTGTGCACGCCTACACTGGACCCTTAAATGGGAGCTTCCTTACTGGTTTTCAGGTACCCTCCTGCCTCCTGCCTTATTCTTTCATCTTTGCTGTCATTTCGGCTGTGGCAGTATGACTGGTTTTTTGTCCTGGAAAATGAGGTGGGGTAGGTGGCACTTAGAGCTCCCCAGAGGGGCAGATTCTTTTGTAGAAGGGGGCTGTGTTACAGTGACATCTGAAGCACAGCACCTGCATACATAATTCCCGAGCCCTTGTAAGAGCGTGAGCCTCTTGGTCTTTACAGGTGGTGGTTCTTACCAGTGCTCCTTTGGAATATCAGCTGCAGGTGGGTGAATTCTGCCATAGCCATGGAATCAAGCTGGTGGTAGCAGACACTCGGGGCCTGGTGGGGTGAGTGCTTGCCTCTTTGTTGTCTAACTTCTGCCAGCTAGGCGAAGAGTCCCCCAAACCTTCATGTTCTCCTCCACCAACCAGATTTGAAATGCTTTTTTATTTCTCTTGAGTGGTCTGAGGGGTGTAGGATCTGTTCCAGTACCTTAAAGTGCTGGAAGGCCCTGTGCTTGGTCCAAAGCACCACGCCTGTCGCCTCCCTCCCTAGACAACTGTTCTGTGACTTTGGAGAGGAAATGATTCTCACTGATTCAAATGGGGAACAGCCACTCAGCGCCATGGTTGCAATGATCACCAAGGTAAGGAGGCCAGCTGCATAGGATCTCAGTCAGAGGTAGACAGCAGTTGTTCTTCCTCTTTCCTCTCCTTTTCTTGTTCTCTGCTTCTCCCCGTTCTTTCTGCAGCCTGCACTCCTTCCTTTCTCATCTTTCTGTGTTCTTGATGTTTTCTTTTCCTTTCTTACTCCCTCATTTTTTTTCTTATTTTCCTGTCTCCCCTCCCCTTTTTTTTTCTTCCCCTACCTCTGTCTGACTGTTGAATGTGGGATCTGACCACTAATTAGGTGAGCAGCCTATCCCCGAGGTAAATCAAGCACCTCTAACTAGTAGTTGCCCTTACCTGCTGGCAACCTGTGCTTGACTGTAAATCCTTGGTGTTTTTTGTGTTTTTGTTTGTTTGTGGGTCGTGCTGGTTTTTGCGTCTGCCTTTGAGATGTTCTCAGGAACGTACTTAAGACTAGCTTTGAATTCAGGTTGGGGTTCTGCCTCAGCTTCCACGGTGGTGGTACTACTGTAAGCATGCCACACTGTGCTAGGCTTAAAGCTAACTCTTTTTTCTTTCCTCAACCAGGAAAATCCAGGGCTTGTCACCTGTTTGGAGGAATCACGGCACGGATTTGAGAGTGGCGACTTTGTCTCTTTCACAGAAGTTCAGGGCATGAGTGAACTGAATGGCATTGGTCCCATAGAGATCAAAGTTCTGGGTACGGCAAGCCTGGGGAAGGAGGGTGAGAAGTGATAGCAAAGAATAAAGGGAAGAATGGCTCTGTGATATTGGCTGTCTGAGGAGCCAAGAGGTCACTCTGCAACTTGTAAAAGTGGTCTCAGAAGAGTCCACTTGCCTCTGCCTCCTGAGTGCTGGGAGTAAAGCCATGAGCCACCATGCCCTGATGAAACAGAGCCTTTTAACTTGTGTCTCTCCATCCCCACTGCATCATCTCTCATTCTGTGTGTGTGTGGGGGGGAGTATGCGTGCCTGTGTGTGTGTGCCTGTGTGTGTGAAGTGCATTGCTTATTGTTAAACAGCCCAGTGACTGTGGGTTTATTCCCTTTTGGCTGTTGGTTTATTCCCTCTTGACTTTTCCCTCTATTGGTTGTAGTTTAGACAGCTTAATTTTCTCCTTAAGCTATGAAAGGACTAGGCGACTACGTCCTTTCTGTGAGGTAAGATCAGTAAGCTGGGTTCTGGAAAGACTGCTCAGTTTGCAAGAGCATTGCCTCTCTAAGTGTTGGTGCCGAGTCTGAATTTAGAATAGCCACGTTGTGCAGTCCGGATGGCACACAGGTGACCACTGCAGCTTCAGTGGGCGTCAGGGGCAGAGGAGTCCTGAGGGCTCACATCTCAGTCATCGAACCTGCTTCACTGAGAAAGTTTCTGAAGGCTTGTATGGTCGTGATGTTAAGAATCTATAGTACAGAAATTTGTGTATGCAGTTAGCCACATTCAGTGCATCCCAGCAAAGACTTGTGAGACTAATAAAGCTTCTGTAGAGGGAATAGGTTAAGAAACTTGGGGAAACCTAAATGAAGTGAGGTGTGTCAACAACCACCGTCAAGAGACGCATGGTGTTTGATACTGTTTGATAGATGCAAGATACTTGTGAGTCTTACATCTTTGATGTTGGCTCCAGTTGTACTGGCATGCTGAACTTTATTCTGGATTAATCTTCTTAACCTTGGGCCTCAACTCCTTTGTATTGTCCAGACCTGGATGAGTGTGATTCTGAGTACTCGAGGTGATGCTTATAGGAAGCCTTTCTTCATGGCGGAAACTGAGCAGTGATGGAAAGGACTGTGAAGACTCTTAAAAGTTGTTTTGTATGTAGCCCTCCACCCCAGGGTCCCTGCTCATAGAAATGATTCGTAAGAAAGGGAAACTCTGTACCACTGTGGATGACGTCATGCACCTGACGTAATTCTGGCACTGAGGAGGTGGATTCAGAAGGATTAGGAGTTGAAGGTCAGCCTTAGTTATAGAGCAATAGGCCATCTTGGGCTATGTGAACCCTTGTCTCCAAATCAAGAAATAACGGAAGAAAAATTCCTTGTTTTTGAACATGAACACATTTTTTTTCTTGTTATTCCCTAACTAACATTGAAACATAGTCTAGCGTAGAGAACATTGGTATAGCAGTTCTCACTATGGTGAACATTGGTATAGTTGGTAAAGTTCTTGGTTTGTGTAAGTGTTCTGGAGAGTTTGATCCCCCAGAACCCCTGTAAGAAAAGTTAGGCCCTGTGGCTTGTGTCTTTACAGAGGTAGTACATAAAGCTTGGGAGAGGTAGATTTTTTTTTCTCTTGTTTTGAATTTGTGTGTGTATGTGTTCCGGGATGCCCTGCAGTGAGAGCTACAGACAGTTGTGAGCTGTATGGGGTAGGTGCTGGAAATTAACCAAACTCCTGTCTTTGTGGAGCAGGAAGCACTCTCAACCACTGAACTAAATCTTGGACAGAACTTGAAACAGAAGCCAGACTTGGTGGTACTTTCCTTTCATGGTATTAGTGAGTTTGTTGTATTCTGCCTGCTATGTGCACACTTTGAACTGGCTGTTTTTGTACTCTGAATCCCCTTGAGGTGACTTCTGAAGTGCTGGGATAAGACTTGTATACTCCTGTGACTTTGGGAGTGTTTTGTTTTCTTTTCCATGTCTTGAGTACAGCATGCTTGAAATAAATAAAAAAATAAAAATAATAAAATAAAATAAAATAAAGGCTGCTGTGTCTTAGGCTTGGTTTTTGTACTTGGTCTTAGGACAGCAGATGGGCACTGCATGGGCTGGCAGTCCTCTCCATCTTTTTCATCTTTCAGGTCCCTATACCTTTAGTATCTGTGATACCACCAGCTTCTCTGAGTACATCCGTGGAGGCATTGTCAGTCAAGTGAAAGTATCTCGGAAGATCAGTTTTGTGAGTAGTTGGGGAGGGGCCATGGGTGCATGAAGGAGTGCTTTGGAGATTTGTAGGTTGTTCACATCTGGTGTCAATGCTCCATCGTCTACAGAAACCCCTACTTGCCTCCTTGGCAGAGCCAGATTTTGTGGTAACAGATTTTGCTAAGTGTTGTCGCCCTGCTCAGCTGCACATTGGCTTCCAGGCCCTGCATCAGTTCTGTACTCAACACAGCAGGCCGCCTCGACCCCATAATGAGGTAAGTGAGTGGGAAGCCAGCCAGGAACCCCAGATTTGTCTATTCCCTGTGCCTGTTTTACCTCCAGTAGGGCATGATGGATTCTCTCTGGGTCCGACCAGGAGGATGCTGCAGAAGTGGTGACCTTAGCACAAGCTGTGAATGCTCAAGCTTTGCCAGCAGTTCAGCAGGATTGCCTGGACATAGACCTCATCCGGAAGTTGTCTTATGTAGCTGCTGGGGATCTGGCACCCATGAATGCCTTCATTGGTGGCTTGGCTGCCCAGGAGGTCATGAAGGTTAGCATGAGTGGGAAAGGGTATGGACTGCTGTGTGCATCCGATTCCATGACTGCCTTTCAGTCCCTGTCACTTCCAGTTTGGCTACTGACAGCACTCCTTCCCCAGGCTTGTTCTGGAAAGTTTATGCCCATTAGGCAGTGGCTGTACTTTGATGCCCTTGAATGTCTCCCAGAGCACAGAGTGGCCTTCATGGAAGAAAAGTGCGTGCCGGTAGGTTGTTGGGAACAAAGGGAAACTTTGGGAACCTCTTGAGGGAAGGCTCTCTGTAACCAGTCTCTATTCATCCACATAAATCCAGCGTCAGAACCGTTACGATGGGCAAGTGGCTGTGTTTGGATCAGACCTACAAGAGAAGCTTGGCAAGCAGAAGTACTTCCTGGTAGTTGACACTAATGGCTTCCCTCCACCCTCTCCAGCATCTCTCTCACCCTGATCCTTTTTGGGGAGGGATCTTTTGGTTTTCATGTCCTGATCACATCACCTCTTCTGTGTTTTGGTTGGTCAAGGAAAGGCTACATGATTCTGTGTTTCCTCCTCCTCCTCCCTCAGTCACGCAGAGGAGTTTTCCAGCCCTGTGCCTTGAACGTTTGGTACTGCACAGTCTTGTGTTCTCTTGTTGTTTTCTTATGGGAATAAGGAGTGGCTTACCGTGTGCCACCATTATTCACTCAGATCAGACTGTTTACCAACTTTTAGGTGGGTGCAGGTGCCATCGGTTGTGAGCTGCTCAAGAACTTTGCCATGATTGGCCTTGGCTGTGGAGAGGATGGAGAAATCACAGTTACAGATATGGACACCATTGAAAAGTCAAACCTGAACCGTCAGTTTCTCTTCCGTCCCTGGGATGTCACCGTGAGTGGGATGGGATGGGATGGGATGGGATGGCATGTCTTTCTCTCATCTCTTTGATTCTGATCCAAGTGGTTTACACGTTTCTGCTTTCTTTAGTTTCTGCCCTTTTCTTTACTTCCTTCCTGTATTTCAGTCATTCTGGAACGAGTTCAGTTGATGTTATTTCCTGTCCTATTCCTTCCTTTGCCTGGTTTTCCCTCTCCACCCAAGCTTGGATGTTTCTTCAAGGCAGATGTGACATTGTGAGAAGTGGGTTAATAGAGGCATGATTGTGGATTCCGTACAGGTCAGTACGACCTCGACTTGCTCATAGTCCACCTTTCCTTGGCTTCATTTCACACTAAGCATTCTAGACTCTTGATTTAGAAAACTGAGGTAAGGAATGTTCGTGGCCCTCTGTGATGGGAAGGTTTGGAACAAGGGAGAAACTTCCTGAGTGCATTTTGATCTCCTCTCTCTGTAACACTGAGTCTACACGACTCAGAGATTACTTAAGTGGTATTGAATACTGTTTGTCTTCCCTCACCCAGCTCGTTCTGCCAGTGGAAAGGACAAGTTTCTTCCATACTTTCTGGGAGCCTTTGTTAGTTCAGTGAAGCTGTTTTCCAGATGACTAGTCTGTGGTAACTAAAACAAACAAACAAAAATAACAACAACAACAACAACAACAAAAAATCAAATCAGAGTTAGCTATTGCAGCTTTTGCAGTCTCTAGCAAAGACTGCCATAAGTGGGAGGCTGAAGCCAGAAATTAGGACAAGCCTGGGCTGCACAGCAAATACAAGAAGCAAAAGATAGCCTGTCATGGTTAACATGCACTAAACAAAAACTAAAACAGAATCTTTAAAACAAAATAAAACACTTCAAGAGAATACTCTGTTTTCCCCGCTCTCCTTCATAAACTTTTTTAAAGCTGCACCTAAAAACAGATGTAGGAGTGCCATGGATATAAAAATATAGCTGTATTTTCAGGTGTGGTGTGGCGGTGTACACGCCTTTAATGCCAGCACTCGGGAGGCAGACACTGGCCCGCTGTAACAGAGTGAATTCCAGGACAGTCAGGGCTACACAGAGAGAGACCTGTCTCCAAAACCAACCGACCAAAGAAACCAACAAACAATAGGTGTCAGAAGAGAGGACATCACCTGAAACATACTTAGAAAAATCTGAATATGCTGTGACTCCTCAGGAATTCTATGCTGGAAGTGTTTTCACGATAAATGCTTATTAGTGCTTTTAAATATTCTGCTTAAAATTCTAACATGGGAAGTTGTGGTTCATATGACCTAAATCCCAAGAGGCTCTTTTGGAGACTGTCCTATGAATATGAATATGTCTTATGAATATGTGGCGTATGGTTAATGTTAGGATGCCAGACGTGTGTAAGAGAAGTAGAAACAGAGAAGTTAGCTTTTGGAAATACCGGGGGTGCTGGTGTTCAGTGCTTAGGAAGAATTTTCTCGTAGGGAAATTGGCATTTCCGTGATGAAACAGGGTATGAAAGCAAACAGTTGACCGCGCCAGGTTTGCAGTAGCCTGAGGAAAGATGATATTGGGCTGTGTGGTATTTAAAGATTAGAGAGTCCAAGTGGAGGAGGCCACAAGTGAAAGTGGAACCAGAGGAGCTGTTGGAGAAGTAGAACATAACTCACTCTGTCTGTGTTTCTATTTGGGTTACTCCTGATGCCATTAACTGAAAATACAGTAGCTATTAGCTCATTCTGACCTCGTGTCTTGTTTCAGTTTTTCTTTCTACTCACCTTCTGACTTGAGGACACTTGCATTCAAGTGTAAACACACACCCAGAGAGAGGGGGAGAGAGAGACTCAGAGAATGTACAAGCTAAGGAAATACCTATTTCACAAGACTCAAAATATTCTGTGGTCCCAAACTTCCTTTATAATCCTTAAGCCATAGAGATCTGAGAATATAGCTGTCATAAAAGAGCATCCTGTGGTCCGTAATCTCCTTTGAAGTATCCCTTGGGGCTGACACGATTGGAGCCTGGTTCACCTTGAGCCTTCTTTTGCCCTTCTGGAGATAAATCTCAGGATATCTGTGTGACATTTTGTTTTGTGGGTATATGGGAATCAGCTCCTTTTTCCATATTCTCACCCAGAAGTTAAAGTCTGAGACTGCTGCTGCAGCAGTGCGAAACATAAACCCACACATCACGGTGTTCAGCCACCAGAATCGAGTAGGCCCTGAGACAGAACACGTGTATGATGATGACTTCTTCCAAAACATTGATGGTGTGGCCAATGCCCTGGACAATGTGGATGCCCGTAAGTTTGCAGCTTTATGAGGACAAGAGCAGGGTAGTGTGTGTGTGTGTGTGTGTGTGTGTGTGTTGCTTGTGTTGCTGCCTTGTCTTGGGGTTTTGAGACTGAGTTTCTCTGTGTAGCCTGGGCTGTCCTGTAACTCACTCTGTAGACCAGGCTGGCCTGTGGTCCTACCGTATCCAAACATTCTTGCTGCTTATCTTCCATTTCTCCCCATCTCGCCGAAGGTTTGTACATGGACTGCCGTTGTGTGTACTACCGTAAGCCTCTGCTGGAATCAGGCACACTGGGCACCAAGGGCAACGTGCAGGTGGTTGTTCCCTTCTTGACAGAATCTTACAGCTCTAGCCAGGACCCACCTGAGAAATATATCCCTATCTGCACACTGAAGAACTTCCCCAATGCCATTGAGCACACCCTGCAGGTGAACATCTTTGGGAGAAATGGGAGGCTTGGAAGGGTTAAGTCATTCCGCCTTTTTCTGTCTCGTGCTGCAGATTACAGTTTCCTGTGTGTTTCTGTGTCTGGAATACATCCTGTGGCTGTATACCTACTGCCAGAGAACCTGTCAGTGAATCCTTTCATTTAAAAAGAACTCTACCTTTTTGCACATCCTGGGTGTGCTGTCACAGTCTCTGAGGTCTTACTTACCTGTATTAGCCCATAGGTGATGTATATCTAGCAGGTGTTCCTTTGGTGTCCTCCACCTCTGTTGACAGCACTCGCAAGATTGCACAAGTTCAAACCAAGCAAAATCCCAGCACAAAGAAGAAGTCCATACATTGTCCTGCCTCTGAGCAGGAAGAGTGAAACCTGCTCAGAAAGGGAAAAATCGTTGTCTACAATGGACTGTTACTGGGTCTATCAAGCACATTTCAGGGTAGGCCCCATGCCTAGGAGTAGGTGGCCACATGGCCTTCTTGTTTTTCTTGCTCGCTTCTGTTTTGGTATTTCTTCTCTTGCAAATGGGTTTCTGTCCCTTTACTTCTCTGGGTTTTTACTTTTATTGTGTTTTCTTGAGAGATACCACATGGGTTAGGCAGGGAGGGAGTCTCGGAGGCCTTGGCAGAAGTCAAAAATACAATAAAAATATATTGTGTGAAAAAACTATCTCAAGTTCAAAAATTAAAGAACCTTAAGCTTTTCATTTTTGAAAGAGGTACAGGAAGGTCATTGGACATGATCTGAAGAGTGAGAACGGCCTGTATAAACAATGCTTTCTGCTACACAAACCAGCTAATGTTGACTCTGCAGGTAATTTAGAAAAATTACCTTTGATAGTGAGTGCATTTTTGGTTTGTTTAACGCTTACCCAAAGTCTGTTAAACAGCTGGTTAGTCAGTGTTGCTTCTGCCTGTGTAGTCAAGTACATAATCTTGTGAGCCATCTGGCTGGACAGAGTGAATGCTGTCCAGTGGAAACCAAACCCAGAGCCCAGGGCTGAGAGGATGTTTTTGTTTCTGTTTGGTCATAGGCTCAGTGTAGTACCACTGAGGCTGTGCTAAGGAGTTGGCGATCAGGAAGGAGTAGGCTGTGGAAAGGTCCAGCTGCATTATCATGTCCTATTTCTTTTAATTTTTATATTTTTCTTCACAGTTTATCCATTATGTATCCCAGTGGAAGCCCCCTATTCAGTCCCCCCAAGTCTAACCCTCCCTCGCTCTTCCCCTCTTCCCCTAGTCCACTGAAAGGGGGAGTTCTCCACTATTGCCCCCTGTCCATACCCTGTAAAGTCTCATCAGGACTGCTTGGATCCTCTTCCTCTGTGGCCTGACAAGGCTACATCACCAGGGGCAAGTAATCAGAGAGCATTCGACTGAGTTCATGATAGGGGCAGTCCCTGCTCCACTCACTCAGGGATCCACAGGGAGACTGAGCTGTCAGTTGGCCACATCTGAGCAGGGGGTCTAGGCCCTCTCCATGAATGGTCCCCTGCTGGTGCATTAGTCTCTGCAGGAACCCCTGGGCTCAGATCTTTGAGTTTTTAGGTCTCTGTGTGGTGCTCCTGTCCATTCCCACCCCCCCCCCATGTCCCTGTAATCCTACCTCTCTTTCTCTCTAAGACACCCTCTGTTCTGCCCAAAATTGGCATCTGCTTCATTCCTCCATTGAGTGGATTCTTTCAGAGGACCCTCTATTGTAGACTCCCATCCTGTTTCCTTTCTTCCACTGGTGTCTATCCTGTTTGGCATTCTGAACGCGATTTAAGCATCCTCCCTAGGGTCCTTCTTGGTGTTTGGGTTCTTTAGGTCTGTAGATGGTTGTCCTATATTACATGGCTGAATCCACTTATTAGTGAGTGTTGACCATGCCTGTCTTTCTGTTTCTGGGTTACCTCACTCAGGATGATCTCTCCTGGTTTCATCTATTTGCCTGCAAATTTCATGACTTTTTTGTTTTTAGGTGAGTACGGTAGAGTTGTGTAGTCATGCCTGCCTGTGCACATGGCTCAACCGTCCCAGACAGCACTGCGGGCCCCAAAGCACCCAAAGAGACTGGTTGTCCCTGTTCGGAAGAAACCCAATGCTGAGGGAACCATGTCCGTTTTCTTGCTAGAGGTTATGGAATGGTTCCCTGGGTCTTCACAGCAGACAGAGAATCAGAAAACTTGTTTAGACAGTGTTCAGGTACTTTGCAGGCTCCCTCCCAGATCCTCAGATTGCTTATCTGCAAAAATGTGCATCCCTATCAGAGATAATGTGCATTGAAGTAATATCTACCTCAGGGGGTGATTAAAGCACTTATCAATAAGCTTTGGTAAAGTGCTTAGTGTTGGGTATGCGGTTGCCATTGTAGTCAGTCATGTGGTATGGTATGTACTCATTCACTAACTTTGATGCCTGCTCATGCTATCGTTACATCACAGAGTTAAAATTCAGATGTGTGCAGTGGTGTTTATTCTTCTGCAGTGGGTCATAAAAGCAGGGGATTGTGTGTGAGAGTTAGAATTCAGAACCTGTATGTGCAGTGTCTACATAGATGTCTCAGGCCATTTCAGCAATTTGTCCTAGCTCTCAGAAACCTTAGTGAGTAGACAGTGTCTGTTGAGTCATGGGTACTGTTCTGCCCAAACCTAATAACTGCTTGTGGATCATTCTTCTTCTAATGTGAGTTGTTGTTGTTGTTGTTCTTTTTTTTTTTTTTTTTTTTTGTCTATCTCTCTTAAATCCCAGCATATCACACCTGTATTGCCATGAACTTTCTAGTGTCTCACACATAACATAAGTGGCTGCAAAGAATGGCCACAGGTGTTAAGATTGGTGTTGAAAGCTCTGGAGAAGGTGGGTCCCCTCATTCAAGAGGTTGAATGCTGTCTTCACCCAGAGCAAGCTCTACTAACTAGTAGTCACTAATGTGTCTAGAACGCTATTTTGTTGGGCATTGCTGACAAGCACATGACATTTGTGTGCTCTGTCTGTAGTGGGCTCGCAATGAGTTTGAAGGGCTCTTCAAGCAGTCAGCAGAAAACGTTAACCAATATATCACGTAAGTCCCAGACACTGTCTTGCCAACCAACAAAGGTATGCTATCTGCTCAACTCAGGCAGAGGAGATGAGTTAGATGGTCGATTGAGCCTGGTGCTGGTGGAGGTGCTGGGAGGTGGTCAGGGTCGCCTTTTCCATGGAGAAATAGGCTAGTCCAGAAACCTTACTTTTAGGCCCCTGATGTAATCCAGCTGTTTGCATTGGGCAGGGACCCCACATTCATGAAGCGAACATTGCAGCTAGCAGGCACCCAGCCTGTGGAAGTCCTGGAGGCTGTACAGCGCAGCCTGGTCCTGCAGAGGCCACGTACTTGGGCCGACTGTGTGACTTGGGCCTACCGGCACTGGCACACCCAGTATTCTGACAACATCCAGCAGTTGCTGCATAACTTCCCTCCAGACCAGGTATTCTCTACCCCCTGGGTGTATTGGGCTGAATACATTTCCAGGAAATTGGATGCTTACTGTCCAATATATGACTATCCATGGCTTCTTCCAGGCAGCTTAACTGCCATGGGCACCCCAAGGCAGGGTTTAGGCCAGTACTTTGGGCAAGCACTTGTGTTTTCCTTCTCCCTGTGTGACAAGCAAGGGGTTTAGTTTCCTTTCTTCCTGTACTTGTGGGCTGAGTCACATCTGATGTCACATGAGGGCCGTGGTCAGAGGTGAGAAAGTTCTCTAGTTAAGCACATACAGCAATCTCTGGTCCCAGTTCCCAACTGTGGTTGGCACTGGGTCACATCATGGGTAATGTCTTGATGAACATCGTCTGTGAAATAGGTATGGTAATGTCTTTTGGGAGTTTAGAAAGGATCAGTTTGCATTTCTTAGTATTCCTTCGGTTTTGTACCTCATATAAAGTGGTAAGTTTTGTCTTGTTGTGTGTTGGGATCATCATGAATTTCCAAGAATGGTGGGCCTGGGATTCATGAGCTGAGGATGGTGTGAGTGTCCTACTCCCTCATCCTCTTCATCCTTTGCATTCTCCTAGGTTACGAGCTCTGGGGCACTCTTTTGGTCAGGACCAAAACGCTGTCCACATCCGCTCACCTTTGACACAACCAATGTAAAAGTTGTCCTGGGTCGGTGGGTGGGTGGGTCGGTGGGTGGGTGGGGAGTTTGTCTCTACCCTCACCCTTTGCCCTGCCTTTCTTTTCAGCCCCTGCATCTGGATTATGTGATGGCTGCTGCCAACCTGTTTGCCCAGACATACGGACTAGGAGGATCCCAGGACTGTGCTGCTGTGGCCAAACTCCTACAGTCTCTGCCAGTCCCCAAGTTTTCTCCCAAGTCTGGCATCAGGATCCCTGCTTCTGAGCAGGAGCTGCAGAGCATCAGTGCCACACTTGGTGAGAAAGCTCCGCAGTTAGCTCAGGGTTCATGTGTCTGTTTCCTCTCCCTGTAAGCCTCCCTGCCCTCTGGTGTTTGCCACTGGCCATGCTTTTCACTGTGTTTCTGCGATTTTCCTGGCCTGTCTTCTTTGAGTCTGTACTTTAGGGTGCATGCTTGGAAAACAAGTTTCTGTATCTCCTTTCTCTGCAGTATGGGTTTATGTAAATGGTTCATTCTTTCTTTATATGAATTACTTTACAGAATTCTCCTTCTTGTTTCTTCTTGAATTCATTTCCTGCAAACAAAACCTGAATGCTCCCTGCCATCTCCTTCTGCTGCTTTGTCTTGTAACAGAGGTTGTCTCTTTTCCCACCCAGGTATCTACTTCACACTTTTCTCTGTGTTTGTGTCCACTCTGTGTCTTGCTTGAAGCACACCACACTTGGAGCCCACTTGGAGTCATGCTCCATCTCCTCTTCTGACCTCTCTGAAGAGTCTCTTGTCTTGTCCCAATCTCCCCAGTTGATACTCAATTTCCCATAGGTAGTAGTTGTCTCCTTCTGGTATTTGGCCAACAATGTCCTTTTCAGACTTTCACCTCCTTCATTTAAGTCTCTGCTTCTCTTCCCTGTAGGATTGCCTGTCTTTTCTTTCCATTAACTAACGTCTGTCTTTATGTGAAGTTATCTGAATCACTTTTTCCCAGCTCCGTCATCTTCATCTTTCAAAACTGAAATCCTATGCCCATCGAACAGCTCCTACCATCCTGTACCACCTCCCCATTTCAGAAGACATTTGTCGACTTTCTTGTCTTTTTGACCACTCCCTATACCATCTTAGCACAACTACAGAGAAGCAAAATCATACCAGGTGTTTCTCTGTCTCATCTATTTTTTTTTTTTTTAGTGTGATGGCTATGCATTAATGTACTCCTACAATTTTCTCTCTGTGTCACGGCTTTATTAGACTCCTGTGTGAATATTTCTCTGTTAATTTGTTGCCGTATAACTAATTTATTTCCTTCCACCCTTGATCTATTATGAACATGCTGCTTGCTTGTATGATGTGTTCATCTTTGTCACTTAGGTTCTTCAGGTGTTTGTGTGTTTGTATTCCTCATCCCTGTATCCCTTGGGCAGGGAAGTGTTTTCTCACCTCTCCTTCTCTTCCATCTTCCACGATACCTTTCCTTTTCAAATACTTTTACCTGAACACCACCCACTCACTCCTGACTTCACCTTGGACAGTGCAATGGGTTCACCAGAGATTGTGGTGTCTTTCACTTTGTGCAGATAACAGCCATCTGGAGAACCTCAAGATTTCACTTCCTACTCCAGACAAGCTGCGTGGATTCAAGATGTACCCCATTGACTTTGAGAAGGTATATGGTGGGCTACTTGGGACGTCTAGCATGGTAGGCACAGAGCCCTAGCAGTAGGCTTTGGTCAAACATTGTTGGCCTGCAGTGGTCGCCATCTGTTTCAAAGAGTAGTTGCTTTGATGAAGGGAGAGAGTTAGATCTGTGAGTATAAGAATGAATAGCTTGAATGCCGTTAAGAATTAGGCTGGTTTAGGAAAGGTGTGGTAACATCTCCTTTTTTAAGATTCATTACTTGACTAATTCTGGGAATTGGCTAGGTTCCCAGTCCCTGGCTTGATTTCCACAAACCCCAAATGGTCTGTATTTCATATGTTCATCTACAGTACTTGTCCTGCACTGGAAGGCAAGTTTTAAAAAATGTAATATCCTTTGATTAAAAACAACAAACAAACAAACAAACAAACAAACACTACTGCTTTGAGATTGTGTCTCCTAGAATTGACAGTGAAGTTTCCCAAAACAAGACCTGAGCAAAGGCAACACCAATAGACATTTTTTCCATTTAGATGTACTTTGATTATATTCATCTCCTTCCCCAAGTCCTTCTAGATCATTCCCAACCACAACTTCCATGATTTGTCTCTAAAACAACAGAAATGTAGTACAACAATAAGACTTTCCAA
Source organism: Meriones unguiculatus (assembly GCF_030254825.1). NCBI lineage: Eukaryota > Metazoa > Chordata > Mammalia > Rodentia > Muridae > Meriones > Meriones unguiculatus. The sequence continues at coordinate 463,454 of NW_026843712.1, read as the reverse complement.
AACCAGGAAAACAAGACACCACTCAAGAGAGAGAACAGCGAGAGTCCCAGCAAACCCTTTTTAAAAATTCATTTTTTAAATTGATTACAATTTATTCAGTTTGTATCCCAGCTGTGGCCCCCTCCCTCGCACCCTCCAAACACCCTTTCCTTTCATTTCTCTGCCAATGCTGCTTCCCCAGTCCACTGATAGGCAGGTCGTCCTGTCCTTCCAGCTGACCCGCCTATCAGGTCTCATCAGGACTGTCTGCATTATCTCTCTCTCTCCACCAAACTCTTAACAAAATAAAAGCACACACAGACTGTCCAGTCCTCTAGGTATTGTTCCACTATTCCTAAACAGGAGACCTGCTCTGATATGGTTGATATACCCATTGTCACTCCACAGGAGAAAAGTGATGTTCCTGTTCCCTGCAGGTATAAATGACAGATTGGTTGTTAACCTTGACCCTAAAGGTTTTGCTCATTCATCAATTTTTTTTTAATTTTTTTTTTATTTTTTATTTTTTTACAAATACAACAAAATAACATAGGATAAAACAACTATCACCTCAGAGCTGGATAAGACAAACCACCGACAGAGGAAAAGAGCCCAGGGGAAGGCACAAGAAACAGAGACCCACTAAGTGAAAGCCATAATACTTACTCAGGGGACCTGTGCAGGGTTTATATGAGATTCGCTCAGTTGATTTAGAGGGCCTAGTTTTGTTGTTGTCCTGCATCCCTTCTTGCTCTTACCCTCTCTCTGCTCCTCTTCCCTCCATTTCACCAGTGTGGCTGCCCAAACAAGACCTGAACAAAGGCAACACCAGTAGACTATTTATTTCTACTAAAACAACTTCTCAAATGTAAAATTACGTTGATCATATTCTTCCCCTTCCTCAAGTTCTTCCAGCTCATCTCTGATGGAGTGACACTGGGCATAATCCACCACTCCAGGTCAGACATCCTGTTTGGGAGAGGTTAGACAGCGCATCGTGAGTTAGGAGGTGCATACAAGTCTGTGTGTGTGTGTGTGTGTGTGTGTGTGTGTGTGTGTGTGTTTCTTTAAGAGGTTGGTGGTATCTGTTCTCTCCTCTACCATAGGTTTCATGAGCTCAGAGAGGAGGGATTTCATGTGGATGTCCCATTGAGGGATGGCTGCTCCAAGATCTCTTACTCTCTGCATAATATCCAGCTGTGGGTCTCTATGTTCCTATCAGCTGAAGAAGGAAGATTTTTGGATGTTGGTGTAATAAGACACCAACATTGATTCATAAATGTAGTGGAATATCTGTCATTAAGAATCATTTTTCACTATGTTTTTGTTTTTGCTTTTACCAGTATCATTTGATCTCTTCACTACATCTCTTTAGTATCTATTGTCAGGTTCTTAGTCACCCAGTGTCAGGTATGGCTCCATCTCATGTGGTGGGGTCTTAGGTCAAGTCAGTCATCGTTTGGCCTCCCTGCCCCACCCCCCCAGTCTTTGTGTCAGTGTTAACCTAGTATGTGTTGCAGGCAGGACACTATGGTAGATGAAGGCTTTGTGACTGGCTTGATGTTTATGTTCCTCTTTTGATAGCATGCAGAGAACCTTCCTGTACCAAAGAGTGAAATGTAGGGGTGAGGGCTCTGTCTAGGTACCAGTTTGACATTTCCATGTTCAGTGAGTTGTGTAGATGTTTTTCTTCAGCTGTCAGCTTGAAAAGAGCAACCTGTAGTCTTGGCAACAGCTGGGATTAGTTGGGGATCCCTTGGGACCCCTTTGGCCAGTTTCTCAGACAGATGCAACACAATCCCAGTCCTGGAAGCTTCTTTTTGTGACGAGAGGTGGCCAGTTGGGGGGACTTTGTCTCTCCCATCATTTGGTGATTTCATTCTATCTTGCATGCCCCCACCCCCTTTTGTAAATGCTTTCAGGAAGTTTCTACTTTGTTCGGTTTCTGCATACCCTCACATCACCATTATTTTAGCCATATCTCCCCATATTCTCATTTTGGTTTGTTTATATGGTGAATCACTTTTATTGTTTTTTACATATTGAACCATCCCTGCATCGCTGGGTTGAAGCTTCTTGGTCATGGTGGATGATGTTTTCCAAGTGTTCTTGGATTAGGTTTGCAAGCAGTTTATTGACTGTCTTTGAATTAATGTTCACAAATGAAATTGGTCTGTAATTCTCTTTCTTTGTCCTCCAGTCTTTATGTGGTTTGATTATCAGGGGTAACTGTGATCTCATCAAAGGACTTGGGCAATAGAGTTCTGATTGTCTTTTGTAGAGGATTGGTATTAACTCTTCTCTGAAAGCCGTGGTGGTGGTGGTGGAGCATGCTTTTACTCTCAGCACTTGGGTGGCAGAGGGAGGTTGATCTCTGAGTTCGAGGCCAGCCTGGTCTACAGAGTCATTTCCAGCACAGCTAAAGCTACACAGTGAAGCCCTGTCTCGAAAAATAAAAACAAACACAAAACAAAACAAAAAGTCTGGTGAACTCCTGTGCTAAAATATCTGGCCCCAGACTTTGTTCGTTTGGGAGACTTTCAAAGGCTGCTTCTATTCCACTCTAGGGTAGAGGTCTTTAAAAATTGTTTATCTGATTTTTATTTAATTTTGGCAAGTGTTACTAAAGTATGGAGGAGCAAATTATCCAGTTTTTTTTTTTATTTTCCGGTTTGGTGGAGTACAGGGTTTTGTCTGTCTGTCTGTCTATCTGTTTGTTTGTGTGTTTGTTTGTGTTTTGATTTTTCAAGACAGGGTTTCTTCTCTGTGTAGCCCTGGCTGTCCTGGACTCCCTTTGTAGACGAGGCTGCTCTCGAACCCACAGAGGTCCCCCTGCCTCTGCCTCCCAGAATGGAGGATGACAGGTGTACAGCACTGCTCCTGGCTTTTGGAGTACTGGTTTTTAAAGTATTGTCCTTATGATTCTTTAGGTTTCTTCTGCGTCTGTAATCATAGCCCTCTTTTTGTTGCGGATTTTTGTTAATTTGGATATTCTCTTTCTGCCCTTTAATTAAATTATAAAAGATCTGGTCAATCTTTAATGATTTTTCCCCATTAACGAACTGTTGTTTCATTGATTTCTTTTAACCCTGAGTTTGATTATTTCTTATCGTTGGTGTGAGCTCTTCGTTTTCTTCTAGAGCTTTCAGGTGTTCTGCTAAGTTGCCACTATGACGTCTCTTTAAGTTTTCTTTCTGTTTTTGTTTTGCTTTCTAATGTAGGCTCTTAGTGCTCTGAACTTTCCTGCTCAAATGGCCTTCCTTGTGTTCCTTAAGTTTGGGCATGCTGTATATTCATTTTCCTTCAGTGCTAGAAAGTGTTTTGTTTCTAATTTCTGCCTTGACCTGTTTTTCATTCAGTAGGGCCTTGCTCAGTTTTTATGAGTTTGTAAGGTTTCTGTTGTTTCTGTTGTTGATCTCTAGCTTTAATCTACGGTGATCAGAAATGATATGTGCAGTGTTGTTTTGATTTTCTTGGACCTGTTGACACTTCTTTGTGTCTGGCCACATGGTCAATTTTTAAGGCTCCTTGGGGGTCTTAGAAGAAGGTATGCTCTTACGCGTTCGGGTGAAATGTTCTGTAGATATCTGTTAAGTCTGTTTGGTTTCTAACTTCAGTCAGCTCCAACGTTTCTCTGTCTAGGTTTTGTCTGGATGACCAGTCCATTGGCGTGATAGGGGTATTGAAGTCTCCCACTGTCAGTGTGTGAAGGTCAACATGTGATTTAAGTGGTAATAGTGGTCTTTAAAAAGGTTTTCAATTATATTTATTCATTAAATTAATGTTTTATTAATTATAGTGTACCCCAGCTTTAGCCCCCTCCCACTTTGCCTCCCGGTCCCATTTTCTCCTCCTCATCTCTTCCCATGCTCCTCCTCAAGTCTACTGATAGGGGAGGTCCTCCTTCCCTTCCCCCCTGACCCCAGCCTATCAAGTCTCCTCAGGACTGGCTCCGTTGTCTACCTCCATGGTCTGGTAAGGCTGCTTCTCCCTCAGGCGGAGGTGATCAAAGAGCCAGCCACTGAGTCCATGACAGAGACAGTCCCTGCTTCCATCACCATGGAACGAACACATGTGGAGACTTGAGAAGTCAGGTATAAGTCTAATAAGTCAGCCATTCTTTAGTACTTGGTCTTTTCCCCTTGCTGCATTTAATATTCTTTCTTTGTTCTGTATATTTTAGCGTTTTGATTATTAGGAGATGAGAGGACTTTCTTTCTGGTTCAAGTCTATTTCGTGTTCTGTATGCTTCTTGTACTGTGATAGGCATTTGTTTCTTTGTTTGTTTGTGGTAGGGAATTTTTTTCTGAGATTTTGTTGAAAATTATCCTGGGCCTTTGAGCTGGGATTCTTCTCCTTCCTCTATTCCCACTATTGTTAGATGTGGTCTTTTCTTGGTGCCCCGGATTTTCTGGATGTTTTGTGTCAGGAGCTCTTTAGATATAGCATGTTCTTTGATGTGGGCTTCATTTATTCTATGGTATCTTCACCACCCGAGATTCTCTCTTCCACCTCCTGTATTCTGTGTCCCCTCTGTATTTTCTGTTTAAGTTCCTGGATTTTTCATTACCAGGTTTCCATCAGTTGGGGTTTTCTGTTTTGATTGTATTTTCGCTCTCAGGTCTTGAACTGTTTTATTCGTGTCCTTCCACTGTTTGCAGCTTCCAAGATTACTTTAGGAGATTTATTTGTTTATGTCTGATGTATTTCCTCTTTAAGGACCTTTATCATTTCAAACAGGCTGTTTTAAGACCTTTTACTTGTGCTGTGGACATGCTGGGCCTGCTGTATCGGGGTTGGTGGGCTTTAATGGAGGCAGATGGTACTGATTTTGTTTTAATCTCCAGGCATTTGTGATAGGGAGGGTTGTAATTCTAGGTGTACAAGGTGCTGAAACCCAGGCTTCTCTGTGCTGGGTGGGTGTTTTGTTCATAGGCTTCTCTTTCTCCCTGGTATTTTATAGGAGAGTGTGGAGGCTGTGTGAGGCCTATAGGAAAATCTTCTGGAGTCTTGATAGGTGTGGGACTGGGTTTTCCAGGTAAAATGTGTTTCAAGGTGTGGCGAACTGAGACTTAAGGATTGGAATGGGCTTGGGGTGATAACTGTGCTTTACTGCAGGGAGGGAAAGCAGAGTGTTTCACCAGGAGCTGAATAGTCATTGCCCTTGTTACGAGAGCACACAGTTAGGAGAGACCACAGCTCTTTAGCTCTGCTAAAGAGCTCGAGAGGAGACCAGAGGATTGAACTTGGAGGAGTTGAGGCAGAAGTGATGATCTGCAGTTCCCTTTCCGACGTCCCTGCCTAGGTTGCTCTGTGGTTTCTCAGGGAACGCCTGCTGGAATTAGGGGACAGAACAAACCCATTAGGGGTGTAGGGAGAGGAAGAGCAGTAGGACATATAGAGATGAAGTGGGTGTGGAATGCTGCCACAAGTAGACTGTTACAGAGCGAGGTTTGAGACTGCAATTTTTGATTTGCAGGAGCTGAGGTAGACACGAGGACTTGGTTAAATTTAGGCTGCCTGTTTCCTGGACCAGAGAGGCCTATAGTTCCCTGTAGACCAGAGGGCCTCCTGGATTTCAGATCTAGATGTGGAGAGGGAGATGAGGAGGGGAAGGCCTATAGGAGGTGGGGGTCAGAAGGCTGCTTCAGGTATTCTGCTGCAAAGCTGTGGATGATAGTCGGGGACTGGACTTGGAGGAGCAGAAGGAGAGGTGAAGGTCTGCAGTTAGCCTACCCGCCTCCCTTATAGGAGTGTGTTTGAAGAGAGTCCTTAGAGGCACTGAATACCTGAGCGGGGAGTGGGAGGGCACGGTTATTGGGCCCCACTCATAAACAAAGAACGGCAGGCAACGAGGGAAGGCTGAGAGTAGGAGAAACCCTCTTTTCCAGCGTTTATTCAGTACCGAGTTGTCATCCCTGAAATCATGGAATCCAAGTAATGCTCACAGACTGAGCAGGTTCTATTTAGGTGTTATCTTTAAACATACCAAGATGGGGCCATAATTTTTAAAGAGAGCAAGCAGGGAAGAGGATAGTTAGAATGGATTTGAAGAAGGAAAAGCTAGAGAGAGACGCCACAATTACATTTCACTCTAAGAAAAAGAAAAAAAAAACAAAAACCAAAAAACTTTGCTTTGAACAAGACCTGCAGGACACAGCACAGTTACTTCTTGTGGTCATTGCATTCATTGCACGTGGCTGGAGGAGACAGTTGTCTCCTCAGTAGCCATTCACTGTCCTACTTCTCCACTCCCAAAAGGATGATGACAGCAACTTCCACATGGATTTCATTGTGGCAGCATCCAACCTCCGGGCTGAAAACTACGGCATTTCCCCTGCAGACCGGCATCAGGTAATAGGAGTCTGTGACCTGCCATTGACCCTTGCCCCAAGCTGTTTTTCCTTCCTTTGAGTCTTCCGTAGACCCCCTGCTTTCTCTTAAACAGTAGCTAATCCCTGTTGGTCACTGTCTGTCTTACAGAGCAAGCTGATTGCGGGGAAGATCATCCCAGCCATTGCAACCACCACAGCAGCTGTAGTTGGCCTTGTGTGTCTGGAGCTGTACAAGGTGGTTCAGGGACACCGACAACTGGAGTCTTACAAAAACAGTTTCATCAACTTGGCTCTGCCTTTCTTTAGCTTCTCTGCACCCCTAGCTCCAACTTATCACCAGGTGCGGGACCTACAAAGAATATAGGAAATGTTGACGTTACCATTCAGGGAGATGATGAGTTCATGAGCACTGTGTGTGCGTGTGCAAGCGGGAGTGTGCTCGCATGTGTATGTCTAACCTTCACAGGAGATGAGGTGTTATGTCACTGAGGTAAATTTTGGGTACTTTGGTCCGTTCATCAACTACACAGGCTACCTGATTGTGGGGCAGGCCAGATATTGCTAGAGTGCGAGGTTCTGTTTCGACAAAACCGAAAAAGAGCAAGAAGGGTGCTGGCAAAATACTTGATGGGGATCTATGAGGGAGGGAGAAAGCAGGGTCTTAGGGTGTGTGTCCTTTTCATTACAAAGATTCAGACTTCCTGATCACAGTTAGATGATGCTACAAGGGTGTGTTTGACAATAGAGCAATGGTTAGTGCAGTTGTAACATGTTAACAGCGCTTGGGTTAGCCCCTTCCTTAGCACGTGTATTTGTCCTCCAGTACTATGATCAGAAGTGGACATTGTGGGATCGCTTTGACGTACAGGGACTGCAACCCAGCGGAGAGGAGATGACCCTCAGGCAGTTTCTAGACTACTTTAAGGTAGGGCTCCGTCCTCCTTGAAGTCGCCGTAAGTGTACATTTGACTGACCACTGTCCCATCTCACAGTCACCACTCACACATCTCTCCTAACCTTTGCAGGCAGTGCACAAGCTGGAGATCACCATGCTGTCCCAGGGTGTATCCATGCTCTATTCCTTCTTTATGCCAGCCACCAAGCTCAAGGAATGCTTGGATCAGCCGTGAGTTAGCCTCTGGGCTGGTGGGATGGAAGCCTTATAGAGGATTCTCAGCATCCCAGTGTGCTTCTCATTCTTCCTGTTCTTTTCCCCTCCTCTGCCCCGACCTTGGCTTTTATTCTTCCCTCTTAACTCTTACTTTTCCTGATTTTCAGGATGACAGAGATTTTGAGCCGTGTGTTAAAGCGAAAACTGGGCCATCGTGTAAAGACCCTTGTGTTTGAGCTGTGCTGCAACAGTGAGAGTGGAGAGGACATCGAGGTTCCTTATGTACGATACATCATCCGTTGAACTCCATTCTTTCAGTTCTGTCAGCCCACAGCAAAACCCTTGTAGTTAGGATGATCCCGGAGTCCGGACTTGCTTGTTCCCAAGATGTTTTTTTTTTAGTGATTTTGTTTTTTACGCTGTTTAGAACTGAAAGTCATAATAATAAATTTTCAGGCTTTAGGTAGTGTGTCTTCCTCTCCTTGCAAGGGCAGCAGCCCTTACTCTCAACTGTGGATGCCTTACTCTACACTGTGTCAGGTAAACGGTGACAAGAGAACAGCTGCACAGAAGCAGCATGGGCATTATCCAGTATTCAAAAACAATACTGAAGGTTAAACTTCAGCTGGACTCATAAATGTGGGTGATGCCGACATTCCTCTTGCTGTTTCTGCTTAGGGAGAAATGAAGCCTGTGGCAGCAAGGCCATCGTGTGGAGGTCAGTGCTTACCTAACATTGATATAACCTTTCTTTTCTCCTGCTACATACCAGTCGTAGTGATGTCAGATGAAGCAGAGACTCTAGTCTTGATTTTTTTTCCCCTCCTGCCAGTTGCTCATCTGAAATAAAGGGGTAAGAGGTTGGTGCCTTATTAGGAATAAGGGTCTCAGAGTTGATTGCTGCTTAACGCGTGTGTCATTATTTTTGAATGTGTAGTTGCCTGCCTAAGTTTTAGGTATTGCTGTTGTTGGCTAGGCAGTCATGAAATGTGCCTCTTTTATTTTCGACAGCTGAATAATGACATTTAGGGGTATCATTAGGCCAGGGGTGCTCTCTCTTGTAAGCACCCCTCCGGCGCTTCTGCTTCACTCAGGACTTTTCTCCTGTCCTACTCTCCTGGTGACTTTGTGGTATTGAGTTGAAATGTTTGCAGTTTTCCTGGTTTCGGGAAAGGTGTTCATTCCCGAGGCGGTGTGATTTCGGATACCTTGCTTCCTCATCTGTATTTTACATTCCTTTATTTTCTGCAGTGCTGACCTCCTGATCACGAATGGCTTGTTGTTTACACTTACCTTGGAAGGCGTTGTGAAGAGTTAGATTGGTTTACAAAGAAAACTCTGCTCATTGTAGTGATGTGGTTGGCTGTTACTTCTTCTCGTGGTGGAAATATGACAACGGGTAATGTTTTCCAAGCTATTAGGGGTCTAGTCTTGGAGCAATTCTGGAGAAAATGCATTTGTAAATATGTTATCGTTTTATCTTTCTTCATTCGGTGTTTGTAATATCTCTGCCTTTCTAAGCTTTTCTTTTCTTACAAAATTTTCTTCCTGTAAGATACATTTAGTCCCAGACTGTCCTCACCTCATAGCTTTTCCTCTGTGAGGCAATGACATGATTAAATCATTTCCCTTCCTTCCTCTAAACGCTCTGATGCACTCTTCTTTGCACTTTGAAATTTGTGGCTGTTCTTGAATTAATTGTTGTTGCATGTATGTATATAAATATACATTCATAAACACCAACTGCTCTGTCTCTATACTGTTACTTGTATTTTGGTCTGCAGGGCTGCCCATTTGGGATTAGATAAAGAGTAGGTGTGCTCCTCCCTGGAAAGGATTGTCTTTCCATTCTCAGCATTCCTCAGTTGCATTTAGTTTTTTTTTTTTTTTTTTTTTTTTTTTTTTTGTCTAGGGTGGAAGGCACTTCCCTGTCCACACCATCAAGTGTATTATTACAGTTCTTGTTCAGCTCATCTTCAGGTACACAACATTCCAAGAAGATACATCCTCACAGTCATGACTTCCAGCTCTTAGACTCTTCCTTTTCTCTCCTCTGCAGTGATTCGTGACCTTAGGTGCAGAAACTGCATTTACAAATATATGTATTGGCATGGGGCTCCACGACCTTTTGCATTTTGATTGGGTATTGTTTTCTGCAAAGGTCTTTATCTGTTGCAGAGAGGTTTCTTTGATGAACGGTGAGCAGTTAGATGTCTGTGCATGTAGGGACAAAGTGTTGAGAATGTAGTCAGGGATTATGATGATTTAGTAAAGTTGTTGTAGGTTCCTCTAAAAGGTCTATGACTTCATTATCCTCGAGCCCCGAGCTAGGTTTCCAGTAGCAGGTTTTTTTAAATACGGTGTGACCAGATGACCAGAAAGGACCCTTTTTGGTCATGTCCATTTTGACTTCTAAATGTCCCTCCTCTTTGCATGTGCACACATTTCCATGGATTTGGGGAGTCTGGCGCCATGATTCCATTGAATATTAGTTTTTCTCCTTCCTTTCTATTTCCTTGTTTTACCACAGGGATTCTTAAATGTTCTTGTGGTCATGATCAGGTCCGAGAGTACTTGATAGTTCTGGGAATTACTTGTTTATTTTTTTCCTTATTTGCATCTTCAACACATCTTCAATCCTTGACAGTTCTTTATTTTCCCGTGGATGTAGTTTACAGAGGATGCTTTCCCTTGTGTGTTTAAATTCTTGACACACACAGATAGACAGACACACATAGGAGTGGGCCTTTGCACATGCTTTTAATCCTATCACTGGGTGGAGGGGGCAGACACAGGCAGATCTCTGAGTTGACATGCTTGGTCTACATGGTGAGTTCCAGGAGTGTCAATGCAACATAGAAAAACCCTAGTCTCAGCAATAAAGAAGCAAAAATATAGAAAACCCTGCTTGTCAGGATGACTCAGAAGTTAAGAGCACGAAGAGCATACTGTTCCTGTAGAGAACCCAGGTTTGATTCATAGTTTCCTTTGCCTTGTCACTTCTCTGCAAGTGTACATACTGTGCTTTGTGAAGGGGAAAGCCCTGTAGTAATAGGCAAAGGGCTAGGGAGATGGCCGAGTTAGCAGAGTGCTTGCTACAGCACTGGGAAGATCCCCAGTACCCACATAAATACCAGTCTCCTAATTCCAGCATCTGGAAGTTGGATACAGGGGATCCTTGGAGCGAGTCAGCCTGCTGGACAGGCTCAATCTGCCAGCTTCATGTGGGACGCCGAGCCCCATGTTAGAAATTAAATAACAAATGAAGATAGATAACTAGTTGCCTGGGACCAGGGACAGCGGGGTTTTGCAACATGAGGATACATGTGTGAGGTTGGCAAAAGTGAAGAAGCTGACCATGTGTCGATGTTCAAGCCAATGACCTTCAATCACTCGAGACATCTGTATTTCATACATTACTTTATTGCATACAGTAATAGTCCTGCTTGTCTGATCAGAGACATCACTGGTTATTCTACTTATATACCACCGTAAGCCCCCTCTTTACACAAAGCCCCCAATACACAAAGTTTCCCTTCCTCCTTCCTCCCTCCCACTGCATCAGTCACGCTTTGCGTTCTACTACAAAGTATAGTGTTCATACTTTGTATAGTAGTTATAGTTTGGCAAGCCAAAAATAAACGTCTAGCCAGGCATGTCCTGTGGACATGAGCACAAACCCAGCTGGCAGCAAATGTGGCTTACGCGGTTAAAGTAAGGTGAGAGACAGAATGACCACTTGTGGGTGCAAGTCCAGTCATCAAACAGCACCCTTCTGCCATAATACATTTGTAAGGGCAGGTACAGACATGCTCATTGTACCAAGCAAACGTTCCTGATATGCACCAATCTGTCCCTGATACCATCTTCCCAAGAACTGTATTTTAAGTGTTCAGAATAGTTACTCCAGCAGGACCCATTGCTCTCCTCTACTGCCACAGTGTGCCACAGTGCTACTTACTCAGTGTGACTGCAGCTGTTTCTCTAGGGAGGGACATGACTACGTGTCCCCAAATCCCCAGGATTCATGATCTTATCTGGAGGTTCTATGGAGGAGAGGAGGGGAGGGGAGATGAGTGGAGTAGAGAGGAATGGAGAGAGGGAGGGCAGGGAGGGAGAGGAGAGAGGGAGAGGAGGGAGAGGAGAGAGGGAGAGGAGGGAGAGGAGAGGGAGGGGAGGGGAGGGTATTACCCCCTTGAAATAGTACTGAGAAAAGATAGAATCATCCTCAGGCCTGTAATCCTGTGTGATCCTAGACCTGCCCGTGGCTGACAAAATATGAACTGTTATAAGTGTAAACAGCATAGCAAAAGCAAGGAGAGCTTGCAGCACATGATCCAGGTAATAAGCATAGAAGCCACCAAATTCTCCACAGGTCCTTGCCAAGTGGGAAGGGGTTTCCATGGGCCTTGTCAGTAGAGGCCCATCAGTGAAGCCCTCATACACTGTTCCCTGCAGATACTGTGTGGCCACCATCAGCCAGCATCAGTCTTCTGAAGTTTTCCTTCCAGCACCTGCTTTCAGGCTAGTTTTGTAGATAAGTGCTGATTAAATTTGGTAATAATTGTTGTCTGTCTTTTTTTTTTTTCTCTTTCTCTCTCTGTAAATCATGATGGAACATTTTCCTGGGTGTCGTATTCTGTGCTGCTATGTGTGTTCCCTTGGAACTTGTAAATTATCATCTGTCCAGGTCCTCCTGGCTTTAGGAGTCTCCACAGAGAAGTCAGGTATTAATTCTGATAGATCTGCCTTTTTTGTTTCTTGGTCTTTTCCCTGGTGGCTTTAAGTATCTTTCTTTGTTCTGTTCGTTTACTGTTTTGGTCATTATGTGCCACATGGACTCTCTGTTTGTTTGGGTTTTTTTTTTGTTTTGTTTTTGTTTCTTTGTTTTTTTTGTTGTTGTTGTTGTTTTTGTTTTTGTCCAAATATATGTGTTCTGCATCCTCCTTGTTCCATTATAGGCATATCTTTCTTTAGGTTAGGAGAGTTCTCTTCTTTGGTTTTGTTGAAAACATTTCTTCTACTTGCTCCACTCCTGTTAATCTTAGATTTGCTCTTTTCATAGTGTCCCAGATATCCTGGATATTTTGTGAAAGCAAGTAAATGTTTTCTTTGGAGAGTTAGGTGCAAATCTCTGTCCTATATTTATGACCAGAAATTCTATCTTCCATCAGTTGTATGTTCTTGGTGAAGCTTTCCTCTGTAGTTGTTGTTTGAATCTCAGACTTTTCATTTCCAGCATTCCCTTAACTTAGGTTTTATTTTGATTCTCTTTCCACTTTCAAGTCTTGAAGGATTGTGTTTGTTTTTGTTGTTGTTTTTTTATGTCCTTCAACTATTTGTGTATTGCTGGATCTCCTTAATAGATTTACTTACTCATTTCTACACACTGTTTGTGTTTTCCTGGATTTATTTAAGTGATTTATTCATTTCCTCTTTAAGGCCCTCTATCATCTTAGTGTAAGGCAGTTATAAGATATTTTTTCTTAAGCTCCAGCTATTGCTGAAATACTTTGAGCCTGCTTTGGTAGGATACCTGACTAGGGGAGATGGTGTGCCTGGGTGATACTGTGTTCTTACCCAGGCCTTATCTAGGCCTCTTGTGTTTAGAGTGATTATAGTTCTTGCTGTTGATTCCTGGCTTGTCTCTGTGAGGTGGGTGTTGTGATCTTTGGTTCCAGTTTCCGATCTGGAGTTTAGATAGTTGTAAAGCTTGTGTCTTTCTCAACAGGGAATTTACTGTGGACCCGAGGGCCATGCCCTGAGACTCCCAGGAAAATTGTGTTTCTGGGTATCAGGATCTTACATTGAGGAACAGAGATAGGGCAAGGATACTTCCCTCAGCTTCCTAAGAGCTCATGCCTACCAAGGCCTAACAGAGTAGCGTCCCTGAATGGCACTCCAGTCCCAGTCCTGTCTCCTTCCTCCTGCCACACTTTCCCAGGCATCCAGATCCCAGGACCTGTAGTCCTCCTTCTCCCAACTAAAGAGAGCTCAGGACAGACTCCTTTGCCTGCCAGAGCCCTGACATACTGTGTGTTAAGTGGACTGTGGCCATGGCTCTATCTTCTTCTTGCCTGCATACTGTACCCTGGATACCTTCCTTATTCTGCCAGTCAATACAAATGGCCAACCCAAAGGAATATGGCACAGGCTAAGGAGGACAAGTTCCTATGGAGCTTTTGGCCCTCCACCCTTCTGTCCTGCCGCCCAACCTAAGCTATCTTAGCCCTGGTTTGGAGATGGCCTCTTTTCACAAAAGCACCTGGATCCCAAGGAAAAGACCCCATTGCCAGTGTCAGAACCCACAGCATGGCACAAGGGCTTTGAGGCATCCCCTCCCCTCCCACACACACTCAGCTTTGGGCCAAAGCAGAACAGCCCTATGCTCTAGCTCTTTTGTTGGCCTGGCTGTCAGTCAGGCAGACAACACACCCTGCCTGCAGGACAAACCACTCTTCAGAGAAAGGTGAACAATCACTCATATCAGGCAATACAACATACCAACCAAAGACCTCTCAGGGACCTGGGTGCCTCAAACACTGTCTCCTGCACTGACATTGTGAATATAAAAGAGAGTATTCCAGTCCAGTGGAAGTGCTCCAGCCTTCCTCCCCCTCAAGCCAGGAGGAGCATATAGGAAATTCAGCCAGTAGCTACTGCTCCTGTCTCCTGCTCACTGTTAGGCTGGATTTCATACAATGTCTATACTTACCCAGCTGCCATGATGGCCAGTCTTCTCTCAGCAGTATATGCTGTGTGAAGACACAGACCACCAGACTGGGGATTCTGGGGTCTTTGAGTCTTTTTAAACCAGCCTTTGCCTAGATTCCTGTTTTGTAGAATGCCCTGTGCCTTGGGCCCTTCAGGGTCCTGTCTCCATCCATGCTAACTCCCTCCCTCTTTGGTGCAAAATGTCCTTGTCGTGCTGCAGCAAGAGATGCTGGGAAGCATCTTTCAGGATGCTCCCTGGTAGCTCTTTCTTAGCACAAGAACCTCACTGCTGCAATCCTATACCACAGCCAAGTGAAAAGCTCCTCTAGTAGAATCATATCACCCTGGAGATCATCCTGGGTGAGGTAATTCAGAAACAGAAACACAGGCATAGTCGACACTCACTAATAAGCAGATATTAGCTGTTTAATATAGAGCAGCCTTCTGCAGACCCAAAGAAACTAAACCTTAAGGAGGACCCTAGGGAGGATGCTTAAATCGCATTCAGAATGGCAAACAGGACAGACCCCAGAGGCAGTCGAAGAGTGAAACAGGATGTGAGTCTACTATAGAGGGTCCTCTGAAAGGATTCACCCTACAGGGGATCAAGTCAAAAGCTGAGACACAAGGTCAAACTTTGGGCAGAGCGCAGGGAGTATTATAGAGGAAGAGAGGTGTAGGATCAGAGGGACATGGAGGGGACAGTAGCCCCAAACGGAGACCAACAAAACTAAAAGATCAGAGCCCAGCGTGTCTGGCAGAGACTGATAAACCAATGGAGGCCCATGCATGGAGAGGACCTAGACCCCATGCTCAGATGTGGCTGATTGGCATCTCAGAGATCATCTGGATCTCTAAGTAAGTGGAGCAAGGAATGCCTCTATCATGACTACTCTCTGATAATTCGCCCCTGATGATGCAGCCTTGAAAGGCCACAGAGGAAGAGAATCCTAGCAGTCCTGATGAGACTTAATGTGCTGTTGGCAGATGGCAATAGTGGAGAACTCCCCCTCTTCAGTGGACTAGGGGAAGTAGATGAGGGGAAGAGTGAGAGAGGGTGGGACTGGGAGTGTTGAAGGAGGGGACTTCAATTGGGATATAGAATGAATAAATTGTGGAAAAAATAAAAATTAAATAAAAGTAATCCGTCAAATTACTCCTGCTCTTCAAGCCCCTCCTGCTCTTCAAGCCTTGTCAGCTGGTTTCTTGCTCTGCCTCTTGACGTAGAGTTAAGTCTATTAAGTCCTGTGAACAGAAAGCTCTTGGATTAAAGGCATATCCTAGGAATGGGTGAACTACACAATATCCACCTATTTACAATATAAAAGTTTCTGTTTTACAGTTGTGTGATAGGGCTCAACTATACCAAACAGTTTTACAGTTCACAATTTTAGGATTCACCGTGGGATCAAATATCCTACAAGAGTTAATTGGCACTATTTATCTAGAGTCCCTTGACCTGAGATGTGGATTCAGATAGAATTCCTGTAGTTCACAGGAGTCCTTTTTGACTTTACAAAGAAAGTAAGTTTTCAACATGTTAGCATTAACATTGATTTCTGCAGTGATTGTAGAAAAAGGTCAAAAGACATACTTTTTTGTGTGATATTAGAGCAGAGGCTTGGGAAACAATCTTGGGCTAAAAGCATGAACACTGTCTCTGAGCTGAGCTTAGAAAAGGCTATGGACCATTTTGACAACTGTGAAATAGTAACCTTGTTGTCCTCAGAAGGATGATAGAAACCTTCTGTAGAGCATAAAGACAAAAGATCACTTGATCTTAATTTTTAGCACGAGTACACACCATGGTGGGTGGGTGGGGGTATCCCTCTTCTATCCAGAAAACTGGGTGCATATAAATTTAACACAATAAGGAACAACTTCTAAGTTTTTATTTTAAAAGGTAAACCAAAGTAAATTTAAAACCTTGAGCTTGTGTCTGTGATAGTGGATCATACAGTGGAATATTATTTTTTTAAATCAATAAATATAAGTCCCAATGATTAACATCAAAGTTCTGAACATTCTTAATACCACAGTGGGACAGCCACAGGAAGAATTCTGGAGTTTATTTATTTATTTGTTTATTTTTATATAATTAAATCACCTTCTTAGACCCTGAAATACTTTCTTAAGTCCTCATGACTAAAGCTTTTGTGTTTTCAGGCCTCTACTCCAATTATTTACCACGAGACACTGGTGAAATTATTGGAAGCAGTGACTGTCCTTTAGCTAGCGGAATGGTAAAAAACTACATCTAACACCTGTTTTTGGAGTCTGGTAACAAAGGTAGACTGTGTCTAGACCTGACGGTAGCCTAGTCCCGTGCATATGAAGAGGACTGTGAAGACATCTAAAGCCTCTGATGACAGAAGTTGGCAGTATGACCATGGGACCTGAGTGTGAGGTTAAAACAGACCTGCAGTGTTTATCCTGGGTTGAGCAAGGATAGTGGAGGCCACTGAATCGGGAGGTCTTCAGGCATCTGCCAAGCCAAGGAACTCGAAGGCTGGAAGTGTCTGCAGTGCTTGCACTGATTAAGCCTCCATTCAGAGCTTCGATGTTAATCATTGGGACTCATATTTATTATGTTGTCCAAGCCTGCATGGGAGCATTTCAACAGAGGCCATTCCAATAGGCAGGACATGGCTTGTTGAGGCATCTGTATGGCTAGTGTCCTTTCTGGCTACATTTGAAACAAATCCCTGGCAGAATTGACTTAGGACCATACAGTATGGAGCATAGCAGACCTATTGGCTTAGGACCATACAGTATGGAGCATAGGTCCAGTATTGTACTGGACCATACAGTATGGAGCATAGCAGACCTCTTGTTTTCTCTTTAGGAATGTCAACAGCTTCAGGGCAGCAGCCAAGACCTGGAGCATAGTTTTCTGCTGTAATAAACCTGTAAGGAAGATTTGGCCATCTCCTCTTGGGATTAAAAGACTTTGAAAACCATTTTACCAACTCCTGTATAGGTTTAGGGGCCGTCCTTGGCCATTTAGTTAAGATGGCAGTGAGACCATGTCTGCATCTGTGGGATTATAAATACATTTCTGAACATGTTAAGGGACTTGATCATCTACAAGATGACTGACTATTAATTTACATTTCATTATCATCAATGAAAAACTACTAGGTTTTTAAGTTTTGTTCCTGTTAGTTTGGATCCTTAAAAATCATAATTCTGAATTAGAGCTTGTCCAGAATTGAAATACATAAACATAATCCATAAAGAGACTAGACACTTTTTGACCTTTTTGTGGTGTATCACTAATAGAGCATAAAAGTTTCCTTTATGATTTAGTTTATGAAAATTTATAGCTTATAAAACTCTTAAGACGATACTATAGATTAGCAGAAACAAGGCTAAGCATATTTATGGCCGTGATTTTTAGCCTTTTTGAATAAAGGTAGAGCATAACAACCAAGCTTTAACATTGTAAACAATAGAATGCCTCCAGAATCAGTATATCCCAGTTTAAAAGTATCTTTGGAGTTAGGTTACATGGCTTAAGGTTATTTAAGCACAAGTTTTTGACTATTGACCCTAGACTTTAAAAACATGATCGGGTCTGAGAAAGGGTGAGCAATAACCCATTTCTAGAGTCACTAATACGGTAGAACAGTGTAAAACAATTTTAAAATAACATTTGGATTTATCATACCAAATCCATTAGCCAGAAAACCTGCACTTGAACACAGAGTCCAGGCAATTGGCTACAGAAGAGCAGCATTCATTTATGCATCCAAGAACAAAGACGTAAGTAGTTAGAGATATAGTTTATTTTTTCTTTATTTTATTTTATTATTTTTTTTATCAGTTACATTTTATTAACTCTGTATCCCAGCCGTGTCCCGCTCCCTCATTTCCCTCCCAGTCCCTCCCTCCCTCCCTCATCTCCACCGTGCCCCTTTCCAAGTCCACTGATAGGGGGGGACCTCCTCCCCATTCATCTGATCCTGTTTTATCAGGTATCTTCAGGACTGGCTGCAAAGCCCTCCTCTGTGGCCTAACAGGACTGCTCCTCCCTTCGGGGGTGGGGGCAAAGAGCCAGTCATTGAGTTCCTGTTAGAAATAGTCCTTGTTCCCCTCACTTTGGGAAACCAATTGGTTACTGAGCTACCACAGGCTACATCTGAGTGGAGGTTCTAGGTTCTATCCATACATGGTCCTTGGTTGAATGTCAGTCTCAGAAAAGACCCTGTGCCCAGATATATTTGGTCCTTGTGGAGCTCCTATCCTTTCCCCATCAGACTAACTCCCCTTCTTTCTTATGATTCCCTGGACTCTGCCAAAGGTTTGGTCATGAGTCTTTGCTTTGAAAACACTGCTAGTTAGAGTCTTTCAGATGCGCTCAGTAGACTCCTGTCATACGTTCAATGCACATTCCAAGAGATACAGTTTAAACTAGCTTGTTCATCTGAAAAGACCTGTCCAAACTTGATAGTTTATCATCATACAAAATCCATTTTAAACCAGGAATACACAGTATGTTGTTAAGCATAACTTTGAATTTTTATAAAATTCCATACCAATTTAAGATAATCTGTACCAATTTAAGATGAGACTTGCTGCTTTCTTAGTCTAAAAAGGAGAGGAAATAATAGAGTTAATTATGACTAAGAAGTTTTCCAAACACTGATTTATAACAAGTGGTCATTTTAAGATGGTGGAGTTACATGGCAGTTTATAATTCATGTGGTCAGCAAATTATACAAAACCTTAGATAAGAGTTTACAGTATGATCTATTTTGATTTTTTTTTTGAGAGCAGAGAGAAAAGAGTTTTTAGAGTTGGGCAGTAGAGTCTTAGAGATAAGAGACTTTGGGGAGTGCAGAGTAGAGTTTAAATATTTGGGAACCATCTTTCTGTGGTCTTAAGATTTTCATAGTTCAGCAAGACAGTCTTTGGTCTGTGAATGTGGTCTGATACATTCTGAGTCCGTTGAAGGGAAAGAGCATAAGCTTGTTGTGGGGGACGGGTGGCAAGTTGTGAATGGGTCCACATGGAGAAGATGAAAGCCAGAGCCACGAGAGGGAATCAAACTCTGAATTGAACTTAGAACCAAATTAACAGATAAATGGTTTCCACATACCTCTAAAGGTGGTCAAGAGAAAGATGCTTGCTTTGGAGCAGCAAAGCAGGGTGCTGGCAGCAGCAAGCTGGGATCAGGAGGAACATGGCCATCTGGTGAGGCAGAGAGGTGGTCTGAGCAGCCTGTTAGATATTATAGTTGCCTTATATCACCTTGGGATGGACAGAGAAGTCTATCCTCACTATCTCATACCTCCCAGCCTCCATCCTAACCCATCTGCTTTAAACATCCCTAATTAGGATACCTCCCACTCATAATCTTATAAATACTTGCTTCTTTGGATTGCTTCTTTCCATGCCATTCTTGGAGTCCTTTCTCCTGGCCCGGGTGGTTCCTTTTCCACACCAACCCATCATGGTGTTCAGAATGGATTAGAAGAAAGGACTGTGAAAGCGGCATTAAAAGGAGCAGTGCACCACAAGGAGAGCAATAAAACCAGAAAATTTGAACACAGGGGTCTTCCCAGAGACTCATACTCCAACCAAGTACCACACATGAAGATAACCTAAAACTCCTGCACAGATGTAGCCCATGGCAGTTTAGTGTCCAAGTGGGTTCCATAGTAATGGGAAGAAGGACTGCCTCTGACATGAACTGATTGGCCTGCTCTTTGATCACCTCCCCCTGAGGGGGGAGCAGCCTTACCAGGCCACAGAAGATGACAATGCAGCCACTCCTGATGAGATCTGATAGACTAAGATCAGAAGGAAGGAGAGGAGGACCTCCCCTATCAGTAGACTTGGGGAGGGGCATGCATGAAGAAGAGGGAGGGAGAATGGGATCGGGAGGGGCTTATGGGGGGATACAAAGTGAATAAAGTATAATTAATTAATTAAAAAATAAATAAAAAAGGAGCAGTGCAGACAAAGGATTAACAAGTAGTTATGAAATTATGGATGGGAGATAGAAATGGGTAAGGTACATGGCATCTGACAGGTGCTGTGAGATGGAAGGAAAAGTTATTGAGATAGCATAGGTGGAAATACCTGCCCAGCCAGGTGTTATAAAGCAGTTATACAACCTAAGAGGTGTCTGTGGCTTACTGATTTTGAAAATGGGTTAAATAATACCACTGTAACGATCATTGGGTTAATAACAATTATTTAGCACTATATCATTTATTACCAATTACACCCCTGTGTTTCGTAATGCCTTTGCCTCTGCATTTGCTGACCGGAGAGTGTTTATGCTCTTCCTGGATTGGCCCAGCCCCAGAATCCCTTCCAATGCCTTCTTGGATACATCCGATATACTCCTTATGGGAAGTGGCCCGAAGACTTGGCAGGTTCTTAAAGCAAAGCTGGAGAGGCATGGATCTATGATGAAGACTTTGGGGAATTCTCTTGGAGAAACTTCCAGGAAATACCCAGCAGGAATGGCTTTTCCCTGACCTCCCCACACCAACACCACTGGAGAGGAGTGTCATGGTAGGAGACCCATCTAGGATCTACATAGATTCTCTGCCCAATCCTAGGTGATGAAGGTGCCCTGCCTGTGTAAGGACACCTTCCTCCTGCCCCCATACCCAACCTTTTGAACCCCAAACTCATGCACATCCTTTAGACAAAGGGCTGTGATGCCTCTGAGTTCAAGGCCAGCCTGGTCAACAAAGCCAGTCTAGGACAGCCAAAACTGCACAAAGAAACCCTGTCTGGAAGAAAAAAAAAGAAACAGAATGAGAGGAGGAGGAGGAGGAGGAGGAGGAGGAGGAGGAGGAGGAGGAGGAGGAAGAGGAAGAGGAGGAGGAGAAAGAGAAGGAGGAGGAAGAAGAGAAATAGAAAGAAAGGAAGAAAAAAGAGAGAAAGAAAGAAAAAACTAAGAATGAAAAGAAAGAAAAAGGAAAGAAAGAGAGAAAGAAAGAAAGAAGGAAAGAAGGAAAAAGAAAGAAAACAAACCTTGGGATGTGCCCATATTGCTCCAGGATTTTGTAGTTCAGAGAATGAATTGAATGATGGCAGTTGCTATGCAGGAGCGAGGGAGAGAGGCACTCATAGAGGGAGGGGAGAGAGATACAGAAAGAGAAGAGGACAAAGCAGGGTGAACCAGAAAGTCTGATACATACTGAAGGATCTCTAGAGAGGGGATGCTCCACTCCTGGGCTAGGGAATGGAGGGTAGAGGGCAGGGTATTCCAGCCTCATCCTGCAACAGGTAGGGATCTAATGATGCCTGCAACCACACATCTGAAGCCTTTTGTTGATAAAACTGGATAAGGGGCAAAGCAATCTTCTTTGGCTGCTTCCTGCTGTCACTGGGGACATTGATACTGAGGTTGGGAGGGCAAAAAGCTGAAATGTTGGCCAAAGTCAGGGGGGAATTGGCTGTTTTACTTTCTGTCCAGGATCTGGGAGATCATATCCATGAAGGAAACTGCAGGCCTAGCTGAAACAGTCTGTAAAGTTTGTAACAGTCTGTAAAGTTTGCAACAGTCTGTAAAGAGCACTTGTGTTCTGGATGCAGCTCTTGAGGTAGCTCCTGGACCTGACAGGATGCTGGAACAGATAAACATTAGGAAAAGAAGGTAAAGTTAAGGAATTTAGGAAGAGAGATTATTTTCCTTGGGCATGCATTTAAAACTCCTAGACCCATGGTCTTGGCAGCTGGGATAGGGAGGGATCCCTCCTACAGGAATAGGTAGGTAGGAAAATAGACTGTTGATTGACAGTAGTTTTCTAGAGTCCATTTGACCTACGGATTCTAGTGGATTCCAGCAGATCTCCTGAAGCTTACAAGAATCTTAAAGTTTACAAAATGAGACAAATTGGCTTGGTAGGCAATTTAAAATCTGATTAATGTGAAAGCTCTGAAGAGTCTTAATACAAGAGTAGCATAGTGAGGGCAAGAGTTTTTATATTCCTTAAATCACTTTCTTACTACCAACCTTAAAACACCTTCTTAGACCCCTCAAACGCTTGATGTCCTTATAACTCAACATAACAAGGCAGCAGAAGCCTTGGTTTTTAGTGTTACACTCAAACTCATATTCAAACTCATCAGAGACCTGAGAAGGATAAATTACCACAGAAAGGGTACTCCAGACAGCCCATGTATCAACTAATATGACAGAAGCTTACCCATTACCTAGACAGACTTCCTAGTAGACTGCTGTGGTATTAATGGCCTTACTGTGGGCACAAGTCCCAAGGCAGCATCAGGTTTGGCTGCCATGCCTGGCAAATCTGGGAGACATTTCTGTGGAGGAGGATCCTGGGAAACTGACTGACATCTTATTTCATCTAGGCCAAATGGGGCAAATCAGCTGTAGGAGTGTCCTGCTTGTCCATAGTTCAGACCAGGCCTTACCAGCAGGTGAGGCATTGGGCCAGTCTTGCGCAGTGGTTAGCATACCACAATCCAGATGGGAGTCATTTGTTTTTCTGCCGGTATCTTCTTGGAGGTTTTGGGGTCACTGCTAGAGGCTGGTGTCTCTGTTATAGCAAGCTTTTCCTTTAAACTTTTAAATGCCATCTTCTGCAAATTCCGACAGATTTGAGGACCATAATCTATTAAGTATAGCTGAGCCAAACAATACCTATGTTTTTATTTTTTAATTAATTTTTTAATGTTTTATATTAGTTACAGTATATTAACTTTGTCTCCCAGCTGTAGTCCCTCCCACTCCCATCCTCCCTCCCTCATGTCCTCCCTGTCCCTCTCTAAGTCCACTGATAGGGGATGTGCTCCTCCCCTTCCATCTGACCCTAGCTTATCAGGTTTCTTCAAAACTGGCTGCAATGTCCTCCTCTGTGGCCTAGCAAAGCTGCTCCTCCCTTGGAGTGGGGAGGTCAAAGAGCCAGCCTTTGAGTTCTTGTCAGAAATAGTCCCTGTTCCCCTTACTAGGGTACCCACTTGGATACTGAGCTGCCATGGGCTACATCTGAGCAGGGGTAAGCTTCTGTCATGTTACTTGTTTTCTTCTATTTCCAATGGCCATCCCATTTGTCTTTCTAAGTGAAGTTTGGTCATCTTATCCCAGGTCCATTTTCTTGTTTATCTTCTTCAGGTATACAGCGTTTTAGTATGTTTATCCTATCTTATAGGTCTAGTACCCACTTTTAAGTGAGTATATACCGCGTGTGTCTTTCTGCTTCTGGAAGACCTCTCACTCAGGATGATCTTTTCTAGATCCCACCATTTACCTGCAAACTTCATGGTTTCCTTGTTTTTACTTGCCGAGTAGTAGTCCATTGTGTAAAAAATACCACAATTTCTGTATGCATTCCTCAGTTGATGGACATCTGGGTTGTTTCCAGGTTCTGGCTATTATGAACATGGTTGAGCAAATGTCCTAGTGTACTTGAGCATCTTTTGGATATATGCCTAGGAGTGGTTTAGCTGAATTTTGAGGAAGCGCTATTCCTAATTTTCTGAGAAAGCACCAGATTGATTTCTAAAATGGTTGTACAAGTTTATATTCCCACCAACCTCTCCAGCATCTGGATTGTCACTTGAGTTTTTGATCTTAGTCATTCTGATGGGTGTAAAGGGAAATCTCAGGGTCATTTTGATTTGCATCTCCCTGATGGATAAGGACGTTGAGCAGTCCTTTAAGTGTTTCTCTGTCATACTATATTCCTCTACAGAGAATACTCTGCTTAGTATTTTATCAGATATTAGTTGGGTTGCTTGATATGTTGCTTTTTAACTTCTTTGGTTCTTTATATATTCTGGATATCAGCCCTCTGTCAGATATAGGGTCCCAGTCTGTAGGCTGCCATTTTGTTCTGATGACAGTGTCTTTTCCTTTACAAAAGCTCTTCAGTTTCATGAGGTCCCATTTATTGACTGTTGTTCTTAATCCTTGTGTTTTAAATTAGCTATTCTAAACTGTAAACATAAAATAGGAGTATGTAGCATGACGTGGTTTTAAGTATATGAGCATATTAGAGGATTTGATTATTCTATTATCAAAGCAAAACTTTCAATCATAGATACAGTTTATAGACTGGCTAATCCTACCACATTGAATCATTACAGACTATTGTATTTTTCTGAGTGTCCCAGGGTATCCACTCAGCCAAAGCTTAAGAGACAGAAGTTACATTTGGTGGTCAGCAAGGCACCGAGTCTACCTGACAGTCACAAATAAACGCAGCAGGGATCAGATGTCTCCAAATGGAAAGGTTACCCTAGAACAAAGGCCTGGTCTTTGTTCTAGATAGACTAGCTCTGGCATGGCCATGGCTTTTCAGAGTGAGTCCAAGTAGTATCTTCATTTCCATTGAATTCTAGGAAGACTTTAATTTCTTTCTTTATTTCTTCCCTAACCCAGCTGTCATTTAGTAGCAAGTTGTTCAGTTTCCATGTGTGTGTAGGCTTTTGCTATTTCTGTTGTTGTTGAGGTCCAGCTTCATTCCATGGTGATCAGACAGGATACAAGGGATTATTTCAATCTTCTTGTATCTGTTGAGGCTCGCTTTGTGACCAACTAGATGGTCTATTTTGGAGAAGGTACCATGAGGTGCTCAGAAGAAGGTAAATTCTTTTGTGTTTTGGTGTAAGGTTCTGTAAATGTCTGTTGGGTCCATTTGATTCGTGACCTTTGTTAGAGACATTGTTTCTTTGTTTAATTTCTGTTTTATTTCCTGTCCTTTGTTGAGAGTGAGGTGTTGAAGCCTCCCACTATTAATGTGTGGGGATCTATGTGTGATTTAAGTTTTATCAACGTTTCTTTTACAAATGTGGTGCCCTTGTATTTGGGGTATAGATGTTCAGGATTGTGATGTCTTCCTGGTGGAATTTTCCCTTGATGAGCATGAACTGTCCTTCCCCATCTGTTTTTATTAATTTTGGTTGAAGGTCTATTTTATCAGATATTTGAATGCTTGCTTCTTGGGTCCATTTGCTTTGTTTTTATCTTCCACTAGGTCTTTACGCATTTTATTTGTTTCCTCTGTTATCCTTTTCATGAGCATAGATGTTAGGCCGTCATCTTGACTTTCAGTTATGCTGGGGTGTCCAGGGCTACTTGCCCCTGGATACCTGGGTTCTGGAGATGCCATATTGCTCTGTCTTTTGTTGGTTGAGCTTTAATGCTGGCTTCTACCCATTGGGCTATCTTAGTTTTTGGGTGGTAGTTTCTGGTGTTCCTGGAATCCTGTGGTGGAGGGAATCCCCTTCGCAGGAAAGGGAAGCCTCCTCAGCTTTTTGGGTTTGGTCAGTGTATGGCCGGTGTTTTTCAGGAGTTGCTACAGCTCACCTCAGGCGTTCAGACCTGAGTGGTAACTGTGGTCCTTGTGAGTCAAGAGGGCTCTCCTCTCACCCGCAGAAGTCCTGGAGACAGCTGCCCTGCTTCTGGGTTTCCTGCTGTAATTTAGTGAGCTGCTGCTATAAACTGGGTGCCCCGTGGTTTGGTCAGTTTTGTTAGGGATAACTGGTTGCCCCTTGGAGCAGTATCTGGGGGTTGATCTCGGGAATCCCAGGCTTCTGTAGGTCTGAGGTTGGGGATCTGTGCCCCAGTACCCAAGATGATGGGGTACTTGGGTACCCCATTAACATCTTAGAAACTAACTTGAATTCCACCTTCTACTTAGGACAAGCCTTAGTTTCAAACTGGAAGTGTGATACTCTGTCTTTAAGTTGCAGCACAGTCTTCTGTCTTCTCTTTGCTGTGCATATCTACACTTTATTTGTGGACTTAACCAAGCACAGAAAACATTACAGGTCACTGGTGGGTATTTATGTAATTGTGTAGAGTAACAATTTATTTGAAAATGGATCTCCTTTCACTTAAGCTTCTGTGAATTATTTTATTTTATTTTTTCCCTTAAGGTATATAATATGCTTTGCTTTTATTTCTTGAATTACTTTATTTTATTTTTTAATATTAGTTACAGTTTATTAATTTGGTATCCCAAAAGTAGCCTCGTCCCTCATTCCCTCCCAACCCCACCCTCCCTCCTCTTCTCCTCCCTGCCCCTTTCCAAGTCCACTGATAGAGAGGAGGTCTCCTCTCCATCCATCTGAACCTAGCTTATCAGGTTTCTTCAGGACTGCTTGCAGTGTCCACCTCTGTGTCCTAGCAAGGCTGCTCCTCCCTTTGTAGAGGGTATGGGTGGAGGGGAGGTCAGAGAGCCCGCTATTGAGTTCATGTCAGAAATAGTCCCTGTTCCCCTTACTAGGGTACCCACTTGGGTACTGAGCTACCATGGGCTACATCCGAGCAGGGTTTCTAGGTTATATCCATACGTGGTCCTTGGTTGGAGATAGAGTCACATAAAAGCCCCTGGTGCCCAGATATATTAGGTCCTTGGGGAGCTCCTGTCCTCTCCACATCATCCCCCTTCTTTCACATGATTTCCTGCACTCTAGGAAGTTTTCTTTATGAGGCTCAGCATCTGCTTTGATATACTGCTAGATAGAGTCTTTTATATGTATAAATATAGATATATTTATAAATATGTGTGTGTGTGTGTGTGTGTGTGTGTATGCAAGCATATATGTTACATTGTGTAGACAATTCAACTGGTCTTCCTTTAGGATTGTTCAGGGTCCTGAAAATGACCTATGTCAGTATCTGTATCCTATGACATCATCTGGGCCAGATACACTGTCCTGCCCCCCATTACTCACTGTTGTTTGTTCTCTCCCTCTCTGCTCTGTCCCCTCTCTTTGTCAGGGTTCCCCCTCCCCGCACCATCACCTTCTTTCTCCCCTTCCCTCCATCTCCATCCAAGAAACCTCTTTCATATGAGATCAGTTGTGTGCATGGCATTTTTACAAAAACACTTAAGTACGAATACACACATCTATGTATGCATACAACAGATGTATATGTAGGTGATGTAAATTAAATTAAATTCTCAAATAATGGGTGAGAATACGTCCCAACTTGGCACATCTTATCACCAAATGAAGTTTTGAATATCTTGCCTGGGTTACATGTAATTGAGTTGTTGGTCAAAGCTGTTTCATGGATATCCCCCCAAACCTGAGACTATTTCCAATAAAAAGGTTTGTCTTAATGACCTGAAAAGCACAGCCCCATTGCTAAAGACAAACCTACCCAACTCTTTAACTATGGAGAAATAGAGCTGGCACCTGTATAAAACCGTCCTTCTTATGTGTTCATGCCTTTGTGGTACAGGCAGGTACTCGGCATGCTACCAGAGCACAAAGGGAAACACCAATCCAGCCACAAAGACTTTAATCTACAACACTGTTCTTCTGCCTACAATATATGCTATGGCAATGGTGTCACAAATCTGTGGTATGAACTAGCCAATATATGATATGACTTACGTCCCCCTCCCTGAGACATGAGCCTCCTCTGACACTGCTTGGGGTACCAAGAACTTGAGACCAAATAGCCCAGTGACCTGGGTAAAGGCAAATACTAGCAGCTGCCACCCTGAGTCTGCTTTCCCCCAGGCAGCCTTGTGCACAGGGCCGGACTGTAGGGAATGAAGCTCAGCCTGGGTTAGGCAGGATCTCAGTAGGCACAAGGGGGGCAAGAGAAACAGCCTTCTGAGAGACAGTTTTCAATGAAACAGCTCTCAGGACAGGATTTTCAGAGTCTGGGCATGTCTCAACCTCACTCCAGCTCTGGACCCCACACTCTAACCCCCGTAGCACCATTGCACAGCTTAGTAGTCTCACAACCGCTGTGAAAAAGAAATTAAAGGTAGCAGTAACATTTCTGCTAAAGACATTTGCTGGGCTTATGTGGCCTTGTTCAGTCACCAAAGCTTCCTCCTGAAGCAATGGGGAAAAAAGTACAGGGACCCACTGACAGACATTATGCAGAGAGAATCTTTGGGACAGTGAGCCCTCGATGGGATGTCTCGATCAAATGCTTCAATCCAGGGCTCAAGGAACGTCATGGAGGAGGAGGTAGAGAGATTGTAAGAGCAAAAGGAGATAGAGGACAGAGAAAACCAGGTCCTCCCGAGCAAAGCACATGTGAACTCACAGACTGAGGCAGCAGATACAAGGCCTTCACTAGGTCATGAGTGGGTCTCTGATTCTTGTGCCTTCTCTTGGGCTCTTTTCTTTCTGTTACCATTTTAATTTTATCTTATACTTTATATATCTCAGAAGCCTGTTGTTTTCTTAAGAGAAAGAGAAAGGGAGAGGATCCAGAAGCAGAGGAGGTGGAGAGGAAGTGGGAGGTGGAGAGAGAGGAGATACCATAATCAGGATATATTAAGTGAGAAGAAAAACCCTTCTTTTCAATAAATGAAGCAAACAACAAACAAACAAAAAACCAAAACCCCACCAATGAAACAGAAACAAACCTAATCATTCTCTCTGCACTACAGTAAATTTGAATTTTTCCTGACCTCTCTGCATCTCTCATCTTTATTTGTTTATTATTCTTTTAATGTTTTTTAAAGATTTTATTTATTATTATTCTTATTAATTTTTTACGTATGCGTGCCCTGCATGTACACCCACATGCCAGAAGAGGGCATCAGACCGCAGTAATAGATGGCTGTGAGCTCAGGACCCCTGCCTGGAAGAGCAGACAGTGCTCTTAACCACGGAGCTATCTCTCACTTTTAATTACGTGTTCAGGATTTCACTGTGCAATAACACACCAATAGTTTGTTTTTCATTTTGTGTCTTCAGTGTACCAGTCAATAGTCTCCCCTCGCATCGTGGCAGGCTTACATCTTCTCAGCTTCTCTTTTAAAGGTGCAAGTCATATTTAAGAAGCCATTCTGACGCCCATAGCTGTTTTCTGTTCAAAAGATGAGGAAACGCGGTCTCTTATGCGGTATAACGTATTATTACTGGGGAGTAGTGGAAAATCCCACAGCACTGACAAGTGACGACGACGAAGAGCTTAAACCTTCAAGGCATGTTCTATGTTCTGTTCAGCTGTAATGTTCTCTTGCCTTCCTGCACTGTAAGCATTTTCCAGCAGATTTCCCTTTAATTTCATGTGACGCTTCCAGGAGGAGCATTCACCCTTTCTGTTTGTTGCTGCATTGTCTCAGAGAGCTCAGGCTTGGAAACCGGACGGCATTCACTCCGCCTTCCTCTTGCATATTCATTTCTGGCATCTGACTACGTCATAAATGATTCGTGACTGGGCGTGGACCACGTTTCTCTCTTCCGGCTGGGCAGGCACCATCTTGTTTCCTGGCCCAGGAGAAGGACGTGCCCGTTGTGTGGAAGGTGCTCCTCAACCCGCTGCTGGCCGGGGACCTCAAAGTGGAGGCAGCAACGGTTTGGAGCCGAGTCTCCGGGAAGAGGAAGGACTAAGAGAGTGGCAGGGACCGCAGTCAGGCGCCAGCATTGGTAACAGTCTGTACCTCGGTCGGTCGTAGAGGCCTCGGGAGCCCTTGGGCGGACCTGGGCACAGACAGTCGAGCTTTCGCCTTTGGAGCTAATTAGAAAGTAGGGAAGCAGAGCCATTTGTATAGCACAGTTTCATTTCCTTATCCTGGTATTAGTCGACTGGAGGTGGTCCTGTCCTTTTTTTTCTTTTTTCTTTCTTCTCTCTCTCTTTCTTCCTTCCTTCCTTCCTTCCTTCCTTCCTTCCTTCCTTCCTTCCCTCTGTGCCTCCCTCCGTCCATCCCTCCGTCCGTCCGTCCGTCCGTCCCTCCCTCCCTCCCTCCCTCCCTCCATCCCTTCCTTCCTTTTCTTTTTCAGCTTTTTGCCCGTACATAGAATCTGGGGCCTCGGATAGTCAAACTAAAACACAGTCTTTCAAACAGTCTTAGGCTTCACTTTCACAACTTCATCCTGCACAAGACTTAGTATTTTATAAAATGTGCCTTGTTGTTTTGGGTATCTAGTGCACCGGTATCAGATGCTCCTCTAAAGGCCAGAAATGTGTTTGGTCACCTGAGAAGAACTGGTTGTGACATTCCAGCCTCATTTACCTTAAGTGGTAAAGTTAATTTAATTCGGGTGGAAATAAACCCAAAAGTCCGGAACTCTGCGTTGTGTTCCTGCATTCTGAAAGAGGTCAGATGCCTGCACAGTCCGTTTGGCACTCAGTTGCCCTAGGAGTTGCTCAATTTTTTTCCTTCAGAAACAATTCCTGGATTCCCCTGGAAGCTCTAGAAAGGAGAAGGGAATCAGGTGGGCTTGAATCACTGTCCAAGTCTCCTACCTAACAGATCCAGCCTAACAGTTTCAGTAAGATTCCTTTTGCACCTTGGATTCCTATTTAGAGAGCTAGAGTCTACATGTGACTCTGGAGAGAGTCCTCAGAGCAGATGTTTTATGTAAGTGCACAATTAGACCCAGCATCTGGCTTTTACTATCTTATTTGTCTCTCGTGATCACCCGGCCTTAGAACTGCACATTGTATTGAAGAAATGTGGTGCATGTACTTTTTGTGGAATAGCCTCCAGTTTTAAAGGTCTCAGCACCCTCTTCAGGTTACCCTTAGTACCTTCCTGATAAAACTACTAAAGATTAAAGACACAAAATAGAAACTGTGGGCATTTAGAGCCAACCTATTACAAAAAAATTGTGCCAGAGCCTTAGAAATTCTTAACGTTCCCTTGAAAGTGTGCATTGGCCTCATGAACTTTCCTGGGGCCGCTAACTGACCTCTACTCTCAAAAGTGGGATTCAGTTTTATTGTTTGGAGAAGCCCAGGCAGAATTCAGGTGTAACCAGTGTCTAAGCACTGGATTTTTTGGAATGTGAACTGTCAGAATATCTACTGCTTAGATGCTGGCCGTTTGGCCTACGGTATCTCTTAAGATAGCAGTGCTGGTGTCAACCTCTATGAAGGGATACCAGCAGAAAGTCCCTGCCACACATGTACCTCAGCTGTGATATGTTTCCTGTTTCTTCAGATGTCCGGGAGTCACAAGAGTGTCTGGGCCAGACTCTAAGCTGGATTCTAATTGGTCTCCTGCCTATTCTACTTTGTGTGAAATACCCCCAGGGCCAACCAAGGTGAGTATGTGGCTCCTGTCAAGATGGAAACAAGAGGAGGGAGTGGTAAAGCACCACTGTCTTTTCATATATCTTAAGTTCCATTACCATTTTATCTCCGCTGGAACTCTGTGCTCGTCTTCAGGCAATGTCGAAAAACAAGGAAATGGACATAGATGAAAGCCTTTACTCTCGTCAGCTGTGAGTGGTGTCCAGGATGGGAAGTGGAGATTGGGAGGAGGCACAGAGTGGGCCAAACTGTAACCTAGAGTTCTTTGTTGACAGGTATGTGCTAGGTCATGAGGCGATGAAGCATCTCCAGGCTTCCAGTGTGCTGATATCAGGCCTGCAGGGCCTGGGTGTGGAAATTGCCAAAAATATCATCCTTGGTGGGGTTAAGGCTGTCACTCTCCATGACCAGGGTACTGCCCAGTGGGCTGATCTGTCTTCCCAGGTATCTCTTTTTGTTTCTCCTTGCCTAGGCGCCAGCATGTGCACTGCATATGTTTCAGTCCTATCTTTCCACACCGACTTTATAGTTCTACCTGCGTGAAGAAGATATTGGCAAAAACCGAGCTGAGATATCCCAGCCGCGCCTTGCCGAACTCAACAGTTACGTGCCTGTGCACGCCTACACTGGACCCTTAAATGGGAGCTTCCTTACTGGTTTTCAGGTACCCTCCTGCCTCCTGCCTTATTCTTTCATCTTTGCTGTCATTTCGGCTGTGGCAGTATGACTGGTTTTTTGTCCTGGAAAATGAGGTGGGGTAGGTGGCACTTAGAGCTCCCCAGAGGGGCAGATTCTTTTGTAGAAGGGGGCTGTGTTACAGTGACATCTGAAGCACAGCACCTGCATACATAATTCCCGAGCCCTTGTAAGAGCGTGAGCCTCTTGGTCTTTACAGGTGGTGGTTCTTACCAGTGCTCCTTTGGAATATCAGCTGCAGGTGGGTGAATTCTGCCATAGCCATGGAATCAAGCTGGTGGTAGCAGACACTCGGGGCCTGGTGGGGTGAGTGCTTGCCTCTTTGTTGTCTAACTTCTGCCAGCTAGGCGAAGAGTCCCCCAAACCTTCATGTTCTCCTCCACCAACCAGATTTGAAATGCTTTTTTATTTCTCTTGAGTGGTCTGAGGGGTGTAGGATCTGTTCCAGTACCTTAAAGTGCTGGAAGGCCCTGTGCTTGGTCCAAAGCACCACGCCTGTCGCCTCCCTCCCTAGACAACTGTTCTGTGACTTTGGAGAGGAAATGATTCTCACTGATTCAAATGGGGAACAGCCACTCAGCGCCATGGTTGCAATGATCACCAAGGTAAGGAGGCCAGCTGCATAGGATCTCAGTCAGAGGTAGACAGCAGTTGTTCTTCCTCTTTCCTCTCCTTTTCTTGTTCTCTGCTTCTCCCCGTTCTTTCTGCAGCCTGCACTCCTTCCTTTCTCATCTTTCTGTGTTCTTGATGTTTTCTTTTCCTTTCTTACTCCCTCATTTTTTTTCTTATTTTCCTGTCTCCCCTCCCCTTTTTTTTTCTTCCCCTACCTCTGTCTGACTGTTGAATGTGGGATCTGCCCACTAATTAGGTGAGCAGCCTATCCCCGAGGTAAATCAAGCACCTCTAACTAGTAGTTGCCCTTACCTGCTGGCAACCTGTGCTTGACTGTAAATCCTTGGTGTTTTTTGTGTTTTTGTTTGTTTGTGGGTCGTGCTGGTTTTTGCGTCTGCCTTTGAGATGTTCTCAGGAACGTACTTAAGACTAGCTTTGAATTCAGGTTGGGGTTCTGCCTCAGCTTCCACGGTGGTGGTACTACTGTAAGCATGCCACACTGTGCTAGGCTTAAAGCTAACTCTTTTTTCTTTCCTCAACCAGGAAAATCCAGGGCTTGTCACCTGTTTGGAGGAATCACGGCACGGATTTGAGAGTGGCGACTTTGTCTCTTTCACAGAAGTTCAGGGCATGAGTGAACTGAATGGCATTGGTCCCATAGAGATCAAAGTTCTGGGTACGGCAAGCCTGGGGAAGGAGGGTGAGAAGTGATAGCAAAGAATAAAGGGAAGAATGGCTCTGTGATATTGGCTGTCTGAGGAGCCAAGAGGTCACTCTGCAACTTGTAAAAGTGGTCTCAGAAGAGTCCACTTGCCTCTGCCTCCTGAGTGCTGGGAGTAAAGCCATGAGCCACCATGCCCTGATGAAACAGAGCCTTTTAACTTGTGTCTCTCCATCCCCACTGCATCATCTCTCATTCTGTGTGTGTGTGGGGGGGAGTATGCGTGCCTGTGTGTGTGTGCCTGTGTGTGTGAAGTGCATTGCTTATTGTTAAACAGCCCAGTGACTGTGGGTTTATTCCCTTTTGGCTGTTGGTTTATTCCCTCTTGACTTTTCCCTCTATTGGTTGTAGTTTAGACAGCTTAATTTTCTCCTTAAGCTATGAAAGGACTAGGCGACTACGTCCTTTCTGTGAGGTAAGATCAGTAAGCTGGGTTCTGGAAAGACTGCTCAGTTTGCAAGAGCATTGCCTCTCTAAGTGTTGGTGCCGAGTCTGAATTTAGAATAGCCACGTTGTGCAGTCCGGATGGCACACAGGTGACCACTGCAGCTTCAGTGGGCGTCAGGGGCAGAGGAGTCCTGAGGGCTCACATCTCAGTCATCGAACCTGCTTCACTGAGAAAGTTTCTGAAGGCTTGTATGGTCGTGATGTTAAGAATCTATAGTACAGAAATTTGTGTATGCAGTTAGCCACATTCAGTGCATCCCAGCAAAGACTTGTGAGACTAATAAAGCTTCTGTAGAGGGAATAGGTTAAGAAACTTGGGGAAACCTAAATGAAGTGAGGTGTGTCAACAACCACCGTCAAGAGACGCATGGTGTTTGATACTGTTTGATAGATGCAAGATACTTGTGAGTCTTACATCTTTGATGTTGGCTCCAGTTGTACTGGCATGCTGAACTTTATTCTGGATTAATCTTCTTAACCTTGGGCCTCAACTCCTTTGTATTGTCCAGACCTGGATGAGTGTGATTCTGAGTACTCGAGGTGATGCTTATAGGAAGCCTTTCTTCATGGCGGAAACTGAGCAGTGATGGAAAGGACTGTGAAGACTCTTAAAAGTTGTTTTGTATGTAGCCCTCCACCCCAGGGTCCCTGCTCATAGAAATGATTCGTAAGAAAGGGAAACTCTGTACCACTGTGGATGACGTCATGCACCTGACGTAATTCTGGCACTGAGGAGGTGGATTCAGAAGGATTAGGAGTTGAAGGTCAGCCTTAGTTATAGAGCAATAGGCCATCTTGGGCTATGTGAACCCTTGTCTCCAAATCAAGAAATAACGGAAGAAAAATTCCTTGTTTTTGAACATGAACACATTTTTTTTTTCTTGTTATTCCCTAACTAACATTGAAACATAGTCTAGCGTAGAGAACATTGGTATAGCAGTTCTCACTATGGTGAACATTGGTATAGTTGGTAAAGTTCTTGGTTTGTGTAAGTGTTCTGGAGAGTTTGATCCCCCAGAACCCCTGTAAGAAAAGTTAGGCCCTGTGGCTTGTGTCTTTACAGAGGTAGTACATAAAGCTTGGGAGAGGGACAAGTAGATTTTTTTTTCTCTTGTTTTGAATTTGTGTGTGTATGTGTTCCGGGATGCCCTGCAGTGAGAGCTACAGACAGTTGTGAGCTGTATGGGGTAGGTGCTGGAAATTAACCAAACTCCTGTCTTTGTGGAGCAGGAAGCACTCTCAACCACTGAACTAAATCTTGGACAGAACTTGAAACAGAAGCCAGACTTGGTGGTACTTTCCTTTCATGGTATTAGTGAGTTTGTTGTATTCTGCCTGCTATGTGCACACTTTGAACTGGCTGTTTTTGTACTCTGAATCCCCTTGAGGTGACTTCTGAAGTGCTGGGATAAGACTTGTATACTCCTGTGACTTTGGGAGTGTTTTGTTTTCTTTTCCATGTCTTGAGTACAGCATGCTTGAAATAAATAAAAAAATAAAAATAATAAAATAAAATAAAAAAAAGGCTGCTGTGTCTTAGGCTTGGTTTTTGTACTTGGTCTTAGGACAGCAGATGGGCACTGCATGGGCTGGCAGTCCTCTCCATCTTTTTCATCTTTCAGGTCCCTATACCTTTAGTATCTGTGATACCACCAGCTTCTCTGAGTACATCCGTGGAGGCATTGTCAGTCAAGTGAAAGTATCTCGGAAGATCAGTTTTGTGAGTAGTTGGGGAGGGGCCATGGGTGCATGAAGGAGTGCTTTGGAGATTTGTAGGTTGTTCACATCTGGTGTCAATGCTCCATCGTCTACAGAAACCCCTACTTGCCTCCTTGGCAGAGCCAGATTTTGTGGTAACAGATTTTGCTAAGTGTTGTCGCCCTGCTCAGCTGCACATTGGCTTCCAGGCCCTGCATCAGTTCTGTACTCAACACAGCAGGCCGCCTCGACCCCATAATGAGGTAAGTGAGTGGGAAGCCAGCCAGGAACCCCAGATTTGTCTATTCCCTGTGCCTGTTTTACCTCCAGTAGGGCATGATGGATTCTCTCTGGGTCCGACCAGGAGGATGCTGCAGAAGTGGTGACCTTAGCACAAGCTGTGAATGCTCAAGCTTTGCCAGCAGTTCAGCAGGATTGCCTGGACATAGACCTCATCCGGAAGTTGTCTTATGTAGCTGCTGGGGATCTGGCACCCATGAATGCCTTCATTGGTGGCTTGGCTGCCCAGGAGGTCATGAAGGTTAGCATGAGTGGGAAAGGGTATGGACTGCTGTGTGCATCCGATTCCATGACTGCCTTTCAGTCCCTGTCACTTCCAGTTTGGCTACTGACAGCACTCCTTCCCCAGGCTTGTTCTGGAAAGTTTATGCCCATTAGGCAGTGGCTGTACTTTGATGCCCTTGAATGTCTCCCAGAGCACAGAGTGGCCTTCATGGAAGAAAAGTGCGTGCCGGTAGGTTGTTGGGAACAAAGGGAAACTTTGGGAACCTCTTGAGGGAAGGCTCTCTGTAACCAGTCTCTATTCATCCACATAAATCCAGCGTCAGAACCGTTACGATGGGCAAGTGGCTGTGTTTGGATCAGACCTACAAGAGAAGCTTGGCAAGCAGAAGTACTTCCTGGTAGTTGACACTAATGGCTTCCCTCCACCCTCTCCAGCATCTCTCTCACCCTGATCCTTTTTGGGGAGGGATCTTTTGGTTTTCATGTCCTGATCACATCACCTCTTCTGTGTTTTGGTTGGTCAAGGAAAGGCTACATGATTCTGTGTTTCCTCCTCCTCCTCCCTCAGTCACGCAGAGGAGTTTTCCAGCCCTGTGCCTTGAACGTTTGGTACTGCACAGTCTTGTGTTCTCTTGTTGTTTTCTTATGGGAATAAGGAGTGGCTTACCGTGTGCCACCATTATTCACTCAGATCAGACTGTTTACCAACTTTTAGGTGGGTGCAGGTGCCATCGGTTGTGAGCTGCTCAAGAACTTTGCCATGATTGGCCTTGGCTGTGGAGAGGATGGAGAAATCACAGTTACAGATATGGACACCATTGAGAAGTCAAACCTGAACCGTCAGTTTCTCTTCCGTCCCTGGGATGTCACCGTGAGTGGGATGGGATGGGATGGGATGGGATGGGATGGCATGTCTTTCTCTCATCTCTTTGATTCTGATCCAAGTGGTTTACACGTTTCTGCTTTCTTTAGTTTCTGCCCTTTTCTTTACTTCCTTCCTGTATTTCAGTCATTCTGGAACGAGTTCAGTTGATGTTATTTCCTGTCCTATTCCTTCCTTTGCCTGGTTTTCCCTCTCCACCCAAGCTTGGATGTTTCTTCAAGGCAGATGTGACATTGTGAGAAGTGGGTTAATAGAGGCATGATTGTGGATTCCGTACAGGTCAGTACGACCTCGACTTGCTCATAGTCCACCTTTCCTTGGCTTCATTTCACACTAAGCATTCTAGACTCTTGATTTAGAAAACTGAGGTAAGGAATGTTCGTGGCCCTCTGTGATGGGAAGGTTTGGAACAAGGGAGAAACTTCCTGAGTGCATTTTGATCTCCTCTCTCTGTAACACTGAGTCTACACGACTCAGAGATTACTTAAGTGGTATTGAATACTGTTTGTCTTCCCTCACCCAGCTCGTTCTGCCAGTGGAAAGGACAAGTTTCTTCCATACTTTCTGGGAGCCTTTGTTAGTTCAGTGAAGCTGTTTTCCAGATGACTAGTCTGTGGTAACTAAAACAAACAAACAAAAATAACAACAACAACAACAACAACAAAAAATCAAATCAGAGTTAGCTATTGCAGCTTTTGCAGTCTCTAGCAAAGACTGCCATAAGTGGGAGGCTGAAGCCAGAAATTAGGACAAGCCTGGGCTGCACAGCAAATACAAGAAGCGAAAGATAGCCTGTCATGGTTAACATGCACTAAACAAAAACTAAAACAGAATCTTTAAAACAAAATAAAACACTTCAAGAGAATACTCTGTTTTCCCCGCTCTCCTTCATAAACTTTTTTAAAGCTGCACCTAAAAACAGATGTAGGAGTGCCATGGATATAAAAATATAGCTGTATTTTCAGGTGTGGTGTGGCGGTGTACACGCCTTTAATGCCAGCACTCGGGAGGCAGACACTGGCCCGCTGTAACAGAGTGAATTCCAGGACAGTCAGGGCTACACAGAGAGAGACCTGTCTCCAAAACCAACCGACCAAAGAAACCAACAAACAATAGGTGTCAGAAGAGAGGACATCACCTGAAACATACTTAGAAAAATCTGAATATGCTGTGACTCCTCAGGAATTCTATGCTGGAAGTGTTTTCACGATAAATGCTTATTAGTGCTTTTAAATATTCTGCTTAAAATTCTAACATGGGAAGTTGTGGTTCATATGACCTAAATCCCAAGAGGCTCTTTTGGAGACTGTCCTATGAATATGAATATGTCTTATGAATATGTGGCGTATGGTTAATGTTAGGATGCCAGACGTGTGTAAGAGAAGTAGAAACAGAGAAGTTAGCTTTTGGAAATACCGGGGGTGCTGGTGTTCAGTGCTTAGGAAGAATTTTCTCGTAGGGAAATTGGCATTTCCGTGATGAAACAGGGTATGAAAGCAAACAGTTGACCGCGCCAGGTTTGCAGTAGCCTGAGGAAAGATGATATTGGGCTGTGTGGTATTTAAAGATTAGAGAGTCCAAGTGGAGGAGGCCACAAGTGAAAGTGGAACCAGAGGAGCTGTTGGAGAAGTAGAACATAACTCACTCTGTCTGTGTTTCTATTTGGGTTACTCCTGATGCCATTAACTGAAAATACAGTAGCTATTAGCTCATTCTGACCTCGTGTCTTGTTTCAGTTTTTCTTTCTACTCACCTTCTGACTTGAGGACACTTGCATTCAAGTGTAAACACACACCCAGAGAGAGGGGGAGAGAGAGACTCAGAGAATGTACAAGCTAAGGAAATACCTATTTCACAAGACTCAAAATATTCTGTGGTCCCAAACTTCCTTTATAATCCTTAAGCCATAGAGATCTGAGAATATAGCTGTCATAAAAGAGCATCCTGTGGTCCGTAATCTCCTTTGAAGTATCCCTTGGGGCTGACACGATTGGAGCCTGGTTCACCTTGAGCCTTCTTTTGCCCTTCTGGAGATAAATCTCAGGATATCTGTGTGACATTTTGTTTTGTGGGTATATGGGAATCAGCTCCTTTTTCCATATTCTCACCCAGAAGTTAAAGTCTGAGACTGCTGCTGCAGCAGTGCGAAACATAAACCCACACATCACGGTGTTCAGCCACCAGAATCGAGTAGGCCCTGAGACAGAACACGTGTATGATGATGACTTCTTCCAAAACATTGATGGTGTGGCCAATGCCCTGGACAATGTGGATGCCCGTAAGTTTGCAGCTTTATGAGGACAAGAGCAGGGTAGTGTGTGTGTGTGTGTGTGTGTGTGTGTGTGTTGCTTGTGTTGCTGCCTTGTCTTGGGGTTTTGAGACTGAGTTTCTCTGTGTAGCCTGGGCTGTCCTGTAACTCACTCTGTAGACCAGGCTGGCCTGTGGTCCTACCGTATCCAAACATTCTTGCTGCTTATCTTCCATTTCTCCCCATCTCGCCGAAGGTTTGTACATGGACTGCCGTTGTGTGTACTACCGTAAGCCTCTGCTGGAATCAGGCACACTGGGCACCAAGGGCAACGTGCAGGTGGTTGTTCCCTTCTTGACAGAATCTTACAGCTCTAGCCAGGACCCACCTGAGAAATATATCCCTATCTGCACACTGAAGAACTTCCCCAATGCCATTGAGCACACCCTGCAGGTGAACATCTTTGGGAGAAATGGGAGGCTTGGAAGGGTTAAGTCATTCCGCCTTTTTCTGTCTCGTGCTGCAGATTACAGTTTCCTGTGTGTTTCTGTGTCTGGAATACATCCTGTGGCTGTATACCTACTGCCAGAGAACCTGTCAGTGAATCCTTTCATTTAAAAAGAACTCTACCTTTTTGCACATCCTGGGTGTGCTGTCACAGTCTCTGAGGTCTTACTTACCTGTATTAGCCCATAGGTGATGTATATCTAGCAGGTGTTCCTTTGGTGTCCTCCACCTCTGTTGACAGCACTCGCAAGATTGCACAAGTTCAAACCAAGCAAAATCCCAGCACAAAGAAGAAGTCCATACATTGTCCTGCCTCTGAGCAGGAAGAGTGAAACCTGCTCAGAAAGGGAAAAATCGTTGTCTACAATGGACTGTTACTGGGTCTATCAAGCACATTTCAGGGTAGGCCCCATGCCTAGGAGTAGGTGGCCACATGGCCTTCTTGTTTTTCTTGCTCGCTTCTGTTTTGGTATTTCTTCTCTTGCAAATGGGTTTCTGTCCCTTTACTTCTCTGGGTTTTTACTTTTATTGTGTTTTCTTGAGAGATACCACATGGGTTAGGCAGGGAGGGAGTCTCGGAGGCCTTGGCAGAAGTCAAAAATACAATAAAAATATATTGTGTGAAAAAACTATCTCAAGTTCAAAAATTAAAGAACCTTAAGCTTTTCATTTTTGAAAGAGGTACAGGAAGGTCATTGGACATGATCTGAAGAGTGAGAACGGCCTGTATAAACAATGCTTTCTGCTACACAAACCAGCTAATGTTGACTCTGCAGGTAATTTAGAAAAATTACCTTTGATAGTGAGTGCATTTTTGGTTTGTTTAACGCTTACCCAAAGTCTGTTAAACAGCTGGTTAGTCAGTGTTGCTTCTGCCTGTGTAGTCAAGTACATAATCTTGTGAGCCATCTGGCTGGACAGAGTGAATGCTGTCCAGTGGAAACCAAACCCAGAGCCCAGGGCTGAGAGGATGTTTTTGTTTCTGTTTGGTCATAGGCTCAGTGTAGTACCACTGAGGCTGTGCTAAGGAGTTGGCGATCAGGAAGGAGTAGGCTGTGGAAAGGTCCAGCTGCATTATCATGTCCTATTTCTTTTAATTTTTATATTTTTCTTCACAGTTTATCCATTATGTATCCCAGTGGAAGCCCCCTATTCAGTCCCCCCAAGTCTAACCCTCCCTCGCTCTTCCCCTCTTCCCCTAGTCCACTGAAAGGGGGAGTTCTCCACTATTGCCCCCTGTCCATACCCTGTAAAGTCTCATCAGGACTGCTTGGATCCTCTTCCTCTGTGGCCTGACAAGGCTACATCACCAGGGGCAAGTAATCAGAGAGCATTCGACTGAGTTCATGATAGGGGCAGTCCCTGCTCCACTCACTCAGGGATCCACAGGGAGACTGAGCTGTCAGTTGGCCACATCTGAGCAGGGGGTCTAGGCCCTCTCCATGAATGGTCCCCT
The DNA here is from genome assembly GCF_030254825.1 of Meriones unguiculatus. Taxonomy (NCBI): domain Eukaryota; kingdom Metazoa; phylum Chordata; class Mammalia; order Rodentia; family Muridae; genus Meriones; species Meriones unguiculatus. The sequence continues at coordinate 422,568 of NW_026843712.1, read as the reverse complement.
GCTGGTGCATTAGTCTCTGCAGGAACCCCTGGGCTCAGATCTTTGAGTTTTTAGGTCTCTGTGTGGTGCTCCTGTCCATTCCCACCCCCCCATGTCCCTGTAATCCTACCTCTCTTTCTCTCTAAGACACCCTCTGTTCTGCCCAAAATTGGCATCTGCTTCATTCCTCCATTGAGTGGATTCTTTCAGAGGACCCTCTATTGTAGACTCCCATCCTGTTTCCTTTCTTCCACTGGTGTCTATCCTGTTTGGCATTCTGAACGCGATTTAAGCATCCTCCCTAGGGTCCTTCTTGGTGTTTGGGTTCTTTAGGTCTGTAGATGGTTGTCCTATATTACATGGCTGAATCCACTTATTAGTGAGTGTTGACCATGCCTGTCTTTCTGTTTCTGGGTTACCTCACTCAGGATGATCTCTCCTGGTTTCATCTATTTGCCTGCAAATTTCATGACTTTTTTGTTTTTAGGTGAGTACGGTAGAGTTGTGTAGCCATGCCTGCCTGTGCACACGGCTCAACCGTCCCAGACAGCAATGCGGGCCCCAAAGCACCCAAAGAGACTGGTTGTCCCTGTTCGGAAGAAACCCAATGCTGAGGGAACCATGTCCGTTTTCTTGCTAGAGGTTATGGAATGGTTCCCTGGGTCTTCACAGCAGACAGAGAATCAGAAAACTTGTTTAGACAGTGTTCAGGTACTTTGCAGGCTCCCTCCCAGATCCTCAGATTGCTTATCTGCAAAAATGTGCATCCCTATCAGAGATAATGTGCATTGAAGTAATATCTACCTCAGGGGGTGATTAAAGCACTTATCAATAAGCTTTGGTAAAGTGCTTAGTGTTGGGTATGCGGTTGCCATTGTAGTCAGTCATGTGGTATGGTATGTACTCATTCACTAACTTTGATGCCTGCTCATGCTATCGTTACATCACAGAGTTAAAATTCAGATGTGTGCAGTGGTGTTTATTCTTCTGCAGTGGGTCATAAAAGCAGGGGATTGTGTGTGAGAGTTAGAATTCAGAACCTGTATGTGCAGTGTCTACATAGATGTCTCAGGCCATTTCAGCAATTTGTCCTAGCTCTCAGAAACCTTAGTGAGTAGACAGTGTCTGTTGAGTCATGGGTACTGTTCTGCCCAAACCTAATAACTGCTTGTGGATCATTCTTCTTCTAATGTGAGTTGTTGTTGTTGTTGTTCTTTTTTTTTTTTTTTTTTTTGTCTATCTCTCTTAAATCCCAGCATATCACACCTGTATTGCCATGAACTTTCTAGTGTCTCACACATAACATAAGTGGCTGCAAAGAATGGCCACAGGTGTTAAGATTGGTGTTGAAAGCTCTGGAGAAGGTGGGTCCCCTCATTCAAGAGGTTGAATGCTGTCTTCACCCAGAGCAAGCTCTACTAACTAGTAGTCACTAATGTGTCTAGAACGCTATTTTGTTGGGCATTGCTGACAAGCACATGACATTTGTGTGCTCTGTCTGTAGTGGGCTCGCAATGAGTTTGAAGGGCTCTTCAAGCAGTCAGCAGAAAACGTTAACCAATATATCACGTAAGTCCCAGACACTGTCTTGCCAACCAACAAAGGTATGCTATCTGCTCAACTCAGGCAGAGGAGATGAGTTAGATGGTCGATTGAGCCTGGTGCTGGTGGAGGTGCTGGGAGGTGGTCAGGGTCGCCTTTTCCATGGAGAAATAGGCTAGTCCAGAAACCTTACTTTTAGGCCCCTGATGTAATCCAGCTGTTTGCATTGGGCAGGGACCCCACATTCATGAAGCGAACATTGCAGCTAGCAGGCACCCAGCCTGTGGAAGTCCTGGAGGCTGTACAGCGCAGCCTGGTCCTGCAGAGGCCACGTACTTGGGCCGACTGTGTGACTTGGGCCTACCGGCACTGGCACACCCAGTATTCTGACAACATCCAGCAGTTGCTGCATAACTTCCCTCCAGACCAGGTATTCTCTACCCCCTGGGTGTATTGGGCTGAATACATTTCCAGGAAATTGGATGCTTACTGTCCAATATATGACTATCCATGGCTTCTTCCAGGCAGCTTAACTGCCATGGGCACCCCAAGGCAGGGTTTAGGCCAGTACTTTGGGCAAGCACTTGTGTTTTCCTTCTCCCTGTGTGACAAGCAAGGGGTTTAGTTTCCTTTCTTCCTGTACTTGTGGGCTGAGTCACATCTGATGTCACATGAGGGCCGTGGTCAGAGGTGAGAAAGTTCTCTAGTTAAGCACATACAGCAATCTCTGGTCCCAGTTCCCAACTGTGGTTGGCACTGGGTCACATCATGGGTAATGTCTTGATGAACATCGTCTGTGAAATAGGTATGGTAATGTCTTTTGGGAGTTTAGAAAGGATCAGTTTGCATTTCTTAGTATTCCTTCGGTTTTGTACCTCATATAAAGTGGTAAGTTTTGTCTTGTTGTGTGTTGGGATCATCATGAATTTCCAAGAATGGTGGGCCTGGGATTCATGAGCTGAGGATGGTGTGAGTGTCCTACTCCCTCATCCTCTTCATCCTTTGCATTCTCCTAGGTTACGAGCTCTGGGGCACTCTTTTGGTCAGGACCAAAACGCTGTCCACATCCGCTCACCTTTGACACAACCAATGTAAAAGTTGTCCTGGGTCGGTGGGTGGGTGGGTCGGTGGGTGGGTGGGGAGTTTGTCTCTACCCTCACCCTTTGCCCTGCCTTTCTTTTCAGCCCCTGCATCTGGATTATGTGATGGCTGCTGCCAACCTGTTTGCCCAGACATACGGACTAGGAGGATCCCAGGACTGTGCTGCCGTGGCCAAACTCCTACAGTCTCTGCCAGTCCCCAAGTTTTCTCCCAAGTCTGGCATCAGGATCCCTGCTTCTGAGCAGGAGCTGCAGAGCATCAGTGCCACACTTGGTGAGAAAGCTCCGCAGTTAGCTCAGGGTTCATGTGTCTGTTTCCTCTCCCTGTAAGCCTCCCTGCCCTCTGGTGTTTGCCACTGGCCATGCTTTTCACTGTGTTTCTGCGATTTTCCTGGCCTGTCTTCTTTGAGTCTGTACTTTAGGGTGCATGCTTGGAAAACAAGTTTCTGTATCTCCTTTCTCTGCAGTATGGGTTTATGTAAATGGTTCATTCTTTCTTTATATGAATTACTTTACAGAATTCTCCTTCTTGTTTCTTCTTGAATTCATTTCCTGCAAACAAAACCTGAATGCTCCCTGCCATCTCCTTCTGCTGCTTTGTCTTGTAACAGAGGTTGTCTCTTTTCCCACCCAGGTATCTACTTCACACTTTTCTCTGTGTTTGTGTCCACTCTGTGTCTTGCTTGAAGCACACCACACTTGGAGCCCACTTGGAGTCATGCTCCATCTCCTCTTCTGACCTCTCTGAAGAGTCTCTTGTCTTGTCCCAATCTCCCCAGTTGATACTCAATTTCCCATAGGTAGTAGTTGTCTCCTTCTGGTATTTGGCCAACAATGTCCTTTTCAGACTTTCACCTCCTTCATTTAAGTCTCTGCTTCTCTTCCCTGTAGGATTGCCTGTCTTTTCTTTCCATTAACTAACGTCTGTCTTTATGTGAAGTTATCTGAATCACTTTTTCCCAGCTCCGTCATCTTCATCTTTCAAAACTGAAATCCTATGCCCATCGAACAGCTCCTACCATCCTGTACCACCTCCCCATTTCAGAAGACATTTGTCGACTTTCTTGTTTCAGTCTTTTTGACCACTCCCTATACCATCTTAGCACAACTACAGAGAAGCAAAATCATACCAGGTGTTTCTCTGTCTCATCTATTTTTTTTTTTTTTTAGTGTGATGGCTATGCATTAATGTACTCCTACAATTTTCTCTCTGTGTCACGGCTTTATTAGACTCCTGTGTGAATATTTCTCTGTTAATTTGTTGCCGTATAACTAATTTATTTCCTTCCACCCTTGATCTATTATGAACATGCTGCTTGCTTGTATGATGTGTTCATCTTTGTCACTTAGGTTCTTCAGGTGTTTGTGTGTTTGTATTCCTCATCCCTGTATCCCTTGGGCAGGGAAGTGTTTTCTCACCTCTCCTTCTCTTCCATCTTCCACGATACCTTTCCTTTTCAAATACTTTTACCTGAACACCACCCACTCACTCCTGACTTCACCTTGGACAGTGCAATGGGTTCACCAGAGATTGTGGTGTCTTTCACTTTGTGCAGATAACAGCCATCTGGAGAACCTCAAGATTTCACTTCCTACTCCAGACAAGCTGCGTGGATTCAAGATGTACCCCATTGACTTTGAGAAGGTATATGGTGGGCTACTTGGGACGTCTAGCATGGTAGGCACAGAGCCCTAGCAGTAGGCTTTGGTCAAACATTGTTGGCCTGCAGTGGTCGCCATCTGTTTCAAAGAGTAGTTGCTTTGATGAAGGGAGAGAGTTAGATCTGTGAGTATAAGAATGAATAGCTTGAATGCCGTTAAGAATTAGGCTGGTTTAGGAAAGGTGTGGTAACATCTCCTTTTTTAAGATTCATTACTTGACTAATTCTGGGAATTGGCTAGGTTCCCAGTCCCTGGCTTGATTTCCACAAACCCCAAATGGTCTGTATTTCATATGTTCATCTACAGTACTTGTCCTGCACTGGAAGGCAAGTTTTAAAAAATGTAATATCCTTTGATTAAAAACAACAAACAAACAAACAAACAAACAAACACTACTGCTTTGAGATTGTGTCTCCTAGAATTGACAGTGAAGTTTCCCAAAACAAGACCTGAGCAAAGGCAACACCAATAGACATTTTTTCCATTTAGATGTACTTTGATTATATTCATCTCCTTCCCCAAGTCCTTCTAGATCATTCCCAACCACAACTTCCATGATTTGTCTCTAAAACAACAGAAATGTAGTACAACAATAAGACTTTCCAAAACCAGGAAAACAAGACACCACTCAAGAGAGAGAACAGCGAGAGTCCCAGCAAACCCTTTTTAAAAATTCATTTTTTAAATTGATTACAATTTATTCAGTTTGTATCCCAGCTGTGGCCCCCTCCCTCGCACCCTCCAAACACCCTTTCCTTTCATTTCTCTGCCAATGCTGCTTCCCCAGTCCACTGATAGGCAGGTCGTCCTGTCCTTCCAGCTGACCCGCCTATCAGGTCTCATCAGGACTGTCTGCATTATCTCTCTCTCTCCACCAAACTCTTAACAAAATAAAAGCACACACAGACTGTCCAGTCCTCTAGGTATTGTTCCACTATTCCTAAACAGGAGACCTGCTCTGATATGGTTGATATACCCATTGTCACTCCACAGGAGAAAAGTGATGTTCCTGTTCCCTGCAGGTATAAATGACAGATTGGTTGTTAACCTTGACCCTAAAGGTTTTGCTCATTCATCAATTTTTTTTTAATTTTTTTTTTATTTTTTATTTTTTTACAAATACAACAAAATAACATAGGATAAAACAACTATCACCTCAGAGCTGGATAAGACAAACCACCGACAGAGGAAAAGAGCCCAGGGGAAGGCACAAGAAACAGAGACCCACTAAGTGAAAGCCATAATACTTACTCAGGGGACCTGTGCAGGGTTTATATGAGATTCGCTCAGTTGATTTAGAGGGCCTAGTTTTGTTGTTGTCCTGCATCCCTTCTTGCTCTTACCCTCTCTCTGCTCCTCTTCCCTCCATTTCACCAGTGTGGCTGCCCAAACAAGACCTGAACAAAGGCAACACCAGTAGACTATTTATTTCTACTAAAACAACTTCTCAAATGTAAAATTACGTTGATCATATTCTTCCCCTTCCTCAAGTTCTTCCAGCTCATCTCTGATGGAGTGACACTGGGCATAATCAACCACTCCAGGTCAGACATCCTGTTTGGGAGAGGTTAGACAGCGCATCGTGAGTTAGGAGGTGCATACAAGTCTGTGTGTGTGTGTGTGTGTGTGTGTGTGTGTGTGTGTGTTTCTTTAAGAGGTTGGTGGTATCTGTTCTCTCCTCTACCATAGGTTTCATGAGCTCAGAGAGGAGGGATTTCATGTGGATGTCCCATTGAGGGATGGCTGCTCCAAGATCTCTTACTCTCTGCATAATATCCAGCTGTGGGTCTCTATGTTCCTATCAGCTGAAGGAGGAAGATTTTTGGATGTTGGTGTAATAAGACACCAACATTGATTCATAAATGTAGTGGAATATCTGTCATTAAGAATCATTTTTCACTATGTTTTTGTTTTTGCTTTTACCAGTATCATTTGATCTCTTCACTACATCTCTTTAGTATCTATTGTCAGGTTCTTAGTCACCCAGTGTCAGGTATGGCTCCATCTCATGTGGTGGGGTCTTAGGTCAAGTCAGTCATCGTTTGGCCTCCCTGCCCCACCCCCCCAGTCTTTGTGTCAGTGTTAACCTAGTATGTGTTGCAGGCAGGACACTATGGTAGATGAAGGCTTTGTGACTGGCTTGATGTTTATGTTCCTCTTTTGATAGCATGCAGAGAACCTTCCTGTACCAAAGAGTGAAATGTAGGGGTGAGGGCTCTGTCTAGGTACCAGTTTGACATTTCCATGTTCAGTGAGTTGTGTAGATGTTTTTCTTCAGCTGTCAGCTTGAAAAGAGCAACCTGTAGTCTTGGCAACAGCTGGGGTTAGTTGGGGATCCCTTGGGACCCCTTTGGCCAGTTTCTCAGACAGATACAACACAATCCCAGTCCTGGAAGCTTCTTTTTGTGACGAGAGGTGGCCAGTTGGGGGGACTTTGTCTCTCCCATCATTTGGTGATTTCATTCTATCTTGCATGCCCCCACCCCCTTCTGTAAATGCTTTCAGGAAGTTTCTACTTTGTTCGGTTTCTGCATACCCTCACATCACCATTATTTTAGCCATATCTCCCCATATTCTCATTTTGGTTTGTTTATATGGTGAATCACTTTTATTGTTTTTTACATATTGAACCATCCCTGCATCGCTGGGTTGAAGCTTCTTGGTCATGGTGGATGATGTTTTCCAAGTGTTCTTGGATTAGGTTTGCAAGCAGTTTATTGACTGTCTTTGAATTAATGTTCACAAATGAAATTGGTCTGTAATTCTCTTTCTTTGTCCTCCAGTCTTTATGTGGTTTGATTATCAGGGGTAACTGTGATCTCATCAAAGGACTTGGGCAATAGAGTTCTGATTGTCTTTTGTAGAGGATTGGTATTAACTCTTCTCTGAAAGCCGTGGTGGTGGTGGTGGAGCATGCTTTTACTCTCAGCACTTGGGTGGCAGAGGGAGGTTGATCTCTGAGTTCGAGGCCAGCCTGGTCTACAGAGTCATTTCCAGCACAGCTAAAGCTACACAGTGAAGCCCTGTCTCGAAAAATAAAAACAAACACAAAACAAAACAAAAAGTCTGGTGAACTCCTGTGCTAAAATATCTGGCCCCAGACTTTGTTCGTTTGGGAGACTTTCAAAGGCTGCTTCTATTCCACTCTAGGGTAGAGGTCTTTAAAAATTGTTTATCTGATTTTTATTTAATTTTGGCAAGTGTTACTAAAGTATGGAGGAGCAAATTATCCAGTTTTTTTTTTATTTTCCGGTTTGGTGGAGTACAGGGTTTTGTCTGTCTGTCTGTCTATCTGTTTGTTTGTGTTTTGATTTTTCGAGACAGGGTTTCTTCTCTGTGTAGCCCTGGCTGTCCTGGACTCCCTTTGTAGACGAGGCTGCTCTCGAACCCACAGAGGTCCCCCTGCCTCTGCCTCCCAGAATGGAGGATGACAGGTGTACAGCACTGCTCCTGGCTTTTGGAGTACTGGTTTTTAAAGTATTGTCCTTATGATTCTTTAGGTTTCTTCTGCATCTGTAATCATAGCCCTCTTTTTGTTGAGGATTTTTGTTAATTTGGATATTCTCTTTCTGCCCTTTAATTAAATTATAAAAGATCTGGTCAATCTTTAATGATTTTTCCCCATTAACGAACTGTTGTTTCATTGATTTCTTTTAACCCTGAGTTTGATTATTTCTTATCGTTGGTGTGAGCTCTTCGTTTTCTTCTAGAGCTTTCAGGTGTTCTGCTAAGTTGCCACTATGACGTCTCTTTAAGTTTTCTTTCTGTTTTTGTTTTGCTTTCTAATGTAGGCTCTTAGTGCTCTGAACTTTCCTGCTCAAATGGCCTTCCTTGTGTTCCTTAAGTTTGGGCATGCTGTATATTCATTTTCCTTCAGTGCTAGAAAGTGTTTTGTTTCTAATTTCTGCCTTGACCTGTTTTTCATTCAGTAGGGCCTTGCTCAGTTTTTATGAGTTTGTAAGGTTTCTGTTGTTTCTGTTGTTGATCTCTAGCTTTAATCTACGGTGATCAGAAATGATATGTGCAGTGTTGTTTTGATTTTCTTGGACCTGTTGACACTTCTTTGTGTCTGGCCACATGGTCAATTTTTAAGGCTCCTTGGGGGTCTTAGAAGAAGGTATGCTCTTACGCGTTCGGGTGAAATGTTCTGTAGATATCTGTTAAGTCTGTTTGGTTTCTAACTTCAGTCAGCTCCAACGTTTCTCTGTCTAGGTTTTGTCTGGATGACCAGTCCATTGGCGTGATAGGGGTATTGAAGTCTCCCACTGTCAGTGTGTGAAGGTCAACATGTGATTTAAGTGGTAATAGTGGTCTTTAAAAAGGTTTTCAATTATATTTATTCATTAAATTAATGTTTTATTAATTATAGTGTACCCCAGCTTTAGCCCCCTCCCACTTTGCCTCCCGGTCCCATTTTCTCCTCCTCATCTCTTCCCATGCTCCTCCTCAAGTCTACTGATAGGGGAGGTCCTCCTTCCCTTCCCCCCTGACCCCAGCCTATCAAGTCTCCTCAGGACTGGCTCCGTTGTCTACCTCCATGGTCTGGTAAGGCTGCTTCTCCCTCAGGCGGAGGTGATCAAAGAGCCAGCCACTGAGTCCATGACAGAGACAGTCCCTGCTTCCATCACCATGGAACGAACACATGTGGAGACTTGAGAAGTCAGGTATAAGTCTAATAAGTCAGCCATTCTTTAGTACTTGGTCTTTTCCCCTTGCTGCATTTAATATTCTTTCTTTGTTCTGTATATTTTAGCGTTTTGATTATTAGGAGATGAGAGGACTTTCTTTCTGGTTCAAGTCTATTTCGTGTTCTGTATGCTTCTTGTACTGTGATAGGCATTTGTTTCTTTGTTTGTTTGTGGTAGGGAATTTTTTTCTGAGATTTTGTTGAAAATTATCCTGGGCCTTTGAGCTGGGATTCTTCTCCTTCCTCTATTCCCACTATTGTTAGATGTGGTCTTTTCTTGGTGCCCCGGATTTTCTGGATGTTTTGTGTCAGGAGCTCTTTAGATATAGCATGTTCTTTGATGTGGGCTTCATTTATTCTATGGTATCTTCACCACCCGAGATTCTCTCTTCCACCTCCTGTATTCTGTGTCCCCTCTGTATTTTCTGTTTAAGTTCCTGGATTTTTCATTACCAGGTTTCCATCAGTTGGGGTTTTCTGTTTTGATTGTATTTTCGCTCTCAGGTCTTGAACTGTTTTATTCGTGTCCTTCCACTGTTTGCAGCTTCCAAGATTACTTTAGGAGATTTATTTGTTTATGTCTGATGTATTTCCTCTTTAAGGACCTTTATCATTTCAAACAGGCTGTTTTAAGACCTTTTACTTGTGCTGTGGACATGCTGGGCCTGCTGTATCGGGGTTGGTGGGCTTTAATGGAGGCAGATGGTACTGATTTTGTTTTAATCTCCAGGCATTTGTGATAGGGAGGGTTGTAATTCTAGGTGTACAAGGTGCTGAAACCCAGGCTTCTCTGTGCTGGGTGGGTGTTTTGTTCATAGGCTTCTCTTTCTCCCTGGTATTTTATAGGAGAGTGTGGAGGCTGTGTGAGGCCTATAGGAAAATCTTCTGGAGTCTTGATAGGTGTGGGACTGGGTTTTCCAGGTAAAATGTGTTTCAAGGTGTGGCGAACTGAGACTTAAGGATTGGAATGGGCTTGGGGTGATAACTGTGCTTTACTGCAGGGAGGGAAAGCAGAGTGTTTCACCAGGAGCTGAATAGTCATTGCCCTTGTTACGAGAGCACACAGTTAGGAGAGACCACAGCTCTTTAGCTCTGCTAAAGAGCTCGAGAGGAGACCAGAGGATTGAACTTGGAGGAGTTGAGGCAGAAGTGATGATCTGCAGTTCCCTTTCCGACGTCCCTGCCTAGGTTGCTCTGTGGTTTCTCAGGGAACGCCTGCTGGAATTAGGGGACAGAACAAACCCATTAGGGGTGTAGGGAGAGGAAGAGCAGTAGGACATATAGAGATGAAGTGGGTGTGGAATGCTGCCACAAGTAGACTGTTACAGAGCGAGGTTTGAGACTGCAATTTTTGATTTGCAGGAGCTGAGGTAGACACGAGGACTTGGTTAAATTTAGGCTGCCTGTTTCCTGGACCAGAGAGGCCTATAGTTCCCTGTAGACCAGAGGGCCTCCTGGATTTCAGATCTAGATGTGGAGAGGGAGATGAGGAGGGGAAGGCCTATAGGAGGTGGGGGTCAGAAGGCTGCTTCAGGTATTCTGCTGCAAAGCTGTGGATGATAGTCGGGGACTGGACTTGGAGGAGCAGAAGGAGAGGTGAAGGTCTGCAGTTAGCCTACCCGCCTCCCTTATAGGAGTGTGTTTGAAGAGAGTCCTTAGAGGCACTGAATACCTGAGCGGGGAGTGGGAGGGCACGGTTATTGGGCCCCACTCATAAACAAAGAACGGCAGGCAACGAGGGAAGGCTGAGAGTAGGAGAAACCCTCTTTTCCAGCGTTTATTCAGTACCGAGTTGTCATCCCTGAAATCATGGAATCCAAGTAATGCTCACAGACTGAGCAGGTTCTATTTAGGTGTTATCTTTAAACATACCAAGATGGGGCCATAATTTTTAAAGAGAGCAAGCAGGGAAGAGGATAGTTAGAATGGATTTGAAGAAGGAAAAGCTAGAGAGAGACGCCACAATTACATTTCACTCTAAGAAAAAGAAAAAAAAAACAAAAACCAAAAAACTTTGCTTTGAACAAGACCTGCAGGACACAGCACAGTTACTTCTTGTGGTCATTGCATTCATTGCACGTGGCTGGAGGAGACAGTTGTCTCCTCAGTAGCCATTCACTGTCCTACTTCTCCACTCCCAAAAGGATGATGACAGCAACTTCCACATGGATTTCATTGTGGCAGCATCCAACCTCCGGGCTGAAAACTACGGCATTTCCCCTGCAGACCGGCATCAGGTAATAGGAGTCTGTGACCTGCCATTGACCCTTGCCCCAAGCTGTTTTTCCTTCCTTTGAGTCTTCCGTAGACCCCCTGCTTTCTCTTAAACAGTAGCTAATCCCTGTTGGTCACTGTCTGTCTTACAGAGCAAGCTGATTGCGGGGAAGATCATCCCAGCCATTGCAACCACCACAGCAGCTGTAGTTGGCCTTGTGTGTCTGGAGCTGTACAAGGTGGTTCAGGGACACCGACAACTGGAGTCTTACAAAAACAGTTTCATCAACTTGGCTCTGCCTTTCTTTAGCTTCTCTGCACCCCTAGCTCCAACTTATCACCAGGTGCGGGACCTACAAAGAATATAGGAAATGTTGACGTTACCATTCAGGGAGATGATGAGTTCATGAGCACTGTGTGTGCGTGTGCAAGCGGGAGTGTGCTCGCATGTGTATGTCTAACCTTCACAGGAGATGAGGTGTTATGTCACTGAGGTAAATTTTGGGTACTTTGGTCCGTTCATCAACTACACAGGCTACCTGATTGTGGGGCAGGCCAGATATTGCTAGAGTGCGAGGTTCTGTTTCGACAAAACTGAAAAAGAGCAAGAAGGGTGCTGGCAAAATACTTGATGGGGATCTATGAGGGAGGGAGAAAGCAGGGTCTTAGGGTGTGTGTCCTTTTCATTACAAAGATTCAGACTTCCTGATCACAGTTAGATGATGCTACAAGGGTGTGTTTGACAATAGAGCAATGGTTAGTGCAGTTGTAACATGTTAACAGCGCTTGGGTTAGCCCCTTCCTTAGCACGTGTATTTGTCCTCCAGTACTATGATCAGAAGTGGACATTGTGGGATCGCTTTGACGTACAGGGACTGCAACCCAGCGGAGAGGAGATGACCCTCAGGCAGTTTCTAGACTACTTTAAGGTAGGGCTCCGTCCTCCTTGAAGTCGCCGTAAGTGTACATTTGACTGACCACTGTCCCATCTCACAGTCACCACTCACACATCTCTCCTAACCTTTGCAGGCAGTGCACAAGCTGGAGATCACCATGCTGTCCCAGGGTGTATCCATGCTCTATTCCTTCTTTATGCCAGCCACCAAGCTCAAGGAATGCTTGGATCAGCCGTGAGTTAGCCTCTGGGCTGGTGGGATGGAAGCCTTATAGAGGATTCTCAGCATCCCAGTGTGCTTCTCATTCTTCCTGTTCTTTTCCCCTCCTCTGCCCCGACCTTGGCTTTTATTCTTCCCTCTTAACTCTTACTTTTCCTGATTTTCAGGATGACAGAGATTTTGAGCCGTGTGTTAAAGCGAAAACTGGGCCATCGTGTAAAGACCCTTGTGTTTGAGCTGTGCTGCAACAGTGAGAGTGGAGAGGACATCGAGGTTCCTTATGTACGATACATCATCCGTTGAACTCCATTCTTTCAGTTCTGTCAGCCCACAGCAAAACCCTTGTAGTTAGGATGATCCCGGAGTCCGGACTTGCTTGTTCCCAAGATGTTTTTTTTTTAGTGATTTTGTTTTTTACGCTGTTTAGAACTGAAAGTCATAATAATAAATTTTCAGGCTTTAGGTAGTGTGTCTTCCTCTCCTTGCAAGGGCAGCAGCCCTTACTCTCAACTGTGGATGCCTTACTCTACACTGTGTCAGGTAAACGGTGACAAGAGAACAGCTGCACAGAAGCAGCATGGGCATTATCCAGTATTCAAAAACAATACTGAAGGTTAAACTTCAGCTGGACTCATAAATGTGGGTGATGCCGACATTCCTCTTGCTGTTTCTGCTTAGGGAGAAATGAAGCCTGTGGCAGCAAGGCCATCGTGTGGAGGTCAGTGCTTACCTAACATTGATATAACCTTTCTTTTCTCCTGCTACATACCAGTCGTAGTGATGTCAGATGAAGCAGAGACTCTAGTCTTGATTTTTTTTCCCCTCCTGCCAGTTGCTCATCTGAAATAAAGGGGTAAGAGGTTGGTGCCTTATTAGGAATAAGGGTCTCAGAGTTGATTGCTGCTTAACGCGTGTGTCATTATTTTTGAATGTGTAGTTGCCTGCCTAAGTTTTAGGTATTGCTGTTGTTGGCTAGGCAGTCATGAAATGTGCCTCTTTTATTTTCGACAGCTGAATAATGACATTTAGGGGTATCATTAGGCCAGGGGTGCTCTCTCTTGTAAGCACCCCTCCGGCGCTTCTGCTTCACTCAGGACTTTTCTCCTGTCCTACTCTCCTGGTGACTTTGTGGTATTGAGTTGAAATGTTTGCAGTTTTCCTGGTTTCGGGAAAGGTGTTCATTCCCGAGGCGGTGTGATTTCGGATACCTTGCTTCCTCATCTGTATTTTACATTCCTTTATTTTCTGCAGTGCTGACCTCCTGATCACGAATGGCTTGTTGTTTACACTTACCTTGGAAGGCGTTGTGAAGAGTTAGATTGGTTTACAAAGAAAACTCTGCTCATTGTAGTGATGTGGTTGGCTGTTACTTCTTCTCGTGGTGGAAATATGACAACGGGTAATGTTTTCCAAGCTATTAGGGGTCTAGTCTTGGAGCAATTCTGGAGAAAATGCATTTGTAAATATGTTATCGTTTTATCTTTCTTCATTCGGTGTTTGTAATATCTCTGCCTTTCTAAGCTTTTCTTTTCTTACAAAATTTTCTTCCTGTAAGATACATTTAGTCCCAGACTGTCCTCACCTCATAGCTTTTCCTCTGTGAGGCAATGACATGATTAAATCATTTCCCTTCCTTCCTCTAAACGCTCTGATGCACTCTTCTTTGCACTTTGAAATTTGTGGCTGTTCTTGAATTAATTGTTGTTGCATGTATGTATATAAATATACATTCATAAACACCAACTGCTCTGTCTCTATACTGTTACTTGTATTTTGGTCTGCAGGGCTGCCCATTTGGGATTAGATAAAGAGTAGGTGTGCTCCTCCCTGGAAAGGATTGTCTTTCCATTCTCAGCATTCCTCAGTTGCATTTAGTTTTTTTTTTTTTTTTTTTTTTTTTTTTTTTGTCTAGGGTGGAAGGCACTTCCCTGTCCACACCATCAAGTGTATTATTACAGTTCTTGTTCAGCTCATCTTCAGGTACACAACATTCCAAGAAGATACATCCTCACAGTCATGACTTCCAGCTCTTAGACTCTTCCTTTTCTCTCCTCTGCAGTGATTCGTGACCTTAGGTGCAGAAACTGCATTTACAAATATATGTATTGGCATGGGGCTCCACGACCTTTTGCATTTTGATTGGGTATTGTTTTCTGCAAAGGTCTTTATCTGTTGCAGAGAGGTTTCTTTGATGAACGGTGAGCAGTTAGATGTCTGTGCATGTAGGGACAAAGTGTTGAGAATGTAGTCAGGGATTATGATGATTTAGTAAAGTTGTTGTAGGTTCCTCTAAAAGGTCTATGACTTCATTATCCTCGAGCCCCGAGCTAGGTTTCCAGTAGCAGGTTTTTTTAAATACGGTGTGACCAGATGACCAGAAAGGACCCTTTTTGGTCATGTCCATTTTGACTTCTAAATGTCCCTCCTCTTTGCATGTGCACACATTTCCATGGATTTGGGGAGTCTGGCGCCATGATTCCATTGAATATTAGTTTTTCTCCTTCCTTTCTATTTCCTTGTTTTACCACAGGGATTCTTAAATGTTCTTGTGGTCATGATCAGGTCCGAGAGTACTTGATAGTTCTGGGAATTACTTGTTTATTTTTTTCCTTATTTGCATCTTCAACACATCTTCAATCCTTGACAGTTCTTTATTTTCCCGTGGATGTAGTTTACAGAGGATGCTTTCCCTTGTGTGTTTAAATTCTTGACACACACAGATAGACAGACACACATAGGAGTGGGCCTTTGCACATGCTTTTAATCCTATCACTGGGTGGAGGGGGCAGACACAGGCAGATCTCTGAGTTGACATGCTTGGTCTACATGGTGAGTTCCAGGAGTGTCAATGCAACATAGAAAAACCCTAGTCTCAGCAATAAAGAAGCAAAAATATAGAAAACCCTGCTTGTCAGGATGACTCAGAAGTTAAGAGCACGAAGAGCATACTGTTCCTGTAGAGAACCCAGGTTTGATTCATAGTTTCCTTTGCCTTGTCACTTCTCTGCAAGTGTACATACTGTGCTTTGTGAAGGGGAAAGCCCTGTAGTAATAGGCAAAGGGCTAGGGAGATGGCCGAGTTAGCAGAGTGCTTGCTACAGCACTGGGAAGATCCCCAGTACCCACATAAATACCAGTCTCCTAATTCCAGCATCTGGAAGTTGGATACAGGGGATCCTTGGAGCGAGTCAGCCTGCTGGACAGGCTCAATCTGCCAGCTTCATGTGGGACGCCGAGCCCCATGTTAGAAATTAAATAACAAATGAAGATAGATAACTAGTTGCCTGGGACCAGGGACAGCGGGGTTTTGCAACATGAGGATACATGTGTGAGGTTGGCAAAAGTGAAGAAGCTGACCATGTGTCGATGTTCAAGCCAATGACCTTCAATCACTCGAGACATCTGTATTTCATACATTACTTTATTGCATACAGTAATAGTCCTGCTTGTCTGATCAGAGACATCACTGGTTATTCTACTTATATACCACCGTAAGCCCCCTCTTTACACAAA
Organism: Meriones unguiculatus; assembly: GCF_030254825.1. NCBI lineage: Eukaryota > Metazoa > Chordata > Mammalia > Rodentia > Muridae > Meriones > Meriones unguiculatus. The sequence goes on along the minus strand of NW_026843712.1, from coordinate 406,756 downwards.
GCCCCCAATACACAAAGTTTCCCTTCCTCCTTCCTCCCTCCCACTGCATCAGTCACGCTTTGCGTTCTACTACAAAGTATAGTGTTCATACTTTGTATAGTAGTTATAGTTTGGCAAGCCAAAAATAAACGTCTAGCCAGGCATGTCCTGTGGACATGAGCACAAACCCAGCTGGCAGCAAATGTGGCTTACGCGGTTAAAGTAAGGTGAGAGACAGAATGACCACTTGTGGGTGCAAGTCCAGTCATCAAACAGCACCCTTCTGCCATAATACATTTGTAAGGGCAGGTACAGACATGCTCATTGTACCAAGCAAACGTTCCTGATATGCACCAATCTGTCCCTGATACCATCTTCCCAAGAACTGTTTTTTAAGTGTTCAGAATAGTTACTCCAGCAGGACCCATTGCTCTCCTCTACTGCCACAGTGTGCCACAGTGCTACTTACTCAGTGTGACTGCAGCTGTTTCTCTAGGGAGGGACATGACTACGTGTCCCCAAATCCCCAGGATTCATGATCTTATCTGGAGGTTCTATGGAGGAGAGGAGGGGAGGGGAGATGAGTGGAGTAGAGAGGAATGGAGAGAGGGAGGGCAGGGAGGGAGAGGAGAGAGGGAGAGGAGGGAGAGGAGAGAGGGAGAGGAGGGAGAGGAGAGGGAGGGGAGGGGAGGGTATTACCCCCTTGAAATAGTACTGAGAAAAGATAGAATCATCCTCAGGCCTGTAATCCTGTGTGATCCTAGACCTGCCCGTGGCTGACAAAATATGAACTGTTATAAGTGTAAACAGCATAGCAAAAGCAAGGAGAGCTTGCAGCACATGATCCAGGTAATAAGCATAGAAGCCACCAAATTCTCCACAGGTCCTTGCCAAGTGGGAAGGGGTTTCCATGGGCCTTGTCAGTAGAGGCCCATCAGTGAAGCCCTCATACACTGTTCCCTGCAGATACTGTGTGGCCACCATCAGCCAGCATCAGTCTTCTGAAGTTTTCCTTCCAGCACCTGCTTTCAGGCTAGTTTTGTAGATAAGTGCTGATTAAATTTGGTAATAATTGTTGTCTGTCTTTTTTTTTTTTCTCTTTCTCTCTCTGTAAATCATGATGGAACATTTTCCTGGGTGTCGTATTCTGTGCTGCTATGTGTGTTCCCTTGGAACTTGTAAATTATCATCTGTCCAGGTCCTCCTGGCTTTAGGAGTCTCCACAGAGAAGTCAGGTATTAATTCTGATAGATCTGCCTTTTTTGTTTCTTGGTCTTTTCCCTGGTGGCTTTAAGTATCTTTCTTTGTTCTGTTCGTTTACTGTTTTGGTCATTATGTGCCACATGGACTCTCTGTTTGTTTGGGTTTTTTTTTGTTTTGTTTTTGTTTCTTTGTTTTTTTTGTTGTTGTTGTTGTTTTTGTTTTTGTCCAAATATATGTGTTCTGCATCCTCCTTGTTCCATTATAGGCATATCTTTCTTTAGGTTAGGAGAGTTCTCTTCTTTGGTTTTGTTGAAAACATTTCTTCTACTTGCTCCACTCCTGTTAATCTTAGATTTGCTCTTTTCATAGTGTCCCAGATATCCTGGATATTTTGTGAAAGCAAGTAAATGTTTTCTTTGGAGAGTTAGGTGCAAATCTCTGTCCTATATTTATGACCAGAAATTCTATCTTCCATCAGTTGTATGTTCTTGGTGAAGCTTTCCTCTGTAGTTGTTGTTTGAATCTCAGACTTTTCATTTCCAGCATTCCCTTAACTTAGGTTTTATTTTGATTCTCTTTCCACTTTCAAGTCTTGAAGGATTGTGTTTGTTTTTGTTGTTGTTTTTTTATGTCCTTCAACTATTTGTGTATTGCTGGATCTCCTTAATAGATTTACTTACTCATTTCTACACACTGTTTGTGTTTTCCTGGATTTATTTAAGTGATTTATTCATTTCCTCTTTAAGGCCCTCTATCATCTTAGTGTAAGGCAGTTATAAGATATTTTTTCTTAAGCTCCAGCTATTGCTGAAATACTTTGAGCCTGCTTTGGTAGGATACCTGACTAGGGGAGATGGTGTGCCTGGGTGATACTGTGTTCTTACCCAGGCCTTATCTAGGCCTCTTGTGTTTAGAGTGATTATAGTTCTTGCTGTTGATTCCTGGCTTGTCTCTGTGAGGTGGGTGTTGTGATCTTTGGTTCCAGTTTCCGATCTGGAGTTTAGATAGTTGTAAAGCTTGTGTCTTTCTCAACAGGGAATTTACTGTGGACCCGAGGGCCATGCCCTGAGACTCCCAGGAAAATTGTGTTTCTGGGTATCAGGATCTTACATTGAGGAACAGAGATAGGGCAAGGATACTTCCCTCAGCTTCCTAAGAGCTCATGCCTACCAAGGCCTAACAGAGTAGCGTCCCTGAATGGCACTCCAGTCCCAGTCCTGTCTCCTTCCTCCTGCCACACTTTCCCAGGCATCCAGATCCCAGGACCTGTAGTCCTCCTTCTCCCAACTAAAGAGAGCTCAGGACAGACTCCTTTGCCTGCCAGAGCCCTGACATACTGTGTGTTAAGTGGACTGTGGCCATGGCTCTATCTTCTTCTTGCCTGCATACTGTACCCTGGATACCTTCCTTATTCTGCCAGTCAATACAAATGGCCAACCCAAAGGAATATGGCACAGGCTAAGGAGGACAAGTTCCTATGGAGCTTTTGGCCCTCCACCCTTCTGTCCTGCCGCCCAACCTAAGCTATCTTAGCCCTGGTTTGGAGATGGCCTCTTTTCACAAAAGCACCTGGATCCCAAGGAAAAGACCCCATTGCCAGTGTCAGAACCCACAGCATGGCACAAGGGCTTTGAGGCATCCCCTCCCCTCCCACACACACTCAGCTTTGGGCCAAAGCAGAACAGCCCTATGCTCTAGCTCTTTTGTTGGCCTGGCTGTCAGTCAGGCAGACAACACACCCTGCCTGCAGGACAAACCACTCTTCAGAGAAAGGTGAACAATCACTCATATCAGGCAATACAACATACCAACCAAAGACCTCTCAGGGACCTGGGTGCCTCAAACACTGTCTCCTGCACTGACATTGTGAATATAAAAGAGAGTATTCCAGTCCAGTGGAAGTGCTCCAGCCTTCCTCCCCCTCAAGCCAGGAGGAGCATATAGGAAATTCAGCCAGTAGCTACTGCTCCTGTCTCCTGCTCACTGTTAGGCTGGATTTCATACAATGTCTATACTTACCCAGCTGCCATGATGGCCAGTCTTCTCTCAGCAGTATATGCTGTGTGAAGACACAGACCACCAGACTGGGGATTCTGGGGTCTTTGAGTCTTTTTAAACCAGCCTTTGCCTAGATTCCTGTTTTGTAGAATGCCCTGTGCCTTGGGCCCTTCAGGGTCCTGTCTCCATCCATGCTAACTCCCTCCCTCTTTGGTGCAAAATGTCCTTGTCGTGCTGCAGCAAGAGATGCTGGGAAGCATCTTTCAGGATGCTCCCTGGTAGCTCTTTCTTAGCACAAGAACCTCACTGCTGCAATCCTATACCACAGCCAAGTGAAAAGCTCCTCTAGTAGAATCATATCACCCTGGAGATCATCCTGGGTGAGGTAATTCAGAAACAGAAACACAGGCATAGTCGACACTCACTAATAAGCAGATATTAGCTGTTTAATATAGAGCAGCCTTCTGCAGACCCAAAGAAACTAAACCTTAAGGAGGACCCTAGGGAGGATGCTTAAATCGCATTCAGAATGGCAAACAGGACAGACCCCAGAGGCAGTCGAAGAGTGAAACAGGATGTGAGTCTACTATAGAGGGTCCTCTGAAAGGATTCACCCTACAGGGGATCAAGTCAAAAGCTGAGACACAAGGTCAAACTTTGGGCAGAGCGCAGGGAGTATTATAGAGGAAGAGAGGTGTAGGATCAGAGGGACATGGAGGGGACAGTAGCCCCAAACGGAGACCAACAAAACTAAAAGATCAGAGCCCAGCGTGTCTGGCAGAGACTGATAAACCAATGGAGGCCCATGCATGGAGAGGACCTAGACCCCATGCTCAGATGTGGCTGATTGGCATCTCAGAGATCATCTGGATCTCTAAGTAAGTGGAGCAAGGAATGCCTCTATCATGACTACTCTCTGATAATTCGCCCCTGATGATGCAGCCTTGAAAGGCCACAGAGGAAGAGAATCCTAGCAGTCCTGATGAGACTTAATGTGCTGTTGGCAGATGGCAATAGTGGAGAACTCCCCCTCTTCAGTGGACTAGGGGAAGTAGATGAGGGGAAGAGTGAGAGAGGGTGGGACTGGGAGTGTTGAAGGAGGGGACTTCAATTGGGATATAGAATGAATAAATTGTGGAAAAAATAAAAATTAAATAAAAGTAATCCGTCAAATTACTCCTGCTCTTCAAGCCCCTCCTGCTCTTCAAGCCTTGTCAGCTGGTTTCTTGCTCTGCCTCTTGACGTAGAGTTAAGTCTATTAAGTCCTGTGAACAGAAAGCTCTTGGATTAAAGGCATATCCTAGGAATGGGTGAACTACACAATATCCACCTATTTACAATATAAAAGTTTCTGTTTTACAGTTGTGTGATAGGGCTCAACTATACCAAACAGTTTTACAGTTCACAATTTTAGGATTCACCGTGGGATCAAATATCCTACAAGAGTTAATTGGCACTATTTATCTAGAGTCCCTTGACCTGAGATGTGGATTCAGATAGAATTCCTGTAGTTCACAGGAGTCCTTTTTGACTTTACAAAGAAAGTAAGTTTTCAACATGTTAGCATTAACATTGATTTCTGCAGTGATTGTAGAAAAAGGTCAAAAGACATACTTTTTTGTGTGATATTAGAGCAGAGGCTTGGGAAACAATCTTGGGCTAAAAGCATGAACACTGTCTCTGAGCTGAGCTTAGAAAAGGCTATGGACCATTTTGACAACTGTGAAATAGTAACCTTGTTGTCCTCAGAAGGATGATAGAAACCTTCTGTAGAGCATAAAGACAAAAGATCACTTGATCTTAATTTTTAGCACGAGTACACACCATGGTGGGTGGGTGGGGGTATCCCTCTTCTATCCAGAAAACTGGGTGCATATAAATTTAACACAATAAGGAACAACTTCTAAGTTTTTATTTTAAAAGGTAAACCAAAGTAAATTTAAAACCTTGAGCTTGTGTCTGTGATAGTGGATCATACAGTGGAATATTATTTTTTTAAATCAATAAATATAAGTCCCAATGATTAACATCAAAGTTCTGAACATTCTTAATACCACAGTGGGACAGCCACAGGAAGAATTCTGGAGTTTATTTATTTATTTGTTTATTTTTATATAATTAAATCACCTTCTTAGACCCTGAAATACTTTCTTAAGTCCTCATGACTAAAGCTTTTGTGTTTTCAGGCCTCTACTCCAATTATTTACCACGAGACACTGGTGAAATTATTGGAAGCAGTGACTGTCCTTTAGCTAGAGGAATGGTAAAAAACTACATCTAACACCTGTTTTTGGAGTCTGGTAACAAAGGTAGACTGTGTCTAGACCTGACGGTAGCCTAGTCCCGTGCATATGAAGAGGACTGTGAAGACATCTAAAGCCTCTGATGACAGAAGTTGGCAGTATGACCATGGGACCTGAGTGTGAGGTTAAAACAGACCTGCAGTGTTTATCCTGGGTTGAGCAAGGATAGTGGAGGCCACTGAATCGGGAGGTCTTCAGGCATCTGCCAAGCCAAGGAACTCGAAGGCTGGAAGTGTCTGCAGTGCTTGCACTGATTAAGCCTCCATTCAGAGCTTCGATGTTAATCATTGGGACTCATATTTATTATGTTGTCCAAGCCTGCATGGGAGCATTTCAACAGAGGCCATTCCAATAGGCAGGACATGGCTTGTTGAGGCATCTGTATGGCTAGTGTCCTTTCTGGCTACATTTGAAACAAATCCCTGGCAGAATTGACTTAGGACCATACAGTATGGAGCATAGCAGACCTATTGGCTTAGGACCATACAGTATGGAGCATAGGTCCAGTATTGTACTGGACCATACAGTATGGAGCATAGCAGACCTCTTGTTTTCTCTTTAGGAATGTCAACAGCTTCAGGGCAGCAGCCAAGACCTGGAGCATAGTTTTCTGCTGTAATAAACCTGTAAGGAAGATTTGGCCATCTCCTCTTGGGATTAAAAGACTTTGAAAACCATTTTACCAACTCCTGTATAGGTTTAGGGGCCGTCCTTGGCCATTTAGTTAAGATGGCAGTGAGACCATGTCTGCATCTGTGGGATTATAAATACATTTCTGAACATGTTAAGGGACTTGATCATCTACAAGATGACTGACTATTAATTTACATTTCATTATCATCAATGAAAAACTACTAGGTTTTTAAGTTTTGTTCCTGTTAGTTTGGATCCTTAAAAATCATAATTCTGAATTAGAGCTTGTCCAGAATTGAAATACATAAACATAATCCATAAAGAGACTAGACACTTTTTGACCTTTTTGTGGTGTATCACTAATAGAGCATAAAAGTTTCCTTTATGATTTAGTTTATGAAAATTTATAGCTTATAAAACTCTTAAGACGATACTATAGATTAGCAGAAACAAGGCTAAGCATATTTATGGCCGTGATTTTTAGCCTTTTTGAATAAAGGTAGAGCATAACAACCAAGCTTTAACATTGTAAACAATAGAATGCCTCCAGAATCAGTATATCCCAGTTTAAAAGTATCTTTGGAGTTAGGTTACATGGCTTAAGGTTATTTAAGCACAAGTTTTTGACTATTGACCCTAGACTTTAAAAACATGATCGGGTCTGAGAAAGGGTGAGCAATAACCCATTTCTAGAGTCACTAATACGGTAGAACAGTGTAAAACAATTTTAAAATAACATTTGGATTTATCATACCAAATCCATTAGCCAGAAAACCTGCACTTGAACACAGAGTCCAGGCAATTGGCTACAGAAGAGCAGCATTCATTTATGCATCCAAGAACAAAGACGTAAGTAGTTAGAGATATAGTTTATTTTTTCTTTATTTTATTTTATTATTTTTTTTATCAGTTACATTTTATTAACTCTGTATCCCAGCCGTGTCCCGCTCCCTCATTTCCCTCCCAGTCCCTCCCTCCCTCCCTCATCTCCACCGTGCCCCTTTCCAAGTCCACTGATAGGGGGGGACCTCCTCCCCATTCATCTGATCCTGTTTTATCAGGTATCTTCAGGACTGGCTGCAAAGCCCTCCTCTGTGGCCTAACAGGACTGCTCCTCCCTTCGGGGGTGGGGGCAAAGAGCCAGTCATTGAGTTCCTGTTAGAAATAGTCCTTGTTCCCCTCACTTTGGGAAACCAATTGGTTACTGAGCTACCACAGGCTACATCTGAGTGGAGGTTCTAGGTTCTATCCATACATGGTCCTTGGTTGAATGTCAGTCTCAGAAAAGACCCTGTGCCCAGATATATTTGGTCCTTGTGGAGCTCCTATCCTTTCCCCATCAGACTAACTCCCCTTCTTTCTTATGATTCCCTGGACTCTGCCAAAGGTTTGGTCATGAGTCTTTGCTTTGAAAACACTGCTAGTTAGAGTCTTTCAGATGCGCTCAGTAGACTCCTGTCATACGTTCAATGCACATTCCAAGAGATACAGTTTAAACTAGCTTGTTCATCTGAAAAGACCTGTCCAAACTTGATAGTTTATCATCATACAAAATCCATTTTAAACCAGGAATACACAGTATGTTGTTAAGCATAACTTTGAATTTTTATAAAATTCCATACCAATTTAAGATAATCTGTACCAATTTAAGATGAGACTTGCTGCTTTCTTAGTCTAAAAAGGAGAGGAAATAATAGAGTTAATTATGACTAAGAAGTTTTCCAAACACTGATTTATAACAAGTGGTCATTTTAAGATGGTGGAGTTACATGGCAGTTTATAATTCATGTGGTCAGCAAATTATACAAAACCTTAGATAAGAGTTTACAGTATGATCTATTTTGATTTTTTTTTTGAGAGCAGAGAGAAAAGAGTTTTTAGAGTTGGGCAGTAGAGTCTTAGAGATAAGAGACTTTGGGGAGTGCAGAGTAGAGTTTAAATATTTGGGAACCATCTTTCTGTGGTCTTAAGATTTTCATAGTTCAGCAAGACAGTCTTTGGTCTGTGAATGTGGTCTGATACATTCTGAGTCCGTTGAAGGGAAAGAGCATAAGCTTGTTGTGGGGGACGGGTGGCAAGTTGTGAATGGGTCCACATGGAGAAGATGAAAGCCAGAGCCACGAGAGGGAATCAAACTCTGAATTGAACTTAGAACCAAATTAACAGATAAATGGTTTCCACATACCTCTAAAGGTGGTCAAGAGAAAGATGCTTGCTTTGGAGCAGCAAAGCAGGGTGCTGGCAGCAGCAAGCTGGGATCAGGAGGAACATGGCCATCTGGTGAGGCAGAGAGGTGGTCTGAGCAGCCTGTTAGATATTATAGTTGCCTTATATCACCTTGGGATGGACAGAGAAGTCTATCCTCACTATCTCATACCTCCCAGCCTCCATCCTAACCCATCTGCTTTAAACATCCCTAATTAGGATACCTCCCACTCATAATCTTATAAATACTTGCTTCTTTGGATTGCTTCTTTCCATGCCATTCTTGGAGTCCTTTCTCCTGGCCCGGGTGGTTCCTTTTCCACACCAACCCATCATGGTGTTCAGAATGGATTAGAAGAAAGGACTGTGAAAGCGGCATTAAAAGGAGCAGTGCACCACAAGGAGAGCAATAAAACCAGAAAATTTGAACACAGGGGTCTTCCCAGAGACTCATACTCCAACCAAGTACCACACATGAAGATAACCTAAAACTCCTGCACAGATGTAGCCCATGGCAGTTTAGTGTCCAAGTGGGTTCCATAGTAATGGGAAGAAGGACTGCCTCTGACATGAACTGATTGGCCTGCTCTTTGATCACCTCCCCCTGAGGGGGGAGCAGCCTTACCAGGCCACAGAAGATGACAATGCAGCCACTCCTGATGAGATCTGATAGACTAAGATCAGAAGGAAGGAGAGGAGGACCTCCCCTATCAGTAGACTTGGGGAGGGGCATGCATGAAGAAGAGGGAGGGAGAATGGGATCGGGAGGGGCTTATGGGGGGATACAAAGTGAATAAAGTATAATTAATTAATTAAAAAATAAATAAAAAAGGAGCAGTGCAGACAAAGGATTAACAAGTAGTTATGAAATTATGGATGGGAGATAGAAATGGGTAAGGTACATGGCATCTGACAGGTGCTGTGAGATGGAAGGAAAAGTTATTGAGATAGCATAGGTGGAAATACCTGCCCAGCCAGGTGTTATAAAGCAGTTATACAACCTAAGAGGTGTCTGTGGCTTACTGATTTTGAAAATGGGTTAAATAATACCACTGTAACGATCATTGGGTTAATAACAATTATTTAGCACTATATCATTTATTACCAATTACACCCCTGTGTTTCGTAATGCCTTTGCCTCTGCATTTGCTGACCGGAGAGTGTTTATGCTCTTCCTGGATTGGCCCAGCCCCAGAATCCCTTCCAATGCCTTCTTGGATACATCCGATATACTCCTTATGGGAAGTGGCCCGAAGACTTGGCAGGTTCTTAAAGCAAAGCTGGAGAGGCATGGATCTATGATGAAGACTTTGGGGAATTCTCTTGGAGAAACTTCCAGGAAATACCCAGCAGGAATGGCTTTTCCCTGACCTCCCCACACCAACACCACTGGAGAGGAGTGTCATGGTAGGAGACCCATCTAGGATCTACATAGATTCTCTGCCCAATCCTAGGTGATGAAGGTGCCCTGCCTGTGTAAGGACACCTTCCTCCTGCCCCCATACCCAACCTTTTGAACCCCAAACTCATGCACATCCTTTAGACAAAGGGCTGTGATGCCTCTGAGTTCAAGGCCAGCCTGGTCAACAAAGCCAGTCTAGGACAGCCAAAACTGCACAAAGAAACCCTGTCTGGAAGAAAAAAAAAGAAACAGAATGAGAGGAGGAGGAGGAGGAGGAGGAGGAGGAGGAGGAGGAGGAGGAGGAGGAGGAGGAGGAGGAGGAGGAAGAGGAAGAGGAGGAGGAGAAAGAGAAGGAGGAGGAAGAAGAGAAATAGAAAGAAAGGAAGAAAAAAGAGAGAAAGAAAGAAAAAACTAAGAATGAAAAGAAAGAAAAAGGAAAGAAAGAGAGAAAGAAAGAAAGAAGGAAAGAAGGAAAAAGAAAGAAAACAAACCTTGGGATGTGCCCATATTGCTCCAGGATTTTGTAGTTCAGAGAATGAATTGAATGATGGCAGTTGCTATGCAGGAGCGAGGGAGAGAGGCACTCATAGAGGGAGGGGAGAGAGATACAGAAAGAGAAGAGGACAAAGCAGGGTGAACCAGAAAGTCTGATACATACTGAAGGATCTCTAGAGAGGGGATGCTCCACTCCTGGGCTAGGGAATGGAGGGTAGAGGGCAGGGTATTCCAGCCTCATCCTGCAACAGGTAGGGATCTAATGATGCCTGCAACCACACATCTGAAGCCTTTTGTTGATAAAACTGGATAAGGGGCAAAGCAATCTTCTTTGGCTGCTTCCTGCTGTCACTGGGGACATTGATACTGAGGTTGGGAGGGCAAAAAGCTGAAATGTTGGCCAAAGTCAGGGGGGAATTGGCTGTTTTACTTTCTGTCCAGGATCTGGGAGATCATATCCATGAAGGAAACTGCAGGCCTAGCTGAAACAGTCTGTAAAGTTTGTAACAGTCTGTAAAGTTTGCAACAGTCTGTAAAGAGCACTTGTGTTCTGGATGCAGCTCTTGAGGTAGCTCCTGGACCTGACAGGATGCTGGAACAGATAAACATTAGGAAAAGAAGGTAAAGTTAAGGAATTTAGGAAGAGAGATTATTTTCCTTGGGCATGCATTTAAAACTCCTAGACCCATGGTCTTGGCAGCTGGGATAGGGAGGGATCCCTCCTACAGGAATAGGTAGGTAGGAAAATAGACTGTTGATTGACAGTAGTTTTCTAGAGTCCATTTGACCTACGGATTCTAGTGGATTCCAGCAGATCTCCTGAAGCTTACAAGAATCTTAAAGTTTACAAAATGAGACAAATTGGCTTGGTAGGCAATTTAAAATCTGATTAATGTGAAAGCTCTGAAGAGTCTTAATACAAGAGTAGCATAGTGAGGGCAAGAGTTTTTATATTCCTTAAATCACTTTCTTACTACCAACCTTAAAACACCTTCTTAGACCCCTCAAACGCTTGATGTCCTTATAACTCAACATAACAAGGCAGCAGAAGCCTTGGTTTTTAGTGTTACACTCAAACTCATATTCAAACTCATCAGAGACCTGAGAAGGATAAATTACCACAGAAAGGGTACTCCAGACAGCCCATGTATCAACTAATATGACAGAAGCTTACCCATTACCTAGACAGACTTCCTAGTAGACTGCTGTGGTATTAATGGCCTTACTGTGGGCACAAGTCCCAAGGCAGCATCAGGTTTGGCTGCCATGCCTGGCAAATCTGGGAGACATTTCTGTGGAGGAGGATCCTGGGAAACTGACTGACATCTTATTTCATCTAGGCCAAATGGGGCAAATCAGCTGTAGGAGTGTCCTGCTTGTCCATAGTTCAGACCAGGCCTTACCAGCAGGTGAGGCATTGGGCCAGTCTTGCGCAGTGGTTAGCATACCACAATCCAGATGGGAGTCATTTGTTTTTCTGCCGGTATCTTCTTGGAGGTTTTGGGGTCACTGCTAGAGGCTGGTGTCTCTGTTATAGCAAGCTTTTCCTTTAAACTTTTAAATGCCATCTTCTGCAAATTCCGACAGATTTGAGGACCATAATCTATTAAGTATAGCTGAGCCAAACAATACCTATGTTTTTATTTTTTAATTAATTTTTTAATGTTTTATATTAGTTACAGTATATTAACTTTGTCTCCCAGCTGTAGTCCCTCCCACTCCCATCCTCCCTCCCTCATGTCCTCCCTGTCCCTCTCTAAGTCCACTGATAGGGGATGTGCTCCTCCCCTTCCATCTGACCCTAGCTTATCAGGTTTCTTCAAAACTGGCTGCAATGTCCTCCTCTGTGGCCTAGCAAAGCTGCTCCTCCCTTGGAGTGGGGAGGTCAAAGAGCCAGCCTTTGAGTTCTTGTCAGAAATAGTCCCTGTTCCCCTTACTAGGGTACCCACTTGGATACTGAGCTGCCATGGGCTACATCTGAGCAGGGGTAAGCTTCTGTCATGTTACTTGTTTTCTTCTATTTCCAATGGCCATCCCATTTGTCTTTCTAAGTGAAGTTTGGTCATCTTATCCCAGGTCCATTTTCTTGTTTATCTTCTTCAGGTATACAGCGTTTTAGTATGTTTATCCTATCTTATAGGTCTAGTACCCACTTTTAAGTGAGTATATACCGCGTGTGTCTTTCTGCTTCTGGAAGACCTCTCACTCAGGATGATCTTTTCTAGATCCCACCATTTACCTGCAAACTTCATGGTTTCCTTGTTTTTACTTGCCGAGTAGTAGTCCATTGTGTAAAAAATACCACAATTTCTGTATGCATTCCTCAGTTGATGGACATCTGGGTTGTTTCCAGGTTCTGGCTATTATGAACATGGTTGAGCAAATGTCCTAGTGTACTTGAGCATCTTTTGGATATATGCCTAGGAGTGGTTTAGCTGAATTTTGAGGAAGCGCTATTCCTAATTTTCTGAGAAAGCACCAGATTGATTTCTAAAATGGTTGTACAAGTTTATATTCCCACCAACCTCTCCAGCATCTGGATTGTCACTTGAGTTTTTGATCTTAGTCATTCTGATGGGTGTAAAGGGAAATCTCAGGGTCATTTTGATTTGCATCTCCCTGATGGATAAGGACGTTGAGCAGTCCTTTAAGTGTTTCTCTGTCATACTATATTCCTCTACAGAGAATACTCTGCTTAGTATTTTATCAGATATTAGTTGGGTTGCTTGATATGTTGCTTTTTAACTTCTTTGGTTCTTTATATATTCTGGATATCAGCCCTCTGTCAGATATAGGGTCCCAGTCTGTAGGCTGCCATTTTGTTCTGATGACAGTGTCTTTTCCTTTACAAAAGCTCTTCAGTTTCATGAGGTCCCATTTATTGACTGTTGTTCTTAATCCTTGTGTTTTAAATTAGCTATTCTAAACTGTAAACATAAAATAGGAGTATGTAGCATGACGTGGTTTTAAGTATATGAGCATATTAGAGGATTTGATTATTCTATTATCAAAGCAAAACTTTCAATCATAGATACAGTTTATAGACTGGCTAATCCTACCACATTGAATCATTACAGACTATTGTATTTTTCTGAGTGTCCCAGGGTATCCACTCAGCCAAAGCTTAAGAGACAGAAGTTACATTTGGTGGTCAGCAAGGCACCGAGTCTACCTGACAGTCACAAATAAACGCAGCAGGGATCAGATGTCTCCAAATGGAAAGGTTACCCTAGAACAAAGGCCTGGTCTTTGTTCTAGATAGACTAGCTCTGGCATGGCCATGGCTTTTCAGAGTGAGTCCAAGTAGTATCTTCATTTCCATTGAATTCTAGGAAGACTTTAATTTCTTTCTTTATTTCTTCCCTAACCCAGCTGTCATTTAGTAGCAAGTTGTTCAGTTTCCATGTGTGTGTAGGCTTTTGCTATTTCTGTTGTTGTTGAGGTCCAGCTTCATTCCATGGTGATCAGACAGGATACAAGGGATTATTTCAATCTTCTTGTATCTGTTGAGGCTCGCTTTGTGACCAACTAGATGGTCTATTTTGGAGAAGGTACCATGAGGTGCTCAGAAGAAGGTAAATTCTTTTGTGTTTTGGTGTAAGGTTCTGTAAATGTCTGTTGGGTCCATTTGATTCGTGACCTTTGTTAGAGACATTGTTTCTTTGTTTAATTTCTGTTTTATTTCCTGTCCTTTGTTGAGAGTGAGGTGTTGAAGCCTCCCACTATTAATGTGTGGGGATCTATGTGTGATTTAAGTTTTATCAACGTTTCTTTTACAAATGTGGTGCCCTTGTATTTGGGGTATAGATGTTCAGGATTGTGATGTCTTCCTGGTGGAATTTTCCCTTGATGAGCATGAACTGTCCTTCCCCATCTGTTTTTATTAATTTTGGTTGAAGGTCTATTTTATCAGATATTTGAATGCTTGCTTCTTGGGTCCATTTGCTTTGTTTTTATCTTCCACTAGGTCTTTACGCATTTTATTTGTTTCCTCTGTTATCCTTTTCATGAGCATAGATGTTAGGCCGTCATCTTGACTTTCAGTTATGCTGGGGTGTCCAGGGCTACTTGCCCCTGGATACCTGGGTTCTGGAGATGCCATATTGCTCTGTCTTTTGTTGGTTGAGCTTTAATGCTGGCTTCTACCCATTGGGCTATCTTAGTTTTTGGGTGGTAGTTTCTGGTGTTCCTGGAATCCTGTGGTGGAGGGAATCCCCTTCGCAGGAAAGGGAAGCCTCCTCAGCTTTTTGGGTTTGGTCAGTGTATGGCCGGTGTTTTTCAGGAGTTGCTACAGCTCACCTCAGGCGTTCAGACCTGAGTGGTAACTGTGGTCCTTGTGAGTCAAGAGGGCTCTCCTCTCACCCGCAGAAGTCCTGGAGACAGCTGCCCTGCTTCTGGGTTTCCTGCTGTAATTTAGTGAGCTGCTGCTATAAACTGGGTGCCCCGTGGTTTGGTCAGTTTTGTTAGGGATAACTGGTTGCCCCTTGGAGCAGTATCTGGGGGTTGATCTCGGGAATCCCAGGCTTCTGTAGGTCTGAGGTTGGGGATCTGTGCCCCAGTACCCAAGATGATGGGGTACTTGGGTACCCCATTAACATCTTAGAAACTAACTTGAATTCCACCTTCTACTTAGGACAAGCCTTAGTTTCAAACTGGAAGTGTGATACTCTGTCTTTAAGTTGCAGCACAGTCTTCTGTCTTCTCTTTGCTGTGCATATCTACACTTTATTTGTGGACTTAACCAAGCACAGAAAACATTACAGGTCACTGGTGGGTATTTATGTAATTGTGTAGAGTAACAATTTATTTGAAAATGGATCTCCTTTCACTTAAGCTTCTGTGAATTATTTTATTTTATTTTTTCCCTTAAGGTATATAATATGCTTTGCTTTTATTTCTTGAATTACTTTATTTTATTTTTTAATATTAGTTACAGTTTATTAATTTGGTATCCCAAAAGTAGCCTCGTCCCTCATTCCCTCCCAACCCCACCCTCCCTCCTCTTCTCCTCCCTGCCCCTTTCCAAGTCCACTGATAGAGAGGAGGTCTCCTCTCCATCCATCTGAACCTAGCTTATCAGGTTTCTTCAGGACTGCTTGCAGTGTCCACCTCTGTGTCCTAGCAAGGCTGCTCCTCCCTTTGTAGAGGGTATGGGTGGAGGGGAGGTCAGAGAGCCCACTATTGAGTTCATGTCAGAAATAGTCCCTGTTCCCCTTACTAGGGTACCCACTTGGGTACTGAGCTACCATGGGCTACATCCGAGCAGGGTTTCTAGGTTATATCCATACGTGGTCCTTGGTTGGAGATAGAGTCACATAAAAGCCCCTGGTGCCCAGATATATTAGGTCCTTGGGGAGCTCCTGTCCTCTCCACATCATCCCCCTTCTTTCACATGATTTCCTGCACTCTAGGAAGTTTTCTTTATGAGGCTCAGCATCTGCTTTGATATACTGCTAGATAGAGTCTTTTATATGTATAAATATAGATATATTTATAAATATGTGTGTGTGTGTGTGTGTGTGTGTGTATGCAAGCATATATGTTACATTGTGTAGACAATTCAACTGGTCTTCCTTTAGGATTGTTCAGGGTCCTGAAAATGACCTATGTCAGTATCTGTATCCTATGACATCATCTGGGCCAGATACACTGTCCTGCCCCCCATTACTCACTGTTGTTTGTTCTCTCCCTCTCTGCTCTGTCCCCTCTCTTTGTCAGGGTTCCCCCTCCCCGCACCATCACCTTCTTTCTCCCCTTCCCTCCATCTCCATCCAAGAAACCTCTTTCATATGAGATCAGTTGTGTGCATGGCATTTTTACAAAAACACTTAAGTACGAATACACACATCTATGTATGCATACAACAGATGTATATGTAGGTGATGTAAATTAAATTAAATTCTCAAATAATGGGTGAGAATACGTCCCAACTTGGCACATCTTATCACCAAATGAAGTTTTGAATATCTTGCCTGGGTTACATGTAATTGAGTTGTTGGTCAAAGCTGTTTCATGGATATCCCCCCAAACCTGAGACTATTTCCAATAAAAAGGTTTGTCTTAATGACCTGAAAAGCACAGCCCCATTGCTAAAGACAAACCTACCCAACTCTTTAACTATGGAGAAATAGAGCTGGCACCTGTATAAAACCGTCCTTCTTATGTGTTCATGCCTTTGTGGTACAGGCAGGTACTCGGCATGCTACCAGAGCACAAAGGGAAACACCAATCCAGCCACAAAGACTTTAATCTACAACACTGTTCTTCTGCCTACAATATATGCTATGGCAATGGTGTCACAAATCTGTGGTATGAACTAGCCAATATATGATATGACTTACGTCCCCCTCCCTGAGACATGAGCCTCCTCTGACACTGCTTGGGGTACCAAGAACTTGAGACCAAATAGCCCAGTGACCTGGGTAAAGGCAAATACTAGCAGCTGCCACCCTGAGTCTGCTTTCCCCCAGGCAGCCTTGTGCACAGGGCCGGACTGTAGGGAATGAAGCTCAGCCTGGGTTAGGCAGGATCTCAGTAGGCACAAGGGGGGCAAGAGAAACAGCCTTCTGAGAGACAGTTTTCAATGAAACAGCTCTCAGGACAGGATTTTCAGAGTCTGGGCATGTCTCAACCTCACTCCAGCTCTGGACCCCACACTCTAACCCCCGTAGCACCATTGCACAGCTTAGTAGTCTCACAACCGCTGTGAAAAAGAAATTAAAGGTAGCAGTAACATTTCTGCTAAAGACATTTGCTGGGCTTATGTGGCCTTGTTCAGTCACCAAAGCTTCCTCCTGAAGCAATGGGGAAAAAAGTACAGGGACCCACTGACAGACATTATGCAGAGAGAATCTTTGGGACAGTGAGCCCTCGATGGGATGTCTCGATCAAATGCTTCAATCCAGGGCTCAAGGAACGTCATGGAGGAGGAGGTAGAGAGATTGTAAGAGCAAAAGGAGATAGAGGACAGAGAAAACCAGGTCCTCCCGAGCAAAGCACATGTGAACTCACAGACTGAGGCAGCAGATACAAGGCCTTCACTAGGTCATGAGTGGGTCTCTGATTCTTGTGCCTTCTCTTGGGCTCTTTTCTTTCTGTTACCATTTTAATTTTATCTTATACTTTATATATCTCAGAAGCCTGTTGTTTTCTTAAGAGAAAGAGAAAGGGAGAGGATCCAGAAGCAGAGGAGGTGGAGAGGAAGTGGGAGGTGGAGAGAGAGGAGATACCATAATCAGGATATATTAAGTGAGAAGAAAAACCCTTCTTTTCAATAAATGAAGCAAACAACAAACAAACAAAAAACCAAAACCCCACCAATGAAACAGAAACAAACCTAATCATTCTCTCTGCACTACAGTAAATTTGAATTTTTCCTGACCTCTCTGCATCTCTCATCTTTATTTGTTTATTATTCTTTTAATGTTTTTTAAAGATTTTATTTATTATTATTCTTATTAATTTTTTACGTATGCGTGCCCTGCATGTACACCCACATGCCAGAAGAGGGCATCAGACCGCAGTAATAGATGGCTGTGAGCTCAGGACCCCTGCCTGGAAGAGCAGACAGTGCTCTTAACCACGGAGCTATCTCTCACTTTTAATTACGTGTTCAGGATTTCACTGTGCAATAACACACCAATAGTTTGTTTTTCATTTTGTGTCTTCAGTGTACCAGTCAATAGTCTCCCCTCGCATCGTGGCAGGCTTACATCTTCTCAGCTTCTCTTTTAAAGGTGCAAGTCATATTTAAGAAGCCATTCTGACGCCCATAGCTGTTTTCTGTTCAAAAGATGAGGAAACGCGGTCTCTTATGCGGTATAACGTATTATTACTGGGGAGTAGTGGAAAATCCCACAGCACTGACAAGTGACGACGACGAAGAGCTTAAACCTTCAAGGCATGTTCTATGTTCTGTTCAGCTGTAATGTTCTCTTGCCTTCCTGCACTGTAAGCATTTTCCAGCAGATTTCCCTTTAATTTCATGTGACGCTTCCAGGAGGAGCATTCACCCTTTCTGTTTGTTGCTGCATTGTCTCAGAGAGCTCAGGCTTGGAAACCGGACGGCATTCACTCCGCCTTCCTCTTGCATATTCATTTCTGGCATCTGACTACGTCATAAATGATTCGTGACTGGGCGTGGACCACGTTTCTCTCTTCCGGCTGGGCAGGCACCATCTTGTTTCCTGGCCCAGGAGAAGGACGTGCCCGTTGTGTGGAAGGTGCTCCTCAACCCGCTGCTGGCCGGGGACCTCAAAGTGGAGGCAGCAACGGTTTGGAGCCGAGTCTCCGGGAAGAGGAAGGACTAAGAGAGTGGCAGGGACCGCAGTCAGGCGCCAGCATTGGTAACAGTCTGTACCTCGGTCGGTCGTAGAGGCCTCGGGAGCCCTTGGGCGGACCTGGGCACAGACAGTCGAGCTTTCGCCTTTGGAGCTAATTAGAAAGTAGGGAAGCAGAGCCATTTGTATAGCACAGTTTCATTTCCTTATCCTGGTATTAGTCGACTGGAGGTGGTCCTGTCCTTTTTTTTCTTTTTTCTTTCTTCTCTCTCTCTTTCTTCCTTCCTTCCTTCCTTCCTTCCTTCCTTCCTTCCTTCCCTCTGTGCCTCCCTCCGTCCATCCCTCCGTCCGTCCGTCCGTCCGTCCCTCCCTCCCTCCCTCCCTCCCTCCATCCCTTCCTTCCTTTTCTTTTTCAGCTTTTTGCCCGTACATAGAATCTGGGGCCTCGGATAGTCAAACTAAAACACAGTCTTTCAAACAGTCTTAGGCTTCACTTTCACAACTTCATCCTGCACAAGACTTAGTATTTTATAAAATGTGCCTTGTTGTTTTGGGTATCTAGTGCACCGGTATCAGATGCTCCTCTAAAGGCCAGAAATGTGTTTGGTCACCTGAGAAGAACTGGTTGTGACATTCCAGCCTCATTTACCTTAAGTGGTAAAGTTAATTTAATTCGGGTGGAAATAAACCCAAAAGTCCGGAACTCTGCGTTGTGTTCCTGCATTCTGAAAGAGGTCAGATGCCTGCACAGTCCGTTTGGCACTCAGTTGCCCTAGGAGTTGCTCAATTTTTTTCCTTCAGAAACAATTCCTGGATTCCCCTGGAAGCTCTAGAAAGGAGAAGGGAATCAGGTGGGCTTGAATCACTGTCCAAGTCTCCTACCTAACAGATCCAGCCTAACAGTTTCAGTAAGATTCCTTTTGCACCTTGGATTCCTATTTAGAGAGCTAGAGTCTACATGTGACTCTGGAGAGAGTCCTCAGAGCAGATGTTTTATGTAAGTGCACAATTAGACCCAGCATCTGGCTTTTACTATCTTATTTGTCTCTCGTGATCACCCGGCCTTAGAACTGCACATTGTATTGAAGAAATGTGGTGCATGTACTTTTTGTGGAATAGCCTCCAGTTTTAAAGGTCTCAGCACCCTCTTCAGGTTACCCTTAGTACCTTCCTGATAAAACTACTAAAGATTAAAGACACAAAATAGAAACTGTGGGCATTTAGAGCCAACCTATTACAAAAAAATTGTGCCAGAGCCTTAGAAATTCTTAACGTTCCCTTGAAAGTGTGCATTGGCCTCATGAACTTTCCTGGGGCCGCTAACTGACCTCTACTCTCAAAAGTGGGATTCAGTTTTATTGTTTGGAGAAGCCCAGGCAGAATTCAGGTGTAACCAGTGTCTAAGCACTGGATTTTTTGGAATGTGAACTGTCAGAATATCTACTGCTTAGATGCTGGCCGTTTGGCCTACGGTATCTCTTAAGATAGCAGTGCTGGTGTCAACCTCTATGAAGGGATACCAGCAGAAAGTCCCTGCCACACATGTACCTCAGCTGTGATATGTTTCCTGTTTCTTCAGATGTCCGGGAGTCACAAGAGTGTCTGGGCCAGACTCTAAGCTGGATTCTAATTGGTCTCCTGCCTATTCTACTTTGTGTGAAATACCCCCAGGGCCAACCAAGGTGAGTATGTGGCTCCTGTCAAGATGGAAACAAGAGGAGGGAGTGGTAAAGCACCACTGTCTTTTCATATATCTTAAGTTCCATTACCATTTTATCTCCGCTGGAACTCTGTGCTCGTCTTCAGGCAATGTCGAAAAACAAGGAAATGGACATAGATGAAAGCCTTTACTCTCGTCAGCTGTGAGTGGTGTCCAGGATGGGAAGTGGAGATTGGGAGGAGGCACAGAGTGGGCCAAACTGTAACCTAGAGTTCTTTGTTGACAGGTATGTGCTAGGTCATGAGGCGATGAAGCATCTCCAGGCTTCCAGTGTGCTGATATCAGGCCTGCAGGGCCTGGGTGTGGAAATTGCCAAAAATATCATCCTTGGTGGGGTTAAGGCTGTCACTCTCCATGACCAGGGTACTGCCCAGTGGGCTGATCTGTCTTCCCAGGTATCTCTTTTTGTTTCTCCTTGCCTAGGCGCCAGCATGTGCACTGCATATGTTTCAGTCCTATCTTTCCACACCGACTTTATAGTTCTACCTGCGTGAAGAAGATATTGGCAAAAACCGAGCTGAGATATCCCAGCCGCGCCTTGCCGAACTCAACAGTTACGTGCCTGTGCACGCCTACACTGGACCCTTAAATGGGAGCTTCCTTACTGGTTTTCAGGTACCCTCCTGCCTCCTGCCTTATTCTTTCATCTTTGCTGTCATTTCGGCTGTGGCAGTATGACTGGTTTTTTGTCCTGGAAAATGAGGTGGGGTAGGTGGCACTTAGAGCTCCCCAGAGGGGCAGATTCTTTTGTAGAAGGGGGCTGTGTTACAGTGACATCTGAAGCACAGCACCTGCATACATAATTCCCGAGCCCTTGTAAGAGCGTGAGCCTCTTGGTCTTTACAGGTGGTGGTTCTTACCAGTGCTCCTTTGGAATATCAGCTGCAGGTGGGTGAATTCTGCCATAGCCATGGAATCAAGCTGGTGGTAGCAGACACTCGGGGCCTGGTGGGGTGAGTGCTTGCCTCTTTGTTGTCTAACTTCTGCCAGCTAGGCGAAGAGTCCCCCAAACCTTCATGTTCTCCTCCACCAACCAGATTTGAAATGCTTTTTTATTTCTCTTGAGTGGTCTGAGGGGTGTAGGATCTGTTCCAGTACCTTAAAGTGCTGGAAGGCCCTGTGCTTGGTCCAAAGCACCACGCCTGTCGCCTCCCTCCCTAGACAACTGTTCTGTGACTTTGGAGAGGAAATGATTCTCACTGATTCAAATGGGGAACAGCCACTCAGCGCCATGGTTGCAATGATCACCAAGGTAAGGAGGCCAGCTGCATAGGATCTCAGTCAGAGGTAGACAGCAGTTGTTCTTCCTCTTTCCTCTCCTTTTCTTGTTCTCTGCTTCTCCCCGTTCTTTCTGCAGCCTGCACTCCTTCCTTTCTCATCTTTCTGTGTTCTTGATGTTTTCTTTTCCTTTCTTACTCCCTCATTTTTTTTCTTATTTTCCTGTCTCCCCTCCCCTTTTTTTTTCTTCCCCTACCTCTGTCTGACTGTTGAATGTGGGATCTGCCCACTAATTAGGTGAGCAGCCTATCCCCGAGGTAAATCAAGCACCTCTAACTAGTAGTTGCCCTTACCTGCTGGCAACCTGTGCTTGACTGTAAATCCTTGGTGTTTTTTGTGTTTTTGTTTGTTTGTGGGTCGTGCTGGTTTTTGCGTCTGCCTTTGAGATGTTCTCAGGAACGTACTTAAGACTAGCTTTGAATTCAGGTTGGGGTTCTGCCTCAGCTTCCACGGTGGTGGTACTACTGTAAGCATGCCACACTGTGCTAGGCTTAAAGCTAACTCTTTTTTCTTTCCTCAACCAGGAAAATCCAGGGCTTGTCACCTGTTTGGAGGAATCACGGCACGGATTTGAGAGTGGCGACTTTGTCTCTTTCACAGAAGTTCAGGGCATGAGTGAACTGAATGGCATTGGTCCCATAGAGATCAAAGTTCTGGGTACGGCAAGCCTGGGGAAGGAGGGTGAGAAGTGATAGCAAAGAATAAAGGGAAGAATGGCTCTGTGATATTGGCTGTCTGAGGAGCCAAGAGGTCACTCTGCAACTTGTAAAAGTGGTCTCAGAAGAGTCCACTTGCCTCTGCCTCCTGAGTGCTGGGAGTAAAGCCATGAGCCACCATGCCCTGATGAAACAGAGCCTTTTAACTTGTGTCTCTCCATCCCCACTGCATCATCTCTCATTCTGTGTGTGTGTGGGGGGGAGTATGCGTGCCTGTGTGTGTGTGCCTGTGTGTGTGAAGTGCATTGCTTATTGTTAAACAGCCCAGTGACTGTGGGTTTATTCCCTTTTGGCTGTTGGTTTATTCCCTCTTGACTTTTCCCTCTATTGGTTGTAGTTTAGACAGCTTAATTTTCTCTTTAAGCTATGAAAGGACTAGGCGACTACGTCCTTTCTGTGAGGTAAGATCAGTAAGCTGGGTTCTGGAAAGACTGCTCAGTTTGCAAGAGCATTGCCTCTCTAAGTGTTGGTGCCGAGTCTGAATTTAGAATAGCCACGTTGTGCAGTCCGGATGGCACACAGGTGACCACTGCAGCTTCAGTGGGCGTCAGGGGCAGAGGAGTCCTGAGGGCTCACATCTCAGTCATCGAACCTGCTTCACTGAGAAAGTTTCTGAAGGCTTGTATGGTCGTGATGTTAAGAATCTATAGTACAGAAATTTGTGTATGCAGTTAGCCACATTCAGTGCATCCCAGCAAAGACTTGTGAGACTAATAAAGCTTCTGTAGAGGGAATAGGTTAAGAAACTTGGGGAAACCTAAATGAAGTGAGGTGTGTCAACAACCACCGTCAAGAGACGCATGGTGTTTGATACTGTTTGATAGATGCAAGATACTTGTGAGTCTTACATCTTTGATGTTGGCTCCAGTTGTACTGGCATGCTGAACTTTATTCTGGATTAATCTTCTTAACCTTGGGCCTCAACTCCTTTGTATTGTCCAGACCTGGATGAGTGTGATTCTGAGTACTCGAGGTGATGCTTATAGGAAGCCTTTCTTCATGGCGGAAACTGAGCAGTGATGGAAAGGACTGTGAAGACTCTTAAAAGTTGTTTTGTATGTAGCCCTCCACCCCAGGGTCCCTGCTCATAGAAATGATTCATAAGAAAGGGAAACTCTGTACCACTGTGGATGACGTCATGCACCTGACGTAATTCTGGCACTGAGGAGGTGGATTCAGAAGGATTAGGAGTTGAAGGTCAGCCTTAGTTATAGAGCAATAGGCCATCTTGGGCTATGTGAACCCTTGTCTCCAAATCAAGAAATAACGGAAGAAAAATTCCTTGTTTTTGAACATGAACACATTTTTTTTTTCTTGTTATTCCCTAACTAACATTGAAACATAGTCTAGCGTAGAGAACATTGGTATAGCAGTTCTCACTATGGTGAACATTGGTATAGTTGGTAAAGTTCTTGGTTTGTGTAAGTGTTCTGGAGAGTTTGATCCCCCAGAACCCCTGTAAGAAAAGTTAGGCCCTGTGGCTTGTGTCTTTACAGAGGTAGTACATAAAGCTTGGGAGAGGGACAAGTAGATTTTTTTTTCTCTTGTTTTGAATTTGTGTGTGTATGTGTTCCGGGATGCCCTGCAGTGAGAGCTACAGACAGTTGTGAGCTGTATGGGGTAGGTGCTGGAAATTAACCAAACTCCTGTCTTTGTGGAGCAGGAAGCACTCTCAACCACTGAACTAAATCTTGGACAGAACTTGAAACAGAAGCCAGACTTGGTGGTACTTTCCTTTCATGGTATTAGTGAGTTTGTTGTATTCTGCCTGCTATGTGCACACTTTGAACTGGCTGTTTTTGTACTCTGAATCCCCTTGAGGTGACTTCTGAAGTGCTGGGATAAGACTTGTATACTCCTGTGACTTTGGGAGTGTTTTGTTTTCTTTTCCATGTCTTGAGTACAGCATGCTTGAAATAAATAAAAAAATAAAAATAATAAAATAAAATAAAAAAAAGGCTGCTGTGTCTTAGGCTTGGTTTTTGTACTTGGTCTTAGGACAGCAGATGGGCACTGCATGGGCTGGCAGTCCTCTCCATCTTTTTCATCTTTCAGGTCCCTATACCTTTAGTATCTGTGATACCACCAGCTTCTCTGAGTACATCCGTGGAGGCATTGTCAGTCAAGTGAAAGTATCTCGGAAGATCAGTTTTGTGAGTAGTTGGGGAGGGGCCATGGGTGCATGAAGGAGTGCTTTGGAGATTTGTAGGTTGTTCACATCTGGTGTCAATGCTCCATCGTCTACAGAAACCCCTACTTGCCTCCTTGGCAGAGCCAGATTTTGTGGTAACAGATTTTGCTAAGTGTTGTCGCCCTGCTCAGCTGCACATTGGCTTCCAGGCCCTGCATCAGTTCTGTACTCAACACAGCAGGCCGCCTCGACCCCATAATGAGGTAAGTGAGTGGGAAGCCAGCCAGGAACCCCAGATTTGTCTATTCCCTGTGCCTGTTTTACCTCCAGTAGGGCATGATGGATTCTCTCTGGGTCCGACCAGGAGGATGCTGCAGAAGTGGTGACCTTAGCACAAGCTGTGAATGCTCAAGCTTTGCCAGCAGTTCAGCAGGATTGCCTGGACATAGACCTCATCCGGAAGTTGTCTTATGTAGCTGCTGGGGATCTGGCACCCATGAATGCCTTCATTGGTGGCTTGGCTGCCCAGGAGGTCATGAAGGTTAGCATGAGTGGGAAAGGGTATGGACTGCTGTGTGCATCCGATTCCATGACTGCCTTTCAGTCCCTGTCACTTCCAGTTTGGCTACTGACAGCACTCCTTCCCCAGGCTTGTTCTGGAAAGTTTATGCCCATTAGGCAGTGGCTGTACTTTGATGCCCTTGAATGTCTCCCAGAGCACAGAGTGGCCTTCATGGAAGAAAAGTGCGTGCCGGTAGGTTGTTGGGAACAAAGGGAAACTTTGGGAACCTCTTGAGGGAAGGCTCTCTGTAACCAGTCTCTATTCATCCACATAAATCCAGCGTCAGAACCGTTACGATGGGCAAGTGGCTGTGTTTGGATCAGACCTACAAGAGAAGCTTGGCAAGCAGAAGTACTTCCTGGTAGTTGACACTAATGGCTTCCCTCCACCCTCTCCAGCATCTCTCTCACCCTGATCCTTTTTGGGGAGGGATCTTTTGGTTTTCATGTCCTGATCACATCACCTCTTCTGTGTTTTGGTTGGTCAAGGAAAGGCTACATGATTCTGTGTTTCCTCCTCCTCCTCCCTCAGTCACGCAGAGGAGTTTTCCAGCCCTGTGCCTTGAACGTTTGGTACTGCACAGTCTTGTGTTCTCTTGTTGTTTTCTTATGGGAATAAGGAGTGGCTTACCGTGTGCCACCATTATTCACTCAGATCAGACTGTTTACCAACTTTTAGGTGGGTGCAGGTGCCATCGGTTGTGAGCTGCTCAAGAACTTTGCCATGATTGGCCTTGGCTGTGGAGAGGATGGAGAAATCACAGTTACAGATATGGACACCATTGAGAAGTCAAACCTGAACCGTCAGTTTCTCTTCCGTCCCTGGGATGTCACCGTGAGTGGGATGGGATGGGATGGGATGGGATGGGATGGCATGTCTTTCTCTCATCTCTTTGATTCTGATCCAAGTGGTTTACACGTTTCTGCTTTCTTTAGTTTCTGCCCTTTTCTTTACTTCCTTCCTGTATTTCAGTCATTCTGGAACGAGTTCAGTTGATGTTATTTCCTGTCCTATTCCTTCCTTTGCCTGGTTTTCCCTCTCCACCCAAGCTTGGATGTTTCTTCAAGGCAGATGTGACATTGTGAGAAGTGGGTTAATAGAGGCATGATTGTGGATTCCGTACAGGTCAGTACGACCTCGACTTGCTCATAGTCCACCTTTCCTTGGCTTCATTTCACACTAAGCATTCTAGACTCTTGATTTAGAAAACTGAGGTAAGGAATGTTCGTGGCCCTCTGTGATGGGAAGGTTTGGAACAAGGGAGAAACTTCCTGAGTGCATTTTGATCTCCTCTCTCTGTAACACTGAGTCTACACGACTCAGAGATTACTTAAGTGGTATTGAATACTGTTTGTCTTCCCTCACCCAGCTCGTTCTGCCAGTGGAAAGGACAAGTTTCTTCCATACTTTCTGGGAGCCTTTGTTAGTTCAGTGAAGCTGTTTTCCAGATGACTAGTCTGTGGTAACTAAAACAAACAAACAAAAATAACAACAACAACAACAACAACAAAAAATCAAATCAGAGTTAGCTATTGCAGCTTTTGCAGTCTCTAGCAAAGACTGCCATAAGTGGGAGGCTGAAGCCAGAAATTAGGACAAGCCTGGGCTGCACAGCAAATACAAGAAGCAAAAGATAGCCTGTCATGGTTAACATGCACTAAACAAAAACTAAAACAGAATCTTTAAAACAAAATAAAACACTTCAAGAGAATACTCTGTTTTCCCCGCTCTCCTTCATAAACTTTTTTAAAGCTGCACCTAAAAACAGATGTAGGAGTGCCATGGATATAAAAATATAGCTGTATTTTCAGGTGTGGTGTGGCGGTGTACACGCCTTTAATGCCAGCACTCGGGAGGCAGACACTGGCCCGCTGTAACAGAGTGAATTCCAGGACAGTCAGGGCTACACAGAGAGAGACCTGTCTCCAAAACCAACCGACCAAAGAAACCAACAAACAATAGGTGTCAGAAGAGAGGACATCACCTGAAACATACTTAGAAAAATCTGAATATGCTGTGACTCCTCAGGAATTCTATGCTGGAAGTGTTTTCACGATAAATGCTTATTAGTGCTTTTAAATATTCTGCTTAAAATTCTAACATGGGAAGTTGTGGTTCATATGACCTAAATCCCAAGAGGCTCTTTTGGAGACTGTCCTATGAATATGAATATGTCTTATGAATATGTGGCGTATGGTTAATGTTAGGATGCCAGACGTGTGTAAGAGAAGTAGAAACAGAGAAGTTAGCTTTTGGAAATACCGGGGGTGCTGGTGTTCAGTGCTTAGGAAGAATTTTCTCGTAGGGAAATTGGCATTTCCGTGATGAAACAGGGTATGAAAGCAAACAGTTGACCGCGCCAGGTTTGCAGTAGCCTGAGGAAAGATGATATTGGGCTGTGTGGTATTTAAAGATTAGAGAGTCCAAGTGGAGGAGGCCACAAGTGAAAGTGGAACCAGAGGAGCTGTTGGAGAAGTAGAACATAACTCACTCTGTCTGTGTTTCTATTTGGGTTACTCCTGATGCCATTAACTGAAAATACAGTAGCTATTAGCTCATTCTGACCTCGTGTCTTGTTTCAGTTTTTCTTTCTACTCACCTTCTGACTTGAGGACACTTGCATTCAAGTGTAAACACACACCCAGAGAGAGGGGGAGAGAGAGACTCAGAGAATGTACAAGCTAAGGAAATACCTATTTCACAAGACTCAAAATATTCTGTGGTCCCAAACTTCCTTTATAATCCTTAAGCCATAGAGATCTGAGAATATAGCTGTCATAAAAGAGCATCCTGTGGTCCGTAATCTCCTTTGAAGTATCCCTTGGGGCTGACACGATTGGAGCCTGGTTCACCTTGAGCCTTCTTTTGCCCTTCTGGAGATAAATCTCAGGATATCTCTGTGACATTTTGTTTTGTGGGTATATGGGAATCAGCTCCTTTTTCCATATTCTCACCCAGAAGTTAAAGTCTGAGACTGCTGCTGCAGCAGTGCGAAACATAAACCCACACATCACGGTGTTCAGCCACCAGAATCGAGTAGGCCCTGAGACAGAACACGTGTATGATGATGACTTCTTCCAAAACATTGATGGTGTGGCCAATGCCCTGGACAATGTGGATGCCCGTAAGTTTGCAGCTTTATGAGGACAAGAGCAGGGTAGTGTGTGTGTGTGTGTGTGTGTGTGTGTGTTGCTTGTGTTGCTGCCTTGTCTTGGGGTTTTGAGACTGAGTTTCTCTGTGTAGCCTGGGCTGTCCTGTAACTCACTCTGTAGACCAGGCTGGCCTGTGGTCCTACCGTATCCAAACATTCTTGCTGCTTATCTTCCATTTCTCCCCATCTCGCCGAAGGTTTGTACATGGACTGCCGTTGTGTGTACTACCGTAAGCCTCTGCTGGAATCAGGCACACTGGGCACCAAGGGCAACGTGCAGGTGGTTGTTCCCTTCTTGACAGAATCTTACAGCTCTAGCCAGGACCCACCTGAGAAATATATCCCTATCTGCACACTGAAGAACTTCCCCAATGCCATTGAGCACACCCTGCAGGTGAACATCTTTGGGAGAAATGGGAGGCTTGGAAGGGTTAAGTCATTCCGCCTTTTTCTGTCTCGTGCTGCAGATTACAGTTTCCTGTGTGTTTCTGTGTCTGGAATACATCCTGTGGCTGTATACCTACTGCCAGAGAACCTGTCAGTGAATCCTTTCATTTAAAAAGAACTCTACCTTTTTGCACATCCTGGGTGTGCTGTCACAGTCTCTGAGGTCTTACTTACCTGTATTAGCCCATAGGTGATGTATATCTAGCAGGTGTTCCTTTGGTGTCCTCCACCTCTGTTGACAGCACTCGCAAGATTGCACAAGTTCAAACCAAGCAAAATCCCAGCACAAAGAAGAAGTCCATACATTGTCCTGCCTCTGAGCAGGAAGAGTGAAACCTGCTCAGAAAGGGAAAAATCGTTGTCTACAATGGACTGTTACTGGGTCTATCAAGCACATTTCAGGGTAGGCCCCATGCCTAGGAGTAGGTGGCCACATGGCCTTCTTGTTTTTCTTGCTCGCTTCTGTTTTGGTATTTCTTCTCTTGCAAATGGGTTTCTGTCCCTTTACTTCTCTGGGTTTTTACTTTTATTGTGTTTTCTTGAGAGATACCACATGGGTTAGGCAGGGAGGGAGTCTCGGAGGCCTTGGCAGAAGTCAAAAATACAATAAAAATATATTGTGTGAAAAAACTATCTCAAGTTCAAAAATTAAAGAACCTTAAGCTTTTCATTTTTGAAAGAGGTACAGGAAGGTCATTGGACATGATCTGAAGAGTGAGAACGGCCTGTATAAACAATGCTTTCTGCTACACAAACCAGCTAATGTTGACTCTGCAGGTAATTTAGAAAAATTACCTTTGATAGTGAGTGCATTTTTGGTTTGTTTAACGCTTACCCAAAGTCTGTTAAACAGCTGGTTAGTCAGTGTTGCTTCTGCCTGTGTAGTCAAGTACATAATCTTGTGAGCCATCTGGCTGGACAGAGTGAATGCTGTCCAGTGGAAACCAAACCCAGAGCCCAGGGCTGAGAGGATGTTTTTGTTTCTGTTTGGTCATAGGCTCAGTGTAGTACCACTGAGGCTGTGCTAAGGAGTTGGCGATCAGGAAGGAGTAGGCTGTGGAAAGGTCCAGCTGCATTATCATGTCCTATTTCTTTTAATTTTTATATTTTTCTTCACAGTTTATCCATTATGTATCCCAGTGGAAGCCCCCTATTCAGTCCCCCCAAGTCTAACCCTCCCTCGCTCTTCCCCTCTTCCCCTAGTCCACTGAAAGGGGGAGTTCTCCACT
The DNA here is from genome assembly GCF_030254825.1 of Meriones unguiculatus. Classification (NCBI taxonomy): domain Eukaryota; kingdom Metazoa; phylum Chordata; class Mammalia; order Rodentia; family Muridae; genus Meriones; species Meriones unguiculatus. Next base: position 377,025 of record NW_026843712.1, on the reverse strand, counting down.
ATTGCCCCCTGTCCATACCCTGTAAAGTCTCATCAGGACTGCTTGGATCCTCTTCCTCTGTGGCCTGACAAGGCTACATCACCAGGGGCAAGTAATCAGAGAGCATTCGACTGAGTTCATGATAGGGGCAGTCCCTGCTCCACTCACTCAGGGATCCACAGGGAGACTGAGCTGTCAGTTGGCCACATCTGAGCAGGGGGTCTAGGCCCTCTCCATGAATGGTCCCCTGCTGGTGCATTAGTCTCTGCAGGAACCCCTGGGCTCAGATCTTTGAGTTTTTAGGTCTCTGTGTGGTGCTCCTGTCCATTCCCACCACCCCCCATGTCCCTGTAATCCTACCTCTCTTTCTCTCTAAGACACCCTCTGTTCTGCCCAAAATTGGCATCTGCTTCATTCCTCCATTGAGTGGATTCTTTCAGAGGACCCTCTATTGTAGACTCCCATCCTGTTTCCTTTCTTCCACTGGTGTCTATCCTGTTTGGCATTCTGAACGCGATTTAAGCATCCTCCCTAGGGTCCTTCTTGGTGTTTGGGTTCTTTAGGTCTGTAGATGGTTGTCCTATATTACATGGCTGAATCCACTTATTAGTGAGTGTTGACCATGCCTGTCTTTCTGTTTCTGGGTTACCTCACTCAGGATGATCTCTCCTGGTTTCATCTATTTGCCTGCAAATTTCATGACTTTTTTGTTTTTAGGTGAGTACGGTAGAGTTGTGTAGCCATGCCTGCCTGTGCACACGGCTCAACCGTCCCAGACAGCACTGCGGGCCCCAAAGCACCCAAAGAGACTGGTTGTCCCTGTTCGGAAGAAACCCAATGCTGAGGGAACCATGTCCGTTTTCTTGCTAGAGGTTATGGAATGGTTCCCTGGGTCTTCACAGCAGACAGAGAATCAGAAAACTTGTTTAGACAGTGTTCAGGTACTTTGCAGGCTCCCTCCCAGATCCTCAGATTGCTTATCTGCAAAAATGTGCATCCCTATCAGAGATAATGTGCATTGAAGTAATATCTACCTCAGGGGGTGATTAAAGCACTTATCAATAAGCTTTGGTAAAGTGCTTAGTGTTGGGTATGCGGTTGCCATTGTAGTCAGTCATGTGGTATGGTATGTACTCATTCACTAACTTTGATGCCTGCTCATGCTATCGTTACATCACAGAGTTAAAATTCAGATGTGTGCAGTGGTGTTTATTCTTCTGCAGTGGGTCATAAAAGCAGGGGATTGTGTGTGAGAGTTAGAATTCAGAACCTGTATGTGCAGTGTCTACATAGATGTCTCAGGCCATTTCAGCAATTTGTCCTAGCTCTCAGAAACCTTAGTGAGTAGACAGTGTCTGTTGAGTCATGGGTACTGTTCTGCCCAAACCTAATAACTGCTTGTGGATCATTCTTCTTCTAATGTGAGTTGTTGTTGTTGTTGTTCTTTTTTTTTTTTTTTTTTGTCTATCTCTCTTAAATCCCAGCATATCACACCTGTATTGCCATGAACTTTCTAGTGTCTCACACATAACATAAGTGGCTGCAAAGAATGGCCACAGGTGTTAAGATTGGTGTTGAAAGCTCTGGAGAAGGTGGGTCCCCTCATTCAAGAGGTTGAATGCTGTCTTCACCCAGAGCAAGCTCTACTAACTAGTAGTCACTAATGTGTCTAGAACGCTATTTTGTTGGGCATTGCTGACAAGCACATGACATTTGTGTGCTCTGTCTGTAGTGGGCTCGCAATGAGTTTGAAGGGCTCTTCAAGCAGTCAGCAGAAAACGTTAACCAATATATCACGTAAGTCCCAGACACTGTCTTGCCAACCAACAAAGGTATGCTATCTGCTCAACTCAGGCAGAGGAGATGAGTTAGATGGTCGATTGAGCCTGGTGCTGGTGGAGGTGCTGGGAGGTGGTCAGGGTCGCCTTTTCCATGGAGAAATAGGCTAGTCCAGAAACCTTACTTTTAGGCCCCTGATGTAATCCAGCTGTTTGCATTGGGCAGGGACCCCACATTCATGAAGCGAACATTGCAGCTAGCAGGCACCCAGCCTGTGGAAGTCCTGGAGGCTGTACAGCGCAGCCTGGTCCTGCAGAGGCCACGTACTTGGGCCGACTGTGTGACTTGGGCCTACCGGCACTGGCACACCCAGTATTCTGACAACATCCAGCAGTTGCTGCATAACTTCCCTCCAGACCAGGTATTCTCTACCCCCTGGGTGTATTGGGCTGAATACATTTCCAGGAAATTGGATGCTTACTGTCCAATATATGACTATCCATGGCTTCTTCCAGGCAGCTTAACTGCCATGGGCACCCCAAGGCAGGGTTTAGGCCAGTACTTTGGGCAAGCACTTGTGTTTTCCTTCTCCCTGTGTGACAAGCAAGGGGTTTAGTTTCCTTTCTTCCTGTACTTGTGGGCTGAGTCACATCTGATGTCACATGAGGGCCGTGGTCAGAGGTGAGAAAGTTCTCTAGTTAAGCACATACAGCAATCTCTGGTCCCAGTTCCCAACTGTGGTTGGCACTGGGTCACATCATGGGTAATGTCTTGATGAACATCGTCTGTGAAATAGGTATGGTAATGTCTTTTGGGAGTTTAGAAAGGATCAGTTTGCATTTCTTAGTATTCCTTCGGTTTTGTACCTCATATAAAGTGGTAAGTTTTGTCTTGTTGTGTGTTGGGATCATCATGAATTTCCAAGAATGGTGGGCCTGGGATTCATGAGCTGAGGATGGTGTGAGTGTCCTACTCCCTCATCCTCTTCATCCTTTGCATTCTCCTAGGTTACGAGCTCTGGGGCACTCTTTTGGTCAGGACCAAAACGCTGTCCACATCCGCTCACCTTTGACACAACCAATGTAAAAGTTGTCCTGGGTCGGTGGGTGGGTGGGTCGGTGGGTGGGTGGGGAGTTTGTCTCTACCCTCACCCTTTGCCCTGCCTTTCTTTTCAGCCCCTGCATCTGGATTATGTGATGGCTGCTGCCAACCTGTTTGCCCAGACATACGGACTAGGAGGATCCCAGGACTGTGCTGCTGTGGCCAAACTCCTACAGTCTCTGCCAGTCCCCAAGTTTTCTCCCAAGTCTGGCATCAGGATCCCTGCTTCTGAGCAGGAGCTGCAGAGCATCAGTGCCACACTTGGTGAGAAAGCTCCGCAGTTAGCTCAGGGTTCATGTGTCTGTTTCCTCTCCCTGTAAGCCTCCCTGCCCTCTGGTGTTTGCCACTGGCCATGCTTTTCACTGTGTTTCTGCGATTTTCCTGGCCTGTCTTCTTTGAGTCTGTACTTTAGGGTGCATGCTTGGAAAACAAGTTTCTGTATCTCCTTTCTCTGCAGTATGGGTTTATGTAAATGGTTCATTCTTTCTTTATATGAATTACTTTACAGAATTCTCCTTCTTGTTTCTTCTTGAATTCATTTCCTGCAAACAAAACCTGAATGCTCCCTGCCATCTCCTTCTGCTGCTTTGTCTTGTAACAGAGGTTGTCTCTTTTCCCACCCAGCTATCTACTTCACACTTTTCTCTGTGTTTGTGTCCACTCTGTGTCTTGCTTGAAGCACACCACACTTGGAGCCCACTTGGAGTCATGCTCCATCTCCTCTTCTGACCTCTCTGAAGAGTCTCTTGTCTTGTCCCAATCTCCCCAGTTGATACTCAATTTCCCATAGGTAGTAGTTGTCTCCTTCTGGTATTTGGCCAACAATGTCCTTTTCAGACTTTCACCTCCTTCATTTAAGTCTCTGCTTCTCTTCCCTGTAGGATTGCCTGTCTTTTCTTTCCATTAACTAACGTCTGTCTTTATGTGAAGTTATCTGAATCACTTTTTCCCAGCTCCGTCATCTTCATCTTTCAAAACTGAAATCCTATGCCCATCGAACAGCTCCTACCATCCTGTACCACCTCCCCATTTCAGAAGACATTTGTCGACTTTCTTGTTTCAGTCTTTTTGACCACTCCCTATACCATCTTAGCACAACTACAGAGAAGCAAAATCATACCAGGTGTTTCTCTGTCTCATCTATTTTTTTTTTTTTTAGTGTGATGGCTATGCATTAATGTACTCCTACAATTTTCTCTCTGTGTCACGGCTTTATTAGACTCCTGTGTGAATATTTCTCTGTTAATTTGTTGCCGTATAACTAATTTATTTCCTTCCACCCTTGATCTATTATGAACATGCTGCTTGCTTGTATGATGTGTTCATCTTTGTCACTTAGGTTCTTCAGGTGTTTGTGTGTTTGTATTCCTCATCCCTGTATCCCTTGGGCAGGGAAGTGTTTTCTCACCTCTCCTTCTCTTCCATCTTCCACGATACCTTTCCTTTTCAAATACTTTTACCTGAACACCACCCACTCACTCCTGACTTCACCTTGGACAGTGCAATGGGTTCACCAGAGATTGTGGTGTCTTTCACTTTGTGCAGATAACAGCCATCTGGAGAACCTCAAGATTTCACTTCCTACTCCAGACAAGCTGCGTGGATTCAAGATGTACCCCATTGACTTTGAGAAGGTATATGGTGGGCTACTTGGGACGTCTAGCATGGTAGGCACAGAGCCCTAGCAGTAGGCTTTGGTCAAACATTGTTGGCCTGCAGTGGTCGCCATCTGTTTCAAAGAGTAGTTGCTTTGATGAAGGGAGAGAGTTAGATCTGTGAGTATAAGAATGAATAGCTTGAATGCCGTTAAGAATTAGGCTGGTTTAGGAAAGGTGTGGTAACATCTCCTTTTTTAAGATTCATTACTTGACTAATTCTGGGAATTGGCTAGGTTCCCAGTCCCTGGCTTGATTTCCACAAACCCCAAATGGTCTGTATTTCATATGTTCATCTACAGTACTTGTCCTGCACTGGAAGGCAAGTTTTAAAAAATGTAATATCCTTTGATTAAAAACAACAAACAAACAAACAAACAAACAAACACTACTGCTTTGAGATTGTGTCTCCTAGAATTGACAGTGAAGTTTCCCAAAACAAGACCTGAGCAAAGGCAACACCAATAGACATTTTTTCCATTTAGATGTACTTTGATTATATTCATCTCCTTCCCCAAGTCCTTCTAGATCATTCCCAACCACAACTTCCATGATTTGTCTCTAAAACAACAGAAATGTAGTACAACAATAAGACTTTCCAAAACCAGGAAAACAAGACACCACTCAAGAGAGAGAACAGCGAGAGTCCCAGCAAACCCTTTTTAAAAATTCATTTTTTAAATTGATTACAATTTATTCAGTTTGTATCCCAGCTGTGGCCCCCTCCCTCGCACCCTCCAAACACCCTTTCCTTTCATTTCTCTGCCAATGCTGCTTCCCCAGTCCACTGATAGGCAGGTCGTCCTGTCCTTCCAGCTGACCCGCCTATCAGGTCTCATCAGGACTGTCTGCATTATCTCTCTCTCTCCACCAAACTCTTAACAAAATAAAAGCACACACAGACTGTCCAGTCCTCTAGGTATTGTTCCACTATTCCTAAACAGGAGACCTGCTCTGATATGGTTGATATACCCATTGTCACTCCACAGGAGAAAAGTGATGTTCCTGTTCCCTGCAGGTATAAATGACAGATTGGTTGTTAACCTTGACCCTAAAGGTTTTGCTCATTCATCAATTTTTTTTTAATTTTTTTTTTATTTTTTATTTTTTTACAAATACAACAAAATAACATAGGATAAAACAACTATCACCTCAGAGCTGGATAAGACAAACCACCGACAGAGGAAAAGAGCCCAGGGGAAGGCACAAGAAACAGAGACCCACTAAGTGAAAGCCATAATACTTACTCAGGGGACCTGTGCAGGGTTTATATGAGATTCGCTCAGTTGATTTAGAGGGCCTAGTTTTGTTGTTGTCCTGCATCCCTTCTTGCTCTTACCCTCTCTCTGCTCCTCTTCCCTCCATTTCACCAGTGTGGCTGCCCAAACAAGACCTGAACAAAGGCAACACCAGTAGACTATTTATTTCTACTAAAACAACTTCTCAAATGTAAAATTACGTTGATCATATTCTTCCCCTTCCTCAAGTTCTTCCAGCTCATCTCTGATGGAGTGACACTGGGCATAATCCACCACTCCAGGTCAGACATCCTGTTTGGGAGAGGTTAGACAGCGCATCGTGAGTTAGGAGGTGCATACAAGTCTGTGTGTGTGTGTGTGTGTGTGTGTGTGTGTGTGTGTGTTTCTTTAAGAGGTTGGTGGTATCTGTTCTCTCCTCTACCATAGGTTTCATGAGCTCAGAGAGGAGGGATTTCATGTGGATGTCCCATTGAGGGATGGCTGCTCCAAGATCTCTTACTCTCTGCATAATATCCAGCTGTGGGTCTCTATGTTCCTATCAGCTGAAGAAGGAAGATTTTTGGATGTTGGTGTAATAAGACACCAACATTGATTCATAAATGTAGTGGAATATCTGTCATTAAGAATCATTTTTCACTATGTTTTTGTTTTTGCTTTTACCAGTATCATTTGATCTCTTCACTACATCTCTTTAGTATCTATTGTCAGGTTCTTAGTCACCCAGTGTCAGGTATGGCTCCATCTCATGTGGTGGGGTCTTAGGTCAAGTCAGTCATCGTTTGGCCTCCCTGCCCCACCCCCCCAGTCTTTGTGTCAGTGTTAACCTAGTATGTGTTGCAGGCAGGACACTATGGTAGATGAAGGCTTTGTGACTGGCTTGATGTTTATGTTCCTCTTTTGATAGCATGCAGAGAACCTTCCTGTACCAAAGAGTGAAATGTAGGGGTGAGGGCTCTGTCTAGGTACCAGTTTGACATTTCCATGTTCAGTGAGTTGTGTAGATGTTTTTCTTCAGCTGTCAGCTTGAAAAGAGCAACCTGTAGTCTTGGCAACAGCTGGGGTTAGTTGGGGATCCCTTGGGACCCCTTTGGCCAGTTTCTCAGACAGATGCAACACAATCCCAGTCCTGGAAGCTTCTTTTTGTGACGAGAGGTGGCCAGTTGGGGGGACTTTGTCTCTCCCATCATTTGGTGATTTCATTCTATCTTGCATGCCCCCACCCCCTTTTGTAAATGCTTTCAGGAAGTTTCTACTTTGTTCGGTTTCTGCATACCCTCACATCACCATTATTTTAGCCATATCTCCCCATATTCTCATTTTGGTTTGTTTATATGGTGAATCACTTTTATTGTTTTTTACATATTGAACCATCCCTGCATCGCTGGGTTGAAGCTTCTTGGTCATGGTGGATGATGTTTTCCAAGTGTTCTTGGATTAGGTTTGCAAGCAGTTTATTGACTGTCTTTGAATTAATGTTCACAAATGAAATTGGTCTGTAATTCTCTTTCTTTGTCCTCCAGTCTTTATGTGGTTTGATTATCAGGGGTAACTGTGATCTCATCAAAGGACTTGGGCAATAGAGTTCTGATTGTCTTTTGTAGAGGATTGGTATTAACTCTTCTCTGAAAGCCGTGGTGGTGGTGGTGGAGCATGCTTTTACTCTCAGCACTTGGGTGGCAGAGGGAGGTTGATCTCTGAGTTCGAGGCCAGCCTGGTCTACAGAGTCATTTCCAGCACAGCTAAAGCTACACAGTGAAGCCCTGTCTCGAAAAATAAAAACAAACACAAAACAAAACAAAAAGTCTGGTGAACTCCTGTGCTAAAATATCTGGCCCCAGACTTTGTTCGTTTGGGAGACTTTCAAAGGCTGCTTCTATTCCACTCTAGGGTAGAGGTCTTTAAAAATTGTTTATCTGATTTTTATTTAATTTTGGCAAGTGTTACTAAAGTATGGAGGAGCAAATTATCCAGTTTTTTTTGATTTTCCGGTTTGGTGGAGTACAGGGTTTTGTTTGTCTGTCTGTTTGTTTGTTTGTGTTTTGATTTTTCGAGACAGGGTTTCTTCTCTGTGTAGCCCTGGCTGTCCTGGACTCCCTTTGTAGACGAGGCTGCTCTCGAACCCACAGAGGTCCCCCTGCCTCTGCCTCCCAGAATGGAGGATGACAGGTGTACAGCACTGCTCCTGGCTTTTGGAGTACTGGTTTTTAAAGTATTGTCCTTATGATTCTTTAGGTTTCTTCTGCGTCTGTAATCATAGCCCTCTTTTTGTTGCGGATTTTTGTTAATTTGGATATTCTCTTTCTGCCCTTTAATTAAATTATAAAAGATCTGGTCAATCTTTAATGATTTTTCCCCATTAACGAACTGTTGTTTCATTGATTTCTTTTAACCCTGAGTTTGATTATTTCTTATCGTTGGTGTGAGCTCTTCGTTTTCTTCTAGAGCTTTCAGGTGTTCTGCTAAGTTGCCACTATGACGTCTCTTTAAGTTTTCTTTCTGTTTTTGTTTTGCTTTCTAATGTAGGCTCTTAGTGCTCTGAACTTTCCTGCTCAAATGGCCTTCCTTGTGTTCCTTAAGTTTGGGCATGCTGTATATTCATTTTCCTTCAGTGCTAGAAAGTGTTTTGTTTCTAATTTCTGCCTTGACCTGTTTTTCATTCAGTAGGGCCTTGCTCAGTTTTTATGAGTTTGTAAGGTTTCTGTTGTTTCTGTTGTTGATCTCTAGCTTTAATCTACGGTGATCAGAAATGATATGTGCAGTGTTGTTTTGATTTTCTTGGACCTGTTGACACTTCTTTGTGTCTGGCCACATGGTCAATTTTTAAGGCTCCTTGGGGGTCTTAGAAGAAGGTATGCTCTTACGCGTTCGGGTGAAATGTTCTGTAGATATCTGTTAAGTCTGTTTGGTTTCTAACTTCAGTCAGCTCCAACGTTTCTCTGTCTAGGTTTTGTCTGGATGACCAGTCCATTGGCGTGATAGGGGTATTGAAGTCTCCCACTGTCAGTGTGTGAAGGTCAACATGTGATTTAAGTGGTAATAGTGGTCTTTAAAAAGGTTTTCAATTATATTTATTCATTAAATTAATGTTTTATTAATTACAGTGTACCCCAGCTTTAGCCCCCTCCCACTTTGCCTCCCGGTCCCATTTTCTCCTCCTCATCTCTTCCCATGCTCCTCCTCAAGTCTACTGATAGGGGAGGTCCTCCTTCCCTTCCCCCCTGACCCCAGCCTATCAAGTCTCCTCAGGACTGGCTCCGTTGTCTACCTCCATGGTCTGGTAAGGCTGCTTCTCCCTCAGGCGGAGGTGATCAAAGAGCCAGCCACTGAGTCCATGACAGAGACAGTCCCTGCTTCCATCACCATGGAACGAACACATGTGGAGACTTGAGAAGTCAGGTATAAGTCTAATAAGTCAGCCATTCTTTAGTACTTGGTCTTTTCCCCTTGCTGCATTTAATATTCTTTCTTTGTTCTGTATATTTTAGCGTTTTGATTATTAGGAGATGAGAGGACTTTCTTTCTGGTTCAAGTCTATTTCGTGTTCTGTATGCTTCTTGTACTGTGATAGGCATTTGTTTCTTTGTTTGTTTGTGGTAGGGAATTTTTTTCTGAGATTTTGTTGAAAATTATCCTGGGCCTTTGAGCTGGGATTCTTCTCCTTCCTCTATTCCCACTATTGTTAGATGTGGTCTTTTCTTGGTGCCCCGGATTTTCTGGATGTTTTGTGTCAGGAGCTCTTTAGATATAGCATGTTCTTTGATGTGGGCTTCATTTATTCTATGGTATCTTCACCACCCGAGATTCTCTCTTCCACCTCCTGTATTCTGTGTCCCCTCTGTATTTTCTGTTTAAGTTCCTGGATTTTTCATTACCAGGTTTCCATCAGTTGGGGTTTTCTGTTTTGATTGTATTTTCGCTCTCAGGTCTTGAACTGTTTTATTCGTGTCCTTCCACTGTTTGCAGCTTCCAAGATTACTTTAGGAGATTTATTTGTTTATGTCTGATGTATTTCCTCTTTAAGGACCTTTATCATTTCAAACAGGCTGTTTTAAGACCTTTTACTTGTGCTGTGGACATGCTGGGCCTGCTGTATCGGGGTTGGTGGGCTTTAATGGAGGCAGATGGTACTGATTTTGTTTTAATCTCCAGGCATTTGTGATAGGGAGGGTTGTAATTCTAGGTGTACAAGGTGCTGAAACCCAGGCTTCTCTGTGCTGGGTGGGTGTTTTGTTCATAGGCTTCTCTTTCTCCCTGGTATTTTATAGGAGAGTGTGGAGGCTGTGTGAGGCCTATAGGAAAATCTTCTGGAGTCTTGATAGGTGTGGGACTGGGTTTTCCAGGTAAAATGTGTTTCAAGGTGTGGCGAACTGAGACTTAAGGATTGGAATGGGCTTGGGGTGATAACTGTGCTTTACTGCAGGGAGGGAAAGCAGAGTGTTTCACCAGGAGCTGAATAGTCATTGCCCTTGTTACGAGAGCACACAGTTAGGAGAGACCACAGCTCTTTAGCTCTGCTAAAGAGCTCGAGAGGAGACCAGAGGATTGAACTTGGAGGAGTTGAGGCAGAAGTGATGATCTGCAGTTCCCTTTCCGACGTCCCTGCCTAGGTTGCTCTGTGGTTTCTCAGGGAACGCCTGCTGGAATTAGGGGACAGAACAAACCCATTAGGGGTGTAGGGAGAGGAAGAGCAGTAGGACATATAGAGATGAAGTGGGTGTGGAATGCTGCCACAAGTAGACTGTTACAGAGCGAGGTTTGAGACTGCAATTTTTGATTTGCAGGAGCTGAGGTAGACACGAGGACTTGGTTAAATTTAGGCTGCCTGTTTCCTGGACCAGAGAGGCCTATAGTTCCCTGTAGACCAGAGGGCCTCCTGGATTTCAGATCTAGATGTGGAGAGGGAGATGAGGAGGGGAAGGCCTATAGGAGGTGGGGGTCAGAAGGCTGCTTCAGGTATTCTGCTGCAAAGCTGTGGATGATAGTCGGGGACTGGACTTGGAGGAGCAGAAGGAGAGGTGAAGGTCTGCAGTTAGCCTACCCGCCTCCCTTATAGGAGTGTGTTTGAAGAGAGTCCTTAGAGGCACTGAATACCTGAGCGGGGAGTGGGAGGGCACGGTTATTGGGCCCCACTCATAAACAAAGAACGGCAGGCAACGAGGGAAGGCTGAGAGTAGGAGAAACCCTCTTTTCCAGCGTTTATTCAGTACCGAGTTGTCATCCCTGAAATCATGGAATCCAAGTAATGCTCACAGACTGAGCAGGTTCTATTTAGGTGTTATCTTTAAACATACCAAGATGGGGCCATAATTTTTAAAGAGAGCAAGCAGGGAAGAGGATAGTTAGAATGGATTTGAAGAAGGAAAAGCTAGAGAGAGACGCCACAATTACATTTCACTCTAAGAAAAAGAAAAAAAACAAAAACCAAAAAACTTTGCTTTGAACAAGACCTGCAGGACACAGCACAGTTACTTCTTGTGGTCATTGCATTCATTGCACGTGGCTGGAGGAGACACTTGTCTCCTCAGTAGCCATTCACTGTCCTACTTCTCCACTCCCAAAAGGATGATGACAGCAACTTCCACATGGATTTCATTGTGGCAGCATCCAACCTCCGGGCTGAAAACTACGGCATTTCCCCTGCAGACCGGCATCAGGTAATAGGAGTCTGTGACCTGCCATTGACCCTTGCCCCAAGCTGTTTTTCCTTCCTTTGAGTCTTCCGTAGACCCCCTGCTTTCTCTTAAACAGTAGCTAATCCCTGTTGGTCACTGTCTGTCTTACAGAGCAAGCTGATTGCGGGGAAGATCATCCCAGCCATTGCAACCACCACAGCAGCTGTAGTTGGCCTTGTGTGTCTGGAGCTGTACAAGGTGGTTCAGGGACACCGACAACTGGAGTCTTACAAAAACAGTTTCATCAACTTGGCTCTGCCTTTCTTTAGCTTCTCTGCACCCCTAGCTCCAACTTATCACCAGGTGCGGGACCTACAAAGAATATAGGAAATGTTGACGTTACCATTCAGGGAGATGATGAGTTCATGAGCACTGTGTGTGCGTGTGCAAGCGGGAGTGTGCTCGCGTGTGTATGTCTAACCTTCACAGGAGATGAGGTGTTATGTCACTGAGGTAAATTTTGGGTACTTTGGTCCGTTCATCAACTACACAGGCTACCTGATTGTGGGGCAGGCCAGATATTGCTAGAGTGCGAGGTTCTGTTTCGACAAAACCGAAAAAGAGCAAGAAGGGTGCTGGCAAAATACTTGATGGGGATCTATGAGGGAGGGAGAAAGCAGGGTCTTAGGGTGTGTGTCCTTTTCATTACAAAGATTCAGACTTCCTGATCACAGTTAGATGATGCTACAAGGGTGTGTTTGACAATAGAGCAGTGGTTAGTGCAGTTGTAACATGTTAACAGCGCTTGGGTTAGCCCCTTCCTTAGCACGTGTATTTGTCCTCCAGTACTATGATCAGAAGTGGACATTGTGGGATCGCTTTGACGTACAGGGACTGCAACCCAGCGGAGAGGAGATGACCCTCAGGCAGTTTCTAGACTACTTTAAGGTAGGGCTCCGTCCTCCTTGAAGTCGCCGTAAGTGTACATTTGACTGACCACTGTCCCATCTCACAGTCACCACTCACACATCTCTCCTAACCTTTGCAGGCAGTGCACAAGCTGGAGATCACCATGCTGTCCCAGGGTGTATCCATGCTCTATTCCTTCTTTATGCCAGCCACCAAGCTCAAGGAATGCTTGGATCAGCCGTGAGTTAGCCTCTGGGCTGGTGGGATGGAAGCCTTATAGAGGATTCTCAGCATCCCAGTGTGCTTCTCATTCTTCCTGTTCTTTTCCCCTCCTCTGCCCCGACCTTGGCTTTTATTCTTCCCTCTTAACTCTTACTTTTCCTGATTTTCAGGATGACAGAGATTTTGAGCCGTGTGTTAAAGCGAAAACTGGGCCATCGTGTAAAGACCCTTGTGTTTGAGCTGTGCTGCAACAGTGAGAGTGGAGAGGACATCGAGGTTCCTTATGTACGATACATCATCCGTTGAACTCCATTCTTTCAGTTCTGTCAGCCCACAGCAAAACCCTTGTAGTTAGGATGATCCCGGAGTCCGGACTTGCTCGTTCCCAAGATGTTTTTTTTTTAGTGATTTTGTTTTTTACGCTGTTTAGAACTGAAAGTCATAATAATAAATTTTCAGGCTTTAGGTAGTGTGTCTTCCTCTCCTTGCAAGGGCAGCAGCCCTTACTCTCAACTGTGGATGCCTTACTCTACACTGTGTCAGGTAAACGGTGACAAGAGAACAGCTGCACAGAAGCAGCATGGGCATTATCCAGTATTCAAAAACAATACTGAAGGTTAAACTTCAGCTGGACTCATAAATGTGGGTGATGCCGACATTCCTCTTGCTGTTTCTGCTTAGGGAGAAATGAAGCCTGTGGCAGCAAGGCCATCGTGTGGAGGTCAGTGCTTACCTAACATTGATATAACCTTTCTTTTCTCCTGCCACATACCAGTCGTAGTGATGTCAGATGAAGCAGAGACTCTAGTCTTGATTTTTTTTCCCCTCCTGCCAGTTGCTCATCTGAAATAAAGGGGTAAGAGGTTGGTGCCTTATTAGGAATAAGGGTCTCAGAGTTGATTGCTGCTTAACGCGTGTGTCATTATTTTTGAATGTGTAGTTGCCTGCCTAAGTTTTAGGTATTGCTGTTGTTGGCTAGGCAGTCATGAAATGTGCCTCTTTTATTTTCGACAGCTGAATAATGACATTTAGGGGTATCATTAGGCCAGGGGTGCTCTCTCTTGTAAGCACCCCTCCGGCGCTTCTGCTTCACTCAGGACTTTTCTCCTGTCCTACTCTCCTGGTGACTTTGTGGTATTGAGTTGAAATGTTTGCAGTTTTCCTGGTTTCGGGAAAGGTGTTCATTCCCGAGGCGGTGTGATTTCGGATACCTTGCTCCCTCATCTGTATTTTACATTCCTTTATTTTCTGCAGTGCTGACCTCCTGATCACGAATGGCTTGTTGTTTACACTTACCTTGGAAGGCGTTATGAAGAGTTAGATTGGTTTACAAAGAAAACTCTGCTCATTGTAGTGATGTGGTTGGCTGTTACTTCTTCTCGTGGTGGAAATATGACAACGGGTAATGTTTTCCAAGCTATTAGGGGTCTAGTCTTGGAGCAATTCTGGAGAAAATGCATTTGTAAATATGTTATCATTTTCTCTTTCTTCATTCGGTGTTTGTAATATCTCTGCCTTTCTAAGCTTTTCTTTTCTTACAAAATTTTCTTCCTGTAAGATACATTTAGTCCCAGACTGTCCTCACCTCATAGCTTTTCCTCTGTGAGGCAATGACATGATTAAATCATTTCCCTTCCTTCCTCTAAACGCTCTGATGCACTCTTCTTTGCACTTTGAAATTTGTGGCTGTTCTTGAATTAATTGTTGTTGCATGTATGTATATACATATACATTCATAAACACCAACTGCTCGGTCTCTATACTGTTACTTGTATTTTGGTCTGCAGGGCTGCCCATTTGGGATTAGATAAAGAGTAGGTGTGCTCCTCCCTGGAAAGGATTGTCTTTCCATTCTCAGCATTCCTCAGTTGCATTTAGTTTTTTTTTTTTTTTTTTTGTCTAGGGTGGAAGGCACTTCCCTGTCCACACCATCAAGTGTATTATTACAGTTCTTGTTCAGCTCATCTTCAGGTACACAACATTCCAAGAAGATACATCCTCACAGTCATGACTTCCAGCTCTTAGACTCTTCCTTTTCTCTCCTCTGCAGTGATTCGTGACCTTAGGTGCAGAAACTGCATTTACAAATATATGTATTGGCATGGGGCTCCACAACCTTTTGCATTTTGATTGGGTATTGTTTTCTGCAAAGGTCTTTATCTGTTGCAGAGAGGTTTCTTTGATGAACGGTGAGCAGTTAGATGTCTGTGCATGTAGGGACAAAGTGTTGAGAATGTAGTCAGGGATTATGATGATTTAGTAAAGTTGTTGTAGGTTCCTCTAAAAGGTCTATGACTTCATTATCCTCGAGCCCCGAGCTAGGTTTCCAGTAGCAGGTTTTTTTAAATACGGTGTGACCAGATGACCAGAAAGGACCCTTTTTGGTCATGTCCATTTTGACTTCTAAATGTCCCTCCTCTTTGCATGTGCACACATTTCCATGGATTTGGGGAGTCTGGCGCCATGATTCCATTGAATATTAGTTTTTCTCCTTCCTTTCTATTTCCTTGTTTTACCACAGGGATTCTTAAATGTTCTTGTGGACATGATCAGGTCCGAGAGTACTTGATAGTTCTGGGAATTACTTGTTTATTTTTTTCCTTATTTGCATCTTCAACACATCTTCAATCCTTGACAGTTCTTTATTTTCCCGTGGATGTAGTTTACAGAGGATGCTTTCCCTTGTGTGTTTAAATTCTTGACACACACAGATAGACAGACACACACAGGAGTGGGCCTTTGCACATGCTTTTAATCCTATCACTGGGTGGAGGGGGCAGACACAGGCAGATCTCTGAGTTGACATGCTTGGTCTACATGGTGAGTTCCAGGAGTGTCAATGCAACATAGAAAAACCCTAGTCTCAGCAATAAAGAAGCAAAAATATAGAAAACCCTGCTTGTCAGGATGACTCAGAAGTTAAGAGCACGAAGAGCATACTGTTCCTGTAGAGAACCCAGGTTTGATTCATAGTTTCCTTTGCCTTGTCACTTCTCTGCAAGTGTACATACTGTGCTTTGTGAAGGGGAAAGCCCTGTAGTAATAGGCAAAGGGCTAGGGAGATGGCCGAGTTAGCAGAGTGCTTGCTACAGCACTGGGAAGATCCCCAGTACCCACATAAATACCAGTAATTCCAGCATCTGGAAGTTGGATACAGGGGATCCTTGGAGCGAGTCAGCCTGCTGGACAGGCTCAATCTGCCAGCTTCATGTGGGACGCCGAGCCCCATGTTAGAAATTAAATAACAAATGAAGATAGATAACTAGTTGCCTGGGACCAGGGACAGCGGGGTTCTGCAACATGAGGATACATGTGTGAGGTTGGCAAAAGTGAAGAAGCTGACCATGTGTCGATGTTCAAGCCAATGACCTTCAATCACTCGAGACATCTGTATTTCATACATTACTGTATTGCATACAGTAATAGTCCTGCTTGTCTGATCAGAGACATCACTGGTTATTCTACTTATATACCACCGTAAGCCCCCTCTTTACACAAAGCCCCCAATACACAAAGTTTCCCTTCCTCCTTCCTCCCTCCCACTGCATCAGTCACGCTTTGCGTTCTACTACAAAGTATAGTGTTCATACTTTGTATAGTACTTATAGTTTGGCAAGCCAAAAATAAACGTCTAGCCAGGCATGTCCTGTGGACATGAGCACAAACCCAGCTGGCAGCAAATGTGGCTTACGCGGTTAAAGTAAGGTGAGAGACAGAATGACCACTTGTGGGTGCAAGTCCAGTCATCAAACAGCACCCTTCTGCCATAATACATTTGTAAGGGCAGGTACAGACATGCTCATTGTACCAAGCAAACGTTCCTGATATGCACCAATCTGTCCCTGATACCATCTTCCCAAGAACTGTTTTTTAAGTGTTCAGAATAGTTACTCCAGCAGGACCCATTGCTCTCCTCTACTGCCACAGTGTGCCACAGTGCTACTTACTCAGTGTGACTGCAGCTGTTTCTCTAGGGAGGGACATGACTACGTGTCCCCAAATCCCCAGGATTCATGATCTTATCTGGAGGTTCTATGGAGGAGAGGAGGGGAGGGGAGATGAGTGGAGTAGAGAGGAATGGAGAGAGGGAGGGCAGGGAGGGAGAGGAGAGAGGGAGAGGAGGGAGAGGAGAGAGGGAGAGGAGGGAGAGGAGAGGGAGGGGAGGGGAGGGTATTACCCCCTTGAAATAGTACTGAGAAAAGATAGAATCATCCTCAGGCCTGTAATCCTGTGTGATCCTAGACCTGCCCGTGGCTGACAAAATATGAACTGTTATAAGTGTAAACAGCATAGCAAAAGCAAGGAGAGCTTGCAGCACATGATCCAGGTAATAAGCATAGAAGCCACCAAATTCTCCACAGGTCCTTGCCAAGTGGGAAGGGGTTTCCATGGGCCTTGTCAGTAGAGGCCCATCAGTGAAGCCCTCATACACTGTTCCCTGCAGATACTGTGTGGCCACCATCAGCCAGCATCAGTCTTCTGAAGTTTTCCTTCCAGCACCTGCTTTCAGGCTAGTTTTGTAGATAAGTGCTGATTAAATTTGGTAATAATTGTTGTCTGTCTTTTTTTTTTTCTCTTTCTCTCTCTGTAAATCATGATGGAACATTTTCCTGGGTGTCGTATTCTGTGCTGCTATGTGTGTTCCCTTGGAACTTGTAAATTATCATCTGTCCAGGTCCTCCTGGCTTTAGGAGTCTCCACAGAGAAGTCAGGTATTAATTCTGATAGATCTGCCTTTTTTGTTTCTTGGTCTTTTCCCTGGTGGCTTTAAGTATCTTTCTTTGTTCTGTTCGTTTACTGTTTTGGTCATTATGTGCCACATGGACTCTCTGTTTGTTTGGGTTTTTTTTTGTTTTGTTTTGTTTTGTTTTTGTTTCTTTGTTTTTTTTGTTGTTGTTGTTGTTTTTGTTTTTGTCCAAATATATGTGTTCTGCATCCTCCTTGTTCCATTATAGGCATATCTTTCTTTAGGTTAGGAGAGTTCTCTTCTTTGGTTTTGTTGAAAACATTTCTTCTACTTGCTCCACTCCTGTTAATCTTAGATTTGCTCTTTTCATAGTGTCCCAGATATCCTGGATATTTTGTGAAAGCAAGTAAATGTTTTCTTTGGAGAGTTAGGTGCAAATCTCTGTCCTATATTTATGACCAGAAATTCTATCTTCCATCAGTTGTATGTTCTTGGTGAAGCTTTCCTCTGTAGTTGTTGTTTGAATCTCAGACTTTTCATTTCCAGCATTCCCTTAACTTAGGTTTTATTTTGATTCTCTTTCCACTTTCAAGTCTTGAAGGATTGTGTTTGTTTTTGTTGTTGTTTTTTTATGTCCTTCAACTATTTGTGTATTGCTGGATCTCCTTAATAGATTTACTTACTCATTTCTACACACTGTTTGTGTTTTCCTGGATTTATTTAAGTGATTTATTCATTTCCTCTTTAAGGCCCTCTATCATCTTAGTGTAAGGCAGTTATAAGATATTTTTTCTTAAGCTCCAGCTATTGCTGAAATACTTTGAGCCTGCTTTGGTAGGATACCTGACTAGGGGAGATGGTGTGCCTGGGTGATACTGTGTTCTTACCCAGGCCTTATCTAGGCCTCTTGTGTTTAGAGTGATTATAGTTCTTGCTGTTGATTCCTGGCTTGTCTCTGTGAGGTGGGTGTTGTGATCTTTGGTTCCAGTTTCCGATCTGGAGTTTAGATAGTTGTAAAGCTTGTGTCTTTCTCAACAGGGAATTTACTGTGGACCCGAGGGCCATGCCCTGAGACTCCCAGGAAAATTGTGTTTCTGGGTATCAGGATCTTACATTGAGGAACAGAGATAGGGCAAGGATACTTCCCTCAGCTTCCTAAGAGCTCATGCCTACCAAGGCCTAACAGAGTAGCGTCCCTGAATGGCACTCCAGTCCCAGTCCTGTCTCCTTCCTCCTGCCACACTTTCCCAGGCATCCAGATCCCAGCACCTGTAGTCCTCCTTCTCCCAACTAAAGAGAGCTCAGGACAGACTCCTTTGCCTGCCAGAGCCCTGACATACTGTGTGTTAAGCGGACTGTGGCCATGGCTCTATCTTCTTCTTGCCTGCATACTGTACCCTGGATACCTTCCTTATTCTGCCAGTCAATACAAATGGCCAACCCAAAGGAATATGGCACAGGCTAAGGAGGACAAGTTCCTATGGAGCTTTTGGCCCTCCACCCTTCTGTCCTGCCGCCCAACCTAAGCTATCTTAGCCCTGGTTTGGAGATGGCCTCTTTTCACAAAAGCACCTGGATCCCAAGGAAAAGACCCCATTGCCAGTGTCAGAACCCACAGCATGGCACAAGGGCTTTGAGGCATCCCCTCCCCTCCCACACACACTCAGCTTTGGGCCAAAGCAGAACAGCCCTATGCTCTAGCTCTTTTGTTGGCCTGGCTATCAGTCAGGCAGACAACACACCCTGCCTGCAGGACAAACCACTCTTCAGAGAAAGGTGAACAATCACTCATATCAGGCAATACAACATACCAACCAAAGACCTCTCAGGGACCTGGGTGCCTCAAACACTGTCTCCTGCACTGACATTGTGAATATAAAAGAGAGTATTCCAGTCCAGTGGAAGTGCTCCAGCCTTCCTCCCCCTCAAGCCAGGAGGAGCATATAGGAAATTCAGCCAGTAGCTACTGCTCCTGTCTCCTGCTCACTGTTAGGCTGGATTTCATACAATGTCTATACTTACCCAGCTGCCATGATGGCCAGTCTTCTCTCAGCAGTATATGCTGTGTGAAGACACAGACCACCAGACTGGGGATTCTGGAGTCTTTGAGTCTTTTTAAACCAGCCTTTGCCTAGATTCCTGTTTTGTAGAATGCCCTGTGCCTTGGGCCCTTCAGGGTCCTGTCTCCATCCATGCTAACTCCCTCCCTCTATGGTGCAAAATGTCCTTGTCGTGCTGCAGCAAGAGATGCTGGGAAGCATCTTTCAGGATGCTCCCTGGTAGCTCTTTCTTAGCACAAGAACCTCACTGCTGCAATCCTATACCACAGCCAAGTGAAAAGCTCCTCTAGTAGAATCATATCACCCTGGAGATCATCCTGGGTGAGGTAATTCAGAAACAGAAACACAGGCATAGTCGACACTCACTAATAAGCAGATATTAGCTGTTTAATATAGAGCAGCCTTCTGCAGACCCAAAGAAACTAAACCTTAAGGAGGACCCTAGGGAGGATGCTTAAATCGCATTCAGAATGGCAAACAGGACAGACCCCAGAGGCAGTCGAAGAGTGAAACAGGATGTGAGTCTACTATAGAGGGTCCTCTGAAAGGATTCACCCTACAGGGGATCAAGTCAAAAGCTGAGACACAAGGTCAAACTTTGGGCAGAGCGCAGGGAGTATTATAGAGGAAGAGAGGTGTAGGATCAGAGGGACATGGAGGGGACAGTAGCCCCAAACGGAGACCAACAAAACTAAAAGATCAGAGCCCAGCGTGTCTGGCAGAGACTGATAAACCAATGGAGGCCCATGCATGGAGAGGACCTAGACCCCATGCTCAGATGTGGCTGATTGGCATCTCAGAGATCATCTGGATCTCTAAGTAAGTGGAGCAAGGAATGCCTCTATCATGACTACTCTCTGATAATTCGCCCCTGATGATGCAGCCTTGAAAGGCCACAGAGGAAGAGAATCCTAGCAGTCCTGATGAGACTTAATGTGCTGTTGGCAGATGGCAATAGTGGAGAACTCCCCCTCTTCAGTGGACTAGGGGAAGTAGATGAGGGGAAGAGTGAGAGAGGGTGGGACTGGGAGTGTTGAAGGAGGGGACTTCAATTGGGATATAGAATGAATAAATTGTGGAAAAAATAAAAATTAAATAAAAGTAATCCGTCAAATTACTCCTGCTCTTCAAGCCCCTCCTGCTCTTCAAGCCTTGTCAGCTGGTTTCTTGCTCTGCCTCTTGACGTAGAGTTAAGTCTATTAAGTCCTGTGAACAGAAAGCTCTTGGATTAAAGGCATATCCTAGGAATGGGTGAACTACACAATATCCACCTATTTACAATATAAAAGTTTCTGTTTTACAGTTGTGTGATAGGGCTCAACTATACCAAACAGTTTTACAGTTCACAATTTTAGGATTCACCGTGGGATCAAATATCCTACAAGAGTTAATTGGCACTATTTATCTAGAGTCCCTTGACCTGAGATGTGGATTCAGATAGAATTCCTGTAGTTCACAGGAGTCCTTTTTGACTTTACAAAGAAAGTAAGTTTTCAACATGTTAGCATTAACATTGATTTCTGCAGTGATTGTAGAAAAAGGTCAAAAGACATACTTTTTTGTGTGATATTAGAGCAGAGGCTTGGGAAACAATCTTGGGCTAAAAGCATGAACACTGTCTCTGAGCTGAGCTTAGAAAAGGCTATGGACCATTTTGACAACTGTGAAATAGTAACCTTGTTGTCCTCAGAAGGATGATAGAAACCTTCTGTAGAGCATAAAGACAAAAGATCACTTGATCTTAATTTTTAGCACGAGTACACACCATGGTGGGTGGGTGGGGGTATCCCTCTTCTATCCAGAAAACTGGGTGCATATAAATTTAACACAATAAGGAACAACTTCTAAGTTTTTATTTTAAAAGGTAAACCAAAGTAAATTTAAAACCTTGAGCTTGTGTCTGTGATAGTGGATCATACAGTGGAATATTATTTTTTTAAATCAATAAATATAAGTCCCAATGATTAACATCAAAGTTCTGAACATTCTTAATACCACAGTGGGACAGCCACAGGAAGAATTCTGGAGCTTATTTATTTATTTGTTTATTTTTATATAATTAAATCACCTTCTTAGACCCTGAAATACTTTCTTAAGTCCTCATGACTAAAGCTTTTGTGTTTTCAGGCCTCTACTCCAATTATTTACCACGAGACACTGGTGAAATTATTGGAAGCAGTGACTGTCCTTTAGCTAGAGGAATGGTAAAAAACTACATCTAACACCTGTTTTTGGAGTCTGGTAACAAAGGTAGACTGTGTCTAGACCTGACGGTAGCCTAGTCCCGTGCATATGAAGAGGACTGTGAAGACATCTAAAGCCTCTGATGACAGAAGTTGGCAGTATGACCATGGGACCTGAGTGTGAGGTTAAAACAGACCTGCAGTGTTTATCCTGGGTTGAGCAAGGATAGTGGAGGCCACTGAATCGGGAGGTCTTCAGGCATCTGCCAAGCCAAGGAACTCGAAGGCTGGAAGTGTCTGCAGTGCTTGCACTGATTAAGCCTCCATTCAGAGCTTCGATGTTAATCATTGGGACTCATATTTATTATGTTGTCCAAGCCTGCATGGGAGCATTTCAACAGAGGCCATTCCAATAGGCAGGACATGGCTTGTTGAGGCATCTGTATGGCTAGTGTCCTTTCTGGCTACATTTGAAACAAATCCCTGGCAGAATTGACTTAGGACCATACAGTATGGAGCATAGCAGACCTATTGGCTTAGGACCATACAGTATGGAGCATAGGTCCAGTATTGTACTGGACCATACAGTATGGAGCATAGCAGACCTCTTGTTTTCTCTTTAGGAATGTCAACAGCTTCAGGGCAGCAGCCAAGACCTGGAGCATAGTTTTCTGCTGTAATAAACCTGTAAGGAAGATTTGGCCATCTCCTCTTGGGATTAAAAGACTTTGAAAACCATTTTACCAACTCCTGTATAGGTTTAGGGGCCGTCCTTGGCCATTTAGTTAAGATGGCAGTGAGACCATGTCTGCATCTGTGGGATTATAAATACATTTCTGAACATGTTAAGGGACTTGATCATCTATCTACAAGATGACTGACTATTAATTTACATTTCATTATCATCAATGAAAAACTACTAGGTTTTTAAGTTTTGTTCCTGTTAGTTTGGATCCTTAAAAATCATAATTCTGAATTAGAGCTTGTCCAGAATTGAAATACATAAACATAATCCATAAAGAGACTAGACACTTTTTGACCTTTTTGTGGTGTATCACTAATAGAGCATAAAAGTTTCCTTTATGATTTAGTTTATGAAAATTTATAGCTTATAAAACTCTTAAGACGATACTATAGATTAGCAGAAACAAGGCTAAGCATATTTATGGCCGTGATTTTTAGCCTTTTTGAATAAAGGTAGAGCATAACAACCAAGCTTTAACATTGTAAACAATAGAATGCCTCCAGAATCAGTATATCCCAGTTTAAAAGTATCTTTGGAGTTAGGTTACATGGCTTAAGGTTATTTAAGCACAAGTTTTTGACTATTGACCCTAGACTTTAAAAACATGATCGGGTCTGAGAAAGGGTGAGCAATAACCCATTTCTAGAGTCACTAATACGGTAGAACAGTGTAAAACAATTTTAAAATAACATTTGGATTTATCATACCAAATCCATTAGCCAGAAAACCTGCACTTGAACACAGAGTCCAGGCAATTGGCTACAGAAGAGCAGCATTCATTTATGCATCCAAGAACAAAGACGTAAGTAGTTAGAGATATAGTTTATTTTTTCTTTATTTTATTTTATTATTTTTTTTTATCAGTTACATTTTATTAACTCTGTATCCCAGCCGTGTCCCGCTCCCTCATTTCCCTCCCAGTCCCTCCCTCCCTCCCTCATCTCCACCGTGCCCCTTTCCAAGTCCACTGATAGGGGGGGACCTCCTCCCCATTCATCTGATCCTGTTTTATCAGGTATCTTCAGGACTGGCTGCAAAGCCCTCCTCTGTGGCCTAACAGGACTGCTCCTCCCTTCGGGGGTGGGGGCAAAGAGCCAGTCATTGAGTTCCTGTTAGAAATAGTCCTTGTTCCCCTCACTTTGGGAAACCAATTGGTTACTGAGCTACCACAGGCTACATCTGAGTGGAGGTTCTAGGTTCTATCCATACATGGTCCTTGGTTGAATGTCAGTCTCAGAAAAGACCCTGTGCCCAGATATATTTGGTCCTTGTGGAGCTCCTATCCTTTCCCCATCAGACTAACTCCCCTTCTTTCTTATGATTCCCTGGACTCTGCCAAAGGTTTGGTCATGAGTCTTTGCTTTGAAAACACTGCTAGTTAGAGTCTTTCAGATGCGCTCAGTAGACTCCTGTCATACGTTCAATGCACATTCCAAGAGATACAGTTTAAACTAGCTTGTTCATCTGAAAAGACCTGTCCAAACTTGATAGTTTATCATCATACAAAATCCATTTTAAACCAGGAATACACAGTATGTTGTTAAGCATAACTTTGAATTTTTATAAAATTCCATACCAATTTAAGACAATCTGTACCAATTTAAGATGAGACTTGCTGCTTTCTTAGTCTAAAAAGGAGAGGAAATAATAGAGTTAATTATGACTAAGAAGTTTTCCAAACACTGATTTATAACAAGTGGTCATTTTAAGATGGTGGAGTTACATGGCAGTTTATAATTCATGTGGTCAGCAAATTATACAAAACCTTAGATAAGAGTTTACAGTATGATCTATTTTGATTTTTTTTTGAGAGCAGAGAGAAAAGAGTTTTTAGAGTTGGGCAGTAGAGTCTTAGAGATAAGAGACTTTGGGGAGTGCAGAGTAGAGTTTAAATATTTGGGAACCATCTTTCTGTGGTCTTAAGATTTTCATAGTTCAGCAAGACAGTCTTTGGTCTGTGAATGTGGTCTGATACATTCTGAGTCCGTTGAAGGGAAAGAGCATAAGCTTGTTGTGGGGGACGGGTGGCAAGTTGTGAATGGGTCCACATGGAGAAGATGAAAGCCAGAGCCACGAGAGGGAATCAAACTCTGAATTGAACTTAGAACCAAATTAACAGATAAATGGTTTCCACATACCTCTAAAGGTGGTCAAGAGAAAGATGCTTGCTTTGGAGCAGCAAAGCAGGGTGCTGGCAGCAGCAAGCTGGGATCAGGAGGAACATGGCCATCTGGTGAGGCAGAGAGGTGGTCTGAGCAGCCTGTTAGATATTATAGTTGCCTTATATCACCTTGGGATGGACAGAGAAGTCTATCCTCACTATCTCATACCTCCCAGCCTCCATCCTAACCCATCTGCTTTAAACATCCCTAATTAGGATACCTCCCACTCATAATCTTATAAATACTTGCTTCTTTGGATTGCTTCTTTCCATGCCATTCTTGGAGTCCTTTCTCCTGGCCCGGGTGGTTCCTTTTCCACACCAACCCATCATGGTGTTCAGAATGGATTAGAAGAAAGGACTGTGAAAGCGGCATTAAAAGGAGCAGTGCACCACAAGGAGAGCAATAAAACCAGAAAATTTGAACACAGGGGTCTTCCCAGAGACTCATACTCCAACCAAGTACCACACATGAAGATAACCTAAAACTCCTGCACAGATGTAGCCCATGGCAGTTTAGTGTCCAAGTGGGTTCCATAGTAATGGGAAGAAGGACTGCCTCTGACATGAACTGATTGGCCTGCTCTTTGATCACCTCCCCCTGAGGGGGGAGCAGCCTTACCAGGCCACAGAAGATGACAATGCAGCCACTCCTGATGAGATCTGATAGACTAAGATCAGAAGGAAGGAGAGGAGGACCTCCCCTATCAGTAGACTTGGGGAGGGGCATGCATGAAGAAGAGGGAGGGAGAATGGGATCGGGAGGGGCTTATGGGGGGATACAAAGTGAATAAAGTATAATTAATTAATTAAAAAATAAATAAAAAAGGAGCAGTGCAGACAAAGGATTAACAAGTAGTTATGAAATTATGGATGGGAGATAGAAATGGGTAAGGTACATGGCATCTGACAGGTGCTGTGAGATGGAAGGAAAAGTTATTGAGATAGCATAGGTGGAAATACCTGCCCAGCCAGGTGTTATAAAGCAGTTATACAACCTAAGAGGTGTCTGTGGCTTACTGATTTTGAAAATGGGTTAAATAATACCACTGTAACGATCATTGGGTTAATAACAATTATTTAGCACTATATCATTTATTACCAATTACACCCCTGTGTTTCGTAATGCCTTTGCCTCTGCATTTGCTGACCGGAGAGTGTTTATGCTCTTCCTGGATTGGCCCAGCCCCAGAATCCCTTCCAATGCCTTCTTGGATACATCCGATATACTCCTTATGGGAAGTGGCCCGAAGACTTGGCAGGTTCTTAAAGCAAAGCTGGAGAGGCATGGATCTATGATGAAGACTTTGGGGAATTCTCTTGGAGAAACTTCCAGGAAATACCCAGCAGGAATGGCTTTTCCCTGACCTCCCCACACCAACACCACTGGAGAGGAGTGTCATGGTAGGAGACCCATCTAGGATCTACATAGATTCTCTGCCCAATCCTAGGTGATGAAGGTGCCCTGCCTGTGTAAGGACACCTTCCTCCTGCCCCCATACCCAACCTTTTGAACCCCAAACTCATGCACATCCTTTAGACAAAGGGCTGTGATGCCTCTGAGTTCAAGGCCAGCCTGGTCAACAAAGCCAGTCTAGGACAGCCAAAACTGCACAAAGAAACCCTGTCTGGAAGAAAAAAAAAGAAACAGAATGAGAGGAGGAGGAGGAGGAGGAGGAGGAGGAGGAGGAGGAGGAGGAGGAGGAGGAGGAGGAAGAGGAAGAGGAGGAGGAGAAAGAGAAGGAGGAGGAAGAAGAGAAATAGAAAGAAAGGAAGAAAAAAGAGAGAAAGAAAGAAAAAACTAAGAATGAAAAGAAAGAAAAAGGAAAGAAAGAGAGAAAGAAAGAAAGAAGGAAAAAGAAAGAAAACAAACCTTGGGATGTGCCCATATTGCTCCAGGATTTTGTAGTTCAGAGAATGAATTGAATGATGGCAGTTGCTATGCAGGAGTGAGGGAGAGAGGCACTCATAGAGGGAGGGGAGAGAGATACAGAAAGAGAAGAGGACAAAGCAGGGTGAACCAGAAAGTCTGATACATACTGAAGGATCTCTAGAGAGGGGATGCTCCACTCCTGGGCTAGGGAATGGAGGGTAGAGGGCAGGGTATTCCAGCCTCATCCTGCAACAGGTAGGGATCTAATGATGCCTGCAACCACACATCTGAAGCCTTTTGTTGATAAAACTGGATAAGGGGCAAAGCAATCTTCTTTGGCTGCTTCCTGCTGTCACTGGGGACATTGATACTGAGGTTGGGAGGGCAAAAAGCTGAAATGTTGGCCAAAGTCAGGGGGGAATTGGCTGTTTTACTTTCTGTCCAGGATCTGGGAGATCATATCCATGAAGGAAACTGCAGGCCTAGCTGAAACAGTCTGTAAAGTTTGTAACAGTCTGTAAAGTTTGCAACAGTCTGTAAAGAGCACTTGTGTTCTGGATGCAGCTCTTGAGGTAGCTCCTGGACCTGACAGGATGCTGGAACAGATAAACATTAGGAAAAGAAGGTAAAGTTAAGGAATTTAGGAAGAGAGATTATTTTCCTTGGGCATGCATTTAAAACTCCTAGACCCATGGTCTTGGCAGCTGGGATAGGGAGGGATCCCTCCTACAGGAATAGGTAGGTAGGAAAATAGACTGTTGATTGACAGTAGTTTTCTAGAGTCCATTTGACCTACGGATTCTAGTGGATTCCAGCAGATCTCCTGAAGCTTACAAGAATCTTAAAGTTTACAAAATGAGACAAATTGGCTTGGTAGGCAATTTAAAATCTGATTAATGTGAAAGCTCTGAAGAGTCTTAATACAAGAGTAGCATAGTGAGGGCAAGAGTTTTTATATTCCTTAAATCACTTTCTTACTACCAACCTTAAAACACCTTCTTAGACCCCTCAAACGCTTGATGTCCTTATAACTCAACATAACAAGGCAGCAGAAGCCTTGGTTTTTAGTGTTACACTCAAACTCATATTCAAACTCATCAGAGACCTGAGAAGGATAAATTACCACAGAAAGGGTACTCCAGACAGCCCATGTATCAACTAATATGACAGAAGCTTACCCATTACCTAGACAGACTTCCTAGTAGACTGCTGTGGTATTAATGGCCTTACTGTGGGCACAAGTCCCAAGGCAGCATCAGGTTTGGCTGCCATGCCTGGCAAATCTGGGAGACATTTCTGTGGAGGAGGATCCTGGGAAACTGACTGACATCTTATTTCATCTAGGCCAAATGGGGCAAATCAGCTGTAGGAGTGTCCTGCTTGTCCATAGTTCAGACCAGGCCTTACCAGCAGGTGAGGCATTGGGCCAGTCTTGCGCAGTGGTTAGCATACCACAATCCAGATGGGAGTCATTTGTTTTTCTGCCGGTATCTTCTTGGAGGTTTTGGGGTCACTGCTAGAGGCTGGTGTCTCTGTTATAGCAAGCTTTTCCTTTAAACTTTTAAATGCCATCTTCTGCAAATTCCGACAGATTTGAGGACCATAATCTATTAAGTATAGCTGAGCCAAACAATACCTATGTTTTTATTTTTTAATTAATTTTTTAATGTTTTATATTAGTTACAGTATATTAACTTTGTCTCCCAGCTGTAGTCCCTCCCACTCCCATCCTCCCTCCCTCATGTCCTCCCTGTCCCTCTCTAAGTCCACTGATAGGGGATGTGCTCCTCCCCTTCCATCTGACCCTAGCTTATCAGGTTTCTTCAAAACTGGCTGCAATGTCCTCCTCTGTGGCCTAGCAAAGCTGCTCCTCCCTTGGAGTGGGGAGGTCAAAGAGCCAGCCTTTGAGTTCTTGTCAGAAATAGTCCCTGTTCCCCTTACTAGGGTACCCACTTGGATACTGAGCTGCCATGGGCTACATCTGAGCAGGGGTAAGCTTCTGTCATGTTACTTGTTTTCTTCTATTTCCAATGGCCATCCCATTTGTCTTTCTAAGTGAAGTTTGGTCATCTTATCCCAGGTCCATTTTCTTGTTTATCTTCTTCAGGTATACAGCGTTTTAGTATGTTTATCCTATCTTATAGGTCTAGTACCCACTTTTAAGTGAGTATATACCGCGTGTGTCTTTCTGCTTCTGGAAGACCTCTCACTCAGGATGATCTTTTCTAGATCCCACCATTTACCTGCAAACTTCATGGTTTCCTTGTTTTTACTTGCCGAGTAGTAGTCCATTGTGTAAAAAATACCACAATTTCTGTATGCATTCCTCAGTTGATGGACATCTGGGTTGTTTCCAGGTTCTGGCTATTATGAACATGGTTGAGCAAATGTCCTAGTGTACTTGAGCATCTTTTGGATATATGCCTAGGAGTGGTTTAGCTGAATTTTGAGGAAGCGCTATTCCTAATTTTCTGAGAAAGCACCAGATTGATTTCTAAAATGGTTGTACAAGTTTATATTCCCACCAACCTCTCCAGCATCTGGATTGTCACTTGAGTTTTTGATCTTAGTCATTCTGATGGGTGTAAAGGGAAATCTCAGGGTCATTTTGATTTGCATCTCCCTGATGGATAAGGACGTTGAGCAGTCCTTTAAGTGTTTCTCTGTCATACTATATTCCTCTACAGAGAATACTCTGCTTAGTATTTTATCAGATATTAGTTGGGTTGCTTGATATGTTGCTTTTTAACTTCTTTGGTTCTTTATATATTCTGGATATCAGCCCTCTGTCAGATATAGGGTCCCAGTCTGTAGGCTGCCATTTTGTTCTGATGACAGTGTCTTTTCCTTTACAAAAGCTCTTCAGTTTCATGAGGTCCCATTTATTGACTGTTGTTCTTAATCCTTGTGTTTTAAATTAGCTATTCTAAACTGTAAACATAAAATAGGAGTATGTAGCATGACGTGGTTTTAAGTATATGAGCATATTAGAGGATTTGATTATTCTATTATCAAAGCAAAACTTTCAATCATAGATACAGTTTATAGACTGGCTAATCCTACCACATTGAATCATTACAGACTATTGTATTTTTCTGAGTGTCCCAGGGTATCCACTCAGCCAAAGCTTAAGAGACAGAAGTTACATTTGGTGGTCAGCAAGGCACCGAGTCTACCTGACAGTCACAAATAAACGCAGCAGGGATCAGATGTCTCCAAATGGAAAGGTTACCCTAGAACAAAGGCCTGGTCTTTGTTCTAGATAGACTAGCTCTGGCATGGCCATGGCTTTTCAGAGTGAGTCCAAGTAGTATCTTCATTTCCATTGAATTCTAGGAAGACTTTAATTTCTTTCTTTATTTCTTCCCTAACCCAGCTGTCATTTAGTAGCAAGTTGTTCAGTTTCCATGTGTGTGTAGGCTTTTGCTATTTCTGTTGTTGTTGAGGTCCAGCTTCATTCCATGGTGATCAGACAGGATACAAGGGATTATTTCAATCTTCTTGTATCTGTTGAGGCTCGCTTTGTGACCAACTAGATGGTCTATTTTGGAGAAGGTACCATGAGGTGCTCAGAAGAAGGTAAATTCTTTTGTGTTTTGGTGTAAGGTTCTGTAAATGTCTGTTGGGTCCATTTGATTCGTGACCTTTGTTAGAGACATTGTTTCTTTGTTTAATTTCTGTTTTATTTCCTGTCCTTTGTTGAGAGTGAGGTGTTGAAGCCTCCCACTATTAATGTGTGGGGATCTATGTGTGATTTAAGTTTTATCAACGTTTCTTTTACAAATGTGGTGCCCTTGTATTTGGGGTATAGATGTTCAGGATTGTGATGTCTTCCTGGTGGAATTTTCCCTTGATGAGCATGAACTGTCCTTCCCCATCTGTTTTTATTAATTTTGGTTGAAGGTCTATTTTATCAGATATTTGAATGCTTGCTTCTTGGGTCCATTTGCTTTGTTTTTATCTTCCACTAGGTCTTTACGCATTTTATTTGTTTCCTCTGTTATCCTTTTCATGAGCATAGATGTTAGGCCGTCATCTTGACTTTCAGTTATGCTGGGGTGTCCAGGGCTACTTGCCCCTGGATACCTGGGTTCTGGAGATGCCATATTGCTCTGTCTTTTGTTGGTTGAGCTTTAATGCTGGCTTCTACCCATTGGGCTATCTTAGTTTTTGGGTGGTAGTTTCTGGTGTTCCTGGAATCCTGTGGTGGAGGGAATCCCCTTCGCAGGAAAGGGAAGCCTCCTCAGCTTTTTGGGTTTGGTCAGTGTATGGCCGGTGTTTTTCAGGAGTTGCTACAGCTCACCTCAGGCGTTCAGACCTGAGTGGTAACTGTGGTCCTTGTGAGTCAAGAGGGCTCTCCTCTCACCCGCAGAAGTCCTGGAGACAGCTGCCCTGCTTCTGGGTTTCCTGCTGTAATTTAGTGAGCTGCTGCTATAAACTGGGTGCCCCGTGGTTTGGTCAGTTTTGTTAGGGATAACTGGTTGCCCCTTGGAGCAGTATCTGGGGGTTGATCTCGGGAATCCCAGGCTTCTGTAGGTCTGAGGTTGGGGATCTGTGCCCCAGTACCCAAGATGATGGGGTACTTGGGTACCCCATTAACATCTTAGAAACTAACTTGAATTCCACCTTCTACTTAGGACAAGCCTTAGTTTCAAACTGGAAGTGTGATACTCTGTCTTTAAGTTGCAGCACAGTCTTCTGTCTTCTCTTTGCTGTGCATATCTACACTTTATTTGTGGACTTAACCAAGCACAGAAAACATTACAGGTCACTGGTGGGTATTTATGTAATTGTGTAGAGTAACAATTTATTTGAAAATGGATCTCCTTTCACTTAAGCTTCTGTGAATTATTTTATTTTATTTTTTCCCTTAAGGTATATAATATGCTTTGCTTTTATTTCTTGAATTACTTTATTTTATTTTTTAATATTAGTTACAGTTTATTAATTTGGTATCCCAAAAGTAGCCTCGTCCCTCATTCCCTCCCAACCCCACCCACCCTCCTCTTCTCCTCCCTGCCCCTTTCCAAGTCCACTGATAGAGAGGAGGTCTCCTCTCCATCCATCTGAACCTAGCTTATCAGGTTTCTTCAGGACTGCTTGCAGTGTCCACCTCTGTGTCCTAGCAAGGCTGCTCCTCCCTTTGTAGAGGGTATGGGTGGAGGGGAGGTCAGAGAGCCCGCTATTGAGTTCATGTCAGAAATAGTCCCTGTTCCCCTTACTAGGGTACCCACTTGGGTACTGAGCTACCATGGGCTACATCCGAGCAGGGTTTCTAGGTTATATCCATACGTGGTCCTTGGTTGGAGATAGAGTCACATAAAAGCCCCTGGTGCCCAGATATATTAGGTCCTTGGGGAGCTCCTGTCCTCTCCACATCATCCCCCTTCTTTCACATGATTTCCTGCACTCTAGGAAGTTTTCTTTATGAGGCTCAGCATCTGCTTTGATATACTGCTAGATAGAGTCTTTTATATGTATAAATATAGATATATTTATAAATATGTGTGTGTGTGTGTGTGTGTGTGTATGCAAGCATATATGTTACATTGTGTAGACAATTCAACTGGTCTTCCTTTAGGATTGTTCAGGGTCCTGAAAATGACCTATGTCAGTATCTGTATCCTATGACATCATCTGGGCCAGATACACTGTCCTGCCCCCCATTACTCACTGTTGTTTGTTCTCTCCCTCTCTGCTCTGTCCCCTCTCTTTGTCAGGGTTCCCCCTCCCCGCACCATCACCTTCTTTCTCCCCTTCCCTCCATCTCCATCCAAGAAACCTCTTTCATATGAGATCAGTTGTGTGCATGGCATTTTTACAAAAACACTTAAGTACGAATACACACATCTATGTATGCATACAACAGATGTATATGTAGGTGATGTAAATTAAATTAAATTCTCAAATAATGGGTGAGAATACGTCCCAACTTGGCACATCTTATCACCAAATGAAGTTTTGAATATCTTGCCTGGGTTACATGTAATTGAGTTGTTGGTCAAAGCTGTTTCATGGATATCCCCCCAAACCTGAGACTATTTCCAATAAAAAGGTTTGTCTTAATGACCTGAAAAGCACAGCCCCATTGCTAAAGACAAACCTACCCAACTCTTTAACTATGGAGAAATAGAGCTGGCACCTGTATAAAACCGTCCTTCTTATGTGTTCATGCCTTTGTGGTACAGGCAGGTACTCGGCATGCTACCAGAGCACAAAGGGAAACACCAATCCAGCCACAAAGACTTTAATCTACAACACTGTTCTTCTGCCTACAATATATGCTATGGCAATGGTGTCACAAATCTGTGGTATGAACTAGCCAATATATGATATGACTTACGTCCCCCTCCCTGAGACATGAGCCTCCTCTGACACTGCTTGGGGTACCAAGAACTTGAGACCAAATAGCCCAGTGACCTGGGTAAAGGCAAATACTAGCAGCTGCCACCCTGAGTCTGCTTTCCCCCAGGCAGCCTTGTGCACAGGGCCGGACTGTAGGGAATGAAGCTCAGCCTGGGTTAGGCAGGATCTCAGTAGGCACAAGGGGGGCAAGAGAAACAGCCTTCTGAGAGACAGTTTTCAATGAAACAGCTCTCAGGACAGGATTTTCAGAGTCTGGGCATGTCTCAACCTCACTCCAGCTCTGGACCCCACACTCTAACCCCCGTAGCACCATTGCACAGCTTAGTAGTCTCACAACCGCTGTGAAAAAGAAATTAAAGGTAGCAGTAACATTTCTGCTAAAGACATTTGCTGGGCTTATGTGGCCTTGTTCAGTCACCAAAGCTTCCTCCTGAAGCAATGGGGAAAAAAGTACAGGGACCCACTGACAGACATTATGCAGAGAGAATCTTTGGGACAGTGAGCCCTCGATGGGATGTCTCGATCAAATGCTTCAATCCAGGGCTCAAGGAACGTCATGGAGGAGGAGGTAGAGAGATTGTAAGAGCAAAAGGAGATAGAGGACAGAGAAAACCAGGTCCTCCCGAGCAAAGCACATGTGAACTCACAGACTGAGGCAGCAGATACAAGGCCTTCACTAGGTCATGAGTGGGTCTCTGATTCTTGTGCCTTCTCTTGGGCTCTTTTCTTTCTGTTACCATTTTAATTTTATCTTATACTTTATATATCTCAGAAGCCTGTTGTTTTCTTAAGAGAAAGAGAAAGGGAGAGGATCCAGAAGCAGAGGAGGTGGAGAGGAAGTGGGAGGTGGAGAGAGAGGAGATACCATAATCAGGATATATTAAGTGAGAAGAAAAACCCTTCTTTTCAATAAATGAAGCAAACAACAAACAAACAAAAAACCAAAACCCCACCAATGAAACAGAAACAAACCTAATCATTCTCTCTGCACTACAGTAAATTTGAATTTTTCCTGACCTCTCTGCATCTCTCATCTTTATTTGTTTATTATTCTTTTAATGTTTTTTAAAGATTTTATTTATTATTATTCTTATTAATTTTTTACGTATGCGTGCCCTGCATGTACACCCACATGCCAGAAGAGGGCATCAGACCGCAGTAATAGATGGCTGTGAGCTCAGGACCCCTGCCTGGAAGAGCAGACAGTGCTCTTAACCACGGAGCTATCTCTCACTTTTAATTACGTGTTCAGGATTTCACTGTGCAATAACACACCAATAGTTTGTTTTTCATTTTGTGTCTTCAGTGTACCAGTCAATAGTCTCCCCTCGCATCGTGGCAGGCTTACATCTTCTCAGCTTCTCTTTTAAAGGTGCAAGTCATATTTAAGAAGCCATTCTGACGCCCATAGCTGTTTTCTGTTCAAAAGATGAGGAAACGCGGTCTCTTATGCGGTATAACGTATTATTACTGGGGAGTAGTGGAAAATCCCACAGCACTGACAAGTGACGACGACGAAGAGCTTAAACCTTCAAGGCATGTTCTATGTTCTGTTCAGCTGTAATGTTCTCTTGCCTTCCTGCACTGTAAGCATTTTCCAGCAGATTTCCCTTTAATTTCATGTGACGCTTCCAGGAGGAGCATTCACCCTTTCTGTTTGTTGCTGCATTGTCTCAGAGAGCTCAGGCTTGGAAACCGGACGGCATTCACTCCGCCTTCCTCTTGCATATTCATTTCTGGCATCTGACTACGTCATAAATGATTCGTGACTGGGCGTGGACCACGTTTCTCTCTTCCGGCTGGGCAGGCACCATCTTGTTTCCTGGCCCAGGAGAAGGACGTGCCCGTTGTGTGGAAGGTGCTCCTCAACCCGCTGCTGGCCGGGGACCTCAAAGTGGAGGCAGCAACGGTTTGGAGCCGAGTCTCCGGGAAGAGGAAGGACTAAGAGAGTGGCAGGGACCGCAGTCAGGCGCCAGCATTGGTAACAGTCTGTACCTCGGTCGGTCGTAGAGGCCTCGGGAGCCCTTGGGCGGACCTGGGCACAGACAGTCGAGCTTTCGCCTTTGGAGCTAATTAGAAAGTAGGGAAGCAGAGCCATTTGTATAGCACAGTTTCATTTCCTTATCCTGGTATTAGTCGACTGGAGGTGGTCCTGTCCTTTTTTTTCTTTTTTCTTTCTTCTCTCTCTCTTTCTTTCTTCCTTCCTTCCTTCCTTCCTTCCTTTCCTCTGTGCCTCCCTCCGTCCATCCCTCCGTCCGTCCGTCTGTCCGTCCCTCCCTCCCTCCCTCCCTCCCTCCATCCCTTCCTTCCTTTTCTTTTTCAGCTTTTTGCCCGTACATAGAATCTGGGGCCTCGGATAGTCAAACTAAAACACAGTCTTTCAAACAGTCTTAGGCTTCACTTTCACAACTTCATCCTGCACAAGACTTAGTATTTTATAAAATGTGCCTTGTTGTTTTGGGTATCTAGTGCACCGGTATCAGATGCTCCTCTAAAGGCCAGAAATGTGTTTGGTCACCTGAGAAGAACTGGTTGTGACATTCCAGCCTCATTTACCTTAAGTGGTAAAGTTAATTTAATTCGGGTGGAAATAAACCCAAAAGTCCGGAACTCTGCGTTGTGTTCCTGCATTCTGAAAGAGGTCAGATGCCTGCACAGTCCGTTTGGCACTCAGTTGCCCTAGGAGTTGCTCAATTTTTTTCCTTCAGAAACAATTCCTGGATTCCCCTGGAAGCTCTAGAAAGGAGAAGGGAATCAGGTGGGCTTGAATCACTGTCCAAGTCTCCTACCTAACAGATCCAGCCTAACAGTTTCAGTAAGATTCCTTTTGCACCTTGGATTCCTATTTAGAGAGCTAGAGTCTACATGTGACTCTGGAGAGAGTCCTCAGAGCAGATGTTTTATGTAAGTGCACAATTAGACCCAGCATCTGGCTTTTACTATCTTATTTGTCTCTCGTGATCACCCGGCCTTAGAACTGCACATTGTATTGAAGAAATGTGGTGCATGTACTTTTTGTGGAATAGCCTCCAGTTTTAAAGGTCTCAGCACCCTCTTCAGGTTACCCTTAGTACCTTCCTGATAAAACTACTAAAGATTAAAGACACAAAATAGAAACTGTGGGCATTTAGAGCCAACCTATTACAAAAAAATTGTGCCAGAGCCTTA
This sequence comes from Meriones unguiculatus, assembly GCF_030254825.1. NCBI lineage: Eukaryota > Metazoa > Chordata > Mammalia > Rodentia > Muridae > Meriones > Meriones unguiculatus. The sequence goes on along the minus strand of NW_026843712.1, from coordinate 341,266 downwards.
GAAATTCTTAACGTTCCCTTGAAAGTGTGCATTGGCCTCATGAACTTTCCTGGGGCCGCTAACTGACCTCTACTCTCAAAAGTGGGATTCAGTTTTATTGTTTGGAGAAGCCCAGGCAGAATTCAGGTGTAACCAGTGTCTAAGCACTGGATTTTTTGGAATGTGAACTGTCAGAATATCTACTGCTTAGATGCTGGCCGTTTGGCCTACGGTATCTCTTAAGATAGCAGTGCTGGTGTCAACCTCTATGAAGGGATACCAGCAGAAAGTCCCTGCCACACATGTACCTCAGCTGTGATATGTTTCCTGTTTCTTCAGATGTCCGGGAGTCACAAGAGTGTCTGGGCCAGACTCTAAGCTGGATTCTAATTGGTCTCCTGCCTATTCTACTTTGTGTGAAATACCCCCAGGGCCAACCAAGGTGAGTATGTGGCTCCTGTCAAGATGGAAACAAGAGGAGGGAGTGGTAAAGCACCACTGTCTTTTCATATATCTTAAGTTCCATTACCATTTTATCTCCGCTGGAACTCTGTGCTCGTCTTCAGGCAATGTCGAAAAACAAGGAAATGGACATAGATGAAAGCCTTTACTCTCGTCAGCTGTGAGTGGTGTCCAGGATGGGAAGTGGAGATTGGGAGGAGGCACAGAGTGGGCCAAACTGTAACCTAGAGTTCTTTGTTGACAGGTATGTGCTAGGTCATGAGGCGATGAAGCATCTCCAGGCTTCCAGTGTGCTGATATCAGGCCTGCAGGGCCTGGGTGTGGAAATTGCCAAAAATATCATCCTTGGTGGGGTTAAGGCTGTCACTCTCCATGACCAGGGTACTGCCCAGTGGGCTGATCTGTCTTCCCAGGTATCTCTTTTTGTTTCTCCTTGCCTAGGCGCCAGCATGTGCACTGCATATGTTTCAGTCCTATCTTTCCACACCGACTTTATAGTTCTACCTGCGTGAAGAAGATATTGGCAAAAACCGAGCTGAGATATCCCAGCCGCGCCTTGCCGAACTCAACAGTTACGTGCCTGTGCACGCCTACACTGGACCCTTAAATGGGAGCTTCCTTACTGGTTTTCAGGTACCCTCCTGCCTCCTGCCTTATTCTTTCATCTTTGCTGTCATTTCGGCTGTGGCAGTATGACTGGTTTTTTGTCCTGGAAAATGAGGTGGGGTAGGTGGCACTTAGAGCTCCCCAGAGGGGCAGATTCTTTTGTAGAAGGGGGCTGTGTTACAGTGACATCTGAAGCACAGCACCTGCATACATAATTCCCGAGCCCTTGTAAGAGCGTGAGCCTCTTGGTCTTTACAGGTGGTGGTTCTTACCAGTGCTCCTTTGGAATATCAGCTGCAGGTGGGTGAATTCTGCCATAGCCATGGAATCAAGCTGGTGGTAGCAGACACTCGGGGCCTGGTGGGGTGAGTGCTTGCCTCTTTGTTGTCTAACTTCTGCCAGCTAGGCGAAGAGTCCCCCAAACCTTCATGTTCTCCTCCACCAACCAGATTTGAAATGCTTTTTTATTTCTCTTGAGTGGTCTGAGGGGTGTAGGATCTGTTCCAGTACCTTAAAGTGCTGGAAGGCCCTGTGCTTGGTCCAAAGCACCACGCCTGTCGCCTCCCTCCCTAGACAACTGTTCTGTGACTTTGGAGAGGAAATGATTCTCACTGATTCAAATGGGGAACAGCCACTCAGCGCCATGGTTGCAATGATCACCAAGGTAAGGAGGCCAGCTGCATAGGATCTCAGTCAGAGGTAGACAGCAGTTGTTCTTCCTCTTTCCTCTCCTTTTCTTGTTCTCTGCTTCTCCCCGTTCTTTCTGCAGCCTGCACTCCTTCCTTTCTCATCTTTCTGTGTTCTTGATGTTTTCTTTTCCTTTCTTACTCCCTCATTTTTTTTCTTATTTTCCTGTCTCCCCTCCCCTTTTTTTTTCTTCCCCTACCTCTGTCTGACTGTTGAATGTGGGATCTGACCACTAATTAGGTGAGCAGCCTATCCCCGAGGTAAATCAAGCACCTCTAACTAGTAGTTGCCCTTACCTGCTGGCAACCTGTGCTTGACTGTAAATCCTTGGTGTTTTTTGTGTTTTTGTTTGTTTGTGGGTCGTGCTGGTTTTTGCGTCTGCCTTTGAGATGTTCTCAGGAACGTACTTAAGACTAGCTTTGAATTCAGGTTGGGGTTCTGCCTCAGCTTCCACGGTGGTGGTACTACTGTAAGCATGCCACACTGTGCTAGGCTTAAAGCTAACTCTTTTTTCTTTCCTCAACCAGGAAAATCCAGGGCTTGTCACCTGTTTGGAGGAATCACGGCACGGATTTGAGAGTGGCGACTTTGTCTCTTTCACAGAAGTTCAGGGCATGAGTGAACTGAATGGCATTGGTCCCATAGAGATCAAAGTTCTGGGTACGGCAAGCCTGGGGAAGGAGGGTGAGAAGTGATAGCAAAGAATAAAGGGAAGAATGGCTCTGTGATATTGGCTGTCTGAGGAGCCAAGAGGTCACTCTGCAACTTGTAAAAGTGGTCTCAGAAGAGTCCACTTGCCTCTGCCTCCTGAGTGCTGGGAGTAAAGCCATGAGCCACCATGCCCTGATGAAACAGAGCCTTTTAACTTGTGTCTCTCCATCCCCACTGCATCATCTCTCATTCTGTGTGTGTGTGGGGGGGAGTATGCGTGCCTGTGTGTGTGTGCCTGTGTGTGTGAAGTGCATTGCTTATTGTTAAACAGCCCAGTGACTGTGGGTTTATTCCCTTTTGGCTGTTGGTTTATTCCCTCTTGACTTTTCCCTCTATTGGTTGTAGTTTAGACAGCTTAATTTTCTCCTTAAGCTATGAAAGGACTAGGCGACTACGTCCTTTCTGTGAGGTAAGATCAGTAAGCTGGGTTCTGGAAAGACTGCTCAGTTTGCAAGAGCATTGCCTCTCTAAGTGTTGGTGCCGAGTCTGAATTTAGAATAGCCACGTTGTGCAGTCCGGATGGCACACAGGTGACCACTGCAGCTTCAGTGGGCGTCAGGGGCAGAGGAGTCCTGAGGGCTCACATCTCAGTCATCGAACCTGCTTCACTGAGAAAGTTTCTAAAGGCTTGTATGGTCGTGATGTTAAGAATCTATAGTACAGAAATTTGTGTATGCAGTTAGCCACATTCAGTGCATCCCAGCAAAGACTTGTGAGACTAATAAAGCTTCTGTAGAGGGAATAGGTTAAGAAACTTGGGGAAACCTAAATGAAGTGAGGTGTGTCAACAACCACCGTCAAGAGACGCATGGTGTTTGATACTGTTTGATAGATGCAAGATACTTGTGAGTCTTACATCTTTGATGTTGGCTCCAGTTGTACTGGCATGCTGAACTTTATTCTGGATTAATCTTCTTAACCTTGGGCCTCAACTCCTTTGTATTGTCCAGACCTGGATGAGTGTGATTCTGAGTACTCGAGGTGATGCTTATAGGAAGCCTTTCTTCATGGCGGAAACTGAGCAGTGATGGAAAGGACTGTGAAGACTCTTAAAAGTTGTTTTGTATGTAGCCCTCCACCCCAGGGTCCCTGCTCATAGAAATGATTCGTAAGAAAGGGAAACTCTGTACCACTGTGGATGACGTCATGCACCTGACGTAATTCTGGCACTGAGGAGGTGGATTCAGAAGGATTAGGAGTTGAAGGTCAGCCTTAGTTATAGAGCAATAGGCCATCTTGGGCTATGTGAACCCTTGTTTCCAAATCAAGAAATAACGGAAGAAAAATTCCTTGTTTTTGAACATGAACACATTTTTTTTTCTTGTTATTCCCTAACTAACATTGAAACATAGTCTAGCGTAGAGAACATTGGTATAGCAGTTCTCACTATGGTGAACATTGGTATAGTTGGTAAAGTTCTTGGTTTGTGTAAGTGTTCTGGAGAGTTTGATCCCCCAGAACCCCTGTAAGAAAAGTTAGGCCCTGTGGCTTGTGTCTTTACAGAGGTAGTACATAAAGCTTGGGAGAGGGACAAGTAGATTTTTTTTTCTCTTGTTTTGAATTTGTGTGTGTATGTGTTCCGGGATGCCCTGCAGTGAGAGCTACAGACAGTTGTGAGCTGTATGGGGTAGGTGCTGGAAATTAACCAAACTCCTGTCTTTGTGGAGCAGGAAGCACTCTCAACCACTGAACTAAATCTTGGACAGAACTTGAAACAGAAGCCAGACTTGGTGGTACTTTCCTTTCATGGTATTAGTGAGTTTGTTGTATTCTGCCTGCTATGTGCACACTTTGAACTGGCTGTTTTTGTACTCTGAATCCCCTTGAGGTGACTTCTGAAGTGCTGGGATAAGACTTGTATACTCCTGTGACTTTGGGAGTGTTTTGTTTTCTTTTCCATGTCTTGAGTACAGCATGCTTGAAATAAATAAAAAAATAAAAATAATAAAATAAAATAAAAAAAAGGCTGCTGTGTCTTAGGCTTGGTTTTTGTACTTGGTCTTAGGACAGCAGATGGGCACTGCATGGGCTGGCAGTCCTCTCCATCTTTTTCATCTTTCAGGTCCCTATACCTTTAGTATCTGTGATACCACCAGCTTCTCTGAGTACATCCGTGGAGGCATTGTCAGTCAAGTGAAAGTATCTCGGAAGATCAGTTTTGTGAGTAGTTGGGGAGGGGCCATGGGTGCATGAAGGAGTGCTTTGGAGATTTGTAGGTTGTTCACATCTGGTGTCAATGCTCCATCGTCTACAGAAACCCCTACTTGCCTCCTTGGCAGAGCCAGATTTTGTGGTAACAGATTTTGCTAAGTGTTGTCGCCCTGCTCAGCTGCACATTGGCTTCCAGGCCCTGCATCAGTTCTGTACTCAACACAGCAGGCCGCCTCGACCCCATAATGAGGTAAGTGAGTGGGAAGCCAGCCAGGAACCCCAGATTTGTCTATTCCCTGTGCCTGTTTTACCTCCAGTAGGGCATGATGGATTCTCTCTGGGTCCGACCAGGAGGATGCTGCAGAAGTGGTGACCTTAGCACAAGCTGTGAATGCTCAAGCTTTGCCAGCAGTTCAGCAGGATTGCCTGGACATAGACCTCATCCGGAAGTTGTCTTATGTAGCTGCTGGGGATCTGGCACCCATGAATGCCTTCATTGGTGGCTTGGCTGCCCAGGAGGTCATGAAGGTTAGCATGAGTGGGAAAGGGTATGGACTGCTGTGTGTATCCGATTCCATGACTGCCTTTCAGTCCCTGTCACTTCCAGTTTGGCTACTGACAGCACTCCTTCCCCAGGCTTGTTCTGGAAAGTTTATGCCCATTAGGCAGTGGCTGTACTTTGATGCCCTTGAATGTCTCCCAGAGCACAGAGTGGCCTTCATGGAAGAAAAGTGCGTGCCGGTAGGTTGTTGGGAACAAAGGGAAACTTTGGGAACCTCTTGAGGGAAGGCTCTCTGTAACCAGTCTCTATTCATCCACATAAATCCAGCATCAGAACCGTTACGATGGGCAAGTGGCTGTGTTTGGATCAGACCTACAAGAGAAGCTTGGCAAGCAGAAGTACTTCCTGGTAGTTGACACTAATGGCTTCCCTCCACCCTCTCCAGCATCTCTCTCACCCTGATCCTTTTTGGGGAGGGATCTTTTGGTTTTCATGTCCTGATCACATCACCTCTTCTGTGTTTTGGTTGGTCAAGGAAAGGCTACATGATTCTGTGTTTCCTCCTCCTCCTCCCTCAGTCACGCAGAGGAGTTTTCCAGCCCTGTGCCTTGAACGTTTGGTACTGCACAGTCTTGTGTTCTCTTGTTGTTTTCTTATGGGAATAAGGAGTGGCTTACCGTGTGCCACCATTATTCACTCAGATCAGACTGTTTACCAACTTTTAGGTGGGTGCAGGTGCCATCGGTTGTGAGCTGCTCAAGAACTTTGCCATGATTGGCCTTGGCTGTGGAGAGGATGGAGAAATCACAGTTACAGATATGGACACCATTGAGAAGTCAAACCTGAACCGTCAGTTTCTCTTCCGTCCCTGGGATGTCACCGTGAGTGGGATGGGATGGGATGGGATGGGATGGGATGGGATGGGATGGCATGTCTTTCTCTCATCTCTTTGATTCTGATCCAAGTGGTTTACACGTTTCTGCTTTCTTTAGTTTCTGCCCTTTTCTTTACTTCCTTCCTGTATTTCAGTCATTCTGGAACGAGTTCAGTTGATGTTATTTCCTGTCCTATTCCTTCCTTTGCCTGGTTTTCCCTCTCCACCCAAGCTTGGATGTTTCTTCAAGGCAGATGTGACATTGTGAGAAGTGGGTTAATAGAGGCATGATTGTGGATTCCGTACAGGTCAGTACGACCTCGACTTGCTCATAGTCCACCTTTCCTTGGCTTCATTTCACACTAAGCATTCTAGACTCTTGATTTAGAAAACTGAGGTAAGGAATGTTCGTGGCCCTCTGTGATGGGAAGGTTTGGAACAAGGGAGAAACTTACTGAGTGCATTTTGATCTCCTCTCTCTGTAACACTGAGTCTACACGACTCAGAGATTACTTAAGTGGTATTGAATACTGTTTGTCTTCCCTCACCCAGCTCGTTCTGCCAGTGGAAAGGACAAGTTTCTTCCATACTTTCTGGGAGCCTTTGTTAGTTCAGTGAAGCTGTTTTCCAGATGACTAGTCTGTGGTAACTAAAACAAACAAACAAAAATAACAACAACAACAACAACAACAAAAAATCAAATCAGAGTTAGCTATTGCAGCTTTTGCAGTCTCTAGCAAAGACTGCCATAAGTGGGAGGCTGAAGCCAGAAATTAGGACAAGCCTGGGCTGCACAGCAAATACAAGAAGCAAAAGATAGCCTGTCATGGTTAACATGCACTAAACAAAAACTAAAACAGAATCTTTAAAACAAAATAAAACACTTCAAGAGAATACTCTGTTTTCCCCGCTCTCCTTCATAAACTTTTTTAAAGCTGCACCTAAAAACAGATGTAGGAGTGCCATGGATATAAAAATATAGCTGTATTTTCAGGTGTGGTGTGGCGGTGTACACGCCTTTAATGCCAGCACTCGGGAGGCAGACACTGGCCCGCTGTAACAGAGTGAATTCCAGGACAGTCAGGGCTACACAGAGAGAGACCTGTCTCCAAAACCAACCGACCAAAGAAACCAACAAACAATAGGTGTCAGAAGAGAGGACATCACCTGAAACATACTTAGAAAAATCTGAATATGCTGTGACTCCTCAGGAATTCTATGCTGGAAGTGTTTTCACGATAAATGCTTATTAGTGCTTTTAAATATTCTGCTTAAAATTCTAACATGGGAAGTTGTGGTTCATATGACCTAAATCCCAAGAGGCTCTTTTGGAGACTGTCCTATGAATATGAATATGTCTTATGAATATGTGGCGTATGGTTAATGTTAGGATGCCAGACGTGTGTAAGAGAAGTAGAAACAGAGAAGTTAGCTTTTGGAAATACCGGGGGTGCTGGTGTTCAGTGCTTAGGAAGAATTTTCTCGTAGGGAAATTGGCATTTCCGTGATGAAACAGGGTATGAAAGCAAACAGTTGACCGCGCCAGGTTTGCAGTAGCCTGAGGAAAGATGATATTGGGCTGTGTGGTATTTAAAGATTAGAGAGTCCAAGTGGAGGAGGCCACAAGTGAAAGTGGAACCAGAGGAGCTGTTGGAGAAGTAGAACATAACTCACTCTGTCTGTGTTTCTATTTGGGTTACTCCTGATGCCATTAACTGAAAATACAGTAGCTATTAGCTCATTCTGACCTCGTGTCTTGTTTCAGTTTTTCTTTCTACTCACCTTCTGACTTGAGGACACTTGCATTCAAGTGTAAACACACACCCAGAGAGAGGGGGAGAGAGAGACTCAGAGAATGTACAAGCTAAGGAAATACCTATTTCACAAGACTCAAAATATTCTGTGGTCCCAAACTTCCTTTATAATCCTTAAGCCATAGAGATCTGAGAATATAGCTGTCATAAAAGAGCATCCTGTGGTCCGTAATCTCCTTTGAAGTATCCCTTGGGGCTGACACGATTGGAGCCTGGTTCACCTTGAGCCTTCTTTTGCCCTTCTGGAGATAAATCTCAGGATATCTCTGTGACATTTTGTTTTGTGGGTATATGGGAATCAGCTCCTTTTTCCATATTCTCACCCAGAAGTTAAAGTCTGAGACTGCTGCTGCAGCAGTGCGAAACATAAACCCACACATCACGGTGTTCAGCCACCAGAATCGAGTAGGCCCTGAGACAGAACACGTGTATGATGATGACTTCTTCCAAAACATTGATGGTGTGGCCAATGCCCTGGACAATGTGGATGCCCGTAAGTTTGCAGCTTTATGAGGACAAGAGCAGGGTAGTGTGTATGTGTGTGTGTGTGTGTGTGTGTGTGTGTGTGTGTGTGTGTGTTGCTTGTGTTGCTGCCTTGTCTTGGGGTTTTGAGACTGAGTTTCTCTGTGTAGCCTGGGCTGTCCTGTAACTCACTCTGTAGACCAGGCTGGCCTGTGGTCCTACCGTATCCAAACATTCTTGCTGCTTATCTTCCATTTCTCCCCATCTCGCCGAAGGTTTGTACATGGACTGCCGTTGTGTGTACTACCGTAAGCCTCTGCTGGAATCAGGCACACTGGGCACCAAGGGCAACGTGCAGGTGGTTGTTCCCTTCTTGACAGAATCTTACAGCTCTAGCCAGGACCCACCTGAGAAATATATCCCTATCTGCACACTGAAGAACTTCCCCAATGCCATTGAGCACACCCTGCAGGTGAACATCTTTGGGAGAAATGGGAGGCTTGGAAGGGTTAAGTCATTCCGCCTTTTTCTGTCTCGTGCTGCAGATTACAGTTTCCTGTGTGTTTCTGTGTCTGGAATACATCCTGTGGCTGTATACCTACTGCCAGAGAACCTGTCAGTGAATCCTTTCATTTAAAAAGAACTCTACCTTTTTGCACATCCTGGGTGTGCTGTCACAGTCTCTGAGGTCTTACCTGTATTAGCCCATAGGTGATGTATATCTAGCAGGTGTTCCTTTGGTGTCCTCCACCTCTGTTGACAGCACTCGCAAGATTGCACAAGTTCAAACCAAGCAAAATCCCAGCACAAAGAAGAAGTCCATACATTGTCCTGCCTCTGAGCAGGAAGAGTGAAACCTGCTCAGAAAGGGAAAAATCGTTGTCTACAATGGACTGTTACTGGGTCTATCAAGCACATTTCAGGGTAGGCCCCATGCCTAGGAGTAGGTGGCCACATGGCCTTCTTGTTTTTCTTGCTCGCTTCTGTTTTGGTATTTCTTCTCTTGCAAATGGGTTTCTGTCCCTTTACTTCTCTGGGTTTTTACTTTTATTGTGTTTTCTTGAGAGATACCACATGGGTTAGGCAGGGAGGGAGTCTCGGAGGCCTTGGCAGAAGTCAAAAATACAATAAAAATATATTGTGTGAAAAAACTATCTCAAGTTCAAAAATTAAAGAACCTTAAGCTTTTCATTTTTGAAAGAGGTACAGGAAGGTCATTGGACATGATCTGAAGAGTGAGAACGGCCTGTATAAACAATGCTTTCTGTACACAAACCAGCTAATGTTGACTCTGCAGGTAATTTAGAAAAATTACCTTTGATAGTGAGTGCATTTTTGGTTTGTTTAACGCTTACCCAAAGTCTGTTAAACAGCTGGTTAGTCAGTGTTGCTTCTGCCTGTGTAGTCAAGTACATAATCTTGTGAGCCATCTGGCTGGACAGAGTGAATGCTGTCCAGTGGAAACCAAACCCAGAGCCCAGGGCTGAGAGGATGTTTTTGTTTCTGTTTGGTCATAGGCTCAGTGTAGTACCACTGAGGCTGTGCTAAGGAGTTGGCGATCAGGAAGGAGTAGGCTGTGGAAAGGTCCAGCTGCATTATCATGTCCTATTTCTTTTAATTTTTATATTTTTCTTCACAGTTTATCCATTATGTATCCCAGTGGAAGCCCCCTATTCAGTCCCCCCAAGTCTAACCCTCCCTCGCTCTTCCCCTCTTCCCCTAGTCCACTGAAAGGGGGAGTTCTCCACTATTGCCCCCTGTCCATACCCTGTAAAGTCTCATCAGGACTGCTTGGATCCTCTTCCTCTGTGGCCTGACAAGGCTACATCACCAGGGGCAAGTAATCAGAGAGCATTCGACTGAGTTCATGATAGGGGCAGTCCCTGCTCCACTCACTCAGGGATCCACAGGGAGACTGAGCTGTCAGTTGGCCACATCTGAGCAGGGGGTCTAGGCCCTCTCCATGAATGGTCCCCTGCTGGTGCATTAGTCTCTGCAGGAACCCCTGGGCTCAGATCTTTGAGTTTTTAGGTCTCTGTGTGGTGCTCCTGTCCATTCCCACCCCCCCCCATGTCCCTGTAATCCTACCTCTCTTTCTCTCTAAGACACCCTCTGTTCTGCCCAAAATTGGCATCTGCTTCATTCCTCCATTGAGTGGATTCTTTCAGAGGACCCTCTATTGTAGACTCCCATCCTGTTTCCTTTCTTCCACTGGTGTCTATCCTGTTTGGCATTCTGAACGCGATTTAAGCATCCTCCCTAGGGTCCTTCTTGGTGTTTGGGTTCTTTAGGTCTGTAGATGGTTTTCCTATATTACATGGCTGAATCCACTTATTAGTGAGTGTTGACCATGCCTGTCTTTCTGTTTCTGGGTTACCTCACTCAGGATGATCTCTCCTGGTTTCATCTATTTGCCTGCAAATTTCATGACTTTTTTGTTTTTAGGTGAGTACGGTAGAGTTGTGTAGCCATGCCTGCCTGTGCACACGGCTCAACCGTCCCAGACAGCACTGCGGGCCCCAAAGCACCCAAAGAGACTGGTTGTCCCTGTTCGGAAGAAACCCAATGCTGAGGGAACCATGTCCGTTTTCTTGCTAGAGGTTATGGAATGGTTCCCTGGGTCTTCACAGCAGACAGAGAATCAGAAAACTTGTTTAGACAGTGTTCAGGTACTTTGCAGGCTCCCTCCCAGATCCTCAGATTGCTTATCTGCAAAAATGTGCATCCCTATCAGAGATAATGTGCATTGAAGTAATATCTACCTCAGGGGGTGATTAAAGCACTTATCAATAAGCTTTGGTAAAGTGCTTAGTGTTGGGTATGCGGTTGCCATTGTAGTCAGTCATGTGGTATGGTATGTACTCATTCACTAACTTTGATGCCTGCTCATGCTATCGTTACATCACAGAGTTAAAATTCAGATGTGTGCAGTGGTGTTTATTCTTCTGCAGTGGGTCATAAAAGCAGGGGATTGTGTGTGAGAGTTAGAATTCAGAACCTGTATGTGCAGTGTCTACATAGATGTCTCAGGCCATTTCAGCAATTTGTCCTAGCTCTCAGAAACCTTAGTGAGTAGACAGTGTCTGTTGAGTCATGGGTACTGTTCTGCCCAAACCTAATAACTGCTTGTGGATCATTCTTCTTCTAATGTGAGTTGTTGTTGTTGTTGTTCTTTTTTTTTTTTTTTTTTGTCTATCTCTCTTAAATCCCAGCATATCACACCTGTATTGCCATGAACTTTCTAGTGTCTCACACATAACATAAGTGGCTGCAAAGAATGGCCACAGGTGTTAAGATTGGTGTTGAAAGCTCTGGAGAAGGTGGGTCCCCTCATTCAAGAGGTTGAATGCTGTCTTCACCCAGAGCAAGCTCTACTAACTAGTAGTCACTAATGTGTCTAGAACGCTATTTTGTTGGGCATTGCTGACAAGCACATGACATTTGTGTGCTCTGTCTGTAGTGGGCTCGCAATGAGTTTGAAGGGCTCTTCAAGCAGTCAGCAGAAAACGTTAACCAATATATCACGTAAGTCCCAGACACTGTCTTGCCAACCAACAAAGGTATGCTATCTGCTCAACTCAGGCAGAGGAGATGAGTTAGATGGTCGATTGAGCCTGGTGCTGGTGGAGGTGCTGGGAGGTGGTCAGGGTCGCCTTTTCCATGGAGAAATAGGCTAGTCCAGAAACCTTACTTTTAGGCCCCTGATGTAATCCAGCTGTTTGCATTGGGCAGGGACCCCACATTCATGAAGCGAACATTGCAGCTAGCAGGCACCCAGCCTGTGGAAGTCCTGGAGGCTGTACAGCGCAGCCTGGTCCTGCAGAGGCCACGTACTTGGGCCGACTGTGTGACTTGGGCCTACCGGCACTGGCACACCCAGTATTCTGACAACATCCAGCAGTTGCTGCATAACTTCCCTCCAGACCAGGTATTCTCTACCCCCTGGGTGTATTGGGCTGAATACATTTCCAGGAAATTGGATGCTTACTGTCCAATATATGACTATCCATGGCTTCTTCCAGGCAGCTTAACTGCCATGGGCACCCCAAGGCAGGGTTTAGGCCAGTACTTTGGGCAAGCACTTGTGTTTTCCTTCTCCCTGTGTGACAAGCAAGGGGTTTAGTTTCCTTTCTTCCTGTACTTGTGGGCTGAGTCACATCTGATGTCACATGAGGGCCGTGGTCAGAGGTGAGAAAGTTCTCTAGTTAAGCACATACAGCAATCTCTGGTCCCAGTTCCCAACTGTGGTTGGCACTGGGTCACATCATGGGTAATGTCTTGATGAACATCGTCTGTGAAATAGGTATGGTAATGTCTTTTGGGAGTTTAGAAAGGATCAGTTTGCATTTCTTAGTATTCCTTCGGTTTTGTACCTCATATAAAGTGGTAAGTTTTGTCTTGTTGTGTGTTGGGATCATCATGAATTTCCAAGAATGGTGGGCCTGGGATTCATGAGCTGAGGATGGTGTGAGTGTCCTACTCCCTCATCCTCTTCATCCTTTGCATTCTCCTAGGTTACGAGCTCTGGGGCACTCTTTTGGTCAGGACCAAAACGCTGTCCACATCCGCTCACCTTTGACACAACCAATGTAAAAGTTGTCCTGGGTCGGTGGGTGGGTGGGTCGGTGGGTGGGTGGGGAGTTTGTCTCTACCCTCACCCTTTGCCCTGCCTTTCTTTTCAGCCCCTGCATCTGGATTATGTGATGGCTGCTGCCAACCTGTTTGCCCAGACATACGGACTAGGAGGATCCCAGGACTGTGCTGCTGTGGCCAAACTCCTACAGTCTCTGCCAGTCCCCAAGTTTTCTCCCAAGTCTGGCATCAGGATCCCTGCTTCTGAGCAGGAGCTGCAGAGCATCAGTGCCACACTTGGTGAGAAAGCTCCGCAGTTAGCTCAGGGTTCATGTGTCTGTTTCCTCTCCCTGTAAGCCTCCCTGCCCTCTGGTGTTTGCCACTGGCCATGCTTTTCACTGTGTTTCTGCGATTTTCCTGGCCTGTCTTCTTTGAGTCTGTACTTTAGGGTGCATGCTTGGAAAACAAGTTTCTGTATCTCCTTTCTCTGCAGTATGGGTTTATGTAAATGGTTCATTCTTTCTTTATATGAATTACTTTACAGAATTCTCCTTCTTGTTTCTTCTTGAATTCATTTCCTGCAAACAAAACCTGAATGCTCCCTGCCATCTCCTTCTGCTGCTTTGTCTTGTAACAGAGGTTGTCTCTTTTCCCACCCAGGTATCTACTTCACACTTTTCTCTGTGTTTGTGTCCACTCTGTGTCTTGCTTGAAGCACACCACACTTGGAGCCCACTTGGAGTCATGCTCCATCTCCTCTTCTGACCTCTCTGAAGAGTCTCTTGTCTTGTCCCAATCTCCCCAGTTGATACTCAATTTCCCATAGGTAGTAGTTGTCTCCTTCTGGTATTTGGCCAACAATGTCCTTTTCAGACTTTCACCTCCTTCATTTAAGTCTCTGCTTCTCTTCCCTGTAGGATTGCCTGTCTTTTCTTTCCATTAACTAACGTCTGTCTTTATGTGAAGTTATCTGAATCACTTTTTCCCAGCTCCGTCATCTTCATCTTTCAAAACTGAAATCCTATGCCCATCGAACAGCTCCTACCATCCTGTACCACCTCCCCATTTCAGAAGACATTTGTCGACTTTCTTGTCTTTTTGACCACTCCCTATACCATCTTAGCACAACTACAGAGAAGCAAAATCATACCAGGTGTTTCTCTGTCTCATCTATTTTTTTTTTTTTTAGTGTGATGGCTATGCATTAATGTACTCCTACAATTTTCTCTCTGTGTCACGGCTTTATTAGACTCCTGTGTGAATATTTCTCTGTTAATTTGTTGCCGTATAACTAATTTATTTCCTTCCACCCTTGATCTATTATGAACATGCTGCTTGCTTGTATGATGTGTTCATCTTTGTCACTTAGGTTCTTCAGGTGTTTGTGTGTTTGTATTCCTCATCCCTGTATCCCTTGGGCAGGGAAGTGTTTTCTCACCTCTCCTTCTCTTCCATCTTCCACGATACCTTTCCTTTTCAAATACTTTTACCTGAACACCACCCACTCACTCCTGACTTCACCTTGGACAGTGCAATGGGTTCACCAGAGATTGTGGTGTCTTTCACTTTGTGCAGATAACAGCCATCTGGAGAACCTCAAGATTTCACTTCCTACTCCAGACAAGCTGCGTGGATTCAAGATGTACCCCATTGACTTTGAGAAGGTATATGGTGGGCTACTTGGGACGTCTAGCATGGTAGGCACAGAGCCCTAGCAGTAGGCTTTGGTCAAACATTGTTGGCCTGCAGTGGTCGCCATCTGTTTCAAAGAGTAGTTGCTTTGATGAAGGGAGAGAGTTAGATCTGTGAGTATAAGAATGAATAGCTTGAATGCCGTTAAGAATTAGGCTGGTTTAGGAAAGGTGTGGTAACATCTCCTTTTTTAAGATTCATTACTTGACTAATTCTGGGAATTGGCTAGGTTCCCAGTCCCTGGCTTGATTTCCACAAACCCCAAATGGTCTGTATTTCATATGTTCATCTACAGTACTTGTCCTGCACTGGAAGGCAAGTTTTAAAAAATGTAATATCCTTTGATTAAAAACAACAAACAAACAAACAAACAAACAAACACTACTGCTTTGAGATTGTGTCTCCTAGAATTGACAGTGAAGTTTCCCAAAACAAGACCTGAGCAAAGGCAACACCAATAGACATTTTTTCCATTTAGATGTACTTTGATTATATTCATCTCCTTCCCCAAGTCCTTCTAGATCATTCCCAACCACAACTTCCATGATTTGTCTCTAAAACAACAGAAATGTAGTACAACAATAAGACTTTCCAAAACCAGGAAAACAAGACACCACTCAAGAGAGAGAACAGCGAGAGTCCCAGCAAACCCTTTTTAAAAATTCATTTTTTAAATTGATTACAATTTATTCAGTTTGTATCCCAGCTGTGGCCCCCTCCCTCGCACCCTCCAAACACCCTTTCCTTTCATTTCTCTGCCAATGCTGCTTCCCCAGTCCACTGATAGGCAGGTCGTCCTGTCCTTCCAGCTGACCCGCCTATCAGGTCTCATCAGGACTGTCTGCATTATCTCTCTCTCTCCACCAAACTCTTAACAAAATAAAAGCACACACAGACTGTCCAGTCCTCTAGGTATTGTTCCACTATTCCTAAACAGGAGACCTGCTCTGATATGGTTGATATACCCATTGTCACTCCACAGGAGAAAAGTGATGTTCCTGTTCCCTGCAGGTATAAATGACAGATTGGTTGTTAACCTTGACCCTAAAGGTTTTGCTCATTCATCAATTTTTTTTTAATTTTTTTTTTATTTTTTATTTTTTTACAAATACAACAAAATAACATAGGATAAAACAACTATCACCTCAGAGCTGGATAAGACAAACCACCGACAGAGGAAAAGAGCCCAGGGGAAGGCACAAGAAACAGAGACCCACTAAGTGAAAGCCATAATACTTACTCAGGGGACCTGTGCAGGGTTTATATGAGATTCGCTCAGTTGATTTAGAGGGCCTAGTTTTGTTGTTGTCCTGCATCCCTTCTTGCTCTTACCCTCTCTCTGCTCCTCTTCCCTCCATTTCACCAGTGTGGCTGCCCAAACAAGACCTGAACAAAGGCAACACCAGTAGACTATTTATTTCTACTAAAACAACTTCTCAAATGTAAAATTACGTTGATCATATTCTTCCCCTTCCTCAAGTTCTTCCAGCTCATCTCTGATGGAGTGACACTGGGCATAATCCACCACTCCAGGTCAGACATCCTGTTTGGGAGAGGTTAGACAGCGCATCGTGAGTTAGGAGGTGCATACAAGTCTGTGTGTGTGTGTGTGTGTGTGTGTGTGTGTGTGTTTCTTTAAGAGGTTGGTGGTATCTGTTCTCTCCTCTACCATAGGTTTCATGAGCTCAGAGAGGAGGGATTTCATGTGGATGTCCCATTGAGGGATGGCTGCTCCAAGATCTCTTACTCTCTGCATAATATCCAGCTGTGGGTCTCTATGTTCCTATCAGCTGAAGAAGGAAGATTTTTGGATGTTGGTGTAATAAGACACCAACATTGATTCATAAATGTAGTGGAATATCTGTCATTAAGAATCATTTTTCACTATGTTTTTGTTTTTGCTTTTACCAGTATCATTTGATCTCTTCACTACATCTCTTTAGTATCTATTGTCAGGTTCTTAGTCACCCAGTGTCAGGTATGGCTCCATCTCATGTGGTGGGGTCTTAGGTCAAGTCAGTCATCGTTTGGCCTCCCTGCCCCACCCCCCCAGTCTTTGTGTCAGTGTTAACCTAGTATGTGTTGCAGGCAGGACACTATGGTAGATGAAGGCTTTGTGACTGGCTTGATGTTTATGTTCCTCTTTTGATAGCATGCAGAGAACCTTCCTGTACCAAAGAGTGAAATGTAGGGGTGAGGGCTCTGTCTAGGTACCAGTTTGACATTTCCATGTTCAGTGAGTTGTGTAGATGTTTTTCTTCAGCTGTCAGCTTGAAAAGAGCAACCTGTAGTCTTGGCAACAGCTGGGGTTAGTTGGGGATCCCTTGGGACCCCTTTGGCCAGTTTCTCAGACAGATGCAACACAATCCCAGTCCTGGAAGCTTCTTTTTGTGACGAGAGGTGGCCAGTTGGGGGGACTTTGTCTCTCCCATCATTTGGTGATTTCATTCTATCTTGCATGCCCCCACCCCCTTTTGTAAATGCTTTCAGGAAGTTTCTACTTTGTTCGGTTTCTGCATACCCTCACATCACCATTATTTTAGCCATATCTCCCCATATTCTCATTTTGGTTTGTTTATATGGTGAATCACTTTTATTGTTTTTTACATATTGAACCATCCCTGCATCGCTGGGTTGAAGCTTCTTGGTCATGGTGGATGATGTTTTCCAAGTGTTCTTGGATTAGGTTTGCAAGCAGTTTATTGACTGTCTTTGAATTAATGTTCACAAATGAAATTGGTCTGTAATTCTCTTTCTTTGTCCTCCAGTCTTTATGTGGTTTGATTATCAGGGGTAACTGTGATCTCATCAAAGGACTTGGGCAATAGAGTTCTGATTGTCTTTTGTAGAGGATTGGTATTAACTCTTCTCTGAAAGCCGTGGTGGTGGTGGTGGAGCATGCTTTTACTCTCAGCACTTGGGTGGCAGAGGGAGGTTGATCTCTGAGTTCGAGGCCAGCCTGGTCTACAGAGTCATTTCCAGCACAGCTAAAGCTACACAGTGAAGCCCTGTCTCGAAAAATAAAAACAAACACAAAACAAAACAAAAAGTCTGGTGAACTCCTGTGCTAAAATATCTGGCCCCAGACTTTGTTCGTTTGGGAGACTTTCAAAGGCTGCTTCTATTCCACTCTAGGGTAGAGGTCTTTAAAAATTGTTTATCTGATTTTTATTTAATTTTGGCAAGTGTTACTAAAGTATGGAGGAGCAAATTATCCAGTTTTTTTTTTTATTTTCCGGTTTGGTGGAGTACAGGGTTTTGTCTGTCTGTCTGTCTATCTGTTTGTTTGTGTGTTTGTTTGTGTTTTGATTTTTCAAGACAGGGTTTCTTCTCTGTGTAGCCCTGGCTGTCCTGGACTCCCTTTGTAGACGAGGCTGCTCTCGAACCCACAGAGGTCCCCCTGCCTCTGCCTCCCAGAATGGAGGATGACAGGTGTACAGCACTGCTCCTGGCTTTTGGAGTACTGGTTTTTAAAGTATTGTCCTTATGATTCTTTAGGTTTCTTCTGCGTCTGTAATCATAGCCCTCTTTTTGTTGCGGATTTTTGTTAATTTGGATATTCTCTTTCTGCCCTTTAATTAAATTATAAAAGATCTGGTCAATCTTTAATGATTTTTCCCCATTAACGAACTGTTGTTTCATTGATTTCTTTTAACCCTGAGTTTGATTATTTCTTATCGTTGGTGTGAGCTCTTCGTTTTCTTCTAGAGCTTTCAGGTGTTCTGCTAAGTTGCCACTATGACGTCTCTTTAAGTTTTCTTTCTGTTTTTGTTTTGCTTTCTAATGTAGGCTCTTAGTGCTCTGAACTTTCCTGCTCAAATGGCCTTCCTTGTGTTCCTTAAGTTTGGGCATGCTGTATATTCATTTTCCTTCAGTGCTAGAAAGTGTTTTGTTTCTAATTTCTGCCTTGACCTGTTTTTCATTCAGTAGGGCCTTGCTCAGTTTTTATGAGTTTGTAAGGTTTCTGTTGTTTCTGTTGTTGATCTCTAGCTTTAATCTACGGTGATCAGAAATGATATGTGCAGTGTTGTTTTGATTTTCTTGGACCTGTTGACACTTCTTTGTGTCTGGCCACATGGTCAATTTTTAAGGCTCCTTGGGGGTCTTAGAAGAAGGTATGCTCTTACGCGTTCGGGTGAAATGTTCTGTAGATATCTGTTAAGTCTGTTTGGTTTCTAACTTCAGTCAGCTCCAACGTTTCTCTGTCTAGGTTTTGTCTGGATGACCAGTCCATTGGCGTGATAGGGGTATTGAAGTCTCCCACTGTCAGTGTGTGAAGGTCAACATGTGATTTAAGTGGTAATAGTGGTCTTTAAAAAGGTTTTCAATTATATTTATTCATTAAATTAATGTTTTATTAATTATAGTGTACCCCAGCTTTAGCCCCCTCCCACTTTGCCTCCCGGTCCCATTTTCTCCTCCTCATCTCTTCCCATGCTCCTCCTCAAGTCTACTGATAGGGGAGGTCCTCCTTCCCTTCCCCCCTGACCCCAGCCTATCAAGTCTCCTCAGGACTGGCTCCGTTGTCTACCTCCATGGTCTGGTAAGGCTGCTTCTCCCTCAGGCGGAGGTGATCAAAGAGCCAGCCACTGAGTCCATGACAGAGACAGTCCCTGCTTCCATCACCATGGAACGAACACATGTGGAGACTTGAGAAGTCAGGTATAAGTCTAATAAGTCAGCCATTCTTTAGTACTTGGTCTTTTCCCCTTGCTGCATTTAATATTCTTTCTTTGTTCTGTATATTTTAGCGTTTTGATTATTAGGAGATGAGAGGACTTTCTTTCTGGTTCAAGTCTATTTCGTGTTCTGTATGCTTCTTGTACTGTGATAGGCATTTGTTTCTTTGTTTGTTTGTGGTAGGGAATTTTTTTCTGAGATTTTGTTGAAAATTATCCTGGGCCTTTGAGCTGGGATTCTTCTCCTTCCTCTATTCCCACTATTGTTAGATGTGGTCTTTTCTTGGTGCCCCGGATTTTCTGGATGTTTTGTGTCAGGAGCTCTTTAGATATAGCATGTTCTTTGATGTGGGCTTCATTTATTCTATGGTATCTTCACCACCCGAGATTCTCTCTTCCACCTCCTGTATTCTGTGTCCCCTCTGTATTTTCTGTTTAAGTTCCTGGATTTTTCATTACCAGGTTTCCATCAGTTGGGGTTTTCTGTTTTGATTGTATTTTCGCTCTCAGGTCTTGAACTGTTTTATTCGTGTCCTTCCACTGTTTGCAGCTTCCAAGATTACTTTAGGAGATTTATTTGTTTATGTCTGATGTATTTCCTCTTTAAGGACCTTTATCATTTCAAACAGGCTGTTTTAAGACCTTTTACTTGTGCTGTGGACATGCTGGGCCTGCTGTATCGGGGTTGGTGGGCTTTAATGGAGGCAGATGGTACTGATTTTGTTTTAATCTCCAGGCATTTGTGATAGGGAGGGTTGTAATTCTAGGTGTACAAGGTGCTGAAACCCAGGCTTCTCTGTGCTGGGTGGGTGTTTTGTTCATAGGCTTCTCTTTCTCCCTGGTATTTTATAGGAGAGTGTGGAGGCTGTGTGAGGCCTATAGGAAAATCTTCTGGAGTCTTGATAGGTGTGGGACTGGGTTTTCCAGGTAAAATGTGTTTCAAGGTGTGGCGAACTGAGACTTAAGGATTGGAATGGGCTTGGGGTGATAACTGTGCTTTACTGCAGGGAGGGAAAGCAGAGTGTTTCACCAGGAGCTGAATAGTCATTGCCCTTGTTACGAGAGCACACAGTTAGGAGAGACCACAGCTCTTTAGCTCTGCTAAAGAGCTCGAGAGGAGACCAGAGGATTGAACTTGGAGGAGTTGAGGCAGAAGTGATGATCTGCAGTTCCCTTTCCGACGTCCCTGCCTAGGTTGCTCTGTGGTTTCTCAGGGAACGCCTGCTGGAATTAGGGGACAGAACAAACCCATTAGGGGTGTAGGGAGAGGAAGAGCAGTAGGACATATAGAGATGAAGTGGGTGTGGAATGCTGCCACAAGTAGACTGTTACAGAGCGAGGTTTGAGACTGCAATTTTTGATTTGCAGGAGCTGAGGTAGACACGAGGACTTGGTTAAATTTAGGCTGCCTGTTTCCTGGACCAGAGAGGCCTATAGTTCCCTGTAGACCAGAGGGCCTCCTGGATTTCAGATCTAGATGTGGAGAGGGAGATGAGGAGGGGAAGGCCTATAGGAGGTGGGGGTCAGAAGGCTGCTTCAGGTATTCTGCTGCAAAGCTGTGGATGATAGTCGGGGACTGGACTTGGAGGAGCAGAAGGAGAGGTGAAGGTCTGCAGTTAGCCTACCCGCCTCCCTTATAGGAGTGTGTTTGAAGAGAGTCCTTAGAGGCACTGAATACCTGAGCGGGGAGTGGGAGGGCACGGTTATTGGGCCCCACTCATAAACAAAGAACGGCAGGCAACGAGGGAAGGCTGAGAGTAGGAGAAACCCTCTTTTCCAGCGTTTATTCAGTACCGAGTTGTCATCCCTGAAATCATGGAATCCAAGTAATGCTCACAGACTGAGCAGGTTCTATTTAGGTGTTATCTTTAAACATACCAAGATGGGGCCATAATTTTTAAAGAGAGCAAGCAGGGAAGAGGATAGTTAGAATGGATTTGAAGAAGGAAAAGCTAGAGAGAGACGCCACAATTACATTTCACTCTAAGAAAAAGAAAAAAAAACAAAAACCAAAAAACTTTGCTTTGAACAAGACCTGCAGGACACAGCACAGTTACTTCTTGTGGTCATTGCATTCATTGCACGTGGCTGGAGGAGACACTTGTCTCCTCAGTAGCCATTCACTGTCCTACTTCTCCACTCCCAAAAGGATGATGACAGCAACTTCCACATGGATTTCATTGTGGCAGCATCCAACCTCCGGGCTGAAAACTACGGCATTTCCCCTGCAGACCGGCATCAGGTAATAGGAGTCTGTGACCTGCCATTGACCCTTGCCCCAAGCTGTTTTTCCTTCCTTTGAGTCTTCCGTAGACCCCCTGCTTTCTCTTAAACAGTAGCTAATCCCTGTTGGTCACTGTCTGTCTTACAGAGCAAGCTGATTGCGGGGAAGATCATCCCAGCCATTGCAACCACCACAGCAGCTGTAGTTGGCCTTGTGTGTCTGGAGCTGTACAAGGTGGTTCAGGGACACCGACAACTGGAGTCTTACAAAAACAGTTTCATCAACTTGGCTCTGCCTTTCTTTAGCTTCTCTGCACCCCTAGCTCCAACTTATCACCAGGTGCGGGACCTACAAAGAATATAGGAAATGTTGACGTTACCATTCAGGGAGATGATGAGTTCATGAGCACTGTGTGTGCGTGTGCAAGCGGGAGTGTGCTCGCGTGTGTATGTCTAACCTTCACAGGAGATGAGGTGTTATGTCACTGAGGTAAATTTTGGGTACTTTGGTCCGTTCATCAACTACACAGGCTACCTGATTGTGGGGCAGGCCAGATATTGCTAGAGTGCGAGGTTCTGTTTCGACAAAACCGAAAAAGAGCAAGAAGGGTGCTGGCAAAATACTTGATGGGGATCTATGAGGGAGGGAGAAAGCAGGGTCTTAGGGTGTGTGTCCTTTTCATTACAAAGATTCAGACTTCCTGATCACAGTTAGATGATGCTACAAGGGTGTGTTTGACAATAGAGCAATGGTTAGTGCAGTTGTAACATGTTAACAGCGCTTGGGTTAGCCCCTTCCTTAGCACGTGTATTTGTCCTCCAGTACTATGATCAGAAGTGGACATTGTGGGATCGCTTTGACGTACAGGGACTGCAACCCAGCGGAGAGGAGATGACCCTCAGGCAGTTTCTAGACTACTTTAAGGTAGGGCTCCGTCCTCCTTGAAGTCGCCGTAAGTGTACATTTGACTGACCACTGTCCCATCTCACAGTCACCACTCACACATCTCTCCTAACCTTTGCAGGCAGTGCACAAGCTGGAGATCACCATGCTGTCCCAGGGTGTATCCATGCTCTATTCCTTCTTTATGCCAGCCACCAAGCTCAAGGAATGCTTGGATCAGCCGTGAGTTAGCCTCTGGGCTGGTGGGATGGAAGCCTTATAGAGGATTCTCAGCATCCCAGTGTGCTTCTCATTCTTCCTGTTCTTTTCCCCTCCTCTGCCCCGACCTTGGCTTTTATTCTTCCCTCTTAACTCTTACTTTTCCTGATTTTCAGGATGACAGAGATTTTGAGCCGTGTGTTAAAGCGAAAACTGGGCCATCGTGTAAAGACCCTTGTGTTTGAGCTGTGCTGCAACAGTGAGAGTGGAGAGGACATCGAGGTTCCTTATGTACGATACATCATCCGTTGAACTCCATTCTTTCAGTTCTGTCAGCCCACAGCAAAACCCTTGTAGTTAGGATGATCCCGGAGTCCGGACTTGCTCGTTCCCAAGATGTTTTTTTTTTAGTGATTTTGTTTTTTACGCTGTTTAGAACTGAAAGTCATAATAATAAATTTTCAGGCTTTAGGTAGTGTGTCTTCCTCTCCTTGCAAGGGCAGCAGCCCTTACTCTCAACTGTGGATGCCTTACTCTACACTGTGTCAGGTAAACGGTGACAAGAGAACAGCTGCACAGAAGCAGCATGGGCATTATCCAGTATTCAAAAACAATACTGAAGGTTAAACTTCAGCTGGACTCATAAATGTGGGTGATGCCGACATTCCTCTTGCTGTTTCTGCTTAGGGAGAAATGAAGCCTGTGGCAGCAAGGCCATCGTGTGGAGGTCAGTGCTTACCTAACATTGATATAACCTTTCTTTTCTCCTGCCACATACCAGTCGTAGTGATGTCAGATGAAGCAGAGACTCTAGTCTTGATTTTTTTTCCCCTCCTGCCAGTTGCTCATCTGAAATAAAGGGGTAAGAGGTTGGTGCCTTATTAGGAATAAGGGTCTCAGAGTTGATTGCTGCTTAACGCGTGTGTCATTATTTTTGAATGTGTAGTTGCCTGCCTAAGTTTTAGGTATTGCTGTTGTTGGCTAGGCAGTCATGAAATGTGCCTCTTTTATTTTCGACAGCTGAATAATGACATTTAGGGGTATCATTAGGCCAGGGGTGCTCTCTCTTGTAAGCACCCCTCCGGCGCTTCTGCTTCACTCAGGACTTTTCTCCTGTCCTACTCTCCTGGTGACTTTGTGGTATTGAGTTGAAATGTTTGCAGTTTTCCTGGTTTCGGGAAAGGTGTTCATTCCCGAGGCGGTGTGATTTCGGATACCTTGCTCCCTCATCAGTATTTTACATTCCTTTATTTTCTGCAGTGCTGACCTCCTGATCACGAATGGCTTGTTGTTTACACTTACCTTGGAAGGCGTTGTGAAGAGTTAGATTGGTTTACAAAGAAAACTCTGCTCATTGTAGTGATGTGGTTGGCTGTTACTTCTTCTCGTGGTGGAAATATGACAACGGGTAATGTTTTCCAAGCTATTAGGGGTCTAGTCTTGGAGCAATTCTGGAGAAAATGCATTTGTAAATATGTTATCATTTTCTCTTTCTTCATTCGGTGTTTGTAATATCTCTGCCTTTCTAAGCTTTTCTTTTCTTACAAAATTTTCTTCCTGTAAGATACATTTAGTCCCAGACTGTCCTCACCTCATAGCTTTTCCTCTGTGAGGCAATGACATGATTAAATCATTTCCCTTCCTTCCTCTAAACGCTCTGATGCACTCTTCTTTGCACTTTGAAATTTGTGGCTGTTCTTGAATTAATTGTTGTTGCATGTATGTATATACATATACATTCATAAACACCAACTGCTCGGTCTCTATACTGTTACTTGTATTTTGGTCTGCAGGGCTGCCCATTTGGGATTAGATAAAGAGTAGGTGTGCTCCTCCCTGGAAAGGATTGTCTTTCCATTCTCAGCATTCCTCAGTTGCATTTAGTTTTGTTTTTTTTTTTGTTTTTTTTTTGTTTTTTTTTTTTTTGTCTAGGGTGGAAGGCACTTCCCTGTCCACACCATCAAGTTTATTATTACAGTTCTTGTTCAGCTCATCTTCAGGTACACAACATTCCAAGAAGATACATCCTCACAGTCATGACTTCCAGCTCTTAGACTCTTCCTTTTCTCTCCTCTGCAGTGATTCGTGACCTTAGGTGCAGAAACTGCATTTACAAATATATGTATTGGCATGGGGCTCCACAACCTTTTGCATTTTGATTGGGTATTGTTTTCTGCAAAGGTCTTTATCTGTTGCAGAGAGGTTTCTTTGATGAACGGTGAGCAGTTAGATGTCTGTGCATGTAGGGACAAAGTGTTGAGAATGTAGTCAGGGATTATGATGATTTAGTAAAGTTGTTGTAGGTTCCTCTAAAAGGTCTATGACTTCATTATCCTCAAGCCCCGAGCTAGGTTTCCAGTAGCAGGTTTTTTTAAATACGGTGTGACCAGATGACCAGAAAGGACCCTTTTTGGTCATGTCCATTTTGACTTCTAAATGTCCCTCCTCTTTGCATGTGCACACATTTCCATGGATTTGGGGAGTCTGGCGCCATGATTCCATTGAATATTAGTTTTTCTCCTTCCTTTCTATTTCTTTGTTTTACCACAGGGATTCTTAAATGTTCTTGTGGACATGATCAGGTCCGAGAGTACTTGATAGTTCTGGGAATTACTTGTTTATTTTTTTCCTTATTTGCATCTTCAACACATCTTCAATCCTTGACAGTTCTTTATTTTCCCGTGGATGTAGTTTACAGAGGATGCTTTCCCTTGTGTGTTTAAATTCTTGACACACACAGATAGACAGACACACACAGGAGTGGGCCTTTGCACATGCTTTTAATCCTATCACTGGGTGGAGGGGGCAGACACAGGCAGATCTCTGAGTTGACATGCTTGGTCTACATGGTGAGTTCCAGGAGTGTCAATGCAACATAGAAAAACCCTAGTCTCAGCAATAAAGAAGCAAAAATATAGAAAACCCTGCTTGTCAGGATGACTCAGAAGTTAAGAGCACGAAGAGCATACTGTTCCTGTAGAGAACCCAGGTTTGATTCATAGTTTCCTTTGCCTTGTCACTTCTCTGCAAGTGTACATACTGTGCTTTGTGAAGGGGAAAGCCCTGTAGTAATAGGCAAAGGGCTAGGGAGATGGCCGAGTTAGCAGAGTGCTTGCTACAGCACTGGGAAGATCCCCAGTACCCACATAAATACCAGTCTCCTAATTCCAGCATCTGGAAGTTGGATACAGGGGATCCTTGGAGCGAGTCAGCCTGCTGGACAGGCTCAATCTGCCAGCTTCATGTGGGACGCCGAGCCCCATGTTAGAAATTAAATAACAAATGAAGATAGATAACTAGTTGCCTGGGACCAGGGACAGCGGGGTTCTGCAACATGAGGATACATGTGTGAGGTTGGCAAAAGTGAAGAAGCTGACCATGTGTCGATGTTCAAGCCAATGACCTTCAATCACTCGAGACATCTGTATTTCATACATTACTGTATTGCATACAGTAATAGTCCTGCTTGTCTGATCAGAGACATCACTGGTTATTCTATTTATATACCACCGTAAGCCCCCTCTTTACACAAAGCCCCCAATACACAAAGTTTCCCTTCCTCCTTCCTCCCTCCCACTGCATCAGTCACGCTTTGCGTTCTACTACAAAGTATAGTGTTCATACTTTGTATAGTAGTTATAGTTTGGCAAGCCAAAAATAAACGTCTAGCCAGGCATGTCCTGTGGACATGAGCACAAACCCAGCTGGCAGCAAATGTGGCTTACGCGGTTAAAGTAAGGTGAGAGACAGAATGACCACTTGTGGGTGCAAGTCCAGTCATCAAACAGCACCCTTCTGCCATAATACATTTGTAAGGGCAGGTACAGACATGCTCATTGTACCAAGCAAACGTTCCTGATATGCACCAATCTGTCCCTGATACCATCTTCCCAAGAACTGTTTTTTAAGTGTTCAGAATAGTTACTCCAGCAGGACCCATTGCTCTCCTCTACTGCCACAGTGTGCCACAGTGCTACTTACTCAGTGTGACTGCAGCTGTTTCTCTAGGGAGGGACATGACTACGTGTCCCCAAATCCCCAGGATTCATGATCTTATCTGGAGGTTCTATGGAGGAGAGGAGGGGAGGGGAGATGAGTGGAGTAGAGAGGAATGGAGAGAGGGAGGGCAGGGAGGGAGAGGAGAGAGGGAGAGGAGGGAGAGGAGAGGGAGGGGAGGGGAGGGTATTACCCCCTTGAAATAGTACTGAGAAAAGATAGAATCATCCTCAGGCCTGTAATCCTGTGTGATCCTAGACCTGCCCGTGGCTGACAAAATATGAACTGTTATAAGTGTAAACAGCATAGCAAAAGCAAGGAGAGCTTGCAGCACATGATCCAGGTAATAAGCATAGAAGCCACCAAATTCTCCACAGGTCCTTGCCAAGTGGGAAGGGGTTTCCATGGGCCTTGTCAGTAGAGGCCCATCAGTGAAGCCCTCATACACTGTTCCCTGCAGATACTGTGTGGCCACCATCAGCCAGCATCAGTCTTCTGAAGTTTTCCTTCCAGCACCTGCTTTCAGGCTAGTTTTGTAGATAAGTGCTGATTAAATTTGGTAATAATTGTTGTCTGTCTTTTTTTTTTTTCTCTTTCTCTCTCTGTAAATCATGATGGAACATTTTCCTGGGTGTCGTATTCTGTGCTGCTATGTGTGTTCCCTTGGAACTTGTAAATTATCATCTGTCCAGGTCCTCCTGGCTTTAGGAGTCTCCACAGAGAAGTCAGGTATTAATTCTGATAGATCTGCCTTTTTTGTTTCTTGGTCTTTTCCCTGGTGGCTTTAAGTATCTTTCTTTGTTCTGTTCGTTTACTGTTTTGGTCATTATGTGCCACATGGACTCTCTGTTTGTTTGGGTTTTGTTTTGGTTTTTTTTTTGTTTCTTTGTTTTTTTTTTTTTTTTGCTGTTGTTGTTTTTGTTTTTGTCCAAATATATGTGTTCTGCATCCTCCTTGTTCCATTATAGGCATATCTTTCTTTAGGTTAGGAGAGTTCTCTTCTTTGGTTTTGTTGAAAACATTTCTTCTACTTGCTCCACTCCTGTTAATCTTAGGTTTGCTCTTTTCATAGTGTCCCAGATATCCTGGATATTTTGTGAAAGCAAGTAAATGTTTTCTTTGGAGAGTTAGGTGCAAATCTCTGTCCTATATTTATGACCAGAAATTCTATCTTCCATCAGTTGTATGTTCTTGGTGAAGCTTTCCTCTGTAGTTGTTGTTTGAATCTCAGACTTTTCATTTCCAGCATTCCCTTAACTTAGGTTTTATTTTGATTCTCTTTCCACTTTCAAGTCTTGAAGGATTGTGTTTGTTTTTGTTGTTGTTTTTTTATGTCCTTCAACTATTTGTGTATTGCTGGATCTCCTTAATAGATTTACTTACTCATTTCTACACACTGTTTGTGTTTTCCTGGATTTATTTAAGTGATTTATTCATTTCCTCTTTAAGGCCCTCTATCATCTTAGTGTAAGGCAGTTATAAGATATTTTTTCTTAAGCTCCAGCTATTGCTGAAATACTTTGAGCCTGCTTTGGTAGGATACCTGACTAGGGGAGATGGTGTGCCTGGGTGATACTGTGTTCTTACCCAGGCCTTATCTAGGCCTCTTGTGTTTAGAGTGATTATAGTTCTTGCTGTTGATTCCTGGCTTGTCTCTGTGAGGTGGGTGTTGTGATCTTTGGTTCCAGTTTCCGATCTGGAGTTTAGATAGTTGTAAAGCTTGTGTCTTTCTCAACAGGGAATTTACTGTGGACCCGAGGGCCATGCCCTGAGACTCCCAGGAAAATTGTGTTTCTGGGTATCAGGATCTTACATTGAGGAATAGAGATAGGGCAAGGATACTTCCCTCAGCTTCCTAAGAGCTCATGCCTACCAAGGCCTAACAGAGTAGCGTCCCTGAATGGCACTCCAGTCCCAGTCCTGTCTCCTTCCTCCTGCCACACTTTCCCAGGCATCCAGATCCCAGCACCTGTAGTCCTCCTTCTCCCAACTAAAGAGAGCTCAGGACAGACTCCTTTGCCTGCCAGAGCCCTGACATACTGTGTGTTAAGTGGACTGTGCCATGGCTCTATCTTCTTCTTGCCTGCATACTGTACCCTGGATACCTTCCTTATTCTGCCAGTCAATACAAATGGCCAACCCAAAGGAATATGGCACAGGCTAAGGAGGACAAATTTCTATGGAGCTTTTGGCCCTCCATCCTTCTGTCCTGCCGCCCAACCTAAGCTATCTTAGCCCTGGTTTGGAGATGGCCTCTTTTCACAAAAGCACCTGGATCCCAAGGAAAAGACCCCATTGCCAGTGTCAGAACCCACAGCATGGCACAAGGGCTTTGAGGCATCCCCTCCCCTCCCACACACACTCAGCTTTGGGCCAAAGCAGAACAGCCCTATGCTCTAGCTCTTTTGTTGGCCTGGCTGTCAGTCAGGCAGACAACACACCCTGCCTGCAGGACAAACCACTCTTCAGAGAAAGGTGAACAATCACTCATATCAGGCAATACAACATACCAACCAAAGACCTCTCAGGGACCTGGGTGCCTCAAACACTGTCTCCTGCACTGACATTGTGAATATAAAAGAGAGTATTCCAGTCCAGTGGAAGTGCTCCAGCCTTCCTCCCCCTCAAGCCAGGAGGAGCATATAGGAAATTCAGCCAGTAGCTACTGCTCCTGTCTCCTGCTCACTGTTAGGCTGGATTTCATACAATGTCTATACCTACCCAGCTGCCATGATGGCCAGTCTTCTCTCAGCAGTATATGCTGTGTGAAGACACAGACCACCAGACTGGGGATTCTGGGGTCTTTGAGTCTTTTTAAACCAGCCTTTGCCTAGATTCCTGTTTTGTAGAATGCCCTGTGCCTTGGGCCCTTCAGGGTCCTGCCTCCATCCATGCTAACTCCCTCCCCCTATGGTGGAAAAAGTCCTTGTCCGTTTGCAACAAGAGATGCTGGGAATCATCTTTCAGGATGCTCCCTGGCAGCTCTTTCTTAGCACAAGAACCTCAGTCCTGAAATCTTATACTACAGCCAAGTGAAAAGCTCCTCTAGTAGAATCATATCCCTATCTGCTGTCACACCTGATTGCCCTGGAATGTTGGTACTGTAAATTAAGGAAAATTATTCAATAGTCACTCATGAACCTACCTTCACCACACACAAACACACACACACACACACACACACACACACACATGCCCACTCCACACACACAAAAACACAGGGAGCCTCATAGCTCAATCACAGAAATCCTCACTTAGAGTCCATAGTCACCAAATTGGACAGAGATCTTATCACGGACATTTCAGCCCCGCATCACCTCCTTCTGGTGCCCTGTTGTTGCAAATGCGTTTTCCTACTGAATCCTATTAAGTGATGAGTCATAATTGGAAGACACTAGTGCATCTTTCAAAGCAGCACTCATGAAAGCCAGGTGTTTGCATGGGCTGAAATGCTGAGAGACAGGGGAGTTCATACAAAGCACATGCTCAGACAGGGCCAAACAAAGTGGGAAGGGCCATTTGTGGGGTGAGGGCTCAGGCAGGAATTAAGCAAGGGGACCTGGAAGAGGTGCAAAAAATCATCAAGTCATGCCTCTACCACAAAGAGTATGGTGCAGGGGCTGACCAGGAAAATGCATTAAAATGGTTCTCATGCCACATCTGAGTAAGTTCTGAGTGAAAGGCAGGTACTACTCCTTTGTCAGAAGCAGACACAGAGCTGATGAGCAGTAACATAGAACACTGGTGTCAGGAGTTCACAAGGGCCCTGCTCTACAGGAAGGCACATGTGCAGTACAAAGACCCTGGCCGGGAGGTCCCAAGAAAAGCCTCTGGCTTCACAGCCTCTCAGAAACTGGAGACTTGAAGACACTGAGGTCCTGAGAAGCCTGTGTTCCAAGCAAGGCTGCCAGGGCCATGGGCAGTAGAGAAGAGTGTATGTAGGTGGGAATCTCCAGCCCAAACAGAGGAGCCCCAGCAGCACATAGTTGAGGCCAGAACCTGGGCTGCAGGGCTGACCTCCTTTGAGGGTGGTTCTATACTGGGCATTGCCCAGCAACACTCCAAGCAGCCAAGATGCCTTGGTGAGGAGGCCTCTCAGCAGCAGCTGGCAACAGTGAGGCAATTTGAAACATCCCCTGAGGAAGAGGCCTTGCTTCTGATGTCAGAAATCCAGGAGGAGGTGGGGGTATACACTGAAGTGCAGGTAAGGCCTAGGCAAGAAGATGATCGGCCCAGAGAGGTAGGCAAGGAATGCCTGTGGCCACAGACCGGGAGAGGCCTGGCAAAGCGCTATTCTCCTTTGATGGAAGCGGAGCTGCTGCAGACCCACTGCTGTAGGCTCAGTCAGTGGCCAAACCAGCAGGGCCTTTGAGAGCCTCAAGAGGGATGTGGCTGAGAGGTAAGGATCCTACCTACAAACACAGACAGGCGGTCATCAAGGGCATCCCTGGCACCTGGGCTACAGCAGTGTCCTTACCATTGTTCACTGTCCAGGGGAGAACAAACATGGAATAGCATGTTGTCATGAGAATGTCACTGTAGAAGGAAGTATGTTGGTCCTAGCTGGTAAAGGAATGAAAGTAATGTCCCAGGCATAAGCAGGAGTTTCCCTAGCCTTGGATTTCTGAGCTTCCTACAGAGTTGGTGTCTGTCTGAGTTTCTGTCTGTTTCTATCTCTCTGTCTCTGATTGCATGTATGTTTGCTGGTGTCCTGTATCTATGTGGACCTGTCAGCGTTTGTGTGTGTGTGTTGTGTAACTCTTTGGATGCTGAGGCATATGCAACAAGTTTCCAGTGTAACACTGCAGGTCCAGAGGGTATGGCATGCCTCCAGGAAGGTTATGAAGGAGGAATTTCCCCATTGATGCCATCATGGCCCATGGAATAGAGATCACTGCCTACACACTTGGGTTAGGACACTCAGGTGCACACTTCCCATCTCCCACACTCTCTCAGCATCTCCTGCACCATAGTAAGGGTTGGTCCTCATGTTCAGGCAATGGGTTCCTCAAGTGAGTTGTGATTAGCATCAAAACTCAAGTTTGACCTGGTGGCTGGAACAGTGTGCCCACATGACCTGATTGCACTTTCTTTCTGGATACTATCTCTGCTGACTGACCACAGTGTCTGTAGCTTTGGATCGGGTTTGAGTATGGAAGGGCAGCTGCCACTCTTCAGAGCCCAAGTCACCGAAGTACCTTCTCCTGTCTATAGAGTGTGCATGATTCTGACTTGGAGAAAGAGGGAGGGTTCCTTGAGGAAGAGCGAGATCCAGAAGCAGGTGTCTAGGAGCATTGTGTCTCAGAGGAAAGGATGACATTTCTTTCCTCTGGAGGTTAGCTCACCATTTCCCAGTCAGCAGGACTCCTTGAGCTAAGGCAGACGATGAAGCACCCAAGATCTGGTCTATCCTCACTGAGCAAGATGAAGACCTGCTGGGCTACATGTTGAACTTGGAGGTGATCTCAGGGTTGATGTCTGGGCGTGGCCTGAGGCGATGTTGGGCTGGTGCTCTCATGGTGCTTCCCCTCATCCAGTCCCCTGTGTACTGGCTCACTTAGAAATGTTTTTTCTCTGCCTTTGTCTTGCTGCAACATGTAGGGCAATTGCACTGTGGCAACATGCTCCTGAGGCTTACCTTTCTCTTTGGCATCAACCCTTACTTCTGCAATAAAGTATATTGGAGGAGTTCAGGCTCAGACTCCCCAGGAAGTGGCCAGTCTCTGAACAGGCATTCCCATTCTCTATTGCTCCTTGCTGGTATGGTTGTCTGGCCCTGCACCATGACACCATAGGCTCCCATCCTCCTCCCTCCCAAGACAAGAGGAGTCCTGGTCCAATACTGTGGAATGGTATGCAGACCTTGGCCTTTGAATCCACAGCTGCTGGCAGGAACCACGGAGGCTGACTTTCTTGGATTGGATGTGCACCCACAACTTCCCAGGAGATAACATGCTATCTGAGGTGGAGGGCTTCTGACTCCTGTGTCCAAATTGATAAGGGATGAGTCCTCAAAACCTTGAGACTGGTAAAGGATACTGACTCCAAAAGCTTGAGAGATACTTGTCTCACAACCTTCCAGGTCATTGCACAAGATCTCTGGCTAGATCCACTGAAGTACTTCACTCTGACAGGAAAGGGCTGGAGGGAGAGCTCAGGCAAGCCCAGCTCAGGTGCCATGCTTGTGAAGAATACTCAGAACTCCGGAAAACTCTGCATTCTGTCAAGCACTGTGAGCCCCACAGCCGGTAAACCCGAGGTTGCTCACGGGAAACCAATGCCTGGGGTTGGGTGTGTGTGCTGGTAGAATGATTTTTAGCATAGGTAGAGGAACTTCAGTGCTTGCCTGTGTGCAGAGAATCTTTTAGGTCCTGAATGAAGGATAGAGTGAGAGAAAGAGAGTAAGAGAATAATAGAGAGAAGGAGGGAGGGAGGGAGGGAGAGAGAGAGAGATAAACATATATCAAAGGAAGGAAGATCCTACTACTGAGACCTGGCCTCTCTTGAACCAACTTGATCACTGGTTTTTGTAAACAAGCAGGTAGAGTTGCCTCTAAACCTAATTCCTCCAAAATTAACCAAATACTCAGTTACAAAGCAAGCCTGAACAGATACAAGAAAATCAACATAATGCCCTGTATTCTCTGAGACCACCATGGATTAAAGCTGGATATTAACAACAAGATAAATGAAGGAAAGCTTAAAATCATGGGAACTAAAGTCAGTACTAAATAAAAATGAGACAAGACAAGAATAAAAGTGATTCATTTTCTATTCATCAGAATGAATATACAGCATATCCAAACTTACAGGACATAATGAAGGCATTCCAAAGAGGAAAGTTAAGAGCATTCAAGTGCCTACAAGAAAATAAATTGATTTCCAGCCAGCAAATTAACTGTACACCTGAAAGCTGTAGAACAAAAGCAAGTAAGTACATCAAAGAGGAGTAGAGTGAAGGAAATAATCAAACTGAGGGTTGAAATAAATAAAATAGAAACAAACAAGCAAAACAATACAAAAATAATGAAGAAAATCAGTAAATTTTTTCAAAAACTTATTCAAATTTTAAAACTCATACCCCAAATAACCAAAACGTAGAGAGTATCCAAATTATCAAAACTAGAAAAAAAAGGTAGATATAATAACACACAGAAAGGGTATCCAGAGAATTAGATAGATATAGTTTAAAAACCTGTACTCCACCAAATGGGAAAATCTGAAAGAAATTCTCTCTAGCACTTACCAAAGTTAATTTAAGATCAGATAAGCAAGATAAAATAGCTATACTTCCTAGTGAAAAACAAGCAGTATTAAAAGTCTTCCAGTTTAAAAAAAAAGAATTGAAAAGCCCAGGGCCAGATAGTTTTAGTCTAGAATTCTGCCAGACTTTCAGTGAATGCCAATGCTCTTCAAATTATCCCACAAAATAGAAACAGAATTTTCCCAATTCATTTTATGAAAACACATAACACCACAAAGAAAGAAAATTACAGAGTAATTTCTCTTTTGATCATAGATGGAAAATTACTGGATAATACTGAATCCAAAAACATGCCAAGTAGGCTTCATCCCAAAGAAGCTGATATGGGATGGTTCAATGTATACAAACTGATAAGTGTAATTCATCATATAAACAGAAAAAAATATAATCATCTCATTTAATGCAAAAAAAAATGGCCCTTGACCAAAGTCTAACACTCCTTCATGATAAAAGTTATGGAAGACTAGATATGGAAGAAACATAACTCAACATAATAAAGGCAGTTTGTATCAAATTCATACCTACATCTACATAAATGGAGAGAAACTCAAAGCAATTCCACTAAAATCAGAAATAAGATAAGGATTCCATTCTTTCCATTCCTCCTCAATATAGTGCTTGAAGTCTTAGCTAATATGATAGTCAAAGGAGATCAAGGGGACACTAATAGGAAAAGAGTAAGTGAAAAAGTATCTTTATTTGCAGATGATTTGATGGTATACATAAATGACCCTAAAACTTACACTGGAGAACTCCTAGGGCTAATGAACAATTTCACTAAAGAACTGAATACAAGATTAACAAACATAAATTGATAGCCCTCCTAGACAGAAATGGCAAACAAATTGAGAAAGAATTTGGACTGGATGGGAAACACATTTTTTGCAATAACCCTAAATAATATAAAATATCTTGGAGTGACTATAGCAGGATATTTGGTCACACTGTGAAGCCTGACATTGTGTTGTTCACTGGAAAAAAAACCTGTTTCTAGATTGGCACACACCTTTAATCCAGGAGCTTTCTGTCTAAGTATTGTACACAGGATTAAGTAAAATCAACCATAGGTCAAGAGGCAGAGCAAGCAACCAGTTGACAGGGAATGAACATAGGGAAAAACAGAGAGTAAGAGGAAGTCAGGAAGATGGATAGAGAGATAAATAGGAAGTAGAAGGAAGGAATATTCAGTTTGGGATTTTTCGTTTAACAATTTTCTGTAATACATAAAACTGGCATACCTTACAATCCTATGGGTCAAAGTATACTAGAGAGAGCCCATGTGATGATCAGAAATCATCTGTCTAAAACAAAGATGGGAGCTGTATCTGCATAAGTCCCCCAGAGCTCACCTTGACTATGTTCTCTTCATTTTAAATTTCTTACAAGTGGATAAAGAAGACAAATATGCAGCAGAACGTTATTGGCACCCCAAGTCTTCCACTTATGCCATGATTAGATGGAAGGATCCTCTAACCAACCAATGGCATGCATCCAACCCTGTACTTATTTGGGGGAGAGGATATGTTTGTGTCTTCTCACAGGAAAATGATGCTGCCCGCTGGCTACTGGAAAGGTTGGTGCATCAAGTGGACAACATTGAAACTTTGGAGACCTCCCCAGTTGCTGACGCTGAGATCCCTGTTAATATAATTCCAGTGACTGCTAAGTTGGACCTTTGGGCTTTTGCTCTGATGCCCCCCATTTTGATGCTTGTCTCCATGGACGCCAAAAAGAGTCATCAGCTCATTCATCATCTTCATGGTCATAACTTGGGAAGGGAGCACCTTCTGCTCTTTTTCTTGGTGAACTGACACTGCATCTGGGGCAAATGGATCCACCATGATGGGCCCAGGACCTTTTATTTCACATTGTCAAAAAGGACAGCCCTGACCTTCTGATTCCTGCCAGGAGGTGAGGTAGGATGTGCATGTGAGGTGTCTGCAGGACTCAATCTTCACATCCTTAGATATATCCTGGATTATCTCTGGACACAAAGTAAGGAGAATGATTTCTAATGGCCAAACTGCTGCTTTATGTAGGACTTTGCCATCCAGTCACATAGCCAATGGCCCATTGTCCCAGCTGAGTGCAGCTTAAACTAGAAAATGTAGCTTTCAGGCTTGGTACTGTATTTCTGTAGTCATGCTTTAACTTCATCATACATGGGAAATGCCATGTATCCTGGATGTGTCACAGGTCAGATCAATGATGGTAGAAGTGAAGCTGGAAGGCCTTTCATAACTCGATCAGGCTGCCTGCTCCCAAGCTCTTCTTCACGTTGCTGGCCATGGCCAGTGGAGAGTCAGGAGCTGGTTCAGCCAAAGGGTTTGTTTGATCCCTCATGGATATTTCTTTATGCTGTCAGCAGTGCCACATTACTTGTTGTATTGGATGGTTGTTTAGATATAGATGCCAATACAGGAGTTTAATGAGTCTGCTCTTAAGGTTCTTGTAGGCTTAAACCAACAACTTGCCCCTCATGAAGGTCCAAAGCTTGGAATATGGCTTGCCCAAATGGAGCATCACCTTGATTAGTCCCCCTGGTTCCATTGACAGAGGGTCGGATAGCCCAGAGATGGGTAAGAGAAAAATTGGTCAGCCACTCTGTCAACCTAAGACAGGATTTCAGAACATCAGTCTGAAATTCTGATGATGGGTAAGAAGAGATCAGCTGTTCTCTAACCTAAGACAGGCATGATCTGTTATGAGTCTTTGGTCATAAATGAAAAAGGGGGAACTGAAGTAGCCATTCCATTGGTCCTGAGGTGGTCATGTGCTTGCAAGTCATACTGACTTGCTATTCTTGTTGTTTTCAGCAGACACCTCCTGTTTGGCTTGGTTGAGTTTCCTGTTTTGCTTGGATATGGTTACTTGGAAAGTCTCTTGTGGTTTGCCTATATAAGTGGCTTACTCTGTAAAAAAGATGGAACCTTGATCAGAGCATTGTCTTGGTGTCCCTCCTTCATGTTCTCCATCTCTTTTAATTCCCAGCCCCTTGTGCAGGCGGTTACTATTGGTGGTCATGAACGACTATACTCTTCCTTAAAACCTACATTTTCTCCTAACTGCCCTGCTCTTACCACAAACACCTGTCTCTCTGCTCAGGCTGCACCTGGGGATATGGGGGACACTCACTTGCACCAAAATAGGCTTGGGGAAACTAAACCCATCATACTAGATGCTAAAACTTCTGCTTCAAACACAGATACAGCCTGCCTACTTCTAAACTATTACTGTTAGGTAAGCAATTGCTGGGGACCCTGCACACACACAGATGACTTTAGATTGCACACTGCCTTAGACCCCATGGGTGAGGTTTTAAATCTTCCACAGAATGTCTACTGCCCCAACTGTGGGACTTTAGTTATTCATGAGAATTAGAGAAGGACCACACCTGAAAGGCAAAACGGACAAGAAAGAAGAGGGAGACCAAGCTAAGTCTTGTCAAGGTCTGTTTATTGTAAGCCAGGGTACAGACTATAAAAGGAGGGAATGGGGGGGGGGAAGGTGAGCTGTTAGGAGGGAGGATTTCGAGCTGGAATTTGTATTGACTCCAGCTCAAAGGCATGGGCTGTTAGTGCAGCTGGCTGAGGGCTACTATCTTGCAAATTTCCTCAGTAAGCCTTTTCTGTGCTAATCTATCCCTGCTGTCTTGAGTCAGTGTTTTTCTGGAGGAGGAATTCTTTGTCTTCCAGCTCAGGGTCGGTCAGAGGGACTTTCTGTCTCTGACTTAGGGTCAGTCTGAGAGATTTCTCTGGCTCATGGCTCAGGGTCAGTCTTTGGCAGTCTGCCACAAGAAGCTGGCTTGCAGAGGACAGTTTTCAATTGTGTAGCTTAAGGATCTGCCAAGCCACACACTGGCAGAGAGTTTCAAACTGGGCTGAGATAGCAATACCACCAGCAAGCACCTGGTCTTGCTATGCCACTATGGCCACACACTGCACATGGCTAGCCCCCATGTTGATTTGGAGATAGGAATGGTGGGGCCAAGGCTTCACTGCCATTTCCACTAAGGGCAAGCACATGGTGTTACCATGATTGCCCTTAACTTAGGGCAATCAAGAGCAGTCACATGATTGGCAGCCATCTTGGTTAAAAAACAAACAAATCAACAAAAATGCTGTGTTCCCCCCCCCCCGCCAGCTGCTTTTACTGCTTTGTTTCTGTCTCACTGTTTTTTTGGAGCTGCAAAACTGCAACCTCTCGTGGCCCTAAAAGGCCACTGTGCCCCTTTCTACCTCCATTCTAAAGCTGCCTGTCCACCCCTATCCTTTCCTGCAGATGAGATTCCTTCTATGAGAACTTTGCCATAATGCTGATAAAACCCTGGTACCAGGCAAGGAGGTTCTCCTGCTTAGCCAGGCTGCCATTATATTTGGTTGATGAACCACTAACCACATGGTCCACTTCCAGTTTCTCTTTCTCATTTGCATGAATGGCTTCCTCATATTTTCTCCTCTTAGGAAGTATTTTTTAAAGCCATCCTTACCAATAGCTCATGAAGTCTATTCAGGATGTTGTACTTGTAGTAGGTTTCTTTTTTTCTTATGGGAAAGCCACAAGGGAAAAATCTGCTGGGGAAAAAAGTGTCCATTAGAACATTCCTGCTGAATTGCATAAAGATTGTATATATCCTCCAAGTTATGCATGGAGATAACTTAGAACCCATACACATAAGTAGCCCAGAACAGCTCAGTGTCCAAGAGGGTTCCCCAATAATAGGAACAGGGACCATCTCTGACATGAACTCAGTGGCTCGCTCTTTTATCATCGCCACCTGATGGGGGAGCAGCCTTACAAGTCCACAGAGGGAGACAAAGAAGCCAGTCCTGATGAGACCTGATAGACTAGGGTCAATGGAAGGGAGGGAGATCTCCCTGAGTTATTGGACTGGGGAAGGGTATAGGAGAAGTAGAGGGAGGGAGAGCAGGATTGGGAGGAAATGGGAGGGGGCTACATCTGGGATACAAAGTGAATAAACTGTAAATAATTAAAATTAAAAATTAAAAAACATTGTTTTATGTGGCAAATGTTTGAAGTTATCAGTAACATTTCAACTATTATACATTTTCACTATGCAGTGGTATAGTAAACAGCTAGTTGCATGCTTAGCTGGCAAATGCTTAACTGAAATATATATTTTAGATCTTGTCCTTTTAGAAAATATTATCTCCTTTTGATATACAATAAATATAAACTATCTTAGTCTTTCCAAAGTAAGTTTCCAGAAGACAAAAAAGTGAGCAAACTAAAAATAGATGAAAAGACATTATATTAAGAACCAAAAGCCGTCAGCCTTCCTGGAAAGGACTAATCTAGCTATTTATAACTATGTCCTGTGCTCCACAACTTTAAGAGGTAGAGTTTTATGTTCATATTTTACATCTCAATGTACCAAGTTCTCCTGAGGACATACTATGTGGATTTCAGAAACATTGGGTTATAATTATTTTTTAATTTAAATTATTTTTAAATAATTTATTCACTTACATCTCATTGTAGCCCATCCCTGATCACCTCCAGTTCCCACCTTCCCTCTCTACTCCCCTCCCCCATGCTCCTTCCTTAGTTCACTGATAGGGGAGGACCTCCTGCCCTAACACCTGACCCTAGCCTATCAGGTCTCATCAGGACTGTCTTGTTGTGCCCAGATCTTAGGGTCCCCAAAGACCACCATGAGTCAGATCATGTATGCAAAAGCAAAGAGCTTTATTCAGCTTAATCTCCAACTCTCCACTGTCACCAACAAAGTGGATCAGAGAGGAGAGGGCCCAGCATCTGCACAGTAGGTATGTTATTGGGATTTAAGAAAGGACTGGGAATTTCCAGTTTAATAGTTTTACATTATTGGGTGACCAAGGGCATGCTTGTTACAAAGTGGTTGACTAACATAACATTGAGTAGGACTTAGGAATGTTAGGTTGGTGGGCTGCCCCACCCTGAGAGAGGATACCTTCCCATCATTGTGGTTACCTCCAGGCTATTCCTTGGGTTGGAAATTTTATGGTTTTCTTATTACTGAAATTGGTGACCTATGGCCTAGTTCCTGGGACTGATGACTTTTTGGGGAGGGCATCAGGCCTGGTCCTTCCACTTGGCTCCTCTTCCTCTGTGGCCTGTTAAAGTCACACTGCCAGCAGGGAGTGATCAAAGAACACACAACTGAGTTCATCTCAGAAACAGCTCCTACTCCCCTTACTTGGGCGTCCACATGGAGATTGAGCTACCTTTGGGCTACATCTAGGCAGGGTGTCTATATCATCTCCATGCATGGAGCTTGGTTAGGATATCAGTCTCAGAAAAGACCCCTGTGCCCAGAGTTTTTGGTTCTGTTGCTCTTTTTTTGGAGCTTCTGTCCCCTCCTGGTCTGTCTATGGCCCCCTTCTTCCATAAGACTCCCTGTGCTCTGTCCAAAGTTTGGCTGTGAGTCTCTGCATCTGCTTTGATCCCATTTTGGGTACAGCTTTTTAGAGGACCCTTTAAGTTTGGCTCCCATTTTGTTCCCTCTCTTTAACCTCTTTCTGTCTATCCTGTTTGTCCTTTTGAATGAGAATTAATCAATCACCCTAGGGTCCTCCTTGTTGTTTAGCTGCTTTAGGTGTGAGGATTTTTGTATGCTTAACCTATGTTATATAGATTCTAGAAATACCTAGAATCTAGGGACATCTAGATTTCCCTATCCACGGACCATAAAATATTTTCAACAAAAATCAAAGAAGAAAATTTCCCCAATCTTAAGAAAGAGAGGCCTATAAACATACAAGAGGCCTTCAGAACACTAAATAGATTAGACCAGAAGAGAAAATCCTATCATCACATAATAATCAAAATAGTAAATGTACAGAATAACAAAAAATACTTATTTTTAAGTAGGTTGCCAATTAAAAATCAAATAAAACATATGGGACACATACACATATATCTCAACCACATGTGTGTATATGTGTGTGTATTACTATCTACTGCTTTGGTAACATACCACAACCAAGGCAACATTTAGAAGAGTCCTACTGTTTTCATGTCATGCCAGCTGGCAGGTAGGCATGGTGTTGAAGCAGTATGACAGCTTTCATGTTGCAAGAATAGTCACCATGTAGAGAGACTGGGAATGATGAGGACTTTTAAACCTCAGAATCTAGCCCTACAGACACATTTCCAACAATTTCACACCTCCTAATCCTTTCCAAACATGAACCAATGGAATATTATCCTTAAAACCACGCATTCCTCATGGATGTTGGCTATTTACAGGTATTCAAATGGCTTCCCTGCAGTGGACTTTCTTTGTAAACTGTATACTTTGTAAACTTTGTATACTTTGCAGGAAAGTGTCCATGCCTATACCTGGGAAGCTTCCCCATAGCCAGGCTCGGTTTTGCTCCTGGGATCCCTGTACATCTTTTTCCTGGAGCCACCTATTCAGCTCCCCTGGGTTCCACCTCCTGTGGTTCCTGAAAGGGGTGTTCAGATCTTCGGCCTGGACTGCTAGCCTTTCTACATCTCTAGACTGCAACACTGCAGGACTTCAGAACCACTGATGCTAACTCTCCATAGCTCTGGGACCTAAGGTAAGATGCCTGGAGAAACTGAGAAGATGAAACCACAGAAAATGCAGCAGAGCCTGAAGAGTCAATTACTGTTGCTCTTACAGACAGAGAAGTCAGTGGGAGGGAGAGGTGTCTAACTGGAACTAGTCTGTGAACTCTTGTGTCATCTCTATGGCAATAATGTATAAACTAGCCATTTCCTTCAGGAGGGGAGCTTTGCATGGTCTGGCACTGCCAAGCCAGGGACCAGGATCAGAAATTTGGCCCCTCAAGTATAAGTTCACAGTTTATTTGAAGAGAATTGTTTTATTTATCTCTGAGGTCAACTCTGTGTAAAAGCTGCAAGAGAAAAAGGCCAAGTAACATATAATGGCAAACCCATTAGAATTACACCTGACTTTTCAACAGAGACTATGAAAGCCAGAAGGGCCTGGACGGATATCATGCAGACCCTAAGAGAACACAGATGCCAGCCCAGGCTATTATACCCTGCAAAACTCTCAGTCCTCATAGACGGAGAAAACAAGATATTCAATGACAAAAACAAATTTCAACAATACCTACAAACAAATCCAGTGTTACAGAAGACACTAGAAGGAAAAATACAAGCCAAAAAAACTAGCTCCTTTTAAGAAAACACAGGAAATAATTAACCTCACTACAGTAAAACAAAAAGCAACCAAGCTCACAACCTATGACCACAGCTAACATCAAAATAAAAGGATCTAACAGTCACTGGTCATTAACCTCTTTCAACATCAGTGGACTCAATTCTCTAATAAAAAGAAACAGAGTAACTGAATGGATGTGTAAACAAAACCCAGCAATCTGTTGTATACAAGAAACACACCTAAGGCACAAAGATAGACATTACCTGAGG
Organism: Meriones unguiculatus; assembly: GCF_030254825.1. Lineage (NCBI taxonomy): Eukaryota > Metazoa > Chordata > Mammalia > Rodentia > Muridae > Meriones > Meriones unguiculatus. The sequence continues at coordinate 299,063 of NW_026843712.1, read as the reverse complement.
GTAAAGCGTTGGAAGACAACTTTCCAAGAAAATGGACCCAAGAAGCAAGCAGGAGTAGCCATTCTAATATCTGATAAAATAGACTTTCAACCAAAATTAATCAAAAGAGATGGGGAAGGACACTTCATGCTCATCAAGGGAAAATTCCAACAAGAAGACATTACAATCCTGAACATCTATGCCCCAAATACAAGGGCACCCACATTTGTAAAAGAAACATTGATAAAACTTAAACCACACATAGATCCTCATACATTAATAGTGGGAGACTTCAACACCGCACTCCTAACAAAGGACAGGACAACAACACAGAAATTAAACAAAGAAACAATGTCTCTGACAGAGGTCATGAATCAAATGGACCTGACAGACATTTACAGAACTTTACACCCAAACACAAAAGAATTTACCTTCTTCTCAGCACCTCATGGAACCTTCTCCAAAATAGACCATATAGTGGGTCACAAAGCAAGCCTCAACAGATTCAAGAAGATTGAAATAATCCCTTGTATCTTGTCTGATCACCATGGAATAAAGTTGGACTTCAACAACAACAGAAATAGGAAAAAGCCTATGCACACATGGAAACTGAACAACTTGCTACTAAATGACAGCTGAGTTAAGGAAGAAATAAAGAAAGAAATTAAAGTCTTCCTAGAATTCAATGAAAATGAAGACACAACATACCCGAACTTGTGGGACACAATGAAACAGTGCTAAGAGGAAAGTTCATAGCACTAAGTGCCTTCAAGAAGAAATTCCAGACAGCTCTTTCAAGCAACTTGATGGCTCACTTAAAAACCCTAGAAAAAGAAGAAGCAGACACACCAAGAAGGAGCAGACGTCTGGAAATAATCAAACTCAGGGCTGAAATCAATCAATTAGAAATAAATAAAACAATTCAAAGAATCAGTGAAACAAAAGCTGGTTCTTTGAGAAAATCAACAAGATAGACAAACCCTTAGCCAAGTTAACTAAAAGGCAGAGAGACACTATCCAAATCAACAAAATCGGAAATGATATGGGGGACATAACTACAGACACTGAGGAAATCCAAACAATCATTAGGACTTACTTCAAAAGTCTATATGCCACAAAATTTGAAAATCTAAATGAAATGAACAATTTTCCTGATTGATTTGACTTACCAAAGCTGGATCAGGACCACGTAAATCAATTAAATAGTCCAATATCCCCCAAGGATATAGAAGCAGTCATTGAAAGTCTCCCATCCAAAAAAAGCCCGGGACCAGATGGTTTCAGTGCAGAATTCTACCAGGCCTTTAAAGAAGAGCTTAACTGCAGTTCTCTTCAAACTATTTCACAAAATAGAAACAGAAGGAACATTACCAAACTCATTCTATGGAGCCACAGCCACCTTGGTACCTAAGCCACACAAAGACCCAATAAAGAAAGAGAATTTCAAGCCAATCTCCCTTAACGACATTGATGCAAAAAATACTCAACAAAATACTTGCAAAGGGAATCCAAGAACAAATAAAAGATATCATCCACTATGACCAAGTAGGCGTCATTCCAGATATGCAGGGGTGTTTCAATATATGGAAATACATCAATGTGATCCACCATATTAACAAACTGAAAGAAAAAAAAAAAACCACATGATAATCTCCCTAGATGCTGAAAAAGGATTTGGCAAAATCCAACATCCATTCATGTTTAAAATATTGGAGAGATCAGGGATAAAAGACACATATCTAAACATAGTAAAGGAGATATACAGCAAGCCTATAGCCAACATCGAACTGAATGGACAGTAGCTTAAAGCAATCCCACTGAAATCAGGGACAAGACAAGGCTGTCCACTCTCTCCATATCTCTTCAACATAGTTCTGGAAGTCCTTGCTAGAGCAATAAGAAAGGTGAAGGAGATGAAGGGGATACAAATTGGAAAGGAAGAAGTCAAACTATCACTATTTGCAGATGATATGATAGTATACCTGACTGATCCCAAAAACTCTACCAGCTGATAAACCCCTTCAGCAAATTGGCCAGATACAAAATTAACTAAAAAAAAATCAGTAGCCCTCCTGTATACAAAAGACAAAGGGGCTGAAAAAGAAATTCGGGAAACAACACCCTTCACAATAGCCACAAATGACATAAAGTACCTTGGAGTAACCTTAACCAAGCAAGTCAAAGACTTGTATGAAAAAAAATTCAAGTCTCTGAAGAAATAATTAGAAGAAGATATCAGAAGATGGAAAGATCTCCCATGCTCATGGCTTGGCAGGATTAACATAGTAAAAATAGCCATCTTGCCAAAAGTAATCTATACATTCAATGCAATTACCATCAAATTACCAACACAATTCTTTACAGACCTGGAAAGAAAAATTCTCAACTTCATATGGAATAACAAGAAACCCAGAATTGCTAAAACAATCCTCTACAATAAAAGATCTTCTGGAGGTATCTCCATCCCTGATATTAAGCTGTACTATAGAGCAACAGTTATAAACTGCATGGTACTGGCATAGAAACAGAATGACAGATCAATGGAACCGAACAGAGGACCTGGAAATAAACCCATACACTTGTGGACACCTGATCTTTGAAAAAAATGCCAAATCCATACAATGGAGAAAAGACAGCATCTTCAACAAATGGTGCTGGTCTAACTGCATGTCTACATGTAGAAAAATGAAAATACATCCATACTTATCACTCTGAGGTACAAGTGGATCATGGACCTCAACATAAAACCAGATATATTAAATAGGTTAGGAAAAAAAAGTGGGGAATACCCTTGAACTCATTGGCACAGGAGAAAACTTCCTGAACAGAATACCAACAGCACAGGCTCTAAGAGCAACAATCAATAAATGGGACCTCATGAAACTGAAAAGCTTCTGTAAAGCAAAGGACGCCATCATCTTACAAAACGACTGTCTACAAATTGAAAGAATCTTCACCAACCCTTTATCTGACAGAGGACTAATATCAAGTATATATAAAGAACTAAAGAAAAGGGGGGGGCAAGATGGCGGCGCCGGGAGGACTCTCATTCTGAGCAGCAGCACAGCAGGATCAGCACAGTGAACAGCAATCAGAACTCTCGGCCATAAAACACAGTCATTGTGTTTCCCAGGTGAGAGGATACCCCACGGTGGGGGATTCAATCAGCTTTTAACTCACCCGGCTAAACCACGGAAGAGATCCCGGTTCCGCCAGACGCTTGGCTGCCGGCCGCCAGCCCCAGCCCCAGCCCAGAGCCACAAGCCAGTGTCTCTGGTCACGGTCCCAGACTGAACCTTGGGCACCACACTATCAGAGACTGGAATTTTCAGTCGAGAGATAACCCCAGGGTACAGGAAACGATTGGGACCGGCCTTAGGTCACCCAGACATCCCCTGGAAAAGACTCGGGCGGGTTCCACGGGCACCCCAGGAGCCAGCCCGGAGCCAGAGCCGGGGACCCAGGTTCCAGCACAGAGCCCTGCATGCCTGCGCGCCTGATTCGCCGCCAGAGATAGAAACGGCGGGTCTGATCTCAGAGCACTCAGCTCACCCCCAACCTGAAAAGGTCCCCGGAAAATTACCCAGCTTAGGGAGCCACTCAGACTCCCAAAAGCCACAAAGGCAGACACAGGCAGTTTCTGCGCACCAGACAGCTGGCAGAGACTGAGCCGCCATCACACAGCTGTGCTCCAGGCACAGGCAAATTTCTGTGGCCAGCCAGCTGGCGGACACTGAGCAGTGTGCACCAGGGCAAAAAAAGACACTAGGAGTCCGTGTCTCCAGAGAATCCACGGGGAAGGAAGGAAACTGTACTGATCTAAATCACCCAATCCTTCCCTAGAAAAAGTCTAGTAGTCTAGTGGGGCCGAGGCGCCAGCACTCAGCTGTGCTCCAGACACAAGCACAAACAGTTGAGGCGCGCCTGATGTCCAACTGGGTCACAGCAGCTGATCATTAAATTTGCAACAAGAAACCCAGAAACAGGGCAGCTGCCCTCAGGACTTCCCTGGGTGAGAGGAGAACCCTCTCGACTAACAAAGACCACAGTTACCACTCAGGTCTATATCCCTGAGGTGAGCAACTCCTGAAAAAACACCAGCCATCCAGGGACTATACCCAAAAAGCTGAGAAGACATCCTTCAGGAAAATCCAGCTTTCTGCAAAGGGGATTCTCTCCACCACAGGATCCCCAGGAACCACCAGAAAATAACCCTAAACTCCTAAGATAACACAATGGGTAGAGGCCAGCGTAAAAGCTCAAGCAACAAAAGACAGAGCAATATGGCATCTCCAGAACCCAGTTACCCAGGGGCACCCCACCATAACTGAAATCCAAGTAGCCCTGGACACCCCACCATAACTGAAATCCAAGAAGATGACCTAACAAGTATGCTCATGAAGATGATAACAGAGGAAACAAATAAGATTCGTAAAGACATGGAGGAAGATAAACTCAAACAGAATATTGCCATCCATAAAGAAATAGAGGAAGCTGCAGCCAAACAGTTTATGGCCTTTAGAAAGGAAATGCTTAAAACACTGAATGAAATGAAAGAAACAGAGTTGAAGGAACTAAAAGAAAAACAGGAAAGTACAATCAGACAGGTGAAGGAAGTAAACAAAACAACTCAAGACCTGAAGATAGAATTGGAAAAATTAAAGAAAACACAAATGGAAGAAATAATGGAAAGGAAGAATCTAGGGAAGAAAACAGGAACTACAGAGGTAAGCATAACCAACAGACTACAAGAGATGGAAGAAAGAATCTCAGGTGTAGAAGATACAATGGAAGAAATCGATGTATCTGTCAAAGAAAATGTTAAATCTGAAAAATTCCTGACACAGACTGTCCAAGAATTGCAAGACAATATGAAAAGACAAAACCTAAGAATAATAGGTATAGAGGAAAAAGAAGACTCCCTTCTCCAAGGCCCAGAAAATATTTTCAACAAAATCATTGAAGAAAATTTCCCCAAGCTAAAGGAGAGGCCAATTAGAATACATGAGGCCTACAGAACACCCAGCAAATTTGACCAGAAAAGAAAATCCTCCTGCCACATAATAATCAAAACAGTAAGTATACAGAACAAAGAAAAAATACTAAAAGCTGCAAGGGAAAAAGGCCAAGTAACATATAATGGCAAACCCATTAGAATCACACCTGACTTTTCAACAGAGACTATGAAAGCCAGAAGGGCCTGGACAGATATCATGCAGACCCTAAGAGAACACAGATGCCAGCCCAGGCTACTATACCCAGCAAAACTCTCAGTCCTCATAGATGGAGAAAACAAGATATTCAATGACAAAAACAAATTTCAACAATACCTACAAACAAATCCAGCATTACAGAAGACACTGGAAGGGAAAATACAACCCAAGAAAGCTAGCTACATTCAAGAAAACACAGGAAATAAATAACCTCACTTCAGTAAAACAAAAAGCAACCAAGCACACAACCTGATGACCACAGCCAACATCAAAATCAAGAGATCTAACAGCCACTGGTCATTAATCTCTCTCAACATCAATGGACTCAACTCTCCAATAAAAAGACACAGATTAACAGAATGGATACGTAAACAAAACCCAGCAATCTGTTGCATACAAGAAACACACCTAAGACACAAAGATAGACATTACCTGAGGGTAAAGGGTTGGAAGACGACTTTCCAAGCAAACAGACCCAAGAAGCAAGCAGGAGTAGCCATTCTAATATCTGATAAAATAGACTTTCAACCAAAATTAATCAAAAGAGATGGGGAAGGACACTTCATACTCATCAAGGGAAAATTCCACCAGGAAGACATCACAATCGTGAACATCTATGCCCCAAATACAAGGGCACCCACATTTGTGAAAGAAACATTGATAAAATTTAAAGCACATATAGATCCACACACATTAATAGTGGGAGACTTCAACACCCCACTCTCAACAAAGGACAGGTAACCAAACAGAAATTAAACAAAGAAACAATGTCTCTGATAGAGGTCATGAATCAAATGGACCTAACAGACATTTACAGAACTTTACACCCAAACACAAAAGAATTTACCTTCTTCTCAGCACCTCATGGAACCTTCTCCAAAATAGACCACATAGTGGGTCACAAAGCAAGCCTCAACAAATACAAGAAGATTGAAATAATCCCATGTATCTTGTCTGATCACCATGGAATAAAGCTGGACCTCAACAATAACAGAAATAACAAGAAGCCTACACACACAGGAAAACTGAACAACTTGTTACTAAATGACAGCTGGGTCAGGGAAGAAATAAAGAAAGAAATTAAAGTCTTTCTAGAAATCAATGAAAATGAAGACACAACATACCCGAACTTGTGGGACACAATGAAAGCAGTGCTAAGAGGAAAGTTCATAGCACTAAGTGCCTTCAAAAAGAAATTCGAGACAGCTCATTCAAGCACCCTAATGGCTCACTTAAAAACCCTAGAAAAAGAAGAAGCAGACACACCAAGAAGGAGTAGACTGCTGGAAATAATCAAACTCAGGGCTGAAATCAATCAATTGGAAACAAATAAAACAATTCAAAGAATCAATGAAACCAAGAGCTGGTTCTTTGAGAAAATCAACAAGATCGACAAACCCTTAGCCAGGCTAACTAAAAGGCAGAGAGACACCACCCAAATCAACAAAATCAGAAATGAAAAGGGGGATATAACTACAGACACTGAGGAAATCCAAACAATCATTAGGACTTACTTCAAAAGTCTATATGCCACAAAATTTGAAAATCTAAATGAAATGGACAATTTTCTTGATCGATTTGACTTACCAAAGCTGAACCAGGACCAGGTAAATCAACTAAATAGACCTATATCCCCCAAAGAAATAGAAGCAGTCATCAAAAGTCTCCCATCCAAAAAAAGCCCAGGACCAGATGGCTTCAGCGCAGAATTCTACCAGACCTTCAAAGAAGAGCTAACACCAATTCTCTTCAAACTATTCCACAAAATAGAAACAGAAGGAATATTACCAAATTCATTCTATGAAGCCACAGTCACCTTGGTACCTAAACCTCACAAAGACTCAACAAAGAAAGAGAATTTCCGGCCAATCTCCCTTATGAACATTGATGCAAAAATACTTAATAAAATACTTGCAAACCGAATCCAAGAACACATCAAAGATATTATCCACTATGACCAAGTAGGCTTCATCCCAGGTATGCAGGGGTGGTTCAATGTACGGAAATCCATCAATGTGATCCACCATATTAACAAACTGAAAGAAAAAAACCACATGATAATCTCCCTAGATGCTGAAAAAGCCTTTGACAAAATCCAACATCCATTCATGTTCAAAGTATTGGAGAGATCAGGGATACAAGGCACATATCTAAACATAGTAAAGGCGATATACAGCAAGCCTATAGCCAACATCAAACTGAATGGAGAGAAACTTAAAGCAATCCCACTGAAATCAGGGACAAGACAAGGCTGCCCACTCTCTCCATATCTCTTCAACATAGTGTTGGAAGTCCTTGCTAGAGCAATAAGACAGTTGAAGGAGATCAAGGGGATACAAATTGGAAAGGAAGAAGTCAAATTATCACTATTTGCAGATGATATGATAGTATACGTGAGTGACCCCAAAAACTCTACCAGGGAACTCCTACAGCTGATAAACACCTTCAGCAAAGTGGCAGGATACAAAATTAACTCAAAAAAATCAGTAGCCCTCCTGTATACAAAAGACAAAAGGGCTGAGAAAGAAATTAAGGAAACAACACCCTTCACAATAGCCACAAATGACATAAGGTACCTCGGTGTAACCCTAACCAAGGATGTCAAAGACTTGTATGAAAAAAATTTCAAATCTCTGAAGAAAGAATTAGAAGAAGATATGAGAAGATGGAAAGATCTCCCATGCTCATGGCTTGGTAGGATTTACATAGTAAAAATGGCCATTTTACCAAAAGCAATCTACAGATTCAATGCAATGCCCATCAAATTACCAACGCAATTCTTTACAGACCTGGAAAGGAAAATTCTCAACTTCATATGGAATAACAAGAAACCCAGAATTGCTAAAACAATCCTCTACAATAAAAGATCTTCCAGAGGTATCTCCATCCCTGATCTTAAGTTGTACTATAGAGCAACAGTTTTAAAAACTGCATGGTACTGGCATAGAAACAGAATGGTGGATCAATGGAACCGAACAGAGGACCCAGAAATAAACCCACACACTTATGGACACCTGATCTTTGACAAAGACGCCAAAACCATACAATGGAAAAAAGATAGCATCTTCAACAAATGGTGCTGGTCTAACTGGATGTCTACATGTAGAAAAATGAAAATAGATCCATACTTGTCACCCTGCACAAAACTGAAGTCCAAGTGGATCAAAGACCTCAACATAAAACCAGACACATTAAATCGGCTTGAAAAAAAAGTGGGAAATACCCTAGAACTCATTGGTACAGGGGGAAACTTCCTGAACAGAACACCAACAGCACAGGCTCTAAGAGCAACAACCAATAAATGGGACCTCATGAAACTGAAAAGCTTCTGTAAAGCAAAGGACACCGTCATCAAAACAAAGCGACCACCTACAGATTGGGAAAGAATCTTCACCAACCCTTTATCTGACAGAGGACTCATATCCAGTATATATAAAGAACTAAAGAAGCTGAAAAGCAGCAAACCAAGTAATCCACTTAAAAAATGGGGAACAGAGCTAAACAGAGAATTCTCTGTAGAGGAATACCGAATGGCAGAGAAGCACTTAAAGAAATGCTCAACCTCATTAGCAATTAGGGAAATGCAAATCAAAACAACCCTGAGATTTCACCTTACACCCATGAGAATGGCCAAGATCAAAAACTCAAGTGACAACACATGCTGGAGAGGTTGTGGAGAAAGGGGAACCCTTCTCCACTGCTGGTGGGAATGTAAACTTGTACAACCACTCTGGAAATCAATCTGGCGCTTTCTCAGACAACTAGGAATAGCGCTTCCTCAAGATCCAGCCATACCACTACTGGGCATATATCCAAAAGAGGCTCAAGTACACAAAAAGGACATTTGCTCAACCATGTTTGTAGCAGCTTTATTTGTAATAGCCAGAAGCTGGAAACAACCCAGATGCCCCTCAACTGAAGAATGGATGCAGAAATTGTGGTACATCTACACAATGGAATATTACTCAGCAATGAAAAATAAGGAAATCATGAAATTTGCAGGTAAATGGTGGGATCTGGAAAGTATCATCCTGAGTGAGTTGTCTCAGAAGCAAAAAGACACACATGGTATATACTCACTCATATAGACATACAACATAGGACAAACCCACTAAAACCTGTGCATCTAAAGAAACTAAGCAAGAGAGAGGACCCTAACTAAAACGTCCAAACCCCATCCAGAAAGGCAAAGAGGATGGACATCAGAAGAAGAAGAAAACAGGAAATAACCTAGGAACCTACCACAGAGGGCCTCTGAAAGCCTCTGCCCTTCAGACTATCAAAGCAGATGCTGAGCCTGATGGGCAACTGTTGGGCAGAGTGAACGGAATTTTAGGTAAGAACTGGGAAATAGTAAGAGCTGGAGAGGACAGGGTCTCCACAAGGAGAGCAACAGAACAAGAAAATTTGAACATAGGGAACTTCCCAGAGACTCATACTCCAACCAAGGACTATTCATGGAGATAACCTAGAACCCCTGCACAGATGTAGCCCAGGGCAGTTCAGAGTCCAATTGGGTTACATAGTAATGTGAAGAGGGACTGCCTCTGACATAATCTGATTGGCCTGCTCTTTGATCACCTCCCTCTGCGGGGGGAGGGGGAGCAGCCTTACCAGGCCACAGTAGAGGACAATACAGCCACTTTTGATGTGAACTGACAGACTAAGATCAGAAAGGAGAGGAGAACCTCCCCTATTAGTGGACTTGGGGAGTGGCATGCAAGCAGAGGGAGGAGGGAGGGTGGGATTGGGATGGGAGGAGGGAGGGGCTTATGGGGGGATGCAGAATGAATAAAGTGTAATTGATGAAAAATTTAAGAAAAAAGGGAAAAAATAATTTAAGAACCTTAAATGACTTTCAAAATTGGAGGAAAACATGGAGTTAGTCAATTGGCATGGAGCACATCTCGCCCCTGGGGGCAATGGTCTCCTGAACCTACTCAGACCTCAGACACCACCACTGCTAGTTCTAGAACTGATGCAGGATGTTCCAACGAGGGGTTAAGGCTTCTCATAATATTTCCTATAAGCCCACACCTGTTTGTCTATATCCCCCATTTTTATTCATTATTAGCCAGATAGAGCCAAGTAATTGTGGTAATCATTTTTTGCTTTTTTGCCCAATGCTGGAATGCTAGTAAAGTTAGGTATGCCCTGGTTACTCGCATGCCTCACTGGGTGCCTATGCCCATTGATGCCCCTCACGCTATGACTCTCTTCAGACAGAAAAGGGATCTTGGAACTACAGCCACCATTGTTACTACCATCTCATTGACGGCTGTTGGAGCTACCACCAGGGCCTTAGCCATGAGTCATACTGGGCAGACTGCTCAGACCCTGAATAATCATTTAGCCAATATAGCTCATGCCTTAGTTGTACATAAACGAATTAATGCTCAACTAAAAGGAAGCTTGATGGTGTTCAATCAGAGGATTGACCTCTTGCAGGAGCAAATTGATACCCTATGGCAAATCGCTCAACCTGGCTGTCAATGAAAGTATGCTGGACTTTGTGTCACTAGCATACAACATGAGAATTTTTCCTGTGCTGCAAATCTGTCTAAACAATTGTCTAGCTATATTTTAGGCAATTGGACTGGAGAATTCGATACTACGATGGAGCAGCTGAGAGTGGCCATTGTCACAGTAAATTCTACCGGAGTGGACGCAGGACTAGCCACAAGATTATCAACATGGATTGCTGCAGCCATGAATCATCGGAAGGAATGGGCGGGCATGGGAGCGTTAGCAGGCCTTCTGGTGTTGGTCTCCTTGGTTTGCCTGTGGTACATGCAAGATTAGAGTCTCACAACAGTGTGATGCAGCCATGATCATTCAGGCCTTTACAGCCATTGAAGCAGGACATTCTCCCCAAGCATGGTTGGATACCATAAAAAGCTAAAATGATACGCTCAGGATGCGAGGCTAAGCACTGCACTCAGGGTCAGCCGCTTCAGACCCAGAGAAGAGCATGTCTGATTGCATGCGGGTTGATGCCCCAGGTCCCGCCTCTGAGAAAAAGGTATCGGAAGGGTCTGATGCTCTTTGGGTGGATGACACCTAAATGAACATCTGTACAAAGTCCCAATTTACTTCTAATATCAGAGATCAGACCTCTACTCTTGCCTGATGCGTCTAAAACAAAAAGGGGGAACTGTAGAGAGCTGCGGAATGCTATGCCTTAAAGATGGAGCTGGTTTCCGCCTTCCACCTTCCCGATGGTGAGTGCTCTCTGTCACGAACAACTCCACATTTGGCTAAGGCCGAGGATCTGGCTTGTTTCCATGTATGTGGACCTATCTGCATTGCCCTCGTGGCACGCCTGGGTTGGCTACCCAGAGGCTATTTAAGCTGTGGGCTGGCTTTCCCCGGGGTCCGAGGATTGTTCAATGTTCCTGAATAAACTGCATTGAAAAAAAAAAAAAGAACTAAAGAAGCTGAAAAGCAGCAAACCAAGCAATCCACTTAAAAAATGGAAAACAGAGCTAAACAGAGAACTCTCTGTAGAGGAATATTGAATGGCAGAGAAGCACTTAAAGAATTGCTCAACCTCATTAGCCATTAGGGAAATGCAAATCAAATGACCCTGAGATTTCACCTTACACCTATCAGAATGGCCAAGATGAAAAACTCAAGTGACAGCACATGCTAGAGAGGTTGTGAGAAAGGGGAACCCTCCTCCACTGCTGGTGGGAATGTAAACTTGTAGAACCACTCTGGAAATCAATCTCCCGCTTTCTCAGACAATTAGGAATAGCGCTTCCTCAAGATCCAGCCATACCACTCCTAGGCATATATCCAAAAGAGGCTGAAGTACACAATAAGGACATTTGCTCAACCATGTTTGTAGCAGCTTTATTTGTAATAGCCAGAAGCTGGAAACAGCCCAGATACCCATCAACTGAAGAATGGATACAGAAATTGTGTTACCTCTACACAATGGAATATTACTCAGCAATGAAAAACAAGGAAATCATGAAATTTGCAGGTAAATGGTGGGACCTGGAAAGGATCATTCTGAGTGAGCTGTCCCAGAAGCAGAAAGACACACATGGTATATATTCACTCATATAGACATATAACATAGGATAAACCTACTAAAAACTGTACATCTAATGAAACTAATCAAGAGAGAGGACACTGAATAAAACACTCAATCCCCATCCTGAAAGGCAAAGAGGTTGGACATCGGAAGAAGAAAACAAGAAACAACATAGGAACCTGCCACAGAGGGCCTCCAAAAGCCTCTGCCCTGCAGACTATCAAAGCAGACACTGAGACTTATGGCCAACTTTTGGGCAAAGTGGATGGAATCTTCTGTAAGAAGTGGGAAATAGTAAAACCTGGAGAGGATGGGAACCACACAAGGAGAGCAACAGAACCAGAAAATTTGAACACAGGGTTCTTCCCAGAGACCTCCAACCTAGTACTAGGCATGGAGATAACCTAGAACCCCTGCACAGATGTAGCTTATGACAGTTCAGTGTCCAAGTGGGTTCCATAGTAATGGGGACTGCCTCTGACATAATCTGATTGGCCTGCTCTTTGATCACCTCCCCCTGAGGGGGGAGCAGCTTTACCAGGCCACAGAAGATGACAATGCAGCCACTTTGATGTGATCTGATAGACTAAGATCAGAAGGAAGGAGAAGAGGACTTTCCCTATCAGTGGACTTGGGGAGGGGTATGTGTGAAGAAGGGGGATGGAGGGTGAGGCCGAGAGGGGAGGAGAGAGGGGCTTATGGGGGGATACAAAGTGAATAAAGTGTAATTAATAAAAAAAAAACAACTTGCTAACTGGTGTGACTTACTGCACAAGCCAAGGAAGCAATGAGAACAAGAAGGAAAGAAGTGAAGTGTACTGTGAGTCCCACTATACCTTCCCATCTAAGCAGGGGACATGTTATTTATAATGCAAAATGCTTAAAAGTCTCTTCAAATACTCAACTGTAACTTCTTGAAAAATTAAATTAAAATCTGGGTCTTAGTTACCTCACTTATGTGATCACTTCTAGGTTTATCCTTTAACTTGCAAAATTCATTATTTCATTCTTCTATAAGCTGCATGTATAAATACATTTCATTATCCAGTTGTCAGTTGTAGGACATTTAGGTTGTTTCCATTTCCTAGCTACTATGAATATAATAGTAATTAACATAGCTGAGAAAGTGCCTGTGGTGCAAGATGCTGGATTCTTTGGGCACATGCCAGTGAATTTTTTGAGACGTCTGAATGCTGAGTTTCATACTTTATAATCTGACCAGTCTCACTTCTGGGTTTTGAAAAAACACCAATCCTTGAGCTCAAAAGCCCACCAATCCCTGGGATCACTGCAAGATCAGGATCTGAAATTCCACTAATGCCCACCCTGGAAACTCTGTCCCCAAGAAAACCTATATAAGCCTGCCTCACACTCAGTTCTTTGCGGCTTCGGACTGATAAGGTGCAATGCCCTCCTGGGTCTATCTCAATAAATCTGTAGTGAGAGGGTTTGTTGTGTCGTATGACCTTGTTATATTCCTTGGCTCCCAAATACCAGGATACCCCTCAGTACTGCAAAACTTAACACTGGTGCTATGACTGGATATGCTCTCCTGGTGCTTGCACTCAAGTTGTTGATTATCTGATAGCCCTTTGGAACTCTTGGAATGTATCCCACTCACTGTCTTTGAGGCTACTGCTAGCCATCTTCACCTGAGTTCATTCCCCACCCTGGGGATTACAGTTTTACAGCTTCCTTAGACCAGAGTTGGTTATTGCACCACTTTTCCCTCTTCCTTTTGCCTTCCCCTCAAAGCTGCCTCTAATCCTACAGCTTCCCTAGGTCCTCCTCTTATTTATGATACTATACAACCCCATGCCTGTCACTTTCCTGTGAATCTCATTCTAGTGCTCATTTGTTGTTGTTGTTGTCATTGTCTCTAAGCAATCCTTTGAACCTTGTCTAAAGCCTGGTTCTAGGTACTGACTCTACTTGCTGAGCTGCAAACAGTCATCAGAGCCCAGCCACCATGAAAGCAACTCTTCTATTTTGCTCCCCCATTTTGTTACCAGGGTCAAACCAAGATCATATTCCCAGGCTCAAGAACCAACTCCTATCCTGTCTCTCCAAATGTTTTCTTGATCGTCTGTTAAACTGGCAAAGAATGTAGAGCTTGCTGGTACCCTAACCAAGGTTCCTAAGTTGTAAAAATATATAGTCAATTGCCTGGGAAACTCTTACTAATTACATTCAGCTGACCTGATCCATTGTCCCCTTAACACCTTGAGTTCCAGACCAAATGTCTAGGAGGATGAGTTAAGAGTGTTGGATTCTGGAACAAGTGTCTAGGGAAATGAATTAAGGGCATTGAAGCCAGGTGGCCTGAATAAGGCCCAGTGTCCAATAGATACTCTCTTACAATCAAAATATGATTGGATAAAATATGCAGTTTTCCCTTGGAGATGTGGATCAGATCCCAAGCTGACTCTCCCTTAAGTGCTCAGAAAATAAAGCTTTCATTTTTAAGCTTCCATCTCTGAAATGAGTTTTCTCAGTTTTCACTCTAAACCCATCAGAGCTGTAAGCCCTGATCCTCATTAAGTTCAGTGATGACTCACTGATCAGCTTGGTCCTCCTTTGGTCCTCCCAGAGTCCTAGTGATGTCTGTGATTTCAGGTTCTACTGACATTTTTTTCTACCATATTTCGTCCATGGGAATATAATTTCCTTAATTCCCTCTTATTTCCCTTTGGGGTGTGTCTTAGAAAACCTCCAGCCTCTCCACCTAGCACATGACCTGAAGGGTTCTAGGTTTATTGTTTTTGCAATAAAAACTGGCTTCAATATCCCTTAGATAACCAGTTCAGTGCCTACTTAATGACACACTACTTCTATTTTCTTTTCCTCAAGGAGGAGTGTTGCTTTTATGTCAACCAGTCAGATATAGTAAAATATAAGATCCAACAGCACCAGACATATCTCCAAAACATAAGAAACATCTCCATGTCTCTGGCCAGTGAATCATTGACGGTCCAATATAACATTGGATACTGCTTTCTTAACTCCCCTTCTCCTTCTTTTCATAGTCCTACTAATTATGCCCTGTCTTACCAACTTCTTGTTTAGATTTCTTCAGCAAAAGATTTCAAAGTTTCTTAACAATAATCAGTTATTATTATATCAGACCCTAATTATAGGACCAGAGGTCTATGGGCCCAGTTACACCCTGATGGTGAAGACCATGGTTGCCTCATGAACTTCAATGCCCCAAGCAGCAGGAAGTAGTTTAATGATAGCAGTACACCTTTTCCCAATCCCTGATTTTTATTAATAGTGAACAAAAGGGGGGGAATGTGGGGTAAAAAATTTAAACAAAACAAAAAATTTCCCCTCAACAATAACACTTAGCACTGGCCAGCATTTGTTACAGGCTATTTTGCTGATCTTTGCCATTTCTGAGACAGATAAGATAAAATCAAAAAATTATTTTGAGTTCCCTTATTTCTAGTGATGATAAACATTTTCTGAGATATTTCTGAGCTTGTTTTTTTTTTCTTCTGTTGAAAACTCTCTGATTTGTGTCAAGTCCATTTTTAAAACAGATAATTTGGTTATTAAGTAATAAGTAAGTAAGTAACTCTGTTTTCTGTTTATTCTGGATACCAACTCTGTACCAGATATATAGCAAATATTTTCTCACATTCTGTGGGCTTCCTTTTCACTGGATAGTGGGTGCATTGGCTATGCAGAAGCTTTTTAGTGTCATGAATTCTTACTTGTCAATTGTTATCTAATTTTTGGGCAAATGGAGTTTTGTTTAGAAATTCCTTTTGTGTACCTAAAATGGTTTTAGCATTTCAGGTTTTCCATTTAGGTTTTTCACTTATCTGGAGTTAGTTTTTGTGCAAATGATCTATCTATACAGGTCTAATTTCATTCTTCTCCAGGTGGACATGCAGTTTTCCCAGCACTACTTGTTGATGATGCTTTCTTTTATCCAGCATATTGGCCCTTTTATCAAATATTAAGTGGCTAAAGGAACATGTACTAAAATTTGGGTCTTCTCTTTTGTTCCAGTGGACTACATGTTTGTTTTTGTACAATAACATATTTGATTTTATTGCAATGGCTCTGTAATATAGCTCAAGGTCTAGAATTAAAATGCTCCTTTTTGCTCAAGAGTTGGCTACCTGAGGTCTTTAGTGATTTCATAGGTTTTTTCTGTTTCTTTAAACAATGAGATTGTCATTTTGATAAGAATCACATTGAATCTATAAATCTATAAATACTCTATTACTCCATTGACATGTGATGTGTTTCCATTTTGAAGTGTCTTTCTCTCTTCATTGTAGAAATCTTATACTTTATTGGTTAGGTTTCATCACAGGAGTCCCAGATTTTCATCATGTTGTATCTTCGTTTTCTTTTAGTTACAGGAAATAAATTTATATTTTGGTTGATTTTTTTTTGTTTGACCTACTCATCATGTATTTGTGAGTTGTTTAATCTTCATGAATTTGCATATTTACTAGAGACTTTTTTCTTGGTGTCAGTTATAAAATTTATTGCATTGTGGTTCAGAAGTGATAATAATTTGAACCATTTTGAATTTGTAAAGATTTGTTTTGTGTCCCAGAACATGACCTATTTTAGTAAATCTTCCATGTGCTGCTAATCAGAATATGATTTTTTTGCTGCTGATCTTAGGTTCTATAAAAATGCAGGCTGGGTACATATTTTTATAAAATTGGGAGCCCAGTCTTTGATCACCCCCCTGATGGGTGAACGACCTTACCAGGCCACAGAGGAGGACAATGCAGCCAGTCCTGATGACACCTGATAGGCTAATTCAAATGGAAGAGGAGGAGGACCTCCTCTATCAGTGGACTTGGAGAGGGCCAAGGAGGAGATGAGGGAGGGTGTGTGGATTTGGGAGGGAATAAGAGAGGGGGACACCTGGGATACAAAGTGAATAAACTGTAATTTATAAAAAATATATATACATTTTTTTTTAAAAAAATTGGGAGCCCTAGTATCCTGTTCATTTTTTTACAATAGTAATGAGTTCCTGGATAAATATTATCCCTATTAGAATGAAGTGTCTCTCTTCATCTCTTTTAACTAGTTTTACTTTGAGGTTTTTGTCTTAACTAGGGTTTTTTATTGTTGTTATGAAACACCATGACCAAGAGTAACTTGTGGAGAAAAGGATTTATTTCATTCACAGTTTCATAATAACAGTTAATCATCTGAAGAGGTGAGGGCAGACACTCCTGTACAGCAAAAACTACAGGCAGGGGCTGATCCATAGGCCATAGACAGGTATTGTTTAGCAGCTTGTTTTTCATAGTTTATCAAGCCTGCATTTTTATAGAACCTAAGATCAGCAGCCCTGGGGTACCCCAAAATGGCATCATGAATTATTGACTAACAAAATGTCTGACATGCAATCAAGGCATTTACTTAAATGAGGTCACTTCTGTAAGATGATTTTAGCTTGAGTCAAGTTGACACAAAACTATTCAGTACAACTGACCCGTTGTCAACATGACACACAAACATTACTTTTCAGCTAGAAACTTTCCGTTCTAATCTTATCCCCCAAGGTCTCACATTGAAAATACAAATAATTTTGAAAGCCCCACAGTCTATACAAAGTCAAACACAGGTTAAATTACAAGTTAAATGGGCATTCTCTTTATAGTAACCTATATCTTTAAAAATCTCTTTTTTCACATTTATTTTCTTTTCTTTTTAATTACACTTTATTTACTTTATATCCCCCTTCTAGTTCCCCCCCTCCTCCCCTCCCAATCCCTCCCTTCCTCTTCTTTCTCCACGTATGTCCTTCCCCAAGTCCACTGGTAGGGCAGGGTTTATTTTTGTTCCTTCTAATCCTAGTCTGTTAGGTCTCATCTTCTCCCTCTGCAGCACACACAGCTTTCTACTTCACCAATACTGCACCCTCAGTGGCAGTGGAAACCCTAGGACTACAGGGGTCATGTAGATAAGCTGATTTGCAGCATGAAGAAAGAGAGTCTAAAACAGGCTATTGGTGAAAGTGTAGCCAACTTTCAGAAGAAAGACTTGAGCATTTTAAAGAGACTAGTGCTGTGAGTCTTGAGACATCAATTCCAATTTTCTGAGGAAAACTGATTTCAAAGTGACTGTAAAATTTGCACTCTGACCACCAATGGTCAAATATTCCTCTTTCTCCACATCTTCTTCATCATGTGCTGTCACCTGAGATTTCTTTTTTTGTTGTTGTTTGTTTGTTTGTTTTGTTTTTAATGTTACTAATTCTGATGATTTGAAGATAGAATCTCCAAGCTGTTTTGATTTGCATTTCTCTGATGAGTAAGGACATTGAGCATTTCTTTTATGTAATTTTCTGCCATTTGAGATTCCTTGGTTAAGAATTCTCTGTTTATCTATGTACCTCATTTTAAATTAGATTATTTGGGCTTTTAACACCTAGTTTCTTGAGGTTTTTATATACATATTTTGGATATTAGACTTTTTATGGATGTGGAGTTAGAAAAATCTTTCCCCATTCTACAGGCTGTCTCTTTGTCCTAATGATGATGTCCTTAGTTAGATGGGCTTTTCATTTTCATAAGGTCCCATTTTTACTTGCTGTGCTACTGGTGATATGTTCAGGAAATTGTTTCCTGTACTAATACATTCAAAGCTCACTTTTTCTTTTCTCAGATTCAGGGTATCTGGTTTTATTTTAATTTCAGTTTATTTACTTTACATTTCCTCCCTCCTCTCCTTCCAGTCTACCCACTTGTCCTCTCTTTCCCTCTCCCATATCAACCTTTCCCAGCACATCAAATCACATCTGGACTGAACTTATCCTCATCCACTGAGGTCAGGCAAGGCAGAGCTTCTAGGAAAAGGTGATCCAAAGCAGGCATCATAGTGTGTGTTAGAAACAGCATTCTCTACTCTCCAAGCACCCCATTTGAATACCCAGCTGTCCATTAGCCACATAGGTGCAGGGTTCCTATGTGCAGGAACCATACATGCTCCTAAGTTGATGTCTTAGTCTCTTGAAAGCCCCCATGGGACTGGGTTAGATGTCTCTATTGGTCTTCTTTTGAGGTTCCTATCTGCTCCAGATCTTTCCATCTGTCCCCCAACACTTCCAGAGGACCCAAAGAGCTCTACCCCATGCGTGGCTGTAAGCCCTAGCATCTGTTTGATTCATGGATGGCTGGAGCCTCTCAGACTACAATCAAGTTAGGCTCTTGTCTGAAAGCATAGGAGAGTATCATTATTAGTGTCAGGGGGTGGCTTTCTATGAAGGGTGGGTATTAGGTTGAGCCAATTATTGGTTGGGCTTGCCCTCAATCTTTGACCCCTCTTTATGTTTGCACTTCCTGTAGGCAGGATAGAGTTTGCATTAAAGGTTTTGTTGGTGGGTTGTTTTTCCCCTCCTTCCACTAGTCCTGCCTGACTAGGAGATGTTTACTTCAGTCTTCATGTCCCCTCCTGTTAGAAGATTCAGCTAGAGTCACACCCATATTCTCCCAGGAGCCTACCCTTCTCCAGGCCTCCAGTTTGACAAAGAGGTGTTCCCCCTAAGTTTCCCATCTTGTTCCCAAGCCTCTGACCTTCACCCCAATTCTCCCCACATCAAATTTCCACCCTTGTTTCCCTCCCTGTTCAGTCTCCTACCCAGTTTCTTCTTTTAATCCACTTCTATTCTATTTCTTCTGTTACACTCAAGCACTCTCTTTTGGGCCCTCCTTGTTACTTAGCTTCTTTGGGTCTATAGATTACAGTATGATTACCCTATAAATATAGGTCTAATATATGCTTTTAAAGTGAGTACATAACACAGGGGTCTTTTTTGGGTCTGGTTTACCTCACTTTGTATGATCTTTTCTAGTTCCATCCACTTGCCTGCAAATTTCATGGTTTCCCTGTTTTTAATAGCTGAGTAGTATTCCATTGTGTAAATGTAACAATTTCTGTATCCATTCTTTTGCTGAGGAACATTTAAGTTGTTTGCAGTTCCTGGCTACCACAAATAAAGCTGCCATGAACATAGTTGAGCAAATATTCATATTGTTTGGTGGAGCATGCTCAGAGTGGTTATAGCTGGGTCTCGAGGTAGAACTATTTCCAGTTTTCTGAGAAGGCACCAGGTTGATTACTAAAGAGGTTGTACAAGAAGACTGAGAATTTCTTTAATTGCTCTTCAGGTGTTCAACAGACCTCTGTTGTGAATTCTCAGTTTAACTCTGTACCCCATTTTTAAATTGGATTATTCGATTCATTGATGTTTAACTTCTTAAGTTCTTTGTATATTTCAGATATTAGCACTCTGTTTTTTTTTTTTTTCTGATTTTATTTTATTTATTTATTTTTTTCAATGCAGTTTATTCAGGAACCTTGAACAATCATCTGACCCTGGGTAAAGCCAGCCCACTTTAAATAGCCTCTGGGTAGCCAACCTCAGCATGCCACATGGGCAATGCAGATAGGTCCACATACATGGAAGCAAGCCAGATCCTCAGCCTTAGCCAAATGTGGAGTTGTTTGTGACAGAGAGCACTCACCATCGGGAAGGTGGAAGGCAGAAACCAGCTCCATCTTTAAGGCACAGCATTTCGCAGCTCTCTACAGTTCCCCCTTTTTGTTTTAGACGCATCAGGCAAGAGTAGAGGTCTGATCTCTGATATTAGAAGTAAATTGGGACTTTGTACTGATGTTCATTTAGGTGTCATCCACCCAAAGAGCATCAGACCCATCAGATACCTTTTTCTCAGAGGCGGGACCTGGGGCATCAACCCGCATGCAATCAGACATGCTCTTCTCTGGGTCGAAAGCGGCTGACTCTGAGTGCAGTGCTTAGCCTCGCATCCTGAGCATAACATTTTAGCTTTTTATGGTATCCAACCATGCTTGGGGTGAATGTCCTGCTTCAATGGCTGTAAAGGCCTGAATGGTCATGGCTGCATTACGCTGTTGTGAGACTCTAATCTTGCATGTACCACAGGCAAACCAAGGAGACCAACACCAGAAGGCCTGCTAACGCTCCCATGCCTGCCCATTCCTTCAGATGATTCATGGCTGCAGCAATCCATGATGATAATCCTGTGGCTAGTCCTGCGTCCACTCTGGTAGAATTTACCATGACAATGGCCACTCTCAGCTGCTCCATCGTAGTATCAAATTCTCCAGTCCAATTACCTAAAATATAGCTAGACAATTGTTTAGACAGATTTGCAGCACAGGGAAAATTCTCATGTTGTATGCTAGTGACTCAAAGTCCAGCATACTTTCATTGACAGCCAAGTTGAGTGATTTGCCATAGGGTATAAATTTGCTCCTGTACGAGGTCAATCCTCTGATTGAACACCATCAAACCTCCAATGTAGGTTTGGTGAAGACTTTTCCCAAGCTCCAAGCAGCCATTTTGTTCTATTGATAGTGTCCTTTGACTTATAGAATCTTTTCAGTTTCATGAAGCCCCATTTATATTTTAATTTTTTCTTTTTTTATTTATTATAAATTATTCAAATTGTATCCTAGCTGTAGCTCCTTTCTCTTTATTTTTTATTGTCTTCCAGTTTATATTATAGAAGTCTTTTATTTCTTTGGTAGATTTATTTTTTTAATTATTACAGTTGATTCACTTTGTATCTGAGCTGTATCCCCCTTCCCCATCCTCTCCCAAACCCACCTATGCCCCTCCCCAGGTACAATGATAGGGGAAGCCCTCCTCCCCTTCCATCTGACCCTAGTCTATCAGGTCTTATTGGGACTGGATTCTTTGTCTTCCTCTGTGGACTTGTAAGGCTGCTCCTCCTTCAGGTGGAGATGATCAAAGAGCCAGCCTATGAGTTCATGTCAGAGATGGTCCCTGGTCCTATTATTGGGGAACCCTCTTGGATACTGAGCTTACTTGGTCTACTTCTGTGCATGGGTTCTAAGTTATCTCCATGCATGGTCCTTGTTTGGAGTATCAGTTTCAGAAAGACTCCTGTGCCCAGATTTTTTTGGTTCTCTTGCTCTCCTTGTGGAGCTCCTGTTTAGTGACTCAAAGTTACTAATTAAAAAGTTAGTAATTAAAAAAATAAATCTACCAAAGAAATGTGTTGAAGTCTACCTCCAAGTCTTTCTAGCTCCCCCTTCTATTATAAGATTCCCTGCACTCTGCCCAAAGTTTGAATATGAGTCTCAGCGTATGTTTTGATACCCTGCTAGGTGGAGTCTTTCAGAAGTCCTCTGTGGTCGGCTCCTGTCCTGTTCCCTGTTTTCTCCCTCTTCCTATATCCGTCTCATTTGAGGCACCATTTATTAGTTGTTGATCTTAGAGCCTGTGCTGTTAGTGGTCTGTTCAGGAAGTTGTCTCCTGAGCAGTGAGTTTAAGGCCTCCCCAATTTTTCTTCTCAAAGGTTTAGAGTCTCTGGTTTTATGTCAAGTTCTTTAATTCACTTGGACTTAAGTTTTATGCAGGGTGATAAATATGGGTCTATTTGTCATTTTCTATGTGCAGACATCCAGTTAGACCAGCACTTTTATCCATTGAATGGTTTTGGCTTCTTTATAAAAAAATTAAGTGCCCGTAGGAATGTGGGTTTATTTCTGAGTCTTCAATTTAGTTCTGTTGATCAGCCTGTCTGTTTCTGCAATGCCATGCAGTTTATATCCAGACACTTTGCTGAAGGTGTTTATCAGCCATATTAGTTCTCTGATAGAATCTTGGGGGTCATTTATAAATACTATCATATTATCTGCAAATTGTGGTACTTTGACTTCCAATTTGCTTCCCCTTGGTACCCTTTACTTGTCTCATTGCTCTACATAGAAGTACAAGTACTATAATAAAGAGATGATGAGACTGGGAAGCCTTGTTTTGTCCCTGGTTTTAGCAGGAACACTTCAAGTTTCTCTCAGTTTGACTTGATGTTGGCTTTGGCTTGCTGTGTATTGCATCTGTCTGTTGTGTTTAGGTATGTGCCTTGTATTCCAAGTCTTTAGATATGAAGGGGTGTTGGATTTTTGTCAAAGGCCTTTTCAGCATTTTATGAGATTGTCATGTGTTTACATTTCAGTTTGGTTATATGGTGGAATATGTTGATCAATTTTCATATGTTGTACTGTGCCAGCATTCCTGGCATGAAGCCTACTTGATCATGGTAAATACTATTTTTGATGTGTTCCTGGATTCTATTTGCAAGTATTTTATTTAGTATTTTTGTATCGATGCTCATAAGGAAGATTGGTCTGAAATTCTCTTTCTTTGTTGGGTCTTTATGAGGTTTAGGTATCAGAATTACCATGGCCTCCTAGAATGAGTCTGGCAATGTTCCTTCTTTCTTTTCTTTCTTTTGGAATAATTTTAGGAGTATTAGATTTAGTTCTTTTTTGAAAATCTGGTAGAATTCTGTGATAAAATCATCTAGTCCAGAGCTTTTTCTAGTTGGGAGGTTTTTGATAAGTACTTTTATTTCCCTAGTGATTATTGGTTTATTTAAATTGTTAACCTGATATTTATTTAACTTTGGTAAGTGGTATCTATCAAGAAAATCATCCATTTCATTTAGATTTTCCAATTCTGTGGTGTTGAAATTTTTGAAGTAAAAATTAATGATTTTTGGGATTTCCTCAGTATTAGTTGTTATATCCCTCATTTCATTTCATTGATTTTATTAATTTGGATATTCTCCCACTGTCTTTTAGTTAGTTTGACTAAGGGTTTTGTTTATCTTCTTGATTTTCTCAAAGAACAAGCTCTTGGTTTTGTTGCTCTGTATTGTTCTCTGTATTGTTTTTTGGTTATTGATTTTTAGCACTGAGTTGGATTATTTTATGCTATGGGCTCCTCTTGGGTGTGTTTGCTTCCTTTTTTCTAGGGCTTTCAGGTGATGTGTTAAGTTGATAGTATGATCGCTCTCCACTTTCTTTATGAAGGCACTTAGCACTATGGAACCTCCCTCTTAGCATTACTTTCATTGTGTCCCTAAGTTTAGGTATATTGTGCTTCATTTTCATTGAATTCTAGAAAGTCTTTCATTTTTTTCTTTATTTCCTCTCGGACCCAGTAGAGAATTGTTCAGTTCCTATGAGTTTATAGGCATTCAATTATTTCTCTTGTTGTTGAAGTTTACCTTTAGTCCATGATGGTCTGCTAGAATACAAGGTATTATTTTAATATTCTTGTATTTGTTGAGGGCTGCTTTGTGTCCAAGTATGTGGTCAGTTTTGGAGAAGGTTCCAGAGGTGCTGAGAAGAAGGTATTTTTTTTTTTGTGTTTAGACAGAGTGTTCTGTAGATATCTGTTAGATTCAGTTGACTCATAATGTCAGTTAGTTTCATTATTTATCCGTTTAGTTCCTTTTCATTTATCTGTTGGTTAGAGAAATGTTTTGAAGTCTACTATTAATGTGTGGGGTACAATGTGTGATTTAAGATTTAGTAGTGTTTCTTTTACAAATGTGGGTTCTCTTGCATTATGGGCATACATGTTCAGAACTGAGAGGTCATCTTGATCATTTTTTCTTTGACGAGTGTAAAGTGCCCTTGCCCATCTCTTTTGATTAATTTTGGTTGAAAATCTACTTTATTAGATATTAGAATAGCTGCTACTCCTGCTTTTTCTTGTGTGTTTTGCTTGGAAAACCTTTTGCCTGCCCTTTATTCTGAGGTAATGTCTATCATTATTGCTGAGGTGTGTTTCTTTTATACAACAGAATGATGGGTCCTGTTCACACATCCATTCTGTTAGCCTGTGTCTTTATATTGGGGAGTTGAGGTCATTGATGTTGAGGATTATTAATGGTTAGTTGTTACATCCTCTTATTTTGATATTGATGTATGGTAGTGTGTGTGAGTGTGTGTGTGTGTATCCTTTCTTTAGGTCTTGAGGCTGTGGAGTTATTTGTTTCCTCTATTTTCCTAGATTTAGTTAGCCTCCTTGGGTTGAAGTTTTCCTTTTACTTTCTCTGTAGGGCTGGGTTTGTGGCTAGTTACTATTTAAACTTGGTTTGATCATGAAATATCTTGTTTTCTCCATCTATGGTGATTGAAAGTTTTTTTAGGTATAGTAGTTGAGGCTGACATTTGTGGTTTCTTGGTATCTGTAATATATCTGCCCAAGCCCTTCTTGCTTTTAGAGTTTCTGGTGAGAAGTCAGGTGTAATTCTGATAGTTCTACCTTTATATGTGAGTTGACATTTATCCCATGTGGCTTTTAATATTCTCTTTCATACTCCTTGTTCTATGCATTTAGTATTTTGGTTATTATGTGACAGGAGGCTTTTTTTTCTGGACCAATCTATTTGGTGTTCTGTAGCCTTCTTGTATGTTTATAGGCATCTCTCTAAGTTGAAGAAGTTTTCTTCTATGATTTTGTTGAAAATATTTTGGGGGCCTTGGAGTTTGGAATGTTCTTCTTCTTCCATTCCTATTATTTTTAGTTTTGGTCTTTTCACATTGTCCCAGATTTCTTAGATGTTTTGTGTCAGGAACTTTTTAGATTTAACCCTTTCTTTGGCTGATGTATCAGTTTCTTCAATTGCATCTTGTACACATGAGATTGTCTCTTCTATCTCTTGTATTCTCTAATTGATTCTTGTACCTGTAGCCATTTGGTTGGCTTTATTATTAGTAGGCCTGGTGGTCTCTGGTGGTAATAGGTCCTTACAGTTGTACATAGGTCTCGTGGTCTCAGGTGGCCACAGTCCTCTAGTTTTCATATGTCTCCCTGATCTATGCTGGTCTCTGTGGCCTCAGATTGGTGTGGGTCCAGGGAAATGGCATAGGTCATGCAGAGGAAGTGGAGCACAGAGAGCCCTGGCAGACCTGACTACTGTTGCTGGCAGGCTGTGGCAAGCCAATAGATGAGGGGCTCTTATTTGCTGCTCCCTGATATGTGCTGGTCTGGACATCTGCAGATCAGGGTAGGTGCCAGGAAATGGTAAAGGCTGGGAAACCTGGAATTGGGGTTTGGAGTATGCAAGGGAACTGGAGCTCAGAAGGCCCTAGTCAGATCTAGCCACTGTTGCTGGCAGACAGGGTGGAAAGTGCTCTTACCAGGCAAAAAACTGCTGCTAGCTCATCTGTGCTGGTCTCTGGGGCCACAGATTGGGTATCTGGTTTTATATTGAGGTCTTCGATCCACTTGGACTTGAGTTTTGTGCAAGGTGATATATATGTATCTATTTGCATTCTTCTACTTGATGGCAACAACATGGGTTAATAGGGTTTGCATTGGATGTCTTTAGCCAACAATCTGATTAGATGTAATCTATTCCTGGCAGTGGGGGTTTTATTTGATAAGAGAAATCTAACTGGGGCTTTATCTCTGTGCGTTCATATATGCTTCAGCCCTATTTTGTCTAGAAAGCCTAGTTTTCTTAGTGTCCTCCAGCCCTCTGAATCTTTTTTTTTTCCCCACATTCTTTCAATAGTGTTCCTTGAGCTCTGAAGTGAACGCTTTGACAGACATCCTATTTTGGACAGGTTTTTTAATGTCTTCCACTCTGCATATTGCCCAGTTGTGGGTCTCTGTATTTATACTC
This sequence comes from Meriones unguiculatus, assembly GCF_030254825.1. Classification (NCBI taxonomy): domain Eukaryota; kingdom Metazoa; phylum Chordata; class Mammalia; order Rodentia; family Muridae; genus Meriones; species Meriones unguiculatus. Next base: position 272,349 of record NW_026843712.1, on the reverse strand, counting down.
TCCTCAGAATGAAGCATGTCTAATAATGGCTGAGCAAGACACTGATTTGAAACTATGTCAGAATGCCATTAGTTGTTTTATTGGTAATTTATTGTTCATTTAAAAGAGCAGTTGTATTTGGTTTTTCCCTAAGTCCATGGGCTGTCTAGTCTTAGGTTCTTAGCTACCAGGCAGTATCAAGTATGGGATCCATCTCGTGCAGTGGTCCTTAAAGCTAGTCAGAGAATAGTTAGTTGCTTCCACAACCTTTGTGCTACTAGTGTATCAGCTAATCTTGTAGGGATATCACTATTATACACTGTAGGTTTTGTAGCTGGGTTGGTGGTAGTTACCTTTCTCCTTTGGTAGCATGCAAGTGTACCCTCCAGTACCTTTAATAGGCTCTAAGTACCAGCTGGACTTCTTTATGTTCAGTGAATTAGTACATGTTGTCTTCAGCAAAAAGAGCTGACGGTTTTTAAGCCAGTATATTGGGTGCAACAGTAGCCTTGACAACAGCCTAGGTGGTTGGGGACCATTAAGCCAATAACTCAATTAGATGTATCCCATTCCCAGCACTGGGAGTTTCATTTGATAGTGACAGCTACCTTGTTGGGGCTTTGTATCCTCCATTAACTTAGTGATTCCTATGCATATATATTCTAAGAAGTTTTTATTGTATTGGGTTTACATATGACCCCTCAAATAGCCCTTAGTTTTAAATGTCCCTCCCTATAGCTCCTGCACTGAGTATTCTGTGTTGTGACCTGTAGGCCATTTTTACTTGAGTTATTTATATTCTGGATATCTACTTTTTGGAGTTCTTTCTACATTTTGGATATCAGCCCTTTATCATATGTGGAGTAGGTAAAAACCTTTTCCCATCCCATAGACTGCCACTTTGTCCTTTGCCAGTGTCCTTTGCCAGGGAGACATTTTTCAGGGAGAAAGGGGTTTTTATTTAGGGTTACAGCAGTTCAGGAAATTCTAGATTAGCAGTTACAAATTGGGTGACATTCAGGAAAGACAAACTTGTTACAAGGTGATGACTTAACTTACATTGAGCAAGCTATATACCTCAGGAATGTTAAGTATTTCTGTACCATAAATGTTCTACTACTACAAGGTCTGTGGGCCTCCCAGCAGGGAGGCCCCACTCTGAGATAAGATACCTTCCTATTCTTTGGATACCTTCAGGCTGTTCCTTGTGTAGGGGATTTTATTGTCTTGTTCCTGTAATTTGTGACATAAGGCCTAGTTCTGAAGGAACTGAATGGCAGGAGTGACTCCATTTTGTTTTTTAGATTCTTAAGTTGACTAAACTTAGAGTGACTTGACCCCCACCTTTGGGTTCCGAGAAGGGCCACATAGCCCTCCACCCTGCAGGTTGTCATAAATACAACAGAAATGTGTAAATAGATAACTGCAATCAGGCCTCCACCCCACAAGTTGTCATAAATGCCACAGAATGTGTTAGCGGGCCCCACTCCACCTAGCAGGCTATATAATACAGTTGTCTTATATATCTGTTGGTTTGGCCAGGTGGGTTGGAACAATTAGCCTGAAGGTCATCTCCATTGCTGAACACCCCCCACCCCCAAAAAAAAAAAAAACAACAAAAAACGTTCCTTCCAGGTTAGTTGGGTGATTTAAAGATGCTGGTCCATTCCAGCATGTTCAAGGCAGGGGCAATTCCTGCCTAGTAAGCATCAATTGGTCAAAATGCTACATTTTGAATTGATTGGCTAGAGGAAGGTCACCAGACCATAATGACCTGGTGTCCCTCCCTAGGATGTGGTCTTGTGATTCTCCCCTAGCCTCTGCTCTGAAAGGAATGTGGTCTTGTGATTCTGCCCCAGCCCCAGGAATTAACTCTAAACTTTCATTATGTCAGGGAAGATTGGCAGCCTAAGCTTAAGCTTGAATAAAGATCCTCATGTGATTTGCAACAGACTCGACTCCTAGTGTTCTTTGTGGGTCTCTCAAATCGGGTACAACAGTTCCTGGGACTGGTGACTTTTTTGGGGTGAAGGGAGATCAGGCCTGGTCTTCTCACAAAAAGCAACTCACAGCAGCTGAGCATGTTCCAAAGCATCCACAGGGGTAGGGGTTTAGAAGGAGGAGGGTCTAACCTGGATGTTCCTGAAATAGAGAAGGTTTGGTGAACAACGGCAGATGGATGGCCTGACAGTGCAGCTTGGGAAGGACAAAACGCAGCTCAGGTCAGCTGTGCATGTTCCAGGGGACTCAGAGGTGCAAGATATTTGAGGTTAGCAAGGGTCTAATCTGGATATTCCTGGAGTATCAGGTTTGGTGAAATGGGGCAGAGTGGTTGGAAATGTAGGTTCCGGACAGCCACCAGCTCAGGTTAGCTGAACATAATACTGACTTTCTTTTACTTAATGAACATCTATCTTAATGTCCTTTCCTAATTTTTTTTGTATTTTCCCATGAGAGACCAAAAAGATTAAAAATTAGCAGCTATTATTAATTAAGGCCTGAACTATGTGGGTGGAGAAGTCTAGTAATGGTCTTGAGGGGAAGGACCACCTTACTACATTCTTTCCCCACCCACTAGAGATAACAGTTGCTAGGAAACTGAACCATCCCCCTAGGGAGGGACACCAGGTCATTGTGGTCTGGTGACCTTCCTCTAGCCAATCAATTCAAAATGTAGCATTTTGACCAATAGATGCTTGCCAGGCAGGAATTGCCCCTGCCTTGGGCATGCTGGGAGGGACCAGAATCTATATTGTTATACCCAGTTCACTACCCCCAAAAGATCTCCAGGAATCGACTCCATTGCAAAACACATGAGGGTCTTTTTATTGTTAATTACAAGCTGCAGCTCAGACCTACACAGCCCCATCGCCGAAGCGGTGAGAGCTGAGCACGCCACGCCCAGGTTAGTGGGGTGATTTATAGATTCTGGTCTATCCCAGCATGCCCAAGGCAGAGGCAATTCCTGTCTGGCAAGCATCTATTGGTCAAGGTGCTACATTTTGAATCGATTGGCTATAGGAAGGCCCCCAGACCATAATGACCTGGTGTCCCTCCCTAGAGGGATGGGCCAGTTTCCTAGCAACTGTTATCTCTAGTAGGTGGGGAGAGAATGCAATAAGGCGGTCCTTCCCCTTAGGGCATCACCAGACTTCTCCACCCACATAGCTCAGGCCTTAATAATAGCTGCTAATTTTTAATCTTTTTGGTCTCTCAGTATCACCCAACTAACCTGGGCATAGGGTTCTCTGCTCCCACTGCTTAGGCGGTGGGGGTGTCTGGGTCCAAGCTCCAGCTTGTAATTTTCGATAAAAAGAACCTCATGTATTTACAACGGAGTTTAGTTATTCCTAGTCTTTTGGGGTTCATGAACTGGGCAGAATACCCCTATTTCTTTAAAGGGCTTAATCACTTCTGCTTTAAAGGTGTCTATCATCTTTATAAGATTGGATTTAAGATCATCTTCTTGTGTTTCACCTTTGTTAGGATATCCAGTGTTTGCTGTATTAGATTAGCTAATCTCTGGGTGGTGCCATATTGCACTGATCTTTTTGTTTGTGTTCTCCTGCTGTCGTTTAGCTATCTGGCTGTCCCAGGTGTTGGCTGGGTTTTTCTGATGCAGACAGTGTCTTGGTGCTGAAAATGGAGCTTAGGGGAGAGAGCATAGCTCACCTCTACTGGCTTTGCCCAAGGTGGACCAGGCAGGCAGGGAATTCACAGGCAAAATTCTAAGCTGGATGTTCCTGATCCTAGTCCCCCCACCCCACCCCCCAGGCCTCTTTCTGAAGGCTGTTGATGGGGATTGATGGGTTACTGGGACATTATGCAGCTCACCTCTGTTGGCTTTGTGCCAGTTGAATTGTTCTGCCCAATTCATGAACCCCAAAAGACCAGGAACAAACAAGCTCCACTGTAAATACATGAGGTTCTTTTTATTGTAAATTGTAAGCTGCAGCTTGGGCCCACACCTCTCACCGCTGAAGCAGTGGGAGCTGAGTATCTCATGCCCAGGTTAGTTGGGTGATTTAAAGATTCTGGTCCATCCCAGCATGCCCAGGGCAGGGGAAATTCCTGCCTGGCAAGCATCTATTCATCAAAATGCTTCATTTTTAATTGATCAGCTATAGGAAGGTCACCAGACCATAATGACCGGGTGTCCCTCCCTAGGGGGATGGTTCAGTTTCCTAGCAACTGTATCTCTAGTGGGTGGGGAAAGAATGCAATAAGGCAGTCCTTCCCCTCAGGGCATTCCCGGACTTCTCCACCCAGCTAGTTCAGGCCTTAAATAGTAGCTGCTAATTTTTAGTCTTTTGGTCTCTCAGAATCAGATAGACTGTGGTGGTATATTTTAATTGGAATGTTAATTGTGGTAGCCAAAGGGAGTTTTGATTGCTAGACTTTAATGGCTAGACCTTCTGTACTCAACCTAAGAAAGAGGAAGTGGCCTAATAAAGGAATGGATGTTAGTGGCCAGCTTTGGGAAGTTTTTAGCAAGGCAGAGGAAATGGGGGAGAAGAGCAAAGCCTCCTGGCCAGAATTTCTTCATAATCTAAATTCAAATTGAGTCTAAGACTCTATTTTTTCCCACTAGTTTCAAATGCCACAAAAATACTTGGCATCCCAACTCAGGGGTTCTATTTTGTTTTGTTTTCTTCTTTAGATGAAGTATCTCTATCTAGATCAGGCTATGGTCAGAATTGCAACTGTAAGGCTTTCAAAGTACTGAATCACAGTCATGGGCTACTGTGTCTGCTATATGCAGATTCTGGGGATGGATTTCACAGCTCTGTGTATGCTAGACCAGCACTCTATCAACTGAGTCACACCACTGGCCCTGGGTACAGTTTAAGAGTTTAAATGAATAAATAAATGAATACTTTTTTACTTATGGTGTGTAAAAACTCTTGTAAAGTTTGTTCTTTCCTTCCACTTTCATCTATGTCCTAAGAATCAAACAGGTTTGTCAGGCTCAATTACTGGGTAGGAGTTTCTTTATTTAGTTTTGAAGTTTTTCTGTGAAGCCTAGTTGGCCTAGAACTCACGTTGCCTGTTTGGCAGCAATAAATTTTTCTCTGCTGTGCTCAGATTACAGGTATCTCAACTATTTCCAGCCCTAAACTTTTCATTTTTCTAGAACAAAACATGAAATGCTGCTCTAAAAAGAGAGTTCAGGCTATGCAGATTACTTCTTTCTTTCCCATTCCCTAGAATAACCAGTTTTATACAGGATAGAACACAACATTGTAGGTTTCTTTTCCCTAGTGATTTCTGCAGTCGTAAACAAATATGCAGCCTGATGCTTTTAATCTAGATGGAAATGGGTTGTACCTAAATAGTTCCACTGATTTTATATTGTAGTTATTATCCCTCAATAAAGGTGGAGTGAAACATATATTAAATCAGTTTTTTGCAAACATAACTATCCGGAAAACTATCATGACAACCAAAATACTCTCTATTATTATTATTGATACCTGGTATCTTTTGTTAATCTTATTTGTACCCTCTTCTGTCTTCAGGTAACCACTAATTCCCCTCCCCACTATAAGCTTTTGTGCCTGCTAGACGATTCCTCTACTACTGAGATATAGTCTCAGACTCTGAGGTAATTATGTGACCATAAGGAGGTTGTTGAGTTGGCTAGCACACAACAGGGTAAGGACCAACATTTCTGACTCTGGGATGATAGTGCCCCAGCCTGCCTTTCTAACACCTTCCTAGCACTTAGAAGGCTCATAAACACTTTGCCTTCAAGAAGTCCTTGTAAATGATGACAGGGACTCCATTCTTTCTTGTGACATTCTTCTTTACTGCACTGTTCTTTGTAAGTTTGCCAGTAGCTTTCAGTAGGTACCACATTTTCTGTATGTGTGGTTGATCAAGTATGTCCTTTTTATTGGCTTCTATGTTTGACCTTTGGATGGCAAGAGGAGTATATTGGAAATTCCTGGGGCAGGGTAGGGTGTCTGGAAACTCCAGCCATGATATAACTCCCTCCCTTACACCAATAGAGATAATCCACACCTATTGGACCTGGACCTCAGGCTTGTAATTAAATAAGATATAACTAGCTCACACTGTGTTATAATACATATATTGTAGTATGACTGCTCATGAATGTATGAAGTTAGCGGTTGTACCAGTTTTTTCTTCTTTTTTGGCTGCCAGTAACTTTACCTGGGTAAAGTTCTGGGAATGAATAGACATCTAGTTATGTGTGACACGAAGGTCAATTATACCTGTCCACAGGGTACTGCTGTGCTTTATGTGACCTAAAGATGAATTGGATATATTGCTCTTCCTTACATTTATAAGCCAAATTAAATTTATGCTTTATGCAGCCATTCCCTCTTCAAAGAAACAGTCCAAAGGTGCTCAGCCCAAAGTCTGAATTCCTTAATCTGTGTTTGGTAGTGATCTTGGGGTAGAGAGAGGTCATCAGAAAATGTTTAGATCATAGCCTATCAACTTAGTACCATTGATTTGTTTTATTTGCAGGAAGGATATGCTTGTGTTTGATTGAGTCTGCATGACCACCAACTTCCTGGTTCTGTCTTTCTCATTTGTAGGTGGTACTGGGAATCCAGCCTAGGAATGCTAGGTTGATCTGCCTCAGCCCCATGTCTTTCCTCTTGCTCCTGAGCAGAGCACATTCTTTTTATCATAATCAGCTCAGAAGATGCTACAGGAGGGAGGTTTTATTGGGGACAATTTTATGAATAAGCATGACAGGTATTATATGACTGACCAATCAAATAATTTCAGCCCAGTGTATTGGTGAACCAATAAGTTTATTAGGGTTAATTACAAGAGTAAGGATTACTCAAAGGCAGTTATATCACTAAAAATCTTATTCAAGTTGGGTGACAACTCACAAAAGCTGTATTCCTGGGCCTTTGCTGCTCAGCTTTACCATAGAGATGTTGCCCTGCAGTAATTGTTTATTACTGCTTATACTATCTCAGGGAGGGGAATTGTGGATCTTACAATTTACTTTTTAATTAGGATTATTTAATATGTGCATGTATACATACTCACCATGTACGCCTCTGCCACAGTGCCAGAGTAAAAGTCAGAGAACAATATTGGGAAACTGTTCTCTCCTCCTACCCTAGGGAGTGCCTTTTCCTGTTAAGCCATCTCACTCACCAAATCTTTTGGGCTATTCTGGGCCTTTAAGTCTCATTAACTTCTGAAGTCTTCTGAGCCTTTTCTTCCACTTAGGGAACACTCGATTTCATAGGAAATAGCCAGACACCACAGTCTTTGTAAGAGGACAAGGTCTTTGAGATGCTGGAATTTAAAAAATATCTCTAGTACCTGATTGTCATAGCATCAGGTCCTGTCTGCTGTTTTAAGTTTTTAGGGTTTTTTTTTTTTTTTTTCTTGTTTTTTTTTTTTTTTTTTTTTTTTTTTTTTTCTTGCTTTTGCAGGGGGTGGTGTATGATATTGGGGAGACTGGGAAATGTGAAAGTGAGAGTGGAGGGACTGGGTAGAAATAGGAGTAGACACTAGGGATTGAACCTGGTACCTTGCTTGTATTAGGTGTGCTTTGTAATGGTAAACTATACCTCCAGTCTTCTTCTATGGTTTAACAATGACAGATTTTATGAGAATACACATAACTTGACTCTTTAAAGTGTATAGTTGAGAGATTTCATAGTATATTTACAAAGTGGTCATTCAACATTTCTAATTTTAGAATATTTTAACATGACATCATTACCATCTTTTCCTCTTCCCTGCCACTGGCTGTCACAGTCTTCTTTCTGTCTCTGTGCATTTGTTTATTCTTTGTATTTCATCAAAATGGAAAAAAAATTTGCCTGTTTTTTTTTTGTTTCATTTAAAATACAAAACAGTTAACTTTTGTTGTTGTTGTTGCAAGTTAGAGACTCAAAGAATACCAAAGTCCAAATTGAGAGTCTGTAATAAAGCAGCAAGAAATGATTAGAGAGAAACATATCCCACAGACCAGCTTCAAATGGATTTTATAGCGAGTTTTTAAAGGCAAAGAATATAGAAAAACTACATCCTGGTTGGAAGTTTCAGGGAGAATTAAAAGAAACAGTTTAACAGAACTCAAAAAACATAGTTAGCTGAAGTGTTTTGACCCTGAGTTTCAGAAAATAATTGAGTACTTTCTTACTTTTCTTTTTTTTCCTTTTTAAAATTTTTATTAAACTTTATTCACTTTGTATCCCCCCATAAGCCCCTCCCTCATTACCTCTCAATCCCACCCTCCCTCCCCCTTTTTCACAAATGCCCCTCCCCAAGTCTACTGATAGGGGAGGTCCTCCTCTCCTTCCTTCTGATCTTAGTCTATCAGATCACATCAGGAGTGGCTGCATTGTCATCTTCTGTGGCAAGGCTGCTCTCCCCTCATGGAGGCCAATTAGATTAAGTCAGAGGCAGTCCCTCTTCCCATTACTATGGAACCCACTTGGACACTGAACTGTCATGTGCTACTTCTGTGCAGGGATTCTAGGTTATCTCCATGCCTGGTACTTGGTTGGAGTATGAGTCTCTGGGAAGACCCCTGTGTTCAAATTTTCTTGTTCTGTTGCTCTCCTCGTATGGTTCCCATCCTCTCCAGCTCTTACTATTTCCCACTTCTTACAGAAGATTCTATGCACTCTGCCCAAAAGTTGGCCATAAGTCTCAGTGTCTGCTTTGATAATCTGCAGGGCAGAGGCTTTCAGAGGCCCTCTGTGGCAGGCTCCTAGGCTTTTTCCTGTTTTCTTCTTCTGATGTCCATCCTCTTTGCCTTTCAGGATGGGGATTGAGCATTTCAGTCAGGGTTCTCTCTCTTGATTAGTTTCTTTAGATGTACAGATTTTACTAAGTTTTTCCTATGTTATATGTCTATATGAGTGAGTATATACTGTGTGTGTCTTTCTGCTTCTGGGACAGCTCGCTCAGGATGATCCTTTCCAGGTCCCACCATTTATCTGCAAATTTCATGATTTCCTTATTTTTCATTGCAGAGTAATAGTCCACTGTGTAGATGCACCACAATTTCTGCATCCATTCTTCAGTTGAGATGCATCTGGGCTGTTTCCAGCTTCTGGCTATTACAAATAAAGTTGCTACAAACCCTGCTACAAAAATGGACTTATTGAAGAACTAAAGAAGCTGAAAAGCAGCAAACCAAGTAATCCAATTAAAAAATGGGGAACAGAGCTAAACAGAGAACTCTCTGTAGAGGAATATCAAATGATAGAGAAACACGTAAAGAAATGCTCAACCTCATTAGCCATTAGGGAAATGCAAATCAAAACAACCCAGAGATTTCACCTTACACCCATGAGAATGGCCAAGATCAAAAACTCAAGTGACAACACATGCTGGAGAGGTTGTGGAGAAAGGGGAACCCTCCTCCACTGCTGCTGGGAATGTAAACTTGTACAACCACTCTGGAAATCAATCTGGCGCTTTCTCAGACAACTAGGAATAGCGCTTCCTCAAGATCCAGCCATACCACTCCTAGGCATATATCCGAAAGAGACTTTATTTTTCAAGGAGGATGTAAGAATAGGGTGTGTATATCAGTGAATGAAAATGAGAACATGACAACTTTTTCCATAATTGATAAGCTTTTACTGTATATAAACACTAATAGCCAGAGGCATTTGTGTCATGGGGGAAGGGTTACAGGGAGAGTGAGCAAGAGAGGAAGAGGAGCCAAGAGTGGAGAAGAACCAAAGTATAGCCAAAAATGATTGAGATATATAGGCATCAGAGGCTGGAGGGTTGGCGGGAGAAATAAAGTCCATCCCTGGGTTGCAAAGAATAGCGGGCAGGGTGAAAAGTGCTGAAAGGAACCACAAGGATGCCAGAATACTGGAAGGACTTATGTACTGAGGAGTGCAGGAAAAGCTGTCCAGTGGTCACTTTGCTAATTAATAGGCACTTCATTTAGCCATTTTTCCTGTGTTTCTTTGAGACCTCACAGTTTCATGTTAAAACAAAGATGGCTCCATCTTAGAGAAAATGGAGGAACATTAGCTCTGTCACAATTGGTGTGTGTGCAGTGTGTATATGTACATGTTTATGTGTTATGCCTCTGTGTATATTTCCTTTAAATGTCTTCCTTAATTGCCCTTTGCCTTACTTTTTGAGGCAAGGTCTCTGATAATCTTGGCGCTTACTGAGGGAGGCTGGCTGACCTTCGAGCTCCATATATATTCTTTTCTCCAAATCCCCAGCATTATGATTAGAAGAGTGTACCATTAGGCTTAGGTTTTTACTTGGTTCTGGGATTCAAATTCAAGTTCTGCTTGACAAGTATTTCACCCATTGCACCATCTTCTCAGCCTTACTTCAGGTAATATTTTTGTTTTCACTTCCAATGTTGAAAGATGGTTGAGGCTTAAGTATGAGGTAAATAATGTTAGGTATTAGTGATTACATTAGGTTTGGAGAATGTTCCACAAGTACAATATTGTCCAAGAAATGCTGTGTGGTTCAACTGCCAGTTAAGCTGGAACTGCCATTTCCCCCCTCACTCTTCATATTTCAGTTTCTTCCATCCAATGTCAAGGTAGAAAACAAATTTTTGTTGGGGAGTGTTGCTAGGGAGATGGTTCAATAAATAAAGTTCTTACTGTGTAAGCTTGAAGACCTGAGTGCAGATCTCGAGCATCCAAATCTGGGCAAGGGTGTATATACCTGTAACCCAAGTGCTGTAGAAATGGGGGACAAAAGGATTCCTGAAATTTGCTAGATGTTATTTGTGTGTGTGTTTGTTGGAGGTTAGAGAGTAGTGATAGTGGTTGCTTTCTCTCTTTTCTCTATGTATTTTCTGGAGATGGAACTTAGGCTTGGTGGCAAGTATTTTTACTCATTGAGCCATCACATCAACATATTTTTTGTGTTAAAGAACGTACTGGTACCTTTATAATCCTGTCTGAGAATCTTTTTCTTTTGAGAATGTGGGTTATCTTGAAGTATTCAAATGTGTAAATGTGTTTTGTGACTCTTGTGATCACTCACATTACAGAAAAAAGGTTCGTTTTGAGTCCTGGTGGGTTCTTCCTTGCTTTACTTTACATCTGGTCTTAACATTGTGAAATCCAGAAAGAAACAATCAACAGACTGTTTCATAATCTAGATTTGCTTCTTGCCCAGATCCACAAACAGAGAGAGGAAAGGGAGACAAGCTTGGCCTGGTGTAAGCTTTGGAAACTCCCCAATAAGACCACACTTAGTCCAACAAGGCTGCACCTCCTAATTCTTTTAATTCTTTCTAATAGTGCAACACACTAAGAATTCAAATATATGAGTTTTTGGGACACATTCTTATTCAAACCACCACAGGGAGTCAAATCACAGTGCACTCCCTAGTGCTGAGAGTTGATTCTAGTGCATTGTACATGTTGATGTTATACACATTGGTTCTTGTTTTTTTTTTTTTTTTTAGAAAAGTATTTAGTCAAGACAAAGAGCTTTAGTACAATTTTATTTAGCAAAGCAGACACTACAATGATAGGTCTAATTGGGTTGTTCATGCCTTGTATATTTTAAGATGTCTTCAGAGTAGGAGGAAGCAACCAGTTGACAGAGAGTGAACATTTATGAAGTGAGTAGTAAATTCATAAGGGTAGGTTGACCTTTTTAATTCCAAATCATGGTATATTAAATGCGCTTTTCTTTGGCTATTCTTTCCTATGATTCTCTAGAAAAACCTACAAAAATGTGTGAGGAGAGAATGGATTGATGCTCAAAACCTCAGTACAGGTGGTATTATGATGATGTCATGTCTTTTGAGGATAGTGTACTTTTCTGGGGGCATATGGATAAGATTTAGAATGTAGTAAGTGAATTATGCTGCTCTAGCAAGGTGGCAGTAGTACATTCTTTTGTGAAGGTCCATGCTTTTGCCATACCTGCAAAGCTGGCAAGGGTTCCAGGACCAGACATTATTTTCTGAGTGGACCTTAAATTTACTCAGATAGTTGTTGGTTGCCACAAACATGTAAATACCACTTATTACACCTTATTATTATCTCACTATTCTAGTAATTGTCAAACTTCATAAGTGTTGCTGCTGGATAGGACTGTGAAAGTGTTCCCCTTACTCCTTGGAAGTTTTCATAATATTTTCTGGAACTATGGAATCTAGACCACAGACAAGAAGCATTCAGATCAAATCTAGCTCACATCTAAGTCTCATGTCTTGTGTGTGTGGTGTCTTCAGCAATACTTGAAAGGCAACCACACTTGAAAGGCAACCAAAGACTACATCAATAATCTATATTAAATGGTGAGTAGCTTGAACTACCTTGACCAATCTTTTAAAAGGAGATTTTTTTATGCCTAACACTGGGAATTTTGTTTGTCTTTGGTACCTATGGGGAGCGTTATCATTCCAAGTGGCTTAAATTCCTTTAATATAAATACCATTTCTAGTACCAACTTCTGTCTTTGTTACTTTATATTGTTTTGAAGAGACACTATGATCAAAGCAACTTATAAAATAAAGCATTTGATTGGTGGCTTGTTTGCAGGTTCAGAGGATGAACCTGTGACCATCATAGTGGGAGTGTGACAGCAGGCAAGCAGGAATGAAGCTGGAGAAGTAGCTAAGACATCATGATGTGCAACTCAGAGGCTGAAACGCAGATACTGGACATGGCATGAAGCTTCTAAACTCCAAGTCCATCCATAGTGACATATCTCTTCCTTATCCTTCTGAAAACAGTTCTACCAACTGAAGACCATTTGAATGAAGGCATTCAAATATATTAGCCAGGATCATTCTCACGCAAATCATCTTGCATAATAATATGATTCTATGAGGCAGGGAAAGCTCATCTACTTTGTGGATCAACCATCCAATCATCCAATTTTTCCCTTCAAACAGTCCGTTTAGCCCCTTTTTTCAAATTTATAATCTGTAAATAGATATCCTTCCCAGTTTAGGTAGAAAACAAGCATAGTGCTCAAGGTGAATTTCCTTTTGTAAAGCGGACTATTAGGCTACCTATATTAGAAAAGCAACATTATAATTTATCCCATCAGTTTTGGACTGAGTACTTATAATCTAAAGAAAATAATAAAACGTAAACGAATCTGGAAGGAAAGTCATTGCCCATATCTTTGTTTTCTTTTCTTTCACTCTGTGTATCTCAGTGTAACTGGAAAAAAATATATATATATAAGACAAAAAATTAGGTGTGATGGTCTGAAATAGTAATGGACTCTATAGGCTCATTATTTTACTCTGGTTTGCAGTTAATGGTATGCAGTTTGTGAAAGACTAGGATATATGGCTTTGTTGGAGTAGATGTGTCACTGTTAGATGAGATATGGATGGGCTTTGAAGTTTCAATTGCCCATTCCAGGGTCAGTGTGTCTCTCTTTGCCTGCTGCCTGCCCATCAAGGTGCAAAGTTCTCATCTACTGCTCCAGTGCTAGTCTGTTTCCCACCACAATAATAATGGGCTAACCTGAACCTATAAGTGACCAACCCCACTTAGTCAAAGTATGTGTGCTACAAGAGAAGGGATAAGGATTAAGGAGAAAAGACAAAATAGACAAAGCTTAGAGGACTTCAGTAAGAACTGAAGCCATTTTATTTTGTCCTGGCTTTCTTTATACATCAAAAGTACATATACAGCAAAGCCAAATTCCTCATCACAATGAGGTCATGCAAAATCCAGGTTCCTTGCACTGGTGCTCAAGGATGTAACATTATTGTTTGTTTCCCCAGTAAGCATGTCAGTAATATATATTGGTCTACAGTAGAACAGAAACAAAAGGTTATAAAATTTCACACCACTTCAGCAGGTTTCACAAAATTTATAATTCAAGATGAAGTTAGTCTTGCTATTAGCCCTCCACATATAAGAAAGGTTGTAATTAAATGGTTTCTTGGTGTCTCTTCATATCAGTAGAACCACAACTCTCCAGGGCTTGGTGGGCAAAATAGAAACTGACAAAAAGCATGGAGCAAATGAACCTCAAAAAGAAAAGAAAACAACAAACAAAAACCTAAAAAACTATCTCAGTCATGGGAAAATAGACTTTGGAGTCATCTGGCAGAAACAGTAGGCATTAAGACCCAGTAGAGCCTGTATTTCCAGCTTCCTGCCCAAACAGGCTGATTTATCTTTGGCTCCAATTGTTATATTTGCTCAATGACAGCAAGTTGTGTAGCACCTGGAAATCTATTATTTGGGTTCTCCTTGACATCTGTGATTTCCCAAGATGTGGCTATGGGCTAATGCAAATTCACAAGAATTTTCCAGGGCTAACTATTTCAAAGTGTTAGTTCCCTTTAATGGTTAGTTAGGAATTTAAATAAGTGGGTAAATATTTAAATATGTGGAGATAAGCACTGTAGTTGTACAACCTCAGTAATCTCAGTACCCAGAAGGCTGAGGCAGCATAATTGTCAACACCATGCTAGCTGGAATTTGTAGATAATTTGGAGCTATCATAGTCATATGATGAGACCCTGTCTCAAGAAACATGAGAAATATTAAGTTTGGAGAAGCAAATGTTTGAGATTCAGTTAGAAATAGATAAGGTTATAGGGTATATTATAAGAAAAAGTAGGTGACATGAACTTTTATATATGCCAACTTACAAGAATAATAGATGACTGTAGGCTAAAACAAAACAGAAAGAATAAAAAAGCAAACTCACAAAACCAAAAATATTAAAACCTTGTATTCTAAAAGGTAGAAGAGGTTAAAAGTTGCTTAGCTAGCTACTATTTTAAAGGGCTTTTATCCATATGACTATGAAAATGTAAGTGATGTCTTTCTATGAACAAAAATTAAACAAAATTATTTGTAGAAAAGCAGAGGAAAACTCAAACACAAACTTTTTGTTCATTTTTTTTTCATTTTTGTTGTTGTTTTTGTTTTGTCAGACAGAATTACTTTATACATCCTTGGCTTGCCTAGAACTCAGAAATTCCTCTGTTTCTACCTTCTGAATACTGGGTTTAAAGACACATGGTACGTTGAATGACGAAGAGTTTCAAATTTTTAAATGTTTTTTTAAGATGTCAAAGCTCTTGTAGAAAATAATTGGAAAAAGCCACTTAGTCTTAGTAACTGTTAGAAGGAAACTTGATGCTAAAGTAATATAATTGTATAGATAAAATTTTGTGATAAATTTTTGTTTCTGAATTGTGTTTTGTTAATATAAGTGTTGGGACCAATTAAAGAATGATGAAGCACATAGCAGATCTGTCCCGTGACTCAGAAGCCTGCTTTGATATTTAATTCTCAGTGGAGAGACTGCTTTTACTGGACCTTCTCTAATGGCAGAGGAGAACTTGCAAGTCCATCTCCTTTTGTTTGTGACAACAGGTGGGATAGCTTGTGAGGGTTACACCTCTTCCTCAGGCTCCTTGTGCAGATTAACCATTGTTCTGAGATGTTTCTACTCTGGCTTAGAAACTCTACAATAAAAAGACAGACTGACAGTTACTGCAGAAGGCTGAAGATGATGCTCCAAGCATCCTGTCTCAACTCTTGAATAAACAGGACCCAAGTAAAGCAACTAGATACAATGTTGTACAGTGGGAGGAGCCAGAGGACAGGAAGGGGCGAGAAGGAGGAGGAGCTCGAGGAGGAGAGAGCAGGAGGAGGCTGAGGAGGAGCAGAGACAGAGATTTGCTGCTGGCACTGCTTGCTGCAAGCAGCCTGCCTTTTGCTGTGCCTTTTGCTGTGACTGTCGAGTCTGGACCTTTAAAAAGTTTCCTGTGTGCTGTGTGTTTATTTTATTAATTTTAATCCACACTCCCAACTCAAGAACCGTTGGACTCTGCCCGGCTGGCCCAGGAAGATTGGCGCCCTGACATGGGACTTGAGATACAGGGATTCAGTGAAGGACACCGCTGTTTGGCTGGCGAGCTCACATTAAGTATAAGGGGTGCGGTGAGTAAATCCCAGAATAAAAATGGGACAAGGCATTAGCCTAGTGTTTTCTTTATGGAACTTAATTAAAGGTAGTCTGTATAAGCAACAGGAAACTGAGAAAGCTAAACTTTCAGGCTCAGAGAGAAGGAGGTTAGAAAGATGGCAGGCTTCAAGAGAAAATGTTATTATACCATCAGCCTCTCCAGAGGAGTTGTATTGTCCTTCTGATGACAATAATTTCTTGCCAGAAGGAGACTTTGAGGAAGACTTGCAACCTAATGAGGTTGCAGAGCTGGAGGAAGAACCAGATCAGCACTATTCTGAGAGATATCCTCCAATTCAGGCTATGCATGTTAAAAAGCGTAAGCCGTGGCAAAAAGAAATTAAAAGACTGGAGTATGGTTTGGAGGAAATAAACAAATTTGGAGCATTAACCACTAGGGAGAATGAAGCTCAATCTCCCACTCCAACTCCATCATTGGTGGAAGGCTTAGGGCCCTCCTTCTGGGAATGCTACAATTTCAATGGCCCAGAAGGCAAGGGGACCTTTCCCTTTGTCCACTGTACGAACATCTGTATCTGCTTTACAAGCTTCTTTACAAGAAGCCAGGCAGAATGGAGAAGACGTATCTGAGTTTTATAATTTTCCAGTTCTAGAGCAACCAGATGGACAAGGTAATATGGTGAGAGTCCATGTTCCTATACCTTTTAAACAGATAAGAGAATTAAAATCTGCATGCTCCCAATATGGACCTACAGTGCCTTGTACCCTGGCTCTGCTGGAATCCATGTCTACTGAGGCTCTCTGCCCAGAGGACTGGAAACAGTTAGCAAGAGCATGCTTATCAGGAGGAGATAATTTATTATGGAAGTCAGATTTTGCAGAGCATTGTCAAGCTACAGCTGAACTTAATTGAGCTCAGCAAATTCCTATAACTTATGACATGCTTGCTGGAGAAGGAATCTACAGGGAAATAGGACAACAATTGGATTTTGATGTGGCCGTTTATGCTCAGGTCAATACTGCTGCCCGGAGGGCCTGGAATAAGCTTCCACAAGCAGGTAGACAAGTGGAGGATTTGTCTAAAATCTGTCAGGGACCTGATGAGTTATTTCAAGATTTTGTGGCAAGATTAATGCAAGCAGCAAACAGACTTATAAGTGATGAAAAGTCTGGATTGTTATTAGTGAAACAGTTGGCTTATGAGAATGCTAACAGTGCTTGCCAAGCAGCCTTGAGACCTGTTAGAAAGAAAGGAGAAAATAGGGAAAAGGCCAAGGATTGGGGTACTAAGTTACAGACAGTAGCACTCATCCAAATAATTAGGTTAATAACAGCTAAAATTCAAAGCTCTCTGGCTTCAAGGTATTTGTCAGCTCTTTCTGGTAAGGGTCCGCCAATTTATTGAAATATCAACTAAAATAATCAACTGGGCTTTGTTTGTTACAGCATAAATTGGCTAAGACCCCATTTAAAATTAAAAACAGGAGAACTAAAACCACTTTTTGACATCTTAAAAGGAGAGGCTAATCCTTTGTCAAAAAGGGAACTTACCAAAGAAGCTCTTGATGCTTTGCAAAAGATAGAATTAGCTATTGAAAAGCAGCATGTTCAATATATTGATTATTCAAAAGAATGGGGCGCATATATTTTGGCTACTGTTCATACTCCAACTGCTGTATTGTGGCAAGAAAGACCATTATTATGGTTGCACCTGCCTGTGTCTCCTGTTTGAGTTCTGACACCATATTATGAAGCAGTGACTAGTTTAGTTCAAGTGGCTCGCTCAGAATCTCATAAATATTTTGGTAGAGAGCCTTCCTTAATTGGAGTCCCTTTTACCAAACAGCAAGTAGATTGGTTATTTCAAAATGTAGATTGTTGGGCGATAGCTTTTGCTCATTATTTAGGACGTATTGATAATCATTATCCAAAACATAAATTACTTCAATTTGCCAATGAGCATGCTTTTGTATTTCCTAAAATAATTAAACAAAAGCCATTACCTCAAGTTCCAACAGTATTCACTGATGGATCTTCAAATGGAAAAGCTACTTATGTACTAGAGGGACAAACTTTTGTTTTGCAAACATTGCCAGCCCCAGCTCAAGTTGTAGAATTATGAGCTGTTGCTGCAGTCTTTAAAAATTTGGCTTCTACCTCTTTCAACTTGTATACTGATAGCCACTATATAGCTAAAGCTTTACAAGTCCTAGAGACTGTAACATATGTTAATACAGCTAATAAACAAATACAAGATCTATTTAGAGAGATTCAACAAAGTATTTGGAGCCGTGTGCAGCCTTGTTACATAGGGCATATTAGAGCTCATTCAGGACTTCCTGGACCTTTAACTGTAGGAAATGATTTAGCAGATCTAGCCACACGTTTGGTTGGATTAACTCAACAAGAATTGGCTCAAAATGCTCATGCATTACATCATCAAAATAACAAGAGCTTAAAAAAAAAACAACAATTTAATATTACCAAAAAAGCCGCTAGACAAATTGTAAGATCATGTTCCTCTTGCCCTGAACATTTTAATGTACCTCATTATGGTGTCAACCCTAGAGGTTTGACTCCCAATCTATTTGTGGCAAATGGATGTAACTCATGTCCCAGAATTTGGGAAACTAAAATATGTTCATGTAACAATTGACACTTTTTCAGGATTTATCATGGCAATTCCCTTAACAGGGAAAGCCACCAAACATGTTATAAGTCATTGCTTAAAGTGTTTTGCTGCAGTTGGTATACCTTCCATTAATATAAGTCAAAAAACGGGCATTCCATATAATTTCCAGGGAGAGCAAGAAGGCAAGAGAGACCAAAAGAGAGACAAAGTGGGCAGGTGGGTTGATCCTTTTAAGGAGCAAAGTAACCCTACCTGCCAGGTGTGGCCACCTGGCTGGTGACACGTGTTGACATCATAGGTTGCTGGACAACCCAGAAGCATGTGCCTAAATACTAACAACAAGAACCCAATTCTCACCTCAAAGGAGATAAAAGATAGTTTATTCTGAGGTCAAAAATTTTATGGAAGGGGTTCTGGGAAAAAAAATCTTTAAGATGGCCGCTCCATGATTAGGGAACAAGGTTTTTTATTGGAATAAGAAAGAGAGAACATCCACAGACATCTAGGGGGTCAGAGCTGAGAGAAAAATAAGCAAATTAGGAATGGCCAGGGCTGTTTGTGTGAGAGGGGAGAACAGAACAGAGTACCAGAACAGCAGGAAAGAAAGTAGAGGATATTCAACCTATTATTTTAAAGAAAGCTGGAACAGCCTAGGTTCTAGCATCTTACAGGAGGAGAAGTGGCAGAGATGAGAAGGGCCAGGAGGATACTCCGGTTGCTTTGAGATATATAGCAAGTACTTATAAATAGGAACTGAGAGAGCCTAAAGGCCAGCATGGGCTTGATATGTAACCACAGGTAGCCCCGCTCCCAAAGACTTCTTTTGGTAAATGGGAGCCCTTTTCATAGCTCTCAGAAAAATGGTGACTTATTTAACCCGCTAAAAATTGCTCTTTAGGTTTGCTTGAGTTCATTTCTTGATATACACACGACCTGTGACCCAACAAATATGAATGGCCATATTCTGGGAAGAGGTGATTAGGTTTTTTTAAAAAAAATTATTTTATTTAATTTATATATTTATTTATTACAGTTTATTCACTTTGTACCCCCCTCCCTTGTCTCCTCCTAGTCTCACCCAACCTCCCTCTTTTTCCCCTTTGCCCTTTCCCTAGCACCCTGATAGGAAGGACCTCTGCCCCTTCTATCTGACCCTACCTTATTAGGAATCACCAAGGATGGCTACATCCTCCTCCTCTGTGGCCTACCAAGGGAGGAGATTAAAGAGGCTTCCACTTTCATATCAGAGAGAAATCCCTGTCTAGGGACAAACCCTTTAAAAGGGAACCTGCTTGGAAACTGAGCAGCCAATGGGCTTCCTTTGAACAGGGAGTCTAGGTCCTCTCCATGCATGGTCCTTTGTTTTCGGTGTCTGCAGATCCCGCTGGGCAAAGGTATTTTGGTTCTGTTGTTCTCCTTGTGGAGTTCCTGTCCCTTCCAAGTTTTTCTATCTCCCTGTTCTTACATAATGGTTCCAGCACTCTGCTCAAAGTTTGGCTGTGAGTATCAGTATCTCCTTTGATACCCTGGTGGGAAGAGTCTTTCAGAGGTCCTCTGAGGAAGGCCCCTATCTTGTTTCCTGTCTTCTCCTACTTCTGATGTTGTTCTGCCCAGTTCACAAACCCGCCAAAGAGGTGGGAGCTGGGCAAGCAGTGCCCAGGTTAGTTGGGTCATTTAAAGATTCTGGTCCATCCCAGCATGCCCAAGGCAGGGGCAATTCCTGCCTGGCAAGCATCTATTGGTCAAAATGCTACATTTTGAATTGATTGGCTATAGGAAGGTCCCAGACCATAATAACCTGGTGTCTCTCCCTAGGGGGATGGACCAGTTTCCTAGCAACTGTATCTCTAGTGGGTGGGGAAAGAATGCAGTGAGGTGGCCCTTCCCCTCAGGGCATTACTGTACTTTACCTACCTAGTTCAGGCCTTATTAATAATAGCTGCTAGTTTTTAATCTTTTGGTCTCTCAATGTCTATCCTGCATGCCCTTCTGAATGAGGATTGAGCATCTTCCATAGGGTCCTCCTTGTTGTTTAGCTTCTTTAGGGCTATAGATTTTAGTATGTTTATCCTATATTGTATGGCTAATATCCACTTATAAGTGAGCATATACCATGTGTGTCTTTCTGCTTCTGGGTTACCTCACTCAGGATGATCTTTTCTAGTTCCCACCATTTGCCTGCAAATTTCATGATTTCCTTATTTTTAATTGCTGAGTAGTATTCCATTGTGTAAATGTACCACAATTTCTGAATCCATTCCTCAACTGAGGGACATTTGGGTTGTTTCCAGAATCTGGCTATTGGCACATGTAGCAGGGAGGCTCCTACCATGCAGCCTTAGACCACCTGCCTGAACCCATTGGGACTACCGTGGCAGCTTGCTTGGCTCTGACCCCACTTCCCTAGGCCACCCATCAGAACCTACCATCAGTGGATATTTTCCTGGGATCTGCAGCATGTATGTGGCATGCCTACCCTACAGCCTTAGGCCATCCACCTGCCCAAACATACTATCTGTGGATACCTTCCAGGACAGGCAGCAGCAGAGCACTCGGGCCACCCACTGCCCAAGCCCACTGTCTGTGATTATCTTCCTGGTACCACAGTTGGGCAGCTCTGACCTTGGGCACACACTGTCCCTACCTGTAGAGTGAATTCCTGTACTGTGGGTGAGACTCCAAACTTGGAAGGCCAGTTTCACAGTCCTATGGATGCCTTCTGGGTATTAGGGGCTCCTGTTTCCAAACCTAGGAAGTTTTTCAAATTTCATGCTTCAGTGTGGCTAGAGATTTATAAAGTTTTTTTGTAATGAGTTATAATTACATTGTTTTTCTTTCCCTTTCCTCCTCCGGACTCTCCCATGTATACCATTTCATGTATACTCTCTCAAATTCATGGATTCTTTTTGTTTGTCGTTACTTACACACACACACACACACACACACTACTAAATATATACAATCTTTTCAGTCCTTATAATATTACTTGTAAGTTTGTTGGCTATTTGTTATTGGATAAGCTATCATGCTTTTCTCTGGTGGAGACCATTTCACTTGTTCTCAGCATCCATAATTTGCCTGTAGTTCTTATGTAAAGTTGAGGCTTTCTGAGCTTTTCTGCTGCTCCTTATTTATGTACCATGTTGGGGAGACTCCATGGGTGTGGCCTCTCTGACATTTCTAGGAGACAGTCTCACAGAAATCTCTGTTGTAAGGTTCTGCTACTATCTGACCACTCAGTTTTTGGGTTGACTTATAGCTAACAGATTTAAAGATAAGAATAGGTAATTTCAGGAAGTAAAGTGACTTTGGGTGTACATAAGATTGTTTTTTTATCAAAATACTAACTAAAGCAGTACAGTTCAGTGCACCTGTGTCTTCCAAATAGGAATCTTTATGACTGTATTATCAATATTTGCAAACTATATTGACTACTAGGCACATAGATGTCAGTTATTATCATTTGTAGCTTTTGTTTTTCAAATAAAATCTGTGAAATGCAAAAGTATTGATGAATAATACGTGCAAGCAGATAAGGCTTGCCTTAAACAGAAAGATTTCCAGGACCTTGGCTGGATTGGTATTATATTCCTGCTTGTGTCTACTTTTAAACAAAAAACTGCCTCCTAAATTGTCCGGCCAGAAATAAAATATCAAATACTGATAATATTTCCAGCAAAGTGTTCTCTTGGATTTTCTCTCTCTCTCCCCCTTTCTTCTTTTGTTTTTTTCAGACAGGGTTTGTCTGTGTACAGCCCGGCTATTGCAGAACTCACTCTGTAGATCAGGCCTATCTCTGTCTCCGAAATGCTGCTGGAATTAAAAGATAGGGATCACCACCATCGCTTTTGGACCTGTTTTTATTAGTTTTGTTGTTGCTGTCTTTTCTGTTGTGTTTGTTGTCTTTTGAGACAGGGTTTCTCTGTGTAGCCTTTCTGTCCTGGACACACTCTGGAGACCAGGATGACCTGAACTCGAACTCACAGAATTTGTCTTAAATGGTGTAAACACTTCTACAGTATTGTAAATTAGCTCTTTCCTACCTAGCTCTTCACCAAAAAGCCAAATGCCTTGTTGGGTCCAGAAAACCACATTACAGACCGCAAAATACTTCAGGCAATCTCGACTTATTAAAATATTCAACTGAGTAAATAAACCATTAAGTGAAGATTTCCTTATGATTTATTTCACTAGTACTATTCACGCGCCTAGGACACTAATGAAACCTAACGCAAGGGCTTAGCTTTGCAAGGGCATCGAGAATGGGGGGGGAGGGGGCTTTTCATGAGGCTGCCCGAAGCATTGCCTGCTCAAATTTCTATGTAATTCGTTGCAAATATCTCTTGAAACTTTGTATAATGATTTTTTAGTAAGTATCCTAAAAGTAGTGTAGAAAGTCATTCAGTTTGACGTACTGGAAGCGAGGCTACAACTATGTTTATTGTCAATATTTCAGGCCAGTTTCTTAGTCAGCTTTCTATCCGCCATTCTCTTGCCCGTCTCATAACATTCTGCGTTCTGTGAAGCGACAGAGAGCAAGATGGCGGGCGGAGAAGCCGGTGTGACTCTCAGGCAGCCGCATCTTTCTCGTCAGGATCTCTCCACTTTGGTGAGATTTTTCTTCTTGAACCCCTAAATAAAGTCCATAGTGGGGAAAGCGTCGGGATTAGGTTGTCCTGGCAGTTTTGGAGCGCGAGCAGGGAGCCCGGTAGTACTAGTTCGTTCGGACAGTCCGCGACCAAAGCCTGGAATTTAGAGTTTGCCTTGAGGTTTTACTAATTTGGCTAAGCTTGTGACCTCTGAGGGTCGAGATGATAATATGGTAAACAGAGTAAGCGTTACACTTTATATAAATACGACAAAATGAATTGTTCACATTAGCCAGAGGACTTTCAGCGAGATCTGAAAGTTGGGTTTCCTTTGTACGTAATACAAAGAACTTTTTAAACAGTTTTCTCGGCCTCAAAAATCCTTTATGGCTTGCTACGAAAATGTCGTTCCAGGATATCCATTTTTTTATATACTATCTTAGAAATACTTTAAGAAAAAAAAAGTACAGCCAGCGAAGACATCTTGTGATCATGGACACCTGTGTATGGTAAACCCAAGTATTTTCGTTGTTTTGCCTTGAAAGACAGTGGACTTAAAAATGTTTCATTACAGGATGTTACCAAGTTGACTCCACTTTCACATGAAATAATCAGCAGACAAGCCACAATTAATATAGGTAAGAGTAACTTAATTACTAGTAGGAATTATTTTTGTTCTAATTGTTGGTTATGGCAATTGATAAATTTAGTATTTGTTCTCAACTAGAATGTTACAGATCTTGTGAAAGTAGTCCCCTAAAGAGTTTCCTGTAGATATTTCGGGAAACCAGACAAAACTTTGACAGTTTAACTTGAGTTTTTAAAGGGCGCTTTTAGGGGTATATAGGATATCACTCTGTAGCCCTTGCTAGCCTACGATTTGCCTTGTAGATAAGGTGGGGTGACTCAGGCTGTCTGCTTGTGCCTCCCAAATGTTGGAATTAAATGCTTCCATTTAATTTTTAATCACTATGTTTTGTAACGTAAATAGCACTTCTAAGTTTTGTGTCAGAAAAGGATTTGTGAATAAAAGATGAAAATAATAGCAATTTACAGGTTGCTTTTATAAATGCATCGTATAAGTCAGCTTTGGTGAGTCTCAAAGTATTTGTTGTGATTATGTGCTTAATGATTTTTTGTTATTGTAGGCACAATTGGTCATGTTGCTCATGGAAAATCTACAGTTGTAAAAGCCATTTCTGGTGTTCACACTGTCAGGTTCAAAAATGAACTGGAAAGGAATATTACCATAAAACTTGGATATGCTAATGCCAAGGTACCTAATACTTTGTGGAAGTAGGCACTATTCTAATTATTGGTTATGGGAATTGAAGAATTTATTATTTTCTTTGGAATTTTCAGATTTATAAGCTTGATGACTCAAGTTGTCCACGACCAGAATGTTACAGATCTTGTGGAAGTAGTACACCTGATGAGTTTCCTTCAGATATTCCAGGGACCAAAGGAAACTTCAGACTAGTCAGGTGATTATTTCAGTGCTTTTTTAAAATAATTAGAACTATTTCATAATAATTAGAAATAACTAATGAAAGATAAACTTGTTGCAGATTCATAACTTAATAAATTATGGGTAAAAAAACAGATAACTTGGAATAGAATTCTTGTTTAAAAGATGTGGCATTTTCTTTAGCCTAAATTTTTTTAAATTTAAATTTGGTGTGATTATGTTTATTTTTTTTGTTTTGTAGGCATAATTGCTCATGTTGCTTATGGGAAACTATAATTATAAAAAGCCATTTCTGGTTTTCACAGTGTCAGATTCAATAGATGCTTGCTTCAGTCCCCCAAACCTCAAAGAACAATTACTGTTCTTTAAATATAGCTTGAAAAACTACTTACTCAAATCTAGGAAAATTATTGTACAAATTTTAAGATTTTCCTGAAATCATTAAATATAAATTTTTCCACGTCTTATGTTTTCCCTCAAAATTGATAGACTTACAATAGACCATCGTGAACAATAAAACATATTACAAAGTGAAAGATGAAAGAGAAAATTGGGCCATGTGTGGTGGTGTATACCTTTAATCCTAGTATTTGGGAGATGGAGGCAGCTAGATATCTTTGATATATATCAGCCAAAGCTGCATAGTGACACTTTTTATCAAAACAGAAGAAATAGAAAATTGGAACTCCTGAATAACACTCTACAATTAGTGAAAATAAATATATTGACTCTTCAAGAAGCTAAAACTGCCAAAGACTATTCCATATAAAAAAATAATATGGTAATACTATAACTATTAAAGAAATTGATTTGGCTGGATCTAGTGCCCAAGGCATATAATTCCCATTTTGGGGGAAGCTGTTAGGGGTATCACAAATTTAAGACCTTGTGGGCAATTTAAATTCTGAAAGCATCAAAATTCTTAGCTAATCCTTTGTAGCAGAATTACTCCCAGTATGATCTAAATCTTTTGTGTATATGTACATGTTTGTGTGTAGGAGAGTACATGTAGACACATTTGTGAATGTGGAGGTTTCTGGTAGTTATTGTGAGTGTTCCTTTACTGTGTTTCATCATAATATTGAAACTTTCTTTTTTTATATTTTTATAAATTACAGTTTATTCACTTTGTATCCCTGCTGTATCCCCCTCCCTCCTCCCCTTCCATCTCACCTTACCTCCCTCATCCCCTGTGCCCCTTCTCATTGAGACTGTTTCTTACCGAACCTAGAACTAATTAGCCTGATGGATTAACAAACCTCAGAAATCCTTCCTTTTCCACCTGTGTGTTAGAATTATGGACTCAGACCATTTTTGCATGTGTGTTGAAATCAATGTCTTTCTGTATGTAAACAGCCATTTCTCTATCCTCTCAAAAATCTAAACAGTGTGTAATCTGTTTATTTAAGGACTAATGATTGTTTCTCCAATAGACATGTTTCCTTTGTTGACTGCCCTGGTCATGATATTTTGATGGCAACTATGCTGAATGGTGCAGCAGTGATGGATGCAGCTCTTCTTTTGATAGGTAAAATTAGGATTGGTTTGATCAAATCAGTGTAAAGTGTAAAAAGTGTTTAGAAGAGAACCTAAAGCTATTAAGGACCATAAGATGATATAAGTGGAAAATTTGTAACAACTTAACCAAAAATACTAAAACTAATTAACTGTCAAAAGAACCAAAACAAAATCCATTAGTAGTGACTAAGTTTAAATTCATGAGCACAGACTTTTCCAGAAGCATGAAACTTGGTTATACTACCTGACATCACAGCTTTAGGGAGGATAGTCTTAATTGTGTAAAACAAACATTTTTTTTTGTGGTACATTGTTAGGTTATTGTTTGTTTATTTTTGGATGTTATTTTTCTATTTCGGTGATAGTTAATATTATTGTTGTGTGTTGCTGTGTGTAAGAAGGTACCTCAAATCAAAATTTGTTAGTTGGGACTACAAACATTGAGTTTCTTTTGTTCAGGAATTCCGTTTCTTTGCCTTAAGTATCCTAGTACTAGATATACATTAAATATGCTAGCAAGAGTTGAAATTATCCTAAGGTTTATGTGCATAGGATAGGTCCCTTTTGTCTTTGTGTCACCTTTGCTGTAGTTACCTAACACAGCCTCTGTGTTTGGCATTGTATCTAAGAATTGATCATGTGTAGAACAGCTTACAGTCTCTTTTTAAAAAATTAGTTCTTAATACTTGTTGCAATTGTTTTTTGAAACTTTTTTTTTCTTTTAAATCAATGTAGCTGGTAATGAATCTTGTCCTCAACCTCAGACTTCTGAACACCTGGCTGCCATTGAAATTATGAAGCTAAAACATATTTTAATTCTGCAAAATAAAATTGATTTGGTGAAAGAAAGTCAGGCTAAAGAACAGTATGAACAGATACTTGCGTTTGTTCAAGGTAAGAACCTATAATACTTAAAAATGTTTGAATCACTTTGATAGACATTTAATCTATTATCTTAATATAATCATCCAAACACTGAATTTATAGGGTCAGTACACTTTATTCACATACTACATAAGACCTTTGTTGTTTGTAATTGTGGTATAAAGTATTTTTTAAATTTTAGCCAAAAAAAGTTATGTTCTGGAAAGAAGAGTTTTAAAAATATTTTTAGGTTGTTTATAATTGTGACTGTGGAGAGGGTGATATATGCCACATTGTGCATGTGAAGCAAGCTGAGATTCTCTTCACCATGATGGGGTAGCCCAAGGATTGAATACAGGTTATTAGGCTTTGGCAGCACGTGCTCTTACCCACTGAGACATCTAGTCTGCTTACAAGACAGATTTTTTTTTTAAAGAAACTACCACTAAAAGTACATTAAGAGTCTTAAATATTTTTCTTGCATGTCTTTTTGTAGGTTCTATTTCTTGTTGGTCCTTAAATACCTAACAGAATAGCACCTGACAATTTTTTATTTTATCTTCATAGTGTTTAAAACACTTTTAATTTGAGAGAGAAAATGTTCCATTTTTATATCTGAAATATGACTTCTTGTTAGTTGGAGGTGGCTGCAAACTTTGTTACCTGGTAAATAAAAATAAGTTATGGTTTTCAAATATTATGTATAATACAGGCCATTTATCAGCCCACCTAACAAGCAGATATTACCAGTAATCTTTGATAAGCAGTTTATGATTTTTATCTTGACATTTACTAAATAGATAAATTGGTTGTTATTGTTACCTGGTAAATAAAAATAAGTTATGGTTTTCAAATGTTATGTATAATACAGGCCATTTATCACCCTACCTAACAATAAGCAAATATTACCATTAATCTTTGATAAGCAGTTTATGATTTTTATCTTGCTATTTACTAAGTAGATAAATTGTAACTTTTGAAAGTTTTTACAATTAACAAGGTTTTTTTTTACGTTCAGTGCCTATATTTGATCACTCATCAGTAATGTGTACTAATATAACTCGATAACAATTTTTTTTTTAAGATTTATTTATTATTTATACAACATTCTGCCTGCACACCAGATCTTACTATAGATGGTTATGAGCCACCATGTGGTTCCTGGGAATTGAACTCAGGACCTTTGGAAGAACAGTGACTGTTCTTAACCTCTGAGCCATCATTCCAGCCCCCGATAACAATTTTCTCGTAAAAGAATAATTACTTAAAGATGAAACTATGATAAAGAGTAATCATTTCTGTTTGTTGTCTAAGATTTATAGGAAGGTTTTTAGTATATGTAATTATTTTATGAAACAAACGTGAATTTTGTCATTTAGGAACAGTAGCTGAAGGAGCTCCTATTATTCCAATTTCTGCTCAGTTAAAATACAATATTGAAGTTGTTTGTGAGTATATAGTAAAGAAAATACCAGTACCTGTAAGAGACTTTACCTCAGAACCCCGACTTATTGGTAAGGACATCTCTTGGCCCTTAATTGTAAAATTGTAGTTTGTTTTTTTCTCTCTCTCTTTTTGTTGTTGTTTTGGCTGTTTATTTTTTAATACATTCAATTCTATTTAATGGTATTTGTTGTTTAAGGACTGACTTTCCTCTCTCTTGCCTAGTTATTCGGTCTTTTGATGTTAACAAACCTGGCTGTGAAGTTGATGACCTTAAAGGGGGTGTAGCTGGTGGTAGTATTTTAAAAGGAGTGTTAAAGGTAAATTGTATTCTAAACTTTTTCTTGTAACTCTCATTTTCCTTAAAGTAAATTAAAATTTATAGTTTTTTTTAAAGGAAAAATTATTGCATTCTGTTTTTTATTTATCTTTAGGAAGTTTTATAGAATATTTTTATATACATGAACATGAGTAGGTATGCCTGATGCCGGAAGAAAGTGTTGATCCCTCAGGAATTTGAGTTAGTTTACTGTGAGATGACGTGTAGATTCTAGAAATCCAATTTTGGTCCTCTGCAAAAGCTGTAAACACTTTGAACCACTGAACCAGCTCTCTGGGCCGATGTGTTATCTTTTAAATGTTACGGTGTATATTTGATAGTTAATCATTTTAAAAATGTATGTTCATTGTTACTTTTTTTTTTTTTTGGAGTGTTCAAAGTTATTGTGCAAGTGATACAGATAATAGTTTAGTAATCTTTGTTTTTGGACAGTTTTTATTTTAAAAGGCTATTGTGTATCCCAAGAATGCCATTTACTTATTTATATGTTTTAGGTGGGCCAAGAGATAGAAGTGAGACCTGGCATTGTTTCTAAAGACAGTGAAGGAAAGCTTATGTGTAAACCAATCTTTTCCAAGATTGTATCACTTTTTGCAGAACATAATGATCTTCAGTATGCTGCTCCAGGTGGTCTTATTGGTAAGAATTTTACTTTCATTGATTAACATTTTTTTCTTGGCTTTTTTGTTACTTTTGTGGAGGAAATGTATTCAAAAGGCTGTTTTGTCCATATAATTAGATAATATAATTTAGTATGAAAAAGTGTGAAGGGTAAATATATAGTTAAGCTTTTGGTTTAAAGTATATGATATATGACTGTGAATATAGTCATAAAGCAGAAGACAGTACATTTATATATAGGCAGACTTTTTTACTTTCTTAATTTGTTAGGTGGGCATGTTGAATATATGGTGTGTCAATGTGTGTGTGTTAATGAGCAAAAGTATTGTGTGTTACAGCATGCATATGGAAATCAGAAGACAGCCTTGGGTGTTGTTTCTTGACTTTCCTCTTGTTTGAGACAGAATCTCTTTTTGAACATTGCTCTGTACACCAGGCTAGCTGGCCCACAAGTTTCTGGGATTCTCTTATCTATCATCCATCTTTTAATAGTAGTATTGTAATGAAATGAGTACTACTGTACCCAGATTGACATCTTTTGGGGTTCTTGGGCTTGCACATCATCTTCCCTTCCCATGTGTTATAATTTTCAGGAGTAATAAGTTTAGTGGTTTATGAATTGATGTATTGATATTACTTTAATTTTTAAACTGGCTCATCATATATAGTCTGTATTTCATAAGGATGTTTTTAAAAGTATATGAGTATATGTAAATGAGTATTTATTTGCATGTATGTATATGCAGTACATGTCTGGTTGATGCCCTCAGAAGCCAATGGAGGGCTTTGGATCACCTTTCTCTTTAAGGTGGTACCTTTCTTTAATGTTAACAAAAGTCTTTTAATCTGTTCATATGAAGGAAAGTTTTTTATTTTCCTTCAGTTAATTTTGCTGGATATGTTACTTTAGGTTGATGTCATTTAACACTTTAACACTTGGAATGCATTGCTTCATGCTTTCAAAGTTTCCATTGAGAAATCAGCTAGTATTCTCTCAGGTTTTTCTTGAATGTGACTTCTGTTGATTTTTCTTGCAGCTCTCAATATACTTCTTTGTTAGGTATTTTTAGTGTTTCCTTGATTTGCTAGGGAATTTTCTTTCTAATCTTGTCTGTTTGGTGTTCTGTGTTTCCTACATTTTTATGAGTGTGGTTTTACTAAGTATGGGGGAGTTTTCGTTTGTGATTTCATTGAAGATCTGCTGATGATAGAAGATTTCTCTCCAGTCTATTCCTTTAATTCTAAGGTTTGTTCTTTTCACAGTGTCCTGTGTTTCCTACATGTTCTTTTGTTTTAATTTTTCTTTCCAGTCTTTTTTTTTTTGTTTTGTCTAGATTCTTTACTTTATGTTTTGATATTGTATTTATCATCTGTGCTAGGCCTGTAGGGTATTTATAATGGCCAAAGGGAATTGGGTTTTCCTAGAGTCAGGAGGGCTTATTAGGCTGGGCTGGTACACAGAGTGTTGGAATGGGCCAGGCCTGATGAAGTATGAATAGTGCAGTAGGGATTGATCATATAGGAACCATCAGGAGAAAGTGAAACTTTGGCTGTGAACACTGTAAAGGGTACAGACAGATTATGATATAGGAAATAAATTGGGCTTCACACAGACACAGAGTGTGGGATCCAGACAAGCCCTGAAGGTTTATATGACATGGGAAAGTGTAAGAGAGTGCAGTTATCCTCTCTTGGCCCATACCATATGTTGTAGCTGTGGGGTCTCTCATAGAAAGCTGGGCTGGAGTCTGCTTTGAGTTTCACAGAAAAGAAGATGTGTTCAGGAGTCAGGATACTGATGTGTATGGTGACAAAACTAGAGGGATTCAAAGAACAGAATGAAGGAGGTGGGAAATTACAGGTAATACTTGGGTCAGCAGCACATGTGGTAGCTGTGGATTCCCTGGTAGGAAGTGGGATTGAAATCTGCAAGTCCCAGAGGAATCAGTTTCAGAGATTTTTTTTTCTGAGATACTTAACTTGGTTTTATTTAGGTATTAAGTGGCATAACAAAAAATATAGCTATTATTCTATCGGATTTATGCTATTCTGTTTAGATTTAATGCTTTAGTTTTTTATAAATTTTAAAGAAATAAAATATAAAGCTGTGTACACTTGACATTTTATTAGGAGTCGGAACAAAAATTGACCCAACATTGTGCCGTGCAGATAGAATGGTGGGACAGGTCCTTGGTGCTGTTGGAGCATTACCTGAGATATTCACAGAGTTAGAAATTTCCTACTTCCTACTTAGAAGACTCCTAGGTGTACGTACAGAAGGAGACAAAAAAGCAGCAAAGGTAAGTTCTTTTTATGGTAACTATAAGTGTGTTTAGTGTTTTAGTCTTTTTTTGTTGTTAAAAATTGCAAAAGAACATAAATTGAAACTTTCTGTAAAGTAATCAGCTATAGCAACAGAAAACTAATTTTTTAAAGATGTAAAATCTAAAAATTTCATTATTGTGTTCATCTAAGTTATATGTAATGTCAAAGCAGATTTGTGAAGGTTACTGAACATCTTTGTACAGTTGCTTGTCTGTTTTAGGTAAGTTCTAGAAATTAAAGTGCCCTTACCCATTTTCTGGGGAGGTATCTTAGAGCAAAAAAAGTACTTGTCATGCATACATCATGAGGGACCAGATTTTAGATCTCTGGCAACCATATTAAACCAAGCAAAGAAGACATTTGATATCATCTTGTGTCCCTCCACGCGTGACTTGAGTATACATGGTTGTATAATTCACACACATACTTACACACTTTTAAGAAAACGAGAGAGAAAAAGTATTTGTGTCACTTTTAAAGAGATTTACTTGACATAGATAAAAACCATTTTACTCAACTAGTCCAGTAATACTACAGTATTACTGAAAAATAACATCTCTTTCCACATCAGTTATCAAATCATTAGTTCTTTAGGAAGGGCTTGGGTGTTATGGACACTTCTTAATCCAGAATGTGATATTAAAGGGCCCAGTTTGTTAGCATACATTGCTGCTGTATGTTCATGATTGCAAAGGCCATGTCTCTGAATTTTGGTATTTGTAGTGTTTTTCCCTAGACTGCCATTTTTAAATTCTTACCTCCTCTGTAATGCACTTGATACATAGGGCCTCGATAGGTAGGAATGTAGATATGGGTAAGAAGGTTCAGAGGGTAAAAGAAGCAATGTATATGGCCTATTTTATATGGCCTATTTAGGACTAAGAATTCAGTGGTTGCTTATATTTTAGCACTTTGATCAGATATGAGTTTCTGTATTAACTGTTGGCCTTTGTGAGTTACTTTGTCCAGAAGCTTAGTAACATACCAACATATATTCTTTCCTTATTTATGTATATGCATGTGTGTTCCATATGTTTCCAGGTACTCATGAAAACCAAAAGAAGGTGAAAGGCCAAAAGAGATCCCTTCAATTTGGGCTAACATAGTTATAAGTGACCTTTTATGAGTACTGGGATTTGAGGTAGATTCCCTCAAGAAAAGCAAAAAGCTGTTTTAGCCACTGAGCCATTTCTCCAGCCCTTTAACAGAGACTTTTTTATTGTGCCGCTTTTGGATGTTGTTGCCAAGGATTAAATTCAGAACTGGGCGTATTTTCTATCCCAGCCTCTCATGACTTTTCATGAAACATGAAGACTTTAAAAAATGTTGATCTGAACTTGGTGTCAACAGAGCTATAAGAATAGCAGCTAATATTTCATCTAGCTCATAGCTATTCACCAATTTTACATAGGGTTTGAACAGTTTAAATTATATATGTGGAATTAGGCTTTCTAGAACCTGTTTAAATCTTTTATCCTTTATGCCCTTAAAGATTGTTAACCCTTTTAAGAATTTTCAGTTTCTCTCTCTTTTATTTTTTATTTTATTTTATTTTTTAGTGCTACATTTTGGTAACCTAGTTTTAGAGGTAGACTATTGCTTAAACTTGTTTTTTGGTTTTTGAGTAAGGGTCTATACCAGTCACACTAAACTGCACAATATAGTACAGACTGGCCTTCAACAGCTGTCAGTCTTCCTGTTTCAGCCTTCTAAATTCTGGGATTACAATCTGGGATGCCCAGCTGAGATGGGTGTTTGATATATTCACTCAACATTTCTTAATTTTAATTTACAATCAAATCTCATGGTAATGGAGTTTTTTCAGAATTTTATTTCATTATATAGCACTTGTCAGAAACTTTCTACCAGTATCTAGTAAATTTCTAGTTTTTTTTGAAAAGCAGTTTTGTGTTGTTATTGTTAATTTTTTAAATTATTTTTTTAGGTTCAAAAGCTATCTAAGAATGAAGTGCTGATGGTGAACATAGGATCCTTGTCTACAGGAGGCAGAGTTAGTGCAGTCAAGGCTGATTTGGGTAAAATTGTTCTCACCAATCCTGTGTGTACAGAAATAGGAGAAAAAATCGCTCTTAGCCGACGAATTGAGAAGCACTGGCGGTAAGTTTGTCAGTTTTGTCACTCTACAAAAAAGAAAAAAATAGTATATTTTCATGTGGGACTTAGTTTGTTATTTCACTTTACCGTAACTTACAGTTTCACATTTTGTTTAAGTACTGTGCTATTCCTCAACATATTTAACCCTCTTTTTACTTTTGAGAGAGGTGTTCACTAATCTTGTCTTGAATTTGTGATCCTTTTTGGCCTCCTGCACTGTCGCAAATAGCAATAACTCAATTCATCTTTATAGCTTTAATTTTCAGCTATATATTTATATACTATTAAAACATCCATTTTTAATTTGTTGATTGGTAATGAGTTCATCTTATTTACTGTTTCTTTATAAAGCCTCAAAAGTGAATATTAGTTATCAAACAATAACATCAAGATACATTTTTTAGTTTTGGCTTCTTTTGTGCTTTAGTTTGAATATCCTAATCATTGCCTCTTAAAAGTTACATTATTTATTTTCTAATATTTTTCTTGGTGTTTTTGAAATTTATCCATATAATATGTGTCAGAATTACTTTTGAGTGTGTAACTAACACATATTTTTTGTCTACCTATTAAACAACAATGGGCTGCTTCCATTTATGGCCTATATTAATAAAACTATAAATATCAGTCTGTATCCCTTTTTTTATTTTAGCAATGATGATTTTTTATTATTATTTACATTTACTTTGTTTCCTGGCTGTAACCTTCTCCTCTTGGTTCCACCCTTCCTCCCTCTTCCCCACTCTGTGCTCTTTTTTCCCTAGTCCATTGATAAGGGAGGTTCTTCTCCTATACTGTCTGACCCTAGCCTTTCAGGTCTCATCAGGACTGTCTGGATCTTCTTGCTCTTTGGGCTCCCTAGGTCATCCCACCAGGGAGAAGTGATCAAGGAGTAGGCAACTGAGTTCATGTCAGAGACTATCTTTTCTCCTTTTATAGGGGACCCAAATGGAGACTGAGCTGTCCATGGACTACATCAGAGCAGTGATCTAAATCCTCTCTTTGGTTGATGCTTCAAGTTGTCTGCAGTCTCCCCCCCCCCCCCCTTGGGCCCTGGGTTTTGTTTTTTGTTTTTGTTTTTTGGCTTTGTCGGTCTTCTTGCATGGGTCCCCCCCAACCCCCCCAACCCCCGGGTCCTTTCATACCCTCCTTCCATAAGATTCCCTGTGCTTGGGTCTGGAGAGATGGCTCAGAGCTTAAGAGCACTGGCTGCTCTACCAGAAATCCTGAGTTCAGTTCCCAGCCACCACATGGTAGCTCACAACTGTCTACAATGAGATCAGTCACCGTCTTGTGGCATGCAGGTATACATGCAGACAGAACATTGGATACATAATAAATAAATGTATCTTTTTAAATTTTTTTAAAATTTTTATTATTAGTTACATTTTATTAACTCTGTATAAATAATATACAGATTATTTTTTTCTCATTCCCTACCAATCCTACCCTCCCTCCCTCATCTCCTCCCTGCCCCTTTCCAAGTCCACTGATTGGGGAGTACCACTTAAAAAGACTCCCAGTGCTCTGTCCAAAGTTTGATTGTTGAGTCTGTGCATCTGCTTTGATCCCTTGCTGGTTGAAGTCTTTTAGACGACATCCTATGGTAGGCTCCAGTCAGCTATTAAAAACAAGGAATTCATGAAATGTGTGCAAATGGATGGAACTAAAAAAGATTATCCTGAGTGAGGTAACCCAGAAACAGAGAGATATACATGGTATATACTCACTTATAAGTGGATATTTTCCATTTAATATAGGATAAACATACTAAAATCTACAGACCTAAAGAAGCTAAACAACAAGGAAGACCCTAGGGAAGATGCTTAATCCTCATTCAGGAAGGAAAACAGGACAGACACCAGAAGTAGTAGAAGAGAGGAAACTCCATTTCTTAAAAAAAACCAACTACACTTTAAATTACTTAGGTTAGCATAAAATTAATGGTTTATTAATGTCTGTTTTTGATGTGTTCATAAACCTTGCATACTAAGGTCCCGGCTTTACTACTACTACAAACAAAAACAGCCAAACATTAAAAAGAAATTAAGATTTCTAATTGATCTTCACTGATTTCAATATTCTAGATTAGTTTTTCTTTTAAGGGATCTTTTTTTTAAATTTTCCTTTTTTTTTTTTTACTGTAAAGGTGGTTTTTATTTTGTTTTTAGTACTTAATTAGTACATGTGTAGAGGAAAGACAGCATACACCAAAGAAAGATTGGTGTTAAT
Source organism: Meriones unguiculatus (assembly GCF_030254825.1). Taxonomy (NCBI): domain Eukaryota; kingdom Metazoa; phylum Chordata; class Mammalia; order Rodentia; family Muridae; genus Meriones; species Meriones unguiculatus. The sequence continues at coordinate 236,341 of NW_026843712.1, read as the reverse complement.
CCTTTGTATGTATTTATCTTTCAGGTCAGTATTTTTATGGAACCTCCTAAGTGTGAGAATAAATGGGTCTTTGTCTTGTGCCTTCTCTTTGGGCTCTTTTTCATGTGTTGCTTTACCTTGTCCAACTTCAATGTAGTAGTTTTGTTTTCATCTATATTTTATTTTGTTATTGTTGTTACCTTTTAAAAGCCTGTTGCTACTGCAAGTTGGTTGACATTCACTATACAACTCTATATGTAGGGATGGGTTTCTCTTGGAAAAAGTAAATACCTTGACATTTTCTACAGTTTTGACAATGGGTTTTTTTTTGTTTGTTTGTTTTGTTTTGTTTTTTGTTTTCTAATTTCTTTTAGTTGAGCATTATTTTGATTTAGTTATAACAGGTCTTTTTGGCCAAGATTTTTACTAAACAACTTTAGTCAGTATAGTTTTGTTTATTTGGTATTTACATAGGGGCAACAAAGTTCTCCTTAAGCCTTTGTATTTTTCATATTGTTGATTTTCTCTTTTAACAGTCTTGCAAGTATAATTTGAAAACTATTTAACTTTTGGCTAAATGACAAGCCCAGCATCAAAAAAGAGCAAAAATTTTAAAACAAAGTAGTGATTCCCATAATATTAAGAAATTTATCCCATGAGTATTATCATCAACATAGAAAAACATTGAAAGGTGGGAGGGAGTGGGGTGGACAAAAAAGCCAGTTTCTTTGAGGGCTGTGGAATTTACTTATTTTTATTTAAAACCATTATGTGTCTGTTGAGGTGGAAACAAATTTTGTAAATCACTTACAGGTTTTTTTAGTAGAAAAAAAAAGAAAGTTATTTTTTTCAATAGAAAAGAATAGTTTTGTTTGTTGTTTTGTTTTTCTACTGTCTAGTCTTTAATTCTGGTACTGGGGAGGCATTGGCAGTAGGATCTCCATAAGTTCAAGGCCAGCCTGGTTAATGAGTTCTAAGAAATCCAGGCAGGACTACGTAGAGATACTCTGCCTTAAAATTAAAAAAAAAAAAAAAAAAGAAAGAAAAGAAAACAAAAAAGGAAAAAGGACCAGAAAAGACATGTTTTCTTTTACTAGCATGCATCTCCGAGAGAATTTATATTACCCTTACTATTTTGTATGGCTAGGCATATTATTCTGAAGGAATATTGACATATGAACTTCAGAATTGTAAATTGTACTGCCTCATTATCTCTGTGTCTATGTCACTCTCTCCCTCTCTTTCTTTGTTGTTGCTGGAGAGATGAACTGAGGCTATATAAGTACTCTGTTACTCAACAGTATTAGCTATCCTCTTTTATTTAAAAGGGGTGGGGGGACGGGATAGTCACAGAGTTGGATCAGTAGTTAAGAGCACATGCTACTCTTCTAGAAGACCCAGATTCCATCTCCAGAACTGGCTCATAAATATCTGTAACTGTAGTTTCAGGGGGGCCAGCACTTTCTTCTGATCTCTACAGGGTCTACTCAAACATGGTAGACAGGCAGGCAGGCAGGCAAGTAAAACATACTTACACATAAGTAGAAGTAAGTAAATTGTTCATGTTGTCTGGACCGCTGTAAAGCTAATCTAAGGAAATAATTTTTTTTTTTTTAAATAGAGAATCAAATGCATGAGATCTGAATTTAGAATTAGGTAAAGTAAGTAAAACTGTTATAAAGTGATTGAGTGATAGTTGATAAAATAGATTTAAATACATGATTTTTTTTTCCTATTTTAATTTTGCAGTTTAATTGGTTGGGGCCAGATAAGAAGAGGAGTGACCATTAAGCCAACAATAGATGATGAATGAAATGATACATTTGGATGAAACCTGGATTTTTGTTAACAACTTTAGAGATATTTTTAAGCCAAATGTAGGAAGTTATTTCACAGCTTATTTTATTAGTGGAAACTGTCAGGTTATTTTTGTTATAAAAATTTTATGGTTGTAAAAAATTACAAACTTCTGGTTCATCCAACTATTATCAGTATAGCTTTAAAGTGAAACTGTCAGTTAACAACTGTTGCTATGTACTGTTGAAATTAAAATAAAGTTTTTCCTAACTGGAAGGCCTGTTACACTAATAAAAACTTAATGGTTGACTTCAATTCTGACTTCAATTTTCATTTTATAATGCTTTATATTTAAATGTAAGATGAAAACAAAATTGGTTCAAAATTTTCTTTTTGAGCATGAGAGCTTATTTACATGGATAAACGTCTCTTTGACTTTCGTTACTGTGTTCTGTATGTCTCAAAAATATACTCCTAAAAACTAACAATTCTTGAAAATAATATTAAATAAAATGCTTCTAAGTGAATAAGTTCACTTATTATCCTTTCAGACCTTATTTTAGTATTTACATCAACATAAAATATGGTGACTGGTAAGGTGACTCAGCAAGTAAATTAATTTGCTTTCAAGCCTTACAAACCTCAAATTCCCAAATTGCAGTAGGAGAGGGTTGAATTCTTCAAGTTGTTCTTTGATGACTCATAAATATACACACACATGAAAAGTGTAATAAAAGATTTAATGTGTTAATATCCTAAAAATAGACTTTTTTTCTCAAATATTTATTACAAGGAATTTCTGTTTATTGCAATAAAAAAATAATGAAGGCAAAAAAAAATAGAAGCAGCTATAATGGGTATTGTTGCATTATGTTAAGTAAGATTTATTTGACCTGGACCCGCATATGTGTTTTTAGTGAGTAGGACAGAAGATGAAAAGATAGAAAAGCTGAAATCAGGAAGTCTTGCATAAGCTGTCTCCTGTGGCAGGCAAGGTAGGTTTGTTTTTGGTTGGTTGGTGATTGGTTGATTGGTTGGTTTGTCTTTTTAAGATGTACAACATCTCGTATAAAGGGGAGTATTGGGATGAAGTCAGAAAACTAATTGCTTGATGCAATGTACAAGGGGAATACATTGTCTTAAGGGCATCCAAGATCAGTCTATTCAGTGGGATCTACTCTATTCAGTGGCCAAATCAAAATTCCAGGAACCAAAAACCTTAATTCCTTTGAGGCTTTGGCTCTAGCCAAAGACTGGACAAGTCAGGCCTTGGGCAAGGACAGACTAGGTAGGTTCCTTTCACGAGAGTGTTGTGAAAAACAGGATCAGCCTGGCTGTCAGTATTTATTGATTCATTGTTATACTGGAAATAAATTTAAAGGTCTAGGTTAATTCATAGTTGACAAGTTAATTAATTAGACAACTAACTTACAAACTCTGAATAATGATATATTGAAGAGAGAATCCAACAGTTAAGAACTGCTAGGCTCCTGTCTACAAGTATAGAAGATGATTGTTAGTGTCAGAGGTTGGTTCTATCTTCAATGGAATGGGTCTAAATAGTCCTCCTAGAAGCTTCACCCAGAAGCTGATGGAAACATGCTAAGACTCAGAGCCAAGCATAAGGTGGAGCTTGGGGAGTTTTGTGGAAGAGCAGGAGAAAGGATAGAAGTACCTGATGGGACAAGAATTCCACAAGACCAACACAGTCAACTAACCTAGGCTAATGGGTCCTTACAGAGACTGAAACAACAAACAAAAAGCATGCATTCACTGGACCTATGCATACCTATGCCCTGACACATATGTAAATAATGGGCATCTTCAAGTTCATGAGAGTCTCCTAGCAATTAGAGGGGGAGTGTCTCTGACGTGGACTCTGTTGGCTTTTGGATCATGTTCCATAGCTAGTCGGCCCTACAGAAGAGGCTGCCTCAGTAGAAGAGGATGTACTGAGTCCTGCACATCCTCTTGATGTACCGGGGTGAGTTTGTTAAGGCTGCTCTTTCTGAGAAGGGGAAGGGAGAAGAGAGTGGGATGGATCTGTGATTGGGATTTAAAGAGAATTTAATTAAAACACTAATTGTTCTTTCGGAGGAACAGCTTCGGTTCTTAATATCCACATACATGTAGCAACCAACTCTCTGTGACTCCAATGTCAGAGGATCTGAGGCCTTCTTCAGACCTCCATAGTTACTGCATGAACTTGATACAATCATATACACATAAAAACAAGACAAACAAACAAAAAACAAGATTGGCAACCTGGCACATACCTTTAATCCCAGCACTTGGAAGACTTACATGAGTTTGAAGCCAGTTTTGTCCGTCTAGTTCTAGGCCATCTAGGGATATACAGGCCCTGTCACAAATAAGACTTGTAACAAACTTAAAGCATTTTGCAATGTGATTATGGTTTGGGGAAACCATGAATAGTGTTATCATTTAGGCTTTTGTTTCACATTTAAGAACATTTTTTTTCCCAGATAGGCACATTAATTAAAACAGTATATTATTTTAGTATGAATTATTCCATATAACTTTGTTATTTTGTCATAAACATATCAAAACTTCATTTTGGGCCACAAATTTTAATCTATCAACTATATAGTTTTTAAGACTACCTGATATCCAAAATGTTAATACTATTTAGTATATTGAATGTTTACAGTGTTTGACACTCATCTCTTATACAGTAGTCTAGAAAACCAGTAAGTTCAGATTTTTATTTTTATTTTACTTTTGTTGTGTGTTTTTGGGTTTTTTGTTTGTATTTTATTTTTCAAGAGGGTTTCTCTTGTCCTTGGCTGTCCTGTAGATCAGGCTAGCCTTGAAGTCAGAGATACACTTACTTCTGCATACCCAGTGCTGGGATTAAAGGCATGCACCAGCACTGGCCCTTTATTTTAAGGAGCAGACATCTTTAAAAAGGTTATTTTTCTCTTTTATATGTATTTTTTACATTTCACATTCTGGTTGTAGACCTTTTTCACCTGGCCTCCTAGTCCCACCCTCCCTCACTTTCCCCCTTCCACTTATGTTATTCCTCAGAAAAGGGATCCCCAATCTCACCCCAGCTCGACAAGTTGCATATGGACTGAGCATGTCCTCTCCCCCTGTAGTCTAACAAAGCAGTCCCATCAGAGGGAAGTGATCAAAAAGCTTGGCAGGAAAATCCATGTCAGATGCAGTCCCTGCTTTCCTTAATAGAAGACTCATATGAAGCTTAAGCTGCCCATTGGCTACATCTGTGTAGGGGTTCCAGGTCAGTCCATGCATTGTCCTTGGTTGGTGCTTCAGGCTCCACTGCCGGATATGGGCCCTGGTTAGGTTGACTCTGTTGGTATTCTTGTAGAACTTTTGTCACCTCTAGGTTCAGTTTTCTTTCCCCACCTCTTTTCACTAGACTCCCTATGCTTTGCTAATGTTTAGCTGTGAGCCTCAGTATCTTTTTTGATCTGTTTTTGGGTGGAGCCTCTCAGAGGACAACTCCGATAGGCCCCTGTCTTCAAGAATAGCAAAGTATCTTTAGTGATAAGAGTTGAATCTCTTCCATGGGATGGGTCTTAGGGTTGGACCCAGTAGTAGTTGGGCATTCCCTCAATCTCTGTTCTGTGTGTTCTATCCTTGTCCCTTCAAGTCTTGTAAGCTGGTTAAGTTGAGGCTGTTGTGGGTGAGTTGGTGTTCTCCTTGGTCCACCAGGAGTCTTGTCTCCTTAGGGTGAATCCTTTAGTCTCCAGGCCCCTGCTTATTAGGAGTGTTACCTAGAGTCCCTCTCATATCTGCCCAGAGGCTTATTCTGACTTAGTTATGCAGCTTGTCACAGAGATGCCTCCACCTTCTCTTTCTCTGTGGGCCTTTCTCCCTCTCCTATTCTCTTAGGTCTGATATCTACTCTTTTTCTCTCTGTGCCCTCTCTTCTACCTTGTTCCCACTCTTCAACCACTACCTGTCTATTCTATTTCCCTTTCCGAGTGAGTTTTACACATATTCTCTTGGGTCCTCGTTTATTTTATTAGAGTCTCTGCATTGTAGTATGTTTATCCTGTACTATATGACTGGAATCTGCTCATAAGTGAGTGCATACTATGTGCATCTTCCTGGGTCTGTGTTACTTCATTCAGGATGATCTTTTTTAATTCCACCCATTTTCCTGAAAATTTCATGATTTCCTTCTTTTTAAATGGCTGAGTATTATTCCATTGTGTAAATGTACCACAGTTTCTTTATCCATTCTTCCACTGAGGGACATCAAGGTTGTTTCCAGATTCTGGCTATTACAAATAAGGCTGCTGTGAACTTGTTGAGTATATGTCCTTGTTTTATGATGGATCATCTTTAGCTTTTATGACCAGGACTGGCATAGCTGGGGCCTGAGGTTTGGCTATTCCCAGTTTTTTGAGAAAGTAACAATTTGATTTCGAAAAGTAGTTTTGCAAATTTACATTTCCACCAGCAATGGAGGAGTGTTTCCCTTTTTTCACAACCTCTCCAGCATGTGTTGTTACTTGAGTTTTTATATTAGCCATTCTGACAGGTGTGAGATGGAATCTCAAAGTATTTTTGATTTCCATTTCCTGATGACTAAGGAGTTAAGCATTTAAGTGTTTCTCTACCATTGAGAATTCTGTTGAGAACTTCTGTTTAGCTCTATACCAATTTTTAATATTATTGTTTTGTTGGTGTTTAATTTCTTGAGTTATTAATATATTCTGAATATTAATCCTCTATCAAACACAGGATTGGTGAAGATTTTTTCCCAATCTGTAGACTGTCATTTTGTTCTATTCACAGTGTCCTTTGCCTTACAGAAGCTTTTCAGTTTCATGATATCCCATTTATTGATTGCTCTTAGAGCCTGTACTATGGTGTTCAGTTCAAGAAGTTGTTGCCTTTGCAAATGAGTTCCAGGCTCCTCCCACTTTTTCTTCTAACAGGTTTAGTGTGTCTGGTTTTGTTTTTTTTTTTTTTCAATGCAGTTTATTCAGGAACCTTGAACAATCATCTGACCCTGGGGAAAGCCAGCCCACAGCTTAAATAGCCTCTGGGTAGCCAACCCAGGCGTGCCACGTGGGCAATGCAAATAGGTCCACATACATGGAAGCAAGCCAGATCCTCAGCCTTAGCCAAATGTGGAATTGTTCGTGACAGAGAGCACTCACCATCGGGAAGGTGGAAGGCAGAAATCAGCTCCATCTTTAAGGCACAGCATTCCGCAGCTCCCTACATTTCCCCCTTTTTGTTTTAGACGCATCAGGCAAGAGTAGAGGTCTGATCTCTGATATTAGAAATAAATTGGGACTTTGTACTGATGTTCATTTAGGTGTCATCCACCCAAAGAGCATCAGACCCGTCAGATACCTTTTTCTCAGAGGCGGGACCTGGGGTATCAACCCGCATGCAATCAGACATGCTCTTCTCTGGGTCCAAAGCGGCTGACCCTGAGTGCAGTGCTTAGCCTCGCATCCTGAGCATAACATTTTAGCTTTTTATGGTATCCAACCATGCTTGGGGTGAATGTCCTGCTTCAATGGCTGTAAAGGCCTGAATGATCAAGGCTGCATCACACTGTTGTGAGACTCTAATCTTGCATATATATACCACAGGCAAACCAAGGAGACCAACACCAGCAGGCCTGCTAACGCTCCCATGCCCACCCATTCCTTCAGATGATTCATGGCTGCAGCAATCCATGATGATAATCCTGTGTCTAGTCCTGCATCCACTCTGGTAGGATTTACTGTGACAATGGCCACTCTCAGCTGCTCCATCGTAGTATCGAATTCTCCAGTCCAATTACCTAAAATATAGCTAGACAATTGTTTAGACAGATTTGCAGCACAGGAAAAATTCTCATGTTATATGCTAGTGACTCAAAGTCCAGCATATTTTCATTGACAGCCAAGTTGAGCGAATTGCCGTAGGGTATCAATTTGCTCCTGCACGAGGTCAATCCTCTGATTGAACACCATCAAGCTTCCTTTTAGTTGAGCATTAATTCCTTTATGTACAACTAAGGCATGAGCTACATTGGCTAAATGATTATTCAGGGTCTGAGCAGTCTGCCCAGTATGACTCATGTCTAATGCCACGGTGGTAGCTCCAACAGCCGCCAATGAGATGGTAGTAACAATGGTGGCTGTAGTTCCAAGATCCCTTTTCTGTCTGAAGAGAGTCATAGCGTGAGGGGCATCAATGGGCACAGGCACCCAGTGAGGCATGCGAGTAACCAGGGCATACCTAAATTTACTAGCATTCCAGCATTGGGCAAAAAAGCAAGTATCATTACCACAATTACTTGGCTCTATCTGGCTAATAATGAATAAAAATGGGGGATATAGACAAACAGGTGTGGGCTTATAGGAAATATTATGAGAAGCCTTAACCCCATCATTGAAACATTCTGCATCACTTCTAGAACTAGCAGTGGTGGTGTCCGAGGTCTGAGTAGGTTCAGGAGACCATTGCCCCCAGGGGCGAGACGTACTCCATGCCAATTATAACTCCATGTTTTCCTCCACTTTTGAAAGTCATTTAAGGTTCTTAAATTATTTTTTCCCTTTTTTTTAATTTTTCATCAATTACACTTTATTCATTCTGCATCCCCCCATAAGCCCCTCCCTCCTCCCCTGCCAGTCCCACCCTCCCTCCTCCCTCTGCTTGCATGCCACTCCCCAAGTCCACTAATAGGGGAGGTTCTCCTCTCCTTTCTGATCTTAGTCTGTCAGTTCACATCAAAAGTGGCTGCATTGTCCTCTACTATGGCCTGGTAAGGCTGCTCCCCCCCCCAGAGGGAGGTGATCAAAGAGCAGGCCAATCAGATTATGTCAGAGGCAGTCCCTCTTCACATTACTATGTAACCCAATTGGACTCTGAACTGCCCTGGGCTACATCTGTGCAGGGGTTCAGGGTTATCTCCATGAATAGTCCTTGGTTGGAGTATGAGTCTCTGGGAAGTTCCCTGTGTTCAAATTTTCTTGTTCTGTTGCTCTCCTTGTGGAGACCCTGACCTCTCCAGCTCTTACTATTTCCCAGTTCTTACCTAAAATTCCATTCACCTGCCCAACAGTTGCCCATCAGGCTCAGCATCTGCTTTGATAGTCTGAAGGGCAGAGGCTTTCAGAGGCCTCTGTGGTAGGTTCCTAGGTTGTTTCCTGTTTTCTTCTTCTTCTGATGTCCATCCTCTTTGCCTTTCCGGATGGGGATTGGACATTTTAGTTAGGGTCCTCTCTCTTGCTTAGTTTCTTTAGATGTACAGGTTTTAGTGGGTTTGTCCTATGTTGTATGTCTGTATGAGTGAGTATATACCATGTGTGTCTTTTTGCTTCTGGGACAACTCACTCAGGATGACCCTTTCCAGATCCCACCATTTACCTGCAAATGTCATGATTTCCTTATTTTTCATTGCTGAGTAATATTCCATTGTGTAGATGTACCACAATTTCTGCATCCATTCTTCAGTTGAGGGGCATCTGGGTTGTTTCCAGCTTCTGGCTATTACAAATAAAGCTGATACAAACATGGTTGAGCAAATGTCCTTTTTGTGTACTTGAGCCTCTTTTGGATATATGCCCAGTAGTGGTATGGCTGGATCTTGAGGAAGCGCTATTCCTAGTTGTCTGAGAAAGTGCCAGATTGATTTCCAGAGTGGTTGTACAAGTTTACATTCCCACCAGCAGTGGAGAAGGGTTCCCCTTTCTCCACAACCTCTCCAGCATGTGTTGTCACTTGAGTTTTTGATCTTGGCCATTCTCATGGGTTTAAGTTGAAATCTCAGGGTTGTTTTGATTTGCATTTCCCTAATGGCTAGTGAGGTTGAGCATTTCTTTAAGTGCTTCTCTGCCCTTCGGTATTCCTCTACAGAGAATTCTCTGTTTAGCTCTGTTCCCCATTTTTTAAGGGATTACTTGGTTTGCTGCTTTTCAGCTTCTTTAGTTCTTTATATATACTGGATATGAGTCCTCTGTCAGATAAAGGGTTGGTGAAGATTCTTTCCCAATCTGTAGGTGGTCGCTTTGTTTTGATGACAGTGTCCTTTGCCTTACAGAAGCTTTTCAGTTTCATTACAGAAGCTTTTCAGTTTCATGATTTCCCATTTATTGACCGTTGCTCTTAGAGCCTGTGTTGTTGGTGTTCTGTTCAGTAAGTTTTCCCCTGTACCAATGAGTTCTAGGGTATTTCCCACTTTTTTTTTCAGGCCGATTTAATGTGTCTGGTTTTATGTTGAGGTCTTTGATCCACTTGGACTTCAGTTTTGTGCAGGGTGACAAGTATGGATCTATTTTCATTTTTCTACACGTAGACATCTAGTTAGACCAGCACCATTTGTTGAAGATGCTATCTTTTTTCCATTGTATGGTTTTGGCGTCTTTGTCAAAGATCAGGTGTCCATAAGTGTGTGGGTTTATTTCTGGGTCCTCTGTTCGGTTCCATTGATCCACCATTCTGTTTCTATGCCAGTACCATGCAGTTTTTAAAACTGTTGCTCTATAGTACAACTTAATATCAGGGATGGAGGTACCTCTGGAAGATCTTTTATTGTAGAGGATTGTTTTAGCAATTCTGGGTTTCTTGTTATTCCATATGAAGTTGAGAATTTTTCTTTCCAGGTCTGTGAAGAATTGTGTTGGTAATTTGATGGGCATTGCATTGAATCTGTAGATTGCTTTTGGTAAGATGGCCATTTTTACTATGTTAATCCTGCCAAGCCATGAGCATGGGAGATCTTTCCATCTTCTCATATCTTCTTCTAATTCTTTCTTCAGAGATTTGAAATTTTTTTCATACAAGTCTTTGACTTCCTTGGTTAGGGTTACTCCGAGGTACCTTATGTCATTTGTGGCTATTGTGAAGGGTGTTGTTTCCTTAATTTCTTTCTCAGCTATTTTGTCTTTTGTATACAGGAGGGCTACTGATTTTTTTGAGTTAAATTTGTATCCGGCCACTTTGCTGAAGGTGTTTATCAGCTGTAGGAGTTCCCTGGTAGAGTTTTTGGGGTCACTCATGTATACTATCATATCATTTGCAAATAGTGATAATTTGACTTCTTCCTTTCCAATTTGTATCCCCTTGATCTCCTTCAACTGTCTTATTGCTCTAGCAAGGACTTCCAGCACTATGTTGAAGAGATATGCAGAGAGTGGGCAGCCTTGTCTTGTCCCTGATTTCAGTGGGATTGCTTTAAGTTTCTCTCTGTTCAGTTTGATGTTGGCTATAGGCTTGCTGTATATTGCCTTTACTATGTTTAGATATGTGCCTTGTATCCCTGATCTCTCCAATACTTTAAACATGAGTGGATGTTGGATTTTGTCAAATGCTTTTTCAGCATCTAGGGAGATTATCATGTGTTTTTTTTTCTTTCAGTTTGTTAATATGGACGATTACATTAATGGATTTCCGTATATTGAACCACCCCTGCATACCTGGGATGAAGCCTACTTGGTCATAGTGGATAATATCTTTGATGTGTTCTTGGATTCGGTTTGCAAGTATTTTATTAAGTATTTTTGCATCAATGTTCATAAGGGAGATTGGCCTGAAATTCTCTTTCTTTGTTGAGTCTTTGTGAGGTTTAGGTACCAAGGTGACTATGGCTTCATAGAATGAATTTGGTAATATACCTTCTGTTTCTATTTTGTGGAATAGTTTGAAGAGAATTGGTGTTAGCTCTTCTTTGAAGGTCTGGTAGAATTCTGCACTGAAGTCATCTGGTCCTGGGCTTTTTTTGGATGGGAGACTTTTGATGACCACTTCTATTTCTTTGGGGGATATAGGACTAGTTAGTTGATTTACCTGGTCCTGATTCAGCTTTGGTAAGTCAATTCGATCAAGAAAATTGTCCATTTTGTTTAGATTTTCAAATTTTGTGGCATATAGACTTTTGAAGTAAGTCCTAATGATTGTTTGGATTTCCTCAGTGTCTGCAGTTATATCCCCCTTTTCATTTCTGATTTTGTTGATTTGGGTGGTGTCTCTCTGCCTTTTAGTTAGCTTGGCTAAGGGTTTGTCAATCTTGTTGATTTTCTCAAAGAACCAGCTCTTGGTTTCATTGATTCTTTGAATTGTTTTATTTGTTTCCAATTGATTGATTTCAGCCCTGATTTTGATTATTTCCAGCTGTCTACTCCTTCTTGGTGTGTCTGCTCCTTCTTTTTCTAGGGTTTTTAAGTGAGCCATTAGGGTGCTTGAATGAGCTGTCTCAAATTTCTTCTTGAAGGCACTTAGTGCCATGAACTTTCCTCTTAGCACTGCTTTCATTGTGTCCCACAGGTTTGGGTATGTTGTGTCTTCATTTTCATTGATTTCTAGAAAGACTTTAATTTATTTCTTCCCTGACCCAGCTGTCATTTAGTAACAAGTTGTTCAGTTTCCATGTGTGTGTAGGCTTTTTGTTATATCTGTTATTGTTGAGGTCCAGCTTTATTCCATGGTGATCAGACAAGATACATGGGATTATTTCAATCTTCTTGTATCTGTTGAGGCTTGCTTTGTGACCCACTCTATGGTCTATTTTGGAGAAGGTTCCATGAGGTGCTGAGAAGAAGGTAAATTCTTTTGTGTTTGGGTGTAAAGTTCTGTAAATGTCTGTTAGGTCCATTTGATTCATGACCTCTGTCAGAGACATTGTTTCTTTGTTTAATTTCTGTGTTGTTGTCCTGTCCTTTGTTAGGAGTGCGGTGTTGAAGTCTCCCACTATTAATGTATGGGGATCTATATGTGGTTTAAGTTTTATCAATGTTTCTTGCCACCTACAAATGTGGGTGCCCTTGTATTTGGGGCATAGATGTTCAGGATTGTGATGTCTTCCTGGTGGAATTTTCCCTTGATGAGTATGAAGTGTCCTTCCCCATCTCTTTTGATTAATTTTGGTTAATTAAAAGTCTATTTTATCAGATATTAGAATGGCTACTCCTGCTTGCTTCTTGGGTCCGTTTGCTTGGAAAGTCGTCTTCCAACCCTTTACCCTCAGGTAATGTCTATCTTTGTGTCTTAGGTGTGTTTCTTGTATGCAACAGATTGCTGGGTTTAGTTTATGTATCCATTCTGTTAATCTGTGTCTTTTTATTGGAGAGTTGAGTCCATTGATGTTGAGAGAGATTAATGACCAGTGGCTGTTAGATCTCTTGATTTTGATGTTGGCTGTGGTCATCAGGTTGTGTGCTTGGTTGCTTTTTGTTTTACTGAAGTGAGGTTATTTATTTCCTGTGTTTTCTTGAATGTAGCTAGCTTTCTTGGGTTGTATTTTCCCTTCCAGTGTCTTCTGTAATGCTGGATTTGTTTGTAGGTATTGTTGAAATTTGTTTTTGTCATTGAATATCTTGTTTTCTCCGTCTATGAGGTCTGAGAGTTTTGTGGGGTATAGTAGCCTGGGCTGACATCTGTGTTCTCTTAGGGTCTGCATGATATTCGTCCAGGCCCTTCTGGCTTTCATAGTCTCTGTTGAAAAGTCAGGTGTGATTCTAATGGGTTTGCCATTATATGTTACTTGGCCCTTTTCCCTTGCAGCTTTTAGTATTTTTTCTTTGTTCTGTATACTTAATGTTTTGATTATTATGTGGCAGGAGGATTTTCTTTTCTGGTCAAATTTGTTGGGTGTTCTGTAGGCCTCATGTATTCTAATTGGCCTCTCCTTTAGCTTGGGGAAATTTTCTTCAATGATTTTGTTGAAAATATTTTCTGGGCCTTGGAGAAGGGAGTCTTCTTTTTCCTCTATAGCTATTATTCTTAGGTTTTGTCTTTTCATATTGACTTGCATTTCTTGGATGGTCTGTGTCAGGAATTTTTCGTATTTAACATTTTCTTTGACAGATACATCGATTTCTTCCATTGTATCTTCTATACCTGAGATTCTTTCTTCCATCTCTTGTAGTCTGTTGGTTATGCTTACCTCTGTAGTTCCTGTTTTCTTTCCTAGATTCTTCCTTTCCATTATTTCTTCTATTTGTGTTTTCTTTATTTTTTCCAATTCTAACTTCAGGTCTTGAGTTGTTTTGTTTACTTCCATCACCTGTCTGATTGTACTTTCCTGTTTTTCTTTTAGTTCCTTCAACTCTGTTCCTATCATTTCATTCAGTGTTTTAAGCATTTCCTTTCTAAAGGCCATAAACTGTTTGGCTGCAGCTTCCTCTATTTCTTTATGGATGGCAATATTCTGTTTGAGTTTATCATCCTCTATGTCTTTACGAATCTTATTTGTTTCCTCTGTTATCATCTTCATGAGCATAGTTGTTAGGTCATCTTCTTGGATTTCAGTTATGCTGGGGTGTGCAGGGCTACTTGCCCCTGGGTAACTGGGTTCTGGAGATGCCATATTGCTCTGTCTTTTGTTGCTTGAGCTTTTACGCTGGCCTCTACCCATTGTGTTATCTTAGGAGTTTGGGGTTATTTTCTGGTGGTTCCTGGGGATCCTGTGGTGGAGAGAATCCCCTTTGCAGAAAGCTGGTTTTTCCTGAAGGATGTCTTCTCAGCGTTTTGGGTATAGTTCCTGGATGGCTGGTGTTTTTTCAGGAGTTGCTCACCTCAGGGATATAGACCTGAGTGGTAACTGTGGTCTTTGTTAGTCAAGAGGGTTCTCCTCTCACCCAGGGAAGTCCTGAGGGCAGCTGCCCTGTTTCTGGGTTCCTTGTTGTAAATTTAATGATCAGCTGCTGTGACCCAGTTGGACATCAGGCGCGCCTCAACTGTTTGTGCCTGTGTCTGGAGCACAGCTGAGTGCTGGTGCCTCGGCCCCACTAGACTGCTAGACTTTTTCTAGGGAAGGATTGGGTGATTTAGGTCAGTACAGTTTCCTTCCTTCCCCGTGTATTCTCTGGAGACAGGGACTCCCAGTGTCTTTTTTTGCCCTGGTGCACACTGCTCAGTGTCCGCCAGCTGGCTGGCTGCAGAAGCTGCCTGTGCCTGGAGCACAGCTGTGTGATGGGGGCTCAGTCTCTGTCAGCTGTCTGGTGCGCAGAAACTGCCTTTGTCTGCCTTTGCGGCTTTTGGGAGCCTGAGTGCCTCTCTAAGCTGGGTAATTTTCCGGGGACCTTTTCAGGTTGGGGGTGAGCTGAGTGCTCTGAGATCAGAGCCGCCATTTTTATTTCTGGTGTCGAATCAGGTGCGCAGGCAGGCAGGGCTCTGTGCCAGAACCTGGTTCCCCAGCTCTGGCTCCGGGCTGGCTCCGGGGGTGCCCGTGGAACCTGCCCGAGTCTTTTCCAGGGGATGTCTGGGTGACCTAAGGCTGGTCCCAATCGTTTCCTGTACCCGGGGTTATCTCTCGACTGAAAATTCCAGTCTCTGATAGTGTCGTGCACACGGTTCAGTCTGGGACCGTGATCAGAGACACTGGCTTGTTGCTCTGGGCTGGGGCTGGGGCTGGTGGCTGGCAGCTAAGCGTCTGGTGGAACCAGGATCTCTTCAGCGGTTTAGCCAGGTGAGTTAAAAGCTGATTGAATCCCCCCTGTGGGGTATCCTCTCACCTTGGAAACACAATGACTGTGTTTTATGGCCGAGAGTTCTGATTGCTGTTCACTGTGCTGATCCTGCTGTGCTGCTGCTCAGAATGAGAGTCCTCCCTGTGCCGCCATCTTGCCGCCCCCCTCGTGTGTCTGGTTTTATGTTGAGGTCTTTGATCCACTTGGACCTGAGTTTTGTGCAAGGTAATAAATAAGGATTTATTTGCATTTTTCTACATCCAGGTAGACCAGCAACAATTGTTGAAGATGTCTTTTTTCCATTGTATGGTTTTGGCTTCAAATAGTCAGGTGTGCATAGGTGTGTGTGTTTATTCCTGGGTCTTGAATTTGATTCCATTAGTCCACCAGTCTATTTCTGTGCCGGTACCATACAGTTTTTATTACTATTGTCCTGTAGTATAACTTGAGGACAGGTATGGAGATACTTCCAGAAGTCCTATTATTGTATAGGATTGTTTTAGCTATTCTTGGTTTTCTCATATAAAGTTTAAAATTGCCCTCTTAAGGTCTGTGAAAAAAAAATTGTATTGGTATTTTGATGGGAATTGCATTGAATATGTAGATTGTTTTTGGTCTGATGGGGCACTTTTACTATGTTAATCCTACCAATCATTGAGCACGGAAGAGCTTTCCACCTTTTGATATCTTCTTCAATTTCTTTATTCAGAGACTTAATTTTTTTTTCATACAGATCTTTGACTTGCTTGGTTAGGATTATACCTAGGTACTTAATACTATTTGTGGCTATTGTGAGGGGTGTTGTTTCCTTAATTTCTTCCTCATCCCATTTGTTGTTTGTATACATCAAGACTACTGATTTTTTTAAATTAATCTTGTATATAGCCACCTTGCTTAAGAAGTTTATCAGCTGCAAGAGATCTGGTGGAATTTGGGGGGTCACTTATGTATACTATTATATCATCTGTAAATAGTGATATTGTAACTTCTTCCTTCCTGATTTGTATCCGTTTGATATTCTTTAGTTGTATTATTGCTCTAGCTAGGACTTTAAGTATTGTATTTAAGAGACATGTAGAGAGTGGGCAGCCTTGCCTTGTTCCTGATTTCAGTGGAATTGATGTAAGTGTCTTTTTGTTTAGTTTGATGTTGGCTATAGGTTTGCTGTATATTGCCTTTACTATGTTTAGGAATGTCTCTTGTATGTCTGATCCCTCCAGGACTTTCAATGTGAATGGTTATTAGATTTTGTCAAATACTTTTTCAGCATCTAAGGAGATGGTCATGTGGTTTTTCTCCTTCAATTTGTTTATATGTGGATTATATTGATGATTTTCTTATACGGAACCACCCCTGCATGCCTGGAATGAAGCCTACTTGGTTATTGTGAATGTAATTTTTGATGTGTTCTTGGGTTCACTTTGCAAGTATTTTATTGAGTATTTTTGCATCAATGTTCATAAAGAAAATTGATTTGAAATTTCCTTTCTTTGTTAGGTCTTTTTGTGTCTTAGGTATCAAGGTGACTGTGTATACTTCAGATGAAGTATACACTTTGTTCCTCATAGAATGAGTTTAGCAAAGTTTCTTTCATTTTTATTTTGTAGATTAGTTTAAAAAGTATTGTTATTTCCTCTTCTTTAAGTCTGGTAGAATTCTTCGCTGAAATAATCTGGCCCTAGTTTTTTTGTTTTGTTTTTGTTTTTGTTTTAATTGAGAGACTTTTGATGATTATTTCTACTTCTTTAGGGTTTATAGAACTGTTTAAACTCTTTACCTGATCTTAATTTAGCTTTGGTAGGTGAAATGTATCAAGAAAATCATCTGTTTACTCTAGCTTTTTCTGATATTTATGGAACACAGACTTTTGATGTAAGACCTAATAAATTTTTTTTTTATTTCCTCGGTGTCTGTTGTTATATCCCCTTTTCATTTCTGATTTTGTTAACTTGGATGTTGTCTCTCTGCCTTTTAGACAGCTAAAGGTTTGTCTATGTTGTTAATTTTCTCAAAGAACCAAGAGTTTCAAAGAAACTTTTGGAATGAAACCAAGAGTTGTATTATTAGTTGTATTCCTTATTCTCTGTTTCTAACTTATTGCTATCAGCCCTGAGTTTGATTATTTCATGCCATCTGCTCCTTTTTGGCGTGTTTGGCTTGATTTCTTGGGTGTTTTGTGTCAGGAACTTTTTTGTTTTGATATTTTCTTGGAAAGATGTCTCTATTTCTTCAATTGTATTTTCTATGCCTGAGATTCTCTCCTCAATCACTTGTATTCTGTTGGTAGTGCTTACCTCTGTGTTTCCTAATCACTTCTCTAAGTTTTTCCATATTCAGAGTTTTCTGGATTTGTGTTTTTTTTTATTGATTCTAATTCTGATTTCAGGTATTTAACAATTTTATTCATTTCATTCACCTCTTTGATTGTGGTCTTACCTTAATGGCTTCTATTTGTTTCATTGTTTTTTCCTGTATTTCTTTGAAGGATTTATTTGTTTCCTCTTTATATGTCTCTAATAACTGCATAAGCATAGATTTAAGATCTTTTTCCTGTGTCTTAGCTGCATTAGAATATCCAGTGTTTGTTGTGTGTTGGGAGGGTTCTGGTTTTTGCTGTGTTTTTACGCTGGCCTTTAGCCATCTGGTTTTCTGTAGCCTTGAATTTTGTTCCTAGAACCTGCTGGGTTTTCAGGCCTCTTTGATCAGGTGAGGTCCTGTTGAACTCCACTAGTGGAGCTGCACCAAAGGCTGCACATGCCTGTCTCTGGACTCTGGAGTAGTCTTCAGGATTGCAGGAGAAGCCTAGAGGAACATGAACATGAATGAATGCTGGCATTTTGGAGGCAGTCACTTAGGTGTGAGCACAAGTGTCCCTGAAGTCAGAAGAGCCAGCAAGGGACTCTCAAAGGGCAGTCATATGGACAGGAGTGTCTTGAAAGGCAGTAATTTGGGCACTGCTTTATGTGGATTTGTGTATCTCAGAAGGTAGAAGTGCAGATATGGGTGTCTCAGATGGCTGGCACACCAGCACAAGTGTTTAGTCTTAGGGTCATGGATGTTTCCAAAGGTCGGTGTGCTGCTGCTTTCAGATGAAGTATACACTGTGCTCCTGTCACTCAGATACTGCTGTGCTGAACCATCTTAGCCTGGGGATCTGGTATAATTGTATTGTCCATCTTATCTCCATAGAGGGACCAGTGAAAGCTTGAATTAGAGGTTAGGATGCTATATCGAGCTGCTCTCCTTGGGACAGCAGAAGGAATCCATGGTCATGTTATTTGAACAGAACTGAGAGTTTTCCCTTAAGTAAGCAGAAATGGCATGGTGTGGGGAAGGCTCACAGTGAGCTCTAGATGGCCACTGGGGTCCTGGAACTGTACTTTTCCAATTCCTGGGTTTCCCCTCCTGTCTGGGAAGCATCTACTTCAGTGTTTTGGAGGCAGCTACCTGTTTACCCACAATTTCCAAAGTCTCTGATCTTCTGACCCTTAGATGGTCACTGCAAACTTGGAAGAGGTTATGACCTGTGATTTTACTGGAATAGTTTTGAGCTATATATCCTTGACCCAGATCTCTTGAAAATCACAAGTCCTGGATTTTCTGACTGACAATCAGAGGAAGTATCACCTGTAGGAAGACAAGGAAAAGGGGTACCTATGTCACAGGTGAGTTGTGTGGGCATGGATGGGATTGGAGACAGGTGGTTCTCTGTGTGGAAACTGAGATTGCAGCTCTCTTCACACAGTGAAGGTAAGCTTTCTGGTCTACTGAAACCAAGCCATATCCTAGTTGTGAAACCTACTGTTTTATCAATAAATTTCATTGGGAGCTGGAGCATTCAGGAATTGAGAACTACACTGGGGACTTGCATGTGAGGGTTACCAAGGGAGCTCTTTCAAGCCATCAATCTTGGTCCTGCCAGGATTGCAGGAGGTAGAGTTTAGTGGGCCACGACTCTGAAGCAGGAGTCAGATTGCCCAAAAAGGATTTGCCTTCTAGCCTCTCATTGTCTGTGTGTACTTGCTACCCATTGATTCATCTTAGACTGTCTAGAGGAGTTTATGTTTGAAACAAACAAACAAACAAACAAACAAACAAAAACACCCTTCCACTTATTTGAACCCTAAGGAGAATCTGGCTCCATGGTTACCTGCATTTCTGTGCACATACCCACACTCTTATACAAAAACATATAATTAAAATTTTTTAATTTTTTTTTTCAATGCAGTTTATTCAGGAACCTTGAACAATCATCGGACCCTGGGGAAAGCCAGCCCACAGCTTAAATAGCCTCTGGGTAGCCAACCCCAGCATGCCACATGGGCAATGCAGATAGGTCCACATACATGGAAGCAAGCCAGATCCTCAGCCTTAGCCAAATGTGGAGTTGTTTGTGACAGACAGCACTCACCATCGGGAAGGTGGAAGGCAGAAACCAGCTCCATCTTTAAGGCACAGCATTTCGCAGCTCTCTACAGTTCCCCCTTTTTGTTTTAGACGCATCAGGCAAGAGTAGAGGTCTGATCTCTGATATTAGAAGTAAATTGGGACTTTGTACTGATGTTCGTTTAGGTGTCATCCACCCAAAGAGCATCAGACCCGTCAGATACCTTTTTCTCAGAGGCGGGACCTGGGGCATCAACCCGCATGCAACCAGACATACTCTTCTCTGGGTCGAAAGCGGCTGACCCTGAGTGCAGTGCTTAGCCTCACATCCTGAGCGTAACATTTTAGCTTTTTATGGTATCCAACCATGCTTGGGGAGAATGTCCTGCTTCAATGGCTGTAAAGGCCTGAATGATCAAGGCTGCATCACACTGTTGTGAGACTCTAATCTTGCATATATACCACAGGCAAACCAAGGAGACCAACACCAGCAGGCCTGCTAATGCTCCCATGCCCGCCCATTCCTTCAGATGATTCATGGCTGCAGCAATCCATGATGATAATCCTGTGGCTAGTCCTGCGTCCACTCTGGTAGAATTTACCGTGACAATGGCCACTCTCAGCTGCTCCATCGTAGTATCGAATTCTCCAGTCCAATTACCTAAAATATAGCTAGACAATTGTTTAGACAGATTTGCAGCACAGGAAAAATTCTCATGTTGTATGCTAGTGACACAAAGTCCAATTTTTAAAGCTGGGTGCTATGATGCATGCCTGTAATTCCAGCACTTGGGGAGGCAGAGGCATGCAGACCTCTGTGAGTTCCAGAGGTCTTGTACAAAGCTTTTTTCTTTTGAGACAGGTTTCTCTTTGTAGTCTTGGCTGTCCTGTACTCACTTTGTAGATATTCAAATGGCCAGTAAACACAGGAAAAGACACTGAAAGCAAACCATAAAGAAATGCAAGTCAAAACTACAATGACATACTATTTCATTATTTTGGCTAGTATTAAAGGAAAAACAAAAATAAGATCAGTAGTCATGGTCCCACAATTGTACACAAATGTCAGCATTCATTGACTTACACACTTAAGTAGTGTGCTCTTATTCTGTAATTTAAAAAAGCAAGTAGTCTGATTTAACATGGGGTAAAGAAGAAAGAAAAAGGTTAGCAGATGTGATAATTAAATCTTAATCATTAATTTGATGGGATTTAGGCTCTCTCGGGAACAAACCTCGATGAACTTGAGGGTTTTTCAGAGATGTCATGGAGGTGGAAAGACCCAGCTGAGTATGAGCAGCGGGACTCTGTAGTCTAGGGTCCAGACTGAGAGCAAGGGGGGGAACATGAGTCCCGGCATCAATATACATCTATTTCCTGAGTGAGAACACAGTGTGACTGACCACCTCACACTTGTCCCAGCATGCCTCCCTGCTATAATATGTAATCCTATCAATCTGTGTGCCAAAATAAGCCCTTTTTCTCTTAAGTTGCTTTTGTCAGATGTTGTGTTGCAGCCATGAAAAAGGTGATTAATATAGGAAATTGCTAAATGAAGTTGGAAGGGTAGAGTTTCAAAGAGCCATATTAGATTGGAAAGATCCAAATTTAAAAGACCAGACACGACCCTGCAGGGTGTTACTGAGAATCATTAAAAGTTCTAAGTAGGAGCAGCATGCCCAAAGTCAGCTGAGAGGTATAAGATGGAGAACAGTTTTCTCTGATCCTGACAGGATCTCAGCTTGTTGCTGCTTGGTCAAAGAGATACAGATTTTACCTCCTTCTTTCAAAATCATGAAGGGAAGGATAATTCAGTAGTAACCTATGAAAATACTTGGTGAGTGATTTTGATTCAAACCTTTTTTATTTATATACTTAATATAACCATGTCATAATCTTTTTAAACTTTTGAAAAAAAAAGTATTAAAGTAACCATGATCCAGCCACTGTCCTATTAGTGATTTTTTTAAATGTGTCTTATTTAATCTTCAAGATGAGGCAGGCTATGACATTAGGAGAGCAACATAAGCTAAGTCAGATCTGGACAGTTATAACCAAAATTAATCAATAAGTATGTTTTTGCAAGAACAAGGCAGAATCTAAGTAAAGCCCACTCAGAAACATTCCAAAAACAAGGAGGCAGATGGGAGGTAGAGCTGAGAAGATGACAAGGATCGCGCTAGTCCTGGCTAAATAGTGAGTTTCAGATCACCATGGGCTACATAGCAAGTCCTTGTCTCAATAAAACAAAACCAAACAAATATGAAGCAAAGAGCAAGAGAATAAAAGATGGTTGTGTTAAAATGTGGCACAGTCTGAATGTTTGTGTGTCTGCAAAATTTGTAAGATTCCTATGTTGGAACATAATATTAGTGAGATAGTATTAAGAGATAAGGTCTTTTGGTAAGTAATTAAATTATGATTTTTGAAGTTTCCTGGGGAGAGGGTCCATTTCTTTTTTCTTTTTCTTTAGGTTCTTTTTTTTCCCCAAGACAGGGTTTCTCTGGAACTCTCTGTAGCTCAGGCTCTGAGATCTGTCTGCCTCTGCCTTCTGAGTATGAGGATTATAGGTGTGTACCACCAGTGCCTGGCCTGGAATTATGTCTTTATAAAGAAAAATTAACAGATACTATCCTGGTCCTTCCTTCATTCTGAAGATTTAGCAGAAGGTACTTTGAAGCAGAGATCCACCCTTCAGCACATGGTAGATCCACAGATGGCTCTCTAATGGGTTTCTGGAGGGGTGAGTTCCAGCAGATGGGCTTGAAGCTCTGTCTTTGGTCTGCTTTCATAATTCGTTCCAGTCTTCATCTCCCCCAGCACTACCCAGGGGTGCTCCAGATAACACAGTTTTAAAGAAACCTTAAGCATCTTTCTGAGTCTCATCCATGCATGACTGCTGACTTGATTGTCCTAACTGCCCCAGCCCATGCTCATTCTCTCCTTCCTTTTCCCCCATGTGCCTTCTCCTCTCTCTGAGTGTGCCCTCCTGAGTCTGTTGTTTTTAAGAGTCTCTTTTCACTCTAGGCTTCTTTGTCCTTTCTCCCTGATTCCTGCCTCACTCAGTCCTTTCCTTGTCTTCAGGCCCATCTTCTCTCTTTTATCTTTAAACTTCTCTCTCTCTCTCTCTCTCTCTCTCTCTCTCATTTTTAGTTTCTCAAGATAGAGTTTCTCTGTGTAGCCTTGGCTGTCCTGGACTAGCTTTGTAGACCAGGCTGGCTTCGAACTCACAGAGATCTGGCTGCCTCTGCCTCCCACAGTGCTGGGATTACAGTCATGTGCAAACTTCTGTCTCTTACTAGAGTGTTCTGTTCTAACTAAATGAAACACATACCAACCACAATTTTACAGGGGGTTCTCCTTGCCTGCCTCTCACTGCAGATAGCTATTTTGCATCCTGTTACCAATGGATATTCTCAGTAGTATATTGTTATCTCTCTAATCTCATCCAAGACTTCCTCTGGGTATTTATTATCATATATGCCAAGAAAAGGACACTTTATGCCCTTTTTTTCTTCTCTATCCATATCAGGATACAGAAGAACACAACTTTAAGCCTACTATTTTAACAACAGGATAAAATATTTTAAACCTGGGGCTGTCCTCAAAAATCTAAGACATAATGTTGCTTTAAATTCCACCTGTCCAGAATCCAGCTCTTAATCAGAGTCACAGGAAGAATCCTGAACACGGAGTGGCTAGGAAATTTATGTACTCTATCAACTGGATGAAACACAGAGTCCATGTTGTATATATTGCTCTCAATCCAAAGAAAGGGCTCCCCAAGTCCCCCAACCTCCGTCTTGCCCTCACTAAGTGGGAGAATATTGACATCCAAATTACTATCTATAATCATATGTGGTGTTGGCTTCATCAGCTGTGTATGCTAATAACCATAGTGAACAGCACATGTGCTAAAAACATACATGGAAGGACTCTCAATTGCAGCCTTTGTGACATTCTGGGGCGTCACTCACTGAGCAAGATGATCCCAGCTCTGAAATGAGAGTACATACCTTGTTACTCATTAACTTATTTGTAAAGCTGAATAACAATCCTGGTTTGCTTTAAACATTCTGTTCATTTTCCCATAAAAAAAAAATAGAGGTACTAGAAAGCTGGCTTGGTTGTAAAAAGCACTGCCTGCTCTTTCAGAAGACCTGGTGTTTGATTCCCAGCACCCTCAAGGCAGCTCATAACTGTCTACAACTCCAGTTCCAAGGGATCCAAGACACCCTCACACATACATACACACAGACAAAACACCAATATAAATATAAATATAAATAAATAAAATATAAATATAAATAAATAAAATTTTATATAAATATAAAATATAAATAAATAAAATTTTAAAATAAAAAATAGAGAAGGCCCTTAACCACTAGAATTCTTATGACCCATCTATACTTTCCATCTGCACTACTCAACTTCCACCAATTCTCTTCTGTTCTTGGGTGTACCCTGTGTGATAAGGAGGTAGGTAGACAGATGGATAGATGGTAGATAGGTAGATACATACATACATACATACATACATACATAGATGGTAGACATGTCTGTATATACACACATATCTAAAGGCTTCCTCTATCTGTAATCTTAGATCTGTAAATAAGAATGCTTTCTCTAGTAGGACTGAAAATTTCCCCTTTTTATCTTTTTGGTGCTGTTGTTTTGGGTTTTGGGTTTTCGAGACAGGATTTCTCTGTGTAGCCCTGGCTGTCTTGGAATTCACTCTGTAGACCAGGCTGGCCTGGAACTCAGAGATCCCCCTCCCTCTGTTTCCTGATTGCAGGGATTAAAGGCTGCGCCACTACTATCCAGGTCCCTTTTTATTCTTTATTGTCTCTTGAAATGACATTTCTCTTTGCAGATGCTGCTGCATAGCACTAAATAATTTTTATTCTTTTTGTCATGCATTTATGCCCACTTTTGTCATTTCCTAGTGTGTAAGGGATATTTTAAACTTTTGTTTCCAAAGAGCAAACTGATGGTTGGAGAATTGAAATTTTAGATGAACCCCCACATACACCCCAGGGGAATATAGACATCCTGAGACAATGTGTATGATACAATAAATGTTCATGCTACCCCAATCTCTTCATGATTACAGAAGCTGGAAGAGTCAGATTTGTTAGCATGTTATGCTCAGTCTTCTGTAGTCTGTAGAGGCTGTAGAGTCCATACATTCTTCTCCTGGAAGTAACTTTCACCTCATTCTGTACCCAAATTGGCATATCTAGTTTCTGTGCCCACTTCAGATTAATGAAGATAACTAATGTAGGTAGAGGCAGGAGATGGGGAGCACAGAAATATACATGGTGAAGAACACAAGTTCTGTTGTGAACTGTAGGTGTGAATCCTGGTGCTGCTGTTCCTTATCTGTATGCCCTTAAATGAGCATATTACTCCATTTGATTTAATTTCTTCATCTGCTGTGGTGGTTTGACTATGAATGGCTCCCACAGGCCCCATATTTGAATGCCATCTTGTGGCCTTGGGGGAGGTGTGGCCTTGGAGGAGGAAGTTTGTTACTGGGGTTTGTTTCAGAAGCTTCCAACCATGTCAAAAATGAACTAAACCTCTGAAAGTGTAACCAGTGAAATGCTTTCATTTATAAGAGTTGCTGTGGTCATCATGTCTCTTCACATCAGTAGAACACTGACAAAACTATTGATCTGTAAAATAGACATAGTGACAGTATTTAATATCATTGTCATAGGATGAAATGGGTTAATATTCTAAAGGCACTTGTTTGCCTCTTAGCAAAAGCCCAGAAGTTGGGCCTTTAACTCCCAACACTTGGAAGGCAGAGACAGCTAGAATCTCTGTGAGTTTGAGGCCAGCTTGCTATACATATTCAAGACAGCCAGGGCTACGTGGAGAAATCCTGCCTCAAATTAATAAATGAATAAATGAATCAGTAAAATGTAAATAATAATAACCTGTGCCTCCCAAATGTAAACAATAACGTGTATCTCCCAAATACTTAGAGTAAAAGGAGCTGGGGTAGTGGTGCACACCTTTAATCCTAGCATTTGAGAGGCAGAGGTAGGTAGAGCTCTGTGAGTTCGAGGCCAGCCTTTGTCTATAAAGCTGTTAAACACAGAAACCCTGTCTCAAAAAATTAATTTTAATTAATTAAAAACAAAACAAAACAGGGCTGGAGAGATGGCTCAGAGGTTAAGAGCACTGGCCCTTCTTCCAAAGGTTCGGAGTTCAATTCCCAGCAACTACATGGTGGCTCCCAACCATATATCTGGTTGCCCTCTCCTGGCTTGCTGACACACATGCAGGCAGAACACTGTATAAATAATAAATAAATAAATCTTATAACAAGCAAACAAACAAGAACAAAGACAGAGAATTAAAGAAAGCAGACCGAATATATTCAATTCTGCTTTACAGGCCCACAGTTTAATCACCACAGCCTATTTGCAAAAGCCAGGCATGGTGGCTGCTTAGAATCCCAGCACTGGGAGGGCTGAAACAGGCAGAACCTTGAGGTTCACTGCCTAGCTAGCTTAGCCTAATTGGTGAGTTCCAGGTCAACTAATAAGAGACCTTACTGCAAAAGAGAATGTAGGTAGTTCCTAAGGAATAGTGGCCAAGGCTAACCTTCATGTGCATGCTCACACACAGCATACAGTCACACAAAGAGAGTAAAAGGAATAACAGGTGGCCATTACACACACATGCTTTTAATGCCAGCACTCAGGAGGCAGAAGCAAGAGGATGTCTGTGAGTTTGAGGCCAGCCTGGTCTGCATAAATTGAATTCTAGGCTAGTTAGGCCTATAGTATAAAACCCTGTCAAAAAAAAATATTAGAGACACTAAAGGTACTCAATAGTACCTTGACATTTCCATTTTCTTTTTTCTGTTTTCCTTGGTTCAAAATCTTGCTATTTCATTGCATCATCTAGGATGCATCACCTTGTTTGTGGTTTCAAACAATATGCCCACCTCAAACACAGGAGCACTTGTGATTATCAGTACATGCCAGCGTACATGGCTTCCTTGCCGTTTACTAACATGCCTCAGGCTTTGTAACTAAGCCTGAGCAGCAGGGTACCTCCCTGGCTTGGTAAGCCCTCCTGTTTGCTCTTCTGCTAAACTGTTCACTGTGTGTCTGTGCACACAGACACACCTCAAATGCATCCACCCCTCTGAAGACTCCCTTACCTTTTCAGAGAGAGTGAGTCACTAACTGTTGTTGAATTCTGCAGCACTTACTGGCTGTCACCTCACTTGACCGCAGAGTGTTATTCTTTGGTTTTGTTTTTGGAGACAGGGTTTCTCTGTGTAGCCCTGGCTGTCCTGGAACTCACTCTGTAGACCAGGGTGGCCCCAAACTCAGAGAGCCACCTGCTTCTGCCTCCCAAGTGCTGGATTTAAGGCACATGCCACCACCTCCTGGCCCAGATCTTGTTTGCACAGCACTTGGCCCTCAACAAATATTTTCATAAATGGAGAGACAAACTGCTTAGTTCCAGGCATTGTTTCAACTGCTTTACAAATATTAGCTTTGTTTAATCCTCATGTTAAGCCTGTGCATCCTGTCATTTCTACACAGTGAGATACGAAATTTGCCTAAGGTCAAAGCCAGGATGCAATCAAAATATTTGGTGTCAGAGTCTAGGCTCTTCTTACCTACCTACCTACCTAATACTACTATAGTATCTCCCAGAGAACAAAGGAACAATCCCAAACAAATCTAACCCCTCTCAAAAATCTTTAATTTTTATTTTATTTTTCTGTATGTAGCTATGCAGATATATAGCAAGTGTAAGTGCCCCCTGAAGGCCACAAAAGGTCATTGGATTCATTGGAGCTGGTGGTCAGGTGATTGGGAACCAACCAGTCCTCTAGAAGAGTAGCACAATCTCTTCAACACTGAGCCATTTCTTCAGCTCCCATTCCCAGAGTGTTACGGTGGCAAGTTTTAAAACTGGGCACCTTCCTTCCATTTTATTTTTCATTTAAATTTTTTTAAAGTCTCAAACTGCCAACTCCTACTTCACTCAGTCCTTTCCTTGTCTTTAGACTAATTTTCTCTCTTTTATCTTTAAACTTTTCTCCCTCCCTCCCTCCCTCCCTCCCTCCCTCCCTCCCTCCCTCCCTCCCTCCCTCCCTCCCTCCTTCCCAACCCCTCTCTCTTTGGCTTTTGGTTTTTCGAGGCAGGGTTTCTCTGTGTGGCATTGGCTGTCCTGGACTAGCTTTGTAGACTGGGCTGACCTTGAACTCACAGAGATTAGACTGCCTCTGCCTCCTTACTGCTGTAATTAAAGGCATGAGCCACCACCACCTGGCTCTCCACTTTTTTTTCTTTTTTCTGTTTATTAATTACATTTTATTCATTTTGTATCCCCCCATAAGCCCTTCCCTCCTCCCCCTCCCGCTTCCACCCTACCTTCCCTTTCTGCATGCATGCTCCTCCCCACATCCACTGATGGGGGAGGTCCTCCTCTCCTTCCTTCTGATCTTAGTCTATCAGGTCACATCAGGAATGGCTGCATTGTCTTGTTTTGTGGCCTGGTAAGGCTGCTCCCCCCCAGGGGGAGGTGATCAAAGAGCAGGCCAATCAGTTTATGTCAGAAGCAGTCCCTCTTCCCATTGCTAGGTAACCCTCTTGGACACTAAACTGTCATGGGCTACATCTGTGCAGGGGTTCTAGGTTATCTCCATGAATAGTCCTTGGTTGGAGTATGAGTCTTTGGGAAGTTCCTTGTGTTCAAATTTTCTTGTTCTGTTGCTCTCCTTATGGAGTTTCTGTCCTCTCCAGCTCTTGCTATTTCCCACTTCTTACATAAAATTCCCTTCACTCTGCCAGCCAGTTGGCCATCAGGCTCAGCATCTGTTTTGATAGTCTGCAGGGCAGAGGCTTTCAGAGGCCCTCTGTGGCAGGTTCCTAGGTTGTTTCCTGTTTTCTTCTTCTGGCTTTCAGAGGCCCTCTGTAGCAGGTTCCTAGGTTGTTTCCTGTTTTCTTCTTCTTCTGATGTCGATCCTCTTTGCCTTTCAGGATGGGGATTGGACATTTTTGTTAGGGTCCTCTCTTTTGCTTAGTTTCTTTAGATGTACAGATTTTAGTGGGTTTATCCTATGTTGTATGTCTATATGAGTGAGTATATACCATGTGTGTCTTTTTGCTTCTGGGACAACTCACTCAGGATGACCCTTTCCAGATCCCACCATTTACCTGCAAATGTCATGATTTCCTTATTTTTCATTGCTGAGTAATACTCCATTGTATAGATGTACCACAATTTCTGCATCCATTCTTCAGCTGAGGGGAATCTGGGCTGTTTTCAGCTTCTGGCTATTACAAATAAAGCTACTACAAACATGGTTGAGCAAATGTCCTTTTTGTGTACTTGAGCCTCTTTTGGATATATGCCTAGGAGTGGTATGGCTGGATCTTGAGGAAGCGCTATTCCTAGTTGTCTGAGAAAGCACCAGATTGATTTCCAGAGTGGTTGTACAAGTTTACATTCCCAGCAGCAGTGGAGGAGGGTTCCCCTTTCTCCACAACCTCTCCAGCATGTGTTGTCACTTGAGTTTTTGATCTTGGCCATTCTCATGGGTGTAAGGTGAAATCTCAGGGTCATTTTGATTTGCAATTCCCTAATGGCTAATGAGGTTGAGCATTTCTTTAAATGCTTCTCTGCCATTCGATATTACTCTACAGAGAGTTCTCGGTTTAGCTCTGTTCCCCATTTTTAATTGGATTACTTGGTGTGCTGCTTTTCAGCTTCTTTAGTTCTTTATATATACTGGATATGAGTCCTCTGTCAGATAAAGGGTTGGTGAAGATTCTTTCCCAATCTGTAGGCAGTCGCTTTGTTTTGATGACAGTGTCCTTTGCTTTACAGAAGCTTTTCAGTTTCACGAGGTCCCATTTATCGATTGTTGCTCTTAGAGCCTGTGCTGTTGGTGTTCTGTTCAGGAAGTTTTCTCCTGTACCAATGAGTTCTAGGGTATTCCCCAGTTATTTTTCTAGCCGATTTAATGTGTCTGGTTTTATGTTGAGGTCTTTGATCCACTTGGACTTCAGTTTTGTGCAGGGTGATAAGTATGGATCTATTTGCATTTTTCTACATGTAGACAACCAGTTGGACCAGCACCATTTGTTGAAGGTGCTATCTTTTTTCCATTGTATGGTTTTGGTGTCTTTGTCAAAGATCAGGTGTCCATAACTGTGTGGGTTTATTTCTGGGTCTTCTGTTTAATTCCATTGATCCACCATTCTGTTTCTATGCCAGTACCATGCAGTTTTTATAAACTGTTGCTCTATAGTACAGCTTAATATCAGGGATGGAGATACCTCCAGAAGATCTTTTATTGTAGAGGATTGTTTTAGCAATTCTGGGTTTCTTGTTATTCCATACAAAGTTGAGAATTTTTCTTTCCAGGTCTGTAAAGAATTGTGTTGGCAATTTGATGGGAATTGCATTAAGTCTGTAGATTGCTTTTGGTAAGATGGCCATTTTTACTATGTTAATCCTGCCAAGCCCTGAGCATGGGAGATCTTTCCATGTTTTCATATCTTCTTCTAATTCTTTCTTCAGAGACTTGAAATTTTTTTCATACAAGTCTTTGACTTCCTTGGTTAGGGTTACTCCAAGGTACCTTATGTCATTTGTGGCTATTGTGAAGGGTGTTGTTTCCCTAATTTCTTTCTCAGCCCTTTTGTCTTTTGTATACAGGCAGGCTACTGATTTTTTGGAGTTAATTTTGTATCCAGCCACTTTGCTGAAGGTGTTTATCAGCTGTAGGAGTTCCCTGGTAGAGTTTTTGGGGTCACTCATGTATGCTATCATATCATCTGCAAATAGTGATAATTTCACTTCTTCTTTTCCAATCTGTATCCCCTTGATCTCCTTCATCTGTCTTATTGCTCTAGCAAGGACTACCAGCACTATGTTGAAGAGATATGGAGAGAGTGGGCAGCCTTGTCTTGTCCCTGATTTTAGTGGGATTGCTTTAAGTTTCTCTCCATTTAGTTTGATGTTGGCTATAGGCTTGCTGTATATTGCCTTTACTATGTTTAGATATGTGCCTTGTATCCCTGATCTCTCCAATACTTTAAACATGAATGGATGTTGGATTTTGTCAAATCCTTTTTCAGCATCTAGGGAGATTATCATGTGGTTTTTTTCTTTCAGTTTGTTAATATGGAGGATCACATTAATGGATTTCCGTATATTGAACCACACCTGCATACCTGGGATGAAGCCTACTTGGTCATAGTGGATAATATCTTTGATGTGTTCTTGGATTCGGTTTGCAAGTATTTTATTAAGTATTTTTGCATCAATGTTCATAAGGGAGATTGGCCTGAAATTCTCTTTCTTTGTTGAGTCTTTGTGAGGTTTAGGTACCAAGGTGACTGTGGCTTCATAGAATGCGTTTCCTTCTGTTTCTATTTTGTGGAATAGTTTGAAGAGAATTGGTGTTAGCTCTTCTTTGAAGGTCTGGTAGAATTCTCCCCGGCAGCTATCTGGTCCTGGGCTTTTTTGAATGGGAGACTTTTGATGACTGCTTCTATTTCTTTGGGGGATATAGGACTATTTAGTTGATTTACCTGGTACTGATTCAGCTTTGGTAAGTCAAATCGATCAAGAAAATTGTCCATTTTGTTTAGATTTTCAAATTTTGTGGCATATAGACTTTTGAAGTAAGTCCTAATGATTGCTTGGATTTCCTCAGTGTCTGTAGTTATGTCCCCCTTTTCATTTCTGATTTTGTTGATTTGGGTCGTGTCTCTCTGCCTTTTAGTTAGCTTGGCTAAGGGTTTGTCAATCTTGTTGATTTTCTCAAAGAACCAGCTCTTGGTTTCATTGATTCTTTGAATTGTTTTATTTGTTTCCAATTGATTGATTTCAGCCCTGAGTTTGATTATTTCCAGCGGTCTGCTCCTTCTTGGTGTGTCTGCTTCTTCTTTTTCTTGGGTTTTTAAATGAGCCATTAGGGTGCTTGAATGAGCTGTCTCGAATTTCTTCTTGAAGGCAATTAGTGCTATGAACTTTCCTCTTAGCACTGCTTTCATTGTGTCCCACAGGTTCAGGTATGTTGTGTCTTCATTTTCATTGATTTCTAGAAAGACTTTAATTTCTTTCTTTATTTCTTCCCTGACCCAGCTGTCATTTAGTAACAAGTTGTTCAGTTTCCATGTGTGTGTAGGCTTTTTGCTATTTCTGTTATTGTTGAGGTCCAGCTTTATTCCATGGTGATCAGACAAGATACATGGGATTATTTCAATCTTCTTGTATCTGTTGAGGCTTGCTTTGTGACCCACTCTATGGTCTATTTTGGAGAAGGTTCCATGAGGTGCTGAGAAGAAGGTAAATTCTTTTGTGTTTGGGTGTAAAGTTCTGTAAATGTCTGTTAGGTCCATTTGATTCATGACCTCTGTCAGAGACCTTGTTTCTTTGTTTAATTTCTGTTTTGTTGACCTGTCCTTTGTTGAGAGTGGGGTGTTGAAGTCTCCCACTATTAGTGTGTGTGGATCTATATGTGGTTTAAGTTTTATCAATGTTTCTTTTACAAATGTGGGTGCCCTTGTATTTGGGGCATAGATTTTCAGGATTGTGATGTCTTCCTGGTGGAATTTTCTTCAATGATTTTGTTGAAAATATTTTCTGAGCCTTGGTGCAGGGAATCTTCTCTTTCCTCTATTCCTATTATTCTTAGGTTTTGTCTTTTTATGTTGTCTTGAATTTCTTGGACGGTCTGTGTCAGGAATTTTTTAGATTTAACATTTTCTTTGACAGATACATCGATTTCTTCCATTGCATCTTCTACACCTGAGATTCTTTCTTCCATCTCTTATAGTCTGTTGGTTATGCTTACCTCTGTAGTTCCTGTTTTCTTCCCTAGATTCTTCCTTTCCATTATTTCCTCCATTTGTGTTTTCTTTAATTTTTCCAATTCTATCTTCAGGTCTTGAGTTGTTTTGTTTACTTCCTTCACCTGTCTGATTGTACTTTCCTGTTTTTCATTTAGTTCCTTCAACTCTGTTTATTTCATTCAGTGCTTTAAGCATTTCCTTTCTGAAGGTCATAAACTGTTTGGCTGCAGCTTCTTCTATTTCTTTATTGATGGCAATATTCTGTTTGAGTTTATCATCCTCTATGTCTTTACGAATCTTATTTGTTTCCTCTGTTATCATCTTCATGAGCATAGTTGTTAGGTCATCTTCTTGGATTTCAGTTATGCTGGGGTGTGCAGGGCTACTTGCCCCTGGGTAACTGGGTTCTGGAGATGCCATATTGCTCTGTCTTTTGTTGCTTGAGCTTTTACGCTGGCCTCTACCCAATATGCTATCTTAGGTGTTTGGGGTTATTTTCTGGTGGTTCCTGGGGATCCTGTGGTGGAGAGAATCCCCTTTGCAGAAAGCTGGTTTTTCCTGAAGGATGTCTTCTCAGCTTTTTGGGTATAGTCCCTGGATGGCTGGCATTTTTTCAGGAGTTGCTGCTGCTCACCTCAGGGATATAGACCTGAGTGGTAACTGTGATCTTTATTAGTCGAGAGGGTTCTCCTCTCACCCACGGATGTTTCTGGGTTTCTTGTTGTAAATTTAATGATCAGCTGCTGTGACCCAGTTGGACATCAGGCGAGTAGCAACTGTTTGTGCCTGTGTCTGGAGCACAGCTGAGTGCTGGCGCCTCAGCCCCACTAGTCTGCTAGACTTTTTCTAGGGAAGGATTGGGCGATTTAAGTCAGTGCATGTTCCTTCCTTCCCTGTGGATTCTCTGGAGACACGGACTCCCAGTGTCTTTTTTTGCCCTGGTGCATACTGCTCAGTGTCCACCAGCTGGCTGGCCGCAGAAACTGCCTGTGTCTGGAGCACAGCTGAGTGATGGCTGCTCAGTCTCTGCCAGCTGTCTGGTGTGCAGAACCTGCCTGTGTCTGCCTTTCCGGCCTTTGGAAGCCTGGGTGCCTCCCTAAGCTGAGTAATTTTTCCGGGGACCTTTTCAGGTTGGGGGTGTCGGCTGAGTACTCTGATATCAGACCAGCGGTTTCCCTCCCTGTGTGTTTGTACCAGACAGTGAAACTCATTCACTGGTGCCCTGGTGCCCACGGTTCTATCTCAGGCGGCAAATCAGGCGCTCAGGCAGAGCTCTGTGCCAGAGCCTGGGTCCCCAGCTCTGGTTCTGGGCTGGCTCCTGGGGTGCCCGTGGAACCTGAGTCTTTTCCAGGGGATATCTGGGTGACCTAAGATCTGTCCCAATCGTTTCCTGTACTGTGGGGTTATCTCTCAACTGAAAATTCCAGTCTCTGATTGTGTGGCGTGCACGGTTCAGTCTGGGACCGTGACCAGAGACACTGGCTTGTGGCTCTGGGCTGGGGCTGGGGCTGGCGGCCAGCAGCCAAGTGTCTGGTGGAGCTGAGATTTTTTCCGTGGTTTAGCCGGGTGAGTTAAAAGCTGATTGAATCCCCCACTGTGGGGTATCCTCTCACCTTGGAAACACAATGACTGTGTCTTATGGCCGCGAGTTCTGATTGCTGGTCACTGTGCTGATCCTGCTGTTGCTGCTCAGAACGAGAGTCCTCCCGGCGCCGCCATCTTGCCCCTCCTCCTCGGCTCTCCAATTTTTGTTAATTTACTTTTGTTACATTTCATTTATTTGTGTGGATGGGTCAGGGTATGTGCCATGGTATATGTAAAAGTCAGAGTACAAACGGCAAATTTCATCAGTTGTTTTTCTCCTGGGTATTGAACTCAGGTCATTAGGTGTGGTAGCAATTTTGGGGGTTTTGTTTCTTTGGTTGGTTGGCAGGTAGGCAGGCTGACTGGCTGGCTGGCTGGCTGGTAGGTAGGTTGGTTGGTTTTTTTTTTTTAAGACAGGGTTTCTCTGTGTATCTGTGTAGCCTTGGCTGTCCTACAT
The DNA here is from genome assembly GCF_030254825.1 of Meriones unguiculatus. Lineage (NCBI taxonomy): Eukaryota > Metazoa > Chordata > Mammalia > Rodentia > Muridae > Meriones > Meriones unguiculatus. Next base: position 201,875 of record NW_026843712.1, on the reverse strand, counting down.
TTGCTTATAGACCAGGCTGGCCTCAAACTCAGAGATCTGCTTGCCTCTGCCACCCTCAATACTAGGATTAAAAATCCACCTCACCCAGCTAGGTAGCAGATACTTTTATGCTCTGAGCCAACAGTGGGCACAGGCCTTCTATTAAAGGTAGGAAATGAACTTGCTTCTATTATTGTTTCTTCCTGTTCTCCCTCCTTCCCTCTTTCCTTCCTTATATTCTTATTCTTTTCTGCCTGCATTGCTTCCTTCCTTTCCCTGTAACCAACACAGTAAACAACCTCTTACCAACTGTGTGTGTTCCTATTATCTCAATCCCTTCCACCCCATCCTGGCTTTTTGTGCTCTCCTGTTTGCTCTCCTTTTCCTCCTTCCCCCTCCCACCCATGGTGATGACCACATGGCATGGCCAAGTTGTGGCTTTCCTTCAGTTCTCAGCTAAAGCCCCATCCTTCTGAAAGTCTTTGATCATGCTCCTAAGGTAAAGGTAAGTTCGGTGTTCCCAAGGTCCCTGTGGCCCTTTATTCTTTCCCTGTCATACCTAGTCCTCTTTCCCATTTACTTATCCATCCCATATATTCCTCAGCGACCAAAACTCTATTCAAGCAAGAAATCAGTCTCAGACATAATTTTTTAGATTTTTTTTGTCTGTTTTGTTTTTCCATTTTTTATATTTTTATTTTATTTTTTTATTAATTACACTTTATTGACTTTGTATCCCCCCACACTTGTTTTGTATTTTTATTTATTTTGTTTTGTTTTTCAAGACAGGGTTTCTCTGTATGTTCTGGAACTTGCTTTGTATACCAGGCTGGTCTGGAACCAAGATCTGCCTGCCTCTGCCTCCTGAGTGCTGAGATCAAAGGTATGCACCACTACTCACAAAGGTTGCCCAGCTCACAACCAGCTTTCTGATGTTGGTTCCAGGGATCACACTTGGGTCCTCAGGCTTATTTTCCCACTGAGCCATCTCACTACCTACTGGTGTTTACTTTCAAGATTTAACCATGTTGGTACAAAAAATTCTGGGTCTGTTCATTTTGAAAATAAGCTTAATATTAGCCTTTTTAAAATTTTTTATTTAACTTTTATTAATTACATTTTATTCATTTTAAGCTCCTCCGTCCTCCCCTCCCGATCCCATCCTCCATCCCCTTTCTGCATGCATGCCACTCCCCAAGTCCACTGATAGGGGAGGTCCTCCTCTCCTTCTTTCTGATCTTAGTCTATCAGTTCTCATCAGAAGTAACTGCATTGCCATCTTCTGTGGCCTGGTAAGGCTGCTCCTCCCTCAGATAGAGGTGATCAAAGAGCAGGCCAATCAGATTATGTCAGAGGCAGTCCCTCTTCCCATTACTATGTAACCCACTTGGACACTGAACTGCCATGGGCTGCATTTGTGCAGGGGTTCTAGGTTATCTCCATGAATAGTCCTTGGTTGGAGTATGAGTCTCAGGAAGTTCCCTGTATGCAATTTTTTTTTTGTTCTGTTGCTCTCCTTATGGAGTTTCTGTCCTCTCCAGCTCTTACTATTTCCCACTTCTTATATAAAATTCCATTCACTCTGCCTGCCAGTTGGCCATCAGGCTCAGTATCTGCTTTGATAATCTGCAGGGCAGAGGCTTTCAGAGGCCCTCTGTGGCAGGTTCCTAGGTTGTTTCTTGTTTTCTTCTTCTGATGTCCATCCTCTTTGCCTTTCAGGATGGGGATTGAGAGTTTTAGTTAAGGTCCTCTCTCTTGCTTAGTTTCTTTAGATGTACAGAATTTAGTGGGTTTATCCTATATTATATAACTATATGAGTATGTACCTTATATACCATGTGTGTCTTTTTGCTTCTGGGACAACTCACACAGGATGATACTTTCCAAGTCCCACCATTTACCTGCAAATTTCATGATTTCCTTATTTTTCATTGCTGAGTAATACTCCATTGTATAGATATACCACAATTTCTGCATCCTTTCTTCAGTTGAGGGGAATCTGGGCTGTTTTCAGCTTCTGGCTCTTACAAATAAAGCTGCTACAAACATGTTTGAGCAAATGTCCTTTTTGTGTACTTGAGCCTCTTTTGGATATATGCCTAGGAGTGGTATAGCTGGATCTTGAGGAAGCGCTATTCCTAGTTGTCTGAGAAAGCGCCAGATTGATTTCCAGAGTGGTAGTACAAGTTTACATTCCCACCAGCAGTGGAGAAGGAAACTCTCCAGCATGTGTTGTCACTTGAGTTTTTCATCTTGGCCATTCTCATGGGTGTAAGGTGAAATCTCAGGGTCATTTTGATTTGCAATTCCCTAATGGCTAGTGAGGTTGAGCATTTCTTTAAATGCTTCTCTGCCATTCGATATTCCTCTACAGAGAGTTCTCGGTTTAGCTCTGTTCCCCATTTTTAATTGGATTACTTGGTGTGCTGCTTTTCAGCTTCTTTAGTTCTTTATATATACTGGATATGAGTCCTCTGTCAGATAAAGGGTTGGTGAAGATTCTTTCCCAATCTGTAGGCAGTCGCTTTGTTTTGATGACAGTGTCCTTTGCTTTACAGAAGCTTTTCAGTTTCACGAGGTCCCATTTATCGATTGTTGCTCTTAGAGCCTGTGCTGTTGCTGTTGGTTCTGTTCAGGAAGTTTTCTCCTGTACCAATGAGTTCTAGGGTATTCCCCAGTTATTTTTCTAGCCGATTTAATGTGTCTGGTTTTATGTTGAGGTCTTTGATCCACTTGGACTTCAGTTTTGTGCAGGGTGATAAGTATGGATCTATTTGCATTTTTCTACATGTAGACAACCTGTTGGACCAGCACCATTTGTTGAAGGTGCTATCTTTTTTCCATTGTATGGTTTTGGCATCTTTGTCAAAGATCAGGTGTCCATAACTGTGTGGGTTTATTTCTGGGTCTTCTGTTTAATTCCATTGATCCACCATTCTGTTTCTATGCCAGTACCATGCAGTTTTTATAAACTGTTGCTCTATAGTACAGCTTAATATCAGGGATGGAGATACCTCCAGAAGATCTTTTATTGTAGAGGATTGTTTTAGCAATTCTGGGTTTCTTGTTATTCCATACAAAGTTGAGAATTTTTCTTTCCAGGTCTGTAAAGAATTGTGTTGGCAATTTGATGGGAATTGCATTAAGTCTGTAGATTGCTTTTGGTAAGATGGCCATTTTTACTATGTTAATCCTGCCAAGCCCTGAGCATGGGAGATCTTTCCATGTTTTCATATCTTCTTCTAATTCTTTCTTCAGAGACTTGAAATTTTTTTCATACAAGTCTTTGACTTCCTTGGTTAGGGTTACTCCAAGGTACCTTATGTCATTTGTGGCTATTGTGAAGGGTGTTGTTTCCCTAATTTCTTTCTCAGCCCTTTTGTCTTTTTGTATACAGGTAGGCTACTGATTTTTTGGAGTTAATTTTGTATCCAGCCACTTTGCTGAAGGTGTTTATCAGCTGTAGGAGTTCCCTGGTAGAGTTTTTGGGGTCACTCATGTATGCTATCATATCATCTGCAAATAGTGATAATTTGACTTCTTCTTTTCCAATCTGTATCCCCTTGATCTCCTTCATCTGTCTTATTGCTCTAGCAAGGACTACCAGCACTATGTTGAAGAGATATGGAGAGAGTGGGCAGCCTTGTCTTGTCCCTGATTTTAGTGGGATTGCTTTAAGTTTCTCTTCGTTTAGTTTGATGTTGGCTGTAGGCTTGCTGTATATTGCCTTTACTATGTTTAGATATGTGCCTTGTATCCCTGATCTCTCCAATACTTTAAACATGAATGGATGTTGGATTTTGTCAAATGCTTTTTCAGCATGTAGGGAGATTATCCTTTTTATGTGTGTGACTCATCCTTTGTATTATTTCTAAAAACTGCCAAATATTCCTGGTAGTCATTTGAAGTATTTATATGTAGTAGGCAGTATCCTAAAGAAAAGAGAAAGTGGATGCCATTTCTCACCCCAGGGACATCATAACTGTCACAGTTGCATGGGTACTCTGTCTTGAAGAATATAGGAGGAGAGTTTTGTTGCCTTGCCAACTATCCTGTGTGGTTTTTTGGGAATGATGCTTGCATGTTTGCTGAATGAACATGATGAGCTATTGTCTCTTCATTTTCTTACTTCAGTAATATAGTTCATCTCTAATTTGTGTGATGATAGTCATTCTTTGGGGTTACCTTTTGGACTGTTTTGTAATCTCTCTTTTCTTTTTATTCTATATTGTAATCTAGACTTTCATTTGCCATTTAAAATCTGTTTTTCAGATTGTCTGAATATAATTATTATGACATTTATTCATTTCTTTTTGTGTATGCATCAATGTGCATGTATGCCATAGTGTCTGGGTGGAGACTGAGGACAATTTGCTAGAGTCAGTCTTCTTCTTCCACCTATGTATTCCCTGGGATTGAATTCAGGTCATTAGGCTTGGTGGCAAGTACCCTTACTTGTTAAACCAACTTGTTGGCCCTCATTTGACTGAATTTAGATGTTATTCAAGAAATAATTTGCTTGAAACAACTCTGGAGTATACTGTAGAAATTTAGTTGCTATAATTGTACTGTTCTACTATAACTGTCTTACTCTTTGGGTTTTGGGGGGTTGTTTTGGTTTTTTTCAAGACAGTCTCTCTCTGCTTTTTCTTTTTCTTTTTTTTTTCAATGCAGTTTATTCAGGAACCTTGAACAATCATCTGACCCTGGGGAAAACCAGCCCACAGCTTAAATAGCCTCTGGGTAGCCAACCCCAGCATGCCACATGGGCAATGCAGATAGGTCCACATACATGGAAGCAAGCCAGATCCTCAGCCTTAGCCAAATGTGGAGTTGTTTGTGACAGAGAGCACTCAACATTGGGAAGGTGGAAGGCAGAAACCAGCTCCATCTTTAAGGCGCGGCATTTCACAGCTCTCTACAGTTCCCCCTTTTTGTTTTAGACGCATCAGGCAAGAGTAGAGGTCTGATCTCTGATATTAGAAATAAATTGGGACTTTGTACCGATGTTCATTTAGGTGTCATCCACCCAAAGAGCATCAGACCCTTCCGATACCTTTTTCTCAGAGGCGGGACCTGGGGCATCAATCCGCATGCAACCAGACATGCTCTTCTCTGGGTCGAAAGCGGCTGACCCTGAGTGCAGTGCTTAGCCTCGCATCCTGAGCATAACATTTTAGCTTTTTATGGTATCCAACCATGCTTGGGGAGACTGTTCTGCTTCAATGGCTGTTAAGCCCTGAATGGTCATGGCTGCATTACGCTGTTGTGAGACTCTAATCTTGCATATATACCACAGGCAAACCAAGGAGACCAACACCAGAAGGCCTGCTCCCAGGCCTGCCCATTCCTTCAGATGATTCATGGCTGCAGCAATCCATGATGATAATCCTGTGGCTAGTCCTGCATCCACTCTGGTAGAATTTACTGTGATAATGGCCACTCTCAGCTGCTCCATCGTAGTATCAAATTCTCCAATCCAATTACCTAAAAGATAGCTAGACAATTGTTTAGACATATTTGCAGCACAGGGAAAATTCTCATGTTGTATGCTAGTGACTCAAAGTCCAGCATACTTTCATTGACAGCCAAGTTGAGCGATTTGCCATAGGGTATCAATTTGCTCCTGCACGAGGTCAATCCTCTGATTGAACACCATCAAGCCTCCTTTTAGTTGAGCATTAATTCCTTTTTGTACATCTAAGGCATGAGCTACATTGGCTAAAAGGTTATTCAGGGTCTGAGCAGTCTGCACAGTATGACTCCTGTCTAATGCCGTGGTGGTAGCTCCAACAGCCGCCAATGAGATGGCAGTAAAAATCGCAGCTGTAATTCCAAGATCCCTTTTCTGTCTGAAGAGACATAGCGTGAGGGGCATCAACGGGCACAGGCACCCAGTGAGGCATGCGAGTAATCAGCTAGTAAATTTACTAGCATTGCAGCATATATTGAACCACTCCTGCATACCTGGGATGAAGCCTACTTGGTCATGGTGGATGATATCTTTGATGTGTTCTTGTATTGGGTTTGTGAGTATTTTGTTGAGTATTTTTGCATCAATGTTCATAAGGGAGATTGGCCTGAAATTCTCTTTCTTTGTTGAGTCTTTGTGAGGTTTAGGTACCAAGGTGACTGTGGCTTCATAGAATGAGTTTGGTAATGTTCCTTCTGTTTCTATTTTGTCGAATAGTTTGAAGAGAATTGGTGTTAGCTCTTCTTTGAATGTCTGGTAGAATTCTGCGGTGAAACCATCAGGTCCTGGGCTTTTTTTGGATGGGAGACTTTTGATGACTGCTTCTATTTCCTTGGGGGATATAGGACTAGTTAGTTGATTTACCTGGTCCTGATTCAGCTTTGGTAAGTCAATTCGATCAAGAAAATTGTCCATTTTGTTTAGATTTTCAAATTTTGTGGCATATAGACTTTTGAAGTAAGTCCTAATGATTGCTTGGATTTCCTCAGTGTCTGTAGTTATGTCCCCCTTTTCATTTCTGATTTTGTTGATTTGGGTGGTGTCTCCCTGCCTTTTAGTTAGCTTGGCTAAGGGCTTGTCGATCTTGTTGATTTTCTCAAAGAACCAGCTCTTGGTTTCATTGATTCTTTGAATTGTTTTATTTGTTTCTAATTGATTGATTTCAGCCCTGAGTTTGATTATTTCTAGCCGTCTGCTCCTTCTTGGTGTGTCTGCTTCTTCTTTTTCTAGGATTTTTAAGTGAGCCATTAAGTTGCTTGAATGCGCTGTCTCAAATTTCTTCTTGAAGGCACTTAGTGCTATGAACTTTTCTCTTATCACTGCTTTCATTGTGTCCCACAAGTTTGGGTATGTTGTGTCTTCATTTTCATTGAGTTCTAGGAAGATTTTAATTTCTTTCCTTATTTCTTCCCTGACCCAGCTGTCTTATAGTAGCAAGTTGTTCAGTTTCCATGTATGTGTAGGCTTTTTGCTATTTCTGTTGTTACTGAGGTCCAGCTTTATTCCATGGTGATCAGACAGGATACAAGGGATTATTTCAATCTTCCTGTATTTGTTGAGGCTTGCTTTGTGACCAACTATGTGGTCTACTTTGGAGAAGGTTCCATGAGGTGCTGAGAAGAAGGTAAATTCTTTTGTGTTTGGGTGTAAGGTTCTATAAATGTCTGTTAGCTCCATTTGATTCATGACCTCTGTTAGAGATATTGTTTATTTAATTTCTGTTTGGTTGACCTGTCCTTTTTTGAGAGTGGGGTGTTGAAGTCTCCCACTATTAGTGTGTGGGGATCTATATGTGGTTTAAGTTTTATCAATGTTTCTTTTACAAATGTGGGTGCCCTTGTATTTGGGGCGTAGATGTTCAGGATTGTGATGTCTTCTTAGTGGAATTTTCCCTTGATGAGTATGAAGTGTTTTTCCCCATCTTTTTTGATCAATTTTGGTTGAAAGTCTATTTTATCAGATATTAGAATGGCTACTCCTGCTTGCTTCTTGCGTCCATTTGCTTGAAAAGCCGTCTTCCATCCCTTTACCCTCAGGTAATGTCTATCTTTGTGACTTAGGTGTGTTTCTTGTATACAACAGATTGCTGGGTTTTGTTTATGCATCCATTCTGTTAGTCTGTGTCTTTTTATTGGAGAATTAAGTCCATTGATATTGAGAGACAGTAATGACCAGTGGCTGTTAGATCCTTTGAATTTGATGTTGGCTGTGGTCATACGGTTGTGTGCTTGGTTGCTTTTTGTTTAACTGTAGTGGAGTTATTTATTTTCTGTGTTTTCTTGAATGTAGCTAGCTTTCTTGGGTTGTATTTTCCCTTCCAGTGTCTTCTGTAATGCTGGATTTGTTCGTAGGTATTGTTGAAATTTGTTTTTGTCATTGAATATCTTGTTTTCTCCGTCTATGAGGTCTGAGAGTTTTGTGGGGTATAGTAGCCTGGGCTGATATCTGTGTTCTCTTAGGGTCTGCATGATATCAGTCCAGGCCCTTCTGGCTTTCATAGTCTCTGTTGAAAAGTCAGGTGTGATTCTAATGGGTTTATATGTTACTTGGCCTTTTTCTCTTGCAGCTTTTAGTATTTTTTCTTTGTTCTGTATACTTACAGTTTTGATTATTATGTGGCGGGAGGATTTTCTTTTCTGGTCTAATATATTGGGTGTTCTATAGGCCTCTTGTATTCTTATTGGCCTCTCCTTTAAGTTGGGGAAATTTTCTTCAATGATTTTGTTGAAAATATTTTCTGGGCCTTGGTGCAGGGAATCTTCTTTTTCCTCTATTCCTATTATTCTTAGGTTTTGTCTTTTTATGTTGTCTTGAATTTCTTGGATGGTCTGTGTTAGGAATTTTTTAGATTTAACATTTTCTTTGACAGATACATCTATTTCTTCTATTGTATCTTCCACACCTGAGATTCTTACTTCCATTTCTTGTAGCCTATTGGTTATGCTAACCTCTGTAGTTCCTGCTTTCTTCCCTAAGTTCTTTCTCTCCACAATTCCTTCCATTTGTGTTTTTTTTAATTTTTCCAATTCTATCTTCAGGTCTTGAGCTATTTTGTTGGTTTCCTTCCCCTGTCTGACTGTATTTTCATGATTTTTCTGTCAATTCCTTCAGCTGTTTGTTTGAACAATCCACTGATTCTTTTATTTCATTCAGTGATTTAAGCATTTCCTCTCTAAAGGCCACATACTTTTTGGCTTCAGCTTCTTCTATTTTTTTCGTATTTTATTTGTTTCCTCTGTTATCAACTTCTTGAGCATAGATGTTAGGTCGTCTCCTTGAATTTCATTTATGCTGGGGTGTCTAGGGCTATTTGCCCCTGGATAACTGGGTTCTGGAGATGCCATAAAGCTCTGGCTTTTGTTGGTTGAACTTTTACGCTGTCCTCTACCCATTGGGTTATTTTAGTTGTTTGAATTTAGTTTCTGGTTGTTCCTGGACTGTTGTAGTGGAGAGAATCCCTTTGGCAGGAGGATGGTTTTTCTCCAAGGAAGCCTTCCCAGCTTTTTGGGTATGATCCCTGGATGTCTGGTGTTTTTCAGGAGTTGCTACAGCTCACCTCAGGCATAGACACCTGGGTGGTAACTATGGTCCTGATTAGTCAAGAGGGCTCTCCTCTCACCGGGAGAAGTCCTGGGGGCAGCTGCCCTCCTGCGTTTCTTGCTGTAAATTTAGTGATCAACTGTGGTAATCTGTGGCGGGTGAGTACTGCTCTGGTGTCTTGGGGCACTCAGTTCTGTCTGTTTGCAATCTGCAGTCTGCTAGACTTCCCCTAGGTGACCCCAGCAGCACGATTTCTTCCTTCTCTGTGGGGTCCTCTCCGGACAGGGGTTCCCAGTCCCTGTTGTACTGGGGCGCGCAGCTTGTCTGTACCGCTGAGCTGAGCGCAAAGCTCTCTGCACACGGCAGGAGCTCGGCTGTGATGGCGGCAGAGACCTTCTGGTGAAAGACTGGGTGATCTGTGATCAGACCCGCAACCCTGCTTCCCCGTGGGGTCCCCCGCGACTGGGACTCCCAGTCTCAGGTACCCTTGTGCCCACGGGTCAGCCTGGGAAAGTGGCTGGGACACGCCTGCTTGTGGCTCCAGCCCGGAGACCCAAAGCCTGCGTTACCCGGGATTTCTTCCGGGTTCTGGCTGGGTAGCCGTGAGTGGACCAGACCGATTCCCAAGCCGTGGGAGCCTCCCCTCACCTGGGAAACACGATCGATGTAGTTTCAGGGCCCCGAGTTCAGTCTCCTGATCTCTGCAGGGAAAGTGCTGTCCTGCTCCTCTGACGCGCTGTTTTCCTGGAGCTGCCATCTTGGCTCCGGCCTCTCTCTGCTTTTTCAAGACCGGTTTCTGTGTGTAGCCTTCGCTGTTCTGGACTAGCTTTGTAGACCAGGCTGGTCTCAAACTCTCATTGATCTGCCTGTCTCTGCCTCCCCACATGCTGAGATTACAGGTGTGTGCCATGCCCCCCCAGCTCTTTCTTATACTTTGCCATTTTATTATTTATGTAAGAACTTAACACTTAGTTCTAACTAAAAATTAATCATTTTCAGAGTTAAGAAACCTAGAGGCAGGAACTGAAGCAACTTACTTACTCCTCCTGACTTCCTCAGTTTGCTTTCTTTAACACTCCAGGACCACCTACCCAGGGATGACACTGCCCACAGTGCCCTGGGGCCTCTCAGATGAATCACTAATCCTGAAAATGGCCCAAAGGCTTACCTACAGACAAATCTGATGGAGGCATTTTTCTCAATTGAGACTTTCTCTTCTCAGATGATTGTAGCTGTATCAAGGAGACCAAAACCAAAGCAACATGGTCCTTAATCACAGAAACATGCCAAAATATCATTATCCTAGAATTGTTATGCCAGGTTCATGGGACCCTCAGAGACCACCAGGTGATGACACGATGTAATTGCAAGAGAGCTTTATTACAAGAGTGATCGAACTCGGGACCCAAGTCTCACTGGCACAGCAGTAGAGAAGTGGGACCCTGAGCTCTGAGTGAGCAGGGTTTTTAAAGGGAAAGTCTGTGAGCTTGGGGTTTCCATGGCAGCAAGCAGGGGGGCACAAGCCTTGGCATTACAGAATTGGGTGAAGTTTAGCAGGGTGGGTGACCTTTTCTGAGGCACATAATCACAATGGCTAAGGCATATAATCACAATGGCTATTTTTCTAAATCACATCTGAAACATTGGGGAGAATTTTCCCACCCAATTCTCAACCAATTCCCATTGATTATTGCCAGGGAGTTTGTCTCTATTTTTTATGAAGCATTTATTCTGTTATATTTCCTGAAGGCTGTTGCTAGGAGAGTTAACTTTGTTTTCTGCCAGGTGTACACTCTGTGATATTTCCTGGTACCTGAATTCATTTCCTAGTTAAGATCTTTATTTCAAAATGGAGTTATATTCAGGCTATCTTAAGCTCTTCAGAATCACTTCTGTAATGGGGCAAGGGGAAGGAAACAGGTAGAAAACTGGGCATGATAGTGTCACACCTTTTATTTTAGCACTTGGGAAGCAGAGGCAGAGTTTGAGGCCAGCCTGGTCTAAAGAACAAGGTCAGGACAGCTAGGGCTACACACAGAGAATCTGCCTCAAAACAACAACAACAACAACAACAAACAAACAACCAAGAAAAAAAAAAAAAGGAAAAACACACACACGAAAACCTAGAACTTAGGGTGGTTATTTTAGTTTGTTTTCCCTTGCTACTGATTCCATACACCATTTTAGAAATTCTACCTTTTATTGTTCTTTATGGTGGTAGTGCTGCTGGAGACAGAGTCTCTCATGTATTAGAGAGACTCTAATGCTTTCTATCATTGAGCTATACCTTGGTCTCTGTAACTTTTTAATTAGGGTGGGGTGCGAGCATGCATATGCCATAGTATGGCATCAGAAGACAACTTTATGGAGTTGGTTCTGTCCTTTCAGCCTTTTTATGGAAGTTCAAGTCACAGCCCCAAGCTGGTTGTAATTGGGCACACCTATAATAACAGCACCACTGGACAGGTAGGGACAGGGGTATCTTTGGAGCTTCCTTGCCAACCAGGCTAACCAATCAGTGAGTTCCGGTTTCTGTGAGAGACCCTGTCTCAAAAACTAAGGTGGAGAATGGCAACTCCTGGCCTCCACAGGCATGCATGTGCCCCTGCCCCCCCCCACACCAGATATACACATGTACACTCAAAAAGATATTCATGACAACCAAACTACTAGGTCTGGTGATCTGGCTCAGTGGGTAAAGGCACCTTTGCTGCCAAATCTGATGCCCTGAGTTCAATCCCTAGAGCCTACATGACAGAAAAGAGAATCCGTTCCTGCAAGTTATTCTCTAATATACACACACATGCTGCTCCACCCTTGGGACAATGGGTGAGAGGGAAAGACAGAGAAATTTAAAAAAAGACAAGAAGCTAATGTATGGATTGTTCGTTCTCCTCCCACCATCTTATTATGACTGTGCTGGCTCTGTTTAAGTTAAGCCTTAATAACTAACAGGATTTTATTGCAAAACAGAACATAAATACCATGTATCTTTGACAGAATTTTTAAATGTGAGTAACAAGAATTAGGAGGCAGGAGTGAGACCATGGGAGAAGCATAACAATTAATCACCTCATCACAACACACAACAGTCATTCAGTGCTGCTTAACATGAAGCAATGCAGTAAACACAGCTCCCATGATTTCTACCATCTTGTCATGCTTTCCCTGATTCGGTTCTGGTTTTCTAAGAGATGATCAGGCTGTGCAGCTCATGCCTCTATGTCCAGAATACTGAAATTTCAGGAACACACCTCCAGATCCAGCCTTCATTTTTTTTAATATTTCTATCATTAATCTGTATCCTTAGTGGTTTTTTTGTTTGTTTGTTTTTTCTGTAAGACTCTGGGAGTTGTATGTTACCGGGGAAGGCCTTTGAGTGAGGCATGGAGATCAGGATCAATGCAAACAGCAAGAGGTTTACTGAAACCAACATGTTGGGTTCTCCTGCTCTGTAAGGAGAGACAACACTGAGGAGCAAAAGCTTTGGGTTTTCATAGGCAACTTTGGAAATAACAGCAAGGCAACTTTTCATTGGTGGATATTTTGGGGTCTGGATACTTGCTTGGGACATTCCAGTATGGAGAGTTTCCAGTGTGTTCAGTATGTTAATCTGCCTGCTTTGCAGTTTCTCCAGGGACTGCCTGCCCCCACCTATGTCCTTGGGGTTTTTTCCACCAATTGTCTGTGTAGATGTTCCAAAGACTACCTGCATCTTTATCCTTAGGACTTTTCCAGCTGTCTGACTGTCTGTGAGGTTTGAATCCTGGGGTGGGGTTGGGGAGCAGAGGAAAGAGGGTGTACTCTGCACTTGGCAATTAGTGGAAAGTCCCCAGTTTTCTCAGTTTTCTTGGTTGTTCTCAAGCTAGATCTCTTCAGTTCGTTCGTTTGGTATATGTGTCTATTTTATTTTATTTTATTTTATTTTATTTTATTTTATTTTATTTTATTTTATTATTTTTTTGAGATAGGGTTGCTCTTTTACAGCCCTATCTTGCCCAGAACTTAATCAGTAAACCAAGCTGGCCTCAAACTCACAGAGATCAGCCTGCCTCTGCCTCCCAGGGACTGGGATCAATGATGTGTGCCTGGCTGTAGTTTTAATTTTTGTTAAATTCAATAATGTATTTTATTGAAACTATCTTATTTATGATCTGTCAGTGATGCTGCATTGGTACATATAGACAGATCCAGAACCATTCTCTCTATATGCCCAAACTGTTACTGTTGGATTTAAGAGTGATATGTTATCATCTTCCATATGCACGTGTGTTTGTGTACTGCTTGTATCAAAATCTGAGAGTACAATAAAAAATTCACTCTAAAAAAATAAGAGACAGAAAGTTTTATTGTGAGGAAGGAACCCTGACTTTTGACCTATATATTCCTCAACAGGATGAATACTCACTTTCACCAAGTGCCAAGGATTTTTCATCTAGAACCATCACCACTCACCACAACTCTAAATGATGTAAGGATTATAAACAGCCTTTCACCAAAATGCAATGCCTAAAACTGTCAGCATCCAGAAGTGAACTCAAGGGAGGCATGGTGGCTCAGGCCTATAATCTTGGCATTCAAGAGGCTAAGGCAGGAGGATAAGGAGATCAAGACCAGCCTGGGCTTTAACACTTGACTGGATTACAAATAAATAAAAGATGAGAACTTAGACTTCACTAAATCTTTGCATGAACCACTGCTATGTTCATAGAAACACAATCTGCCTGAATTATTCTCTGGATAATTCCATAGTCCCTGAAATAAAAGTCTTTCCATAAATGAAATTAACTGTGTATAGAAAAGTGAAAATTCATCTATGGAATCATATCCAGGAACTCTGAGGGGCACTCTCACTTCAGTCAAAGTGGTCTGGTACTAATCTCAGAATTAGCTGTAGAGACAACCTGCAATTTAACGGATGAACATTCTATGCTGTATGGAGATGGAAACCAGAGGGCTATGTATGGAGATGGAAACCGGAGGGCTACCAATCTACAAGCCTGGAATAGGGAAGGCCACAAAAGGCCTCTTTCTGGGCAGTATCCCAGAGAGAGACACCTTACTGAATGCAGACATTTGGCAACATCCAGAAAGCAGCCCATTGCTGCATGCTAGAACTGCCTCGGTGGCTCTGAAAATGAGATCCCTTTCTGGGCTTTACTTCTCAAGGCCCACTTAGAACTTTAGAGGGTGAGTACCAGGAACAAAAAACCTTCCTAGGTGATTCTATTGTGTACTTGGGCTGAATTATAATGATAGAATATATAGAGGCAAAACTCACTGGCTGTTCAGTTTTATTGAAACTGGCCCAAACATTCCTTGTTCTCATGCCAGATCTACTGCCATGCCACCTTCTGATTTTTATCTTCCAATATGTCACATCCTCAGAAGAAAGAAGAAAATGTACTGATATTTTGAGGTGAGTGTTCCAGTTTGCTTTGCAAATTAGAGTGGTTTTGCAAATGGTTCTTTCATCTGGCATATTAAACAAGCTTCTGGTTTATGTGCCAGTCATGGTGAGATTACTGATATGAGATTGATCTTTTCTGAGAGGTGCAATGCACAAAACCAAGGTTCTATGTTCTTGTCCTTGCTCTCATATTGGCAGTTTTGAAAGCAGGTGCTTGATAAAAAGGAGTGGGGAATATAATTTTCAGTTAGCTAATACTCCTTTCTCCTTCAGGTCTCAGCAATTATCCTTATAGATTATTTTCTGAAGTTTCTCCTGATAACCCATATACATCAGCACGGAGGCTAGCACTACCCTCTCTGCCCTCCTCTGTCATGATCATCATCACAGTCCACTCAGGTTGCCCTCTTGCTCATTATACCAGCCTTGAAGCCAGGGGAGGCTGACGCCACATCTTGGCTGTCTTCAGATGTGTAAAGGTTAGTATTACTAGTGCAATTACTATCTATTGGGTATAACTTGTAATTCTCAATGGCCCATGTTGGAACCTTCTCTCTATTTTTATTTTTAAAAATTAAAAGTATATGTACAACAGTGTTTTGCCTGCATGTGTGTCTATGCACCACAGGTGAGCAGTGCCCAAGAGACCAGGAGTTACAGACAGTTGTGAGCAACCTTATCGATGCAGGGAATGGAACCCAAGTTCTTGGCAACAGCAGCCAGGACTCTTAACTACTGAGCCATCTCCCATCCCCCCTCCTTCCAATTTTGAGAGACTCCCCATGAATCATGAAGAAAATAACACCTAATATAAAAGCAGAAAACACAAGATACTTCCTTGCAGGAAAAGCAGGAATGCTCCAAACATTCATATATCCATCCAAACTTTAAATCAGGAACTCATAGGCCAGGCAGCAAGGAGCATGGAAAATCCATTCTTACAACACAGTGGGGAGGGGGTAGCAGCAGATATAAATTTCTGAAAATGAGTATTACAGAGGAGCCAAAAAGATAGTATCAGTGGCTCTCTCAGCAGAGGGCTTGGGGTTCTTCTTACCTTGACCATCTCAGTCCTGTCTATTTTCCAAGTTTTCCTATGATTCTGTGAACTCCTTAGAGCTCTTTTAAAATTCTTCTCCTGAAGCAAGTAATTTTCTGTTGTTTACTACTTAGAACTCTGTTATAGGATGCATTTTATCACCCCAACAAAGTTTGTATGTTAAAGCCTTAACCTCTATTATCCCAAAACGTGACTTCATCTGAAGACTTTAAAGAGCTGAACAAGTTAAATTGGGGCTGGAAGGACAGGCCTTAGGACTGTACATAATGATTGAATCAGTGAACACATAATTTCCTTGTCATAAAGTAGGCATAGGAACAAGAGCACTACATAAAAGAAGAGCAAGAAAAGAAGGAAGAAGCAAGGTGTGCAGCTACTCAAGGTCCTAAGAAGGATGCAAAGCTTATTAGGATGAGGATCCTTGGCCATTTCTATAGCCCTGATGGTATGCTTTATAGAGGTCTTAGCAGCTTACAGGGGCTATCATGGAGGGACAGCATGGATTTTGACAACAGAGATCTGAGTTCAAAAGCCTTTCATGTTACTTGCTTAAAATATATGATTCCAGAAAATTAATTACTTTTTTCCTTCTTTGTTTCATGAAGTTAACCCTGTGTGTTTGGGGAATGGTATGCTGTACTGGCTTGGCTTTATGTTAATTTGAGATAAGACCTTCTTGAGAAGAGGGAGACTCAATTGAGAAAATCCCTCCATAAGATCAGACCATTTTCTTAATTAGTGATTGATGGGGGAGAGCCCAGCCCATTGTAGCTGATGGTGGGCTGGTAGTTCAGTATTCTGTAAGAAAGTGGGCTGAGGAAGCCTTATGGGGTGCAAGCCATGTCGTGAACAAGCCATGGGTAGCAAGCCAGTAAACAGCACCCTTCCATAGTCTTTGCATTAGTTCCTTTCGAGTTCCTACCCTGTCTTCCTTCAATGATGGATTGTGATATGGTAGTGCAAGTCAAATAAAACCTTTCCTCCCCACTTTGATTTTGATCATGATGTTTAATCACAGCAGTAGTAACTCTGATTAAGATGTGTATGTGCACCTATGGATAATGGACTTTTTTACAAAGAAGCCAAAACCATTCAGTGGCAAGAAGATAGCATCTTCAACACATGGTGCTGGTCCAACTGGATGTCTACATGCAGAAAAATGAAAAAAAGATCCATACTTACTACCCTGCACAGAACTAAAGTCCAAGTGGATCAAACATCTTAACATAAAGCCAAACACATTAAATTGGTTAGAAGAAAAAGTGGAGAAGAGCCTTGAACTCATTGGCACAGGAGACTACTTCCTGAACAGAACACCAACAGCACAGGCTCTAAGATCAACAATCAATAAATGGGACCTCATTGAAACTTCTGTAAAGCAAAAGAAACTGTTGTCAAAACAAAATGACAGCCTACAGATTGAGAAAGAATCTTCACCAACCCTCTATGTGACAGAGGGCTAATATCCAGCATATATAAAGAACTCAAGAAGTTAAACAGCAAAAAATCAAGTTATCCAATTAAAAAATGGGGTATAGAGCTAAACAGAGAACTCTCTGAAGAGCAATGTAGAATGGCAGAGAAACACGTAAATGTTAACGTCCTTAGCCATCAGAGAGATGCAAATCAAAATGACCTTGATATTTCACCTTACCCCCATCAGAATGGCTAAGATGAATAACTAAAGTGACAATGTAATGCCAGGTTCACGGGATCCTCAAAGATCACCAGGAGATGACACGATGTAATTGCAAGAGAGCTTTATTACAAGAGCTATCAAACTCAGGACCCAAGTCTCACTGATGCAGCAGTAGAGAAGTGGGACCCTGAGCTCTGAGTGAGCAGGGATTTTAAAGGGAAAGTATGTGAGCAGGAGTTTTCCATGGCAGCAAGCAGGGGGCACAAGCCTTGGCGTTACAGAATTGGGTGAAGTTTACCAGGGTGGGTGACCTTTTCTGAGGCACACAATCACAATGGCTAAGGCATATAATCACAATGGCTATTTTTCTAAACCACATCTGAAACATTGGGCGGAATTTGCCCAACTGATTTCCAACCGATTCCCATTGATTATTGCCAGGGAGTTTTCTTCTGTTTTCTATGAAGCATTTATTCTGTTATATTTCCTGGAGGCTGTTGCTAGGAGAGTTAACTTTGTTTTCTGCCAGGTGTACATTCTGTGATATTTCCTAGTACCTGAACTCAGTTTCCAGTCAAGATCTTTATTTCAAAATGGAGTTATATTCAGGCTAACTTAAACTCTTCAACAACACATGCTGGGGAGGTTATGGAGAAAGGGGAACCCTCCTCCATTGCTGGTGGGAATGCAAACTTGTACAACCACTCTGGAAATTAATCTGGAACTTTCTCAGAAAATTAGGAATAGTGCTTCCTCAAGATCCAGCTATACCACTCCTAGGCATATATCCAAAAGATGCTCAAGTAGACAACAAGGACTTTTGCTCAGCCATGTTTGTAGCAGCTTTATTCATAATAGCCAGAACCTGGAAACAACCCAGATGTCCTTCAGTTGAAGAATAGATACAGAAATTGTGGTACTTTTACACAATGGAATACTACTTGGCAATGAAAACTGAAGAAATCATGAAATTTGCAGGCAAATGGTAGGGCCTAGAATATATTATCCTGAGTGAAAACCAATTGAATCAGAGTTCACCTTTGACATATCTAAACTCAGCTCTCATTCTTGGACCCAGCTGTTTTTAGAGGTGAGGAAGTCTGCTCTCTGAGTCCTGGAGTGTATCAGATATTGAGCCTTTAGTGTGACAGCATAACATTAATAAGAATTATTATTACTATCTTTTATCCATGGATACCTGGTCCTAGGATTTTCATACAACTTCATCACAACTGTCATTTCTAAAACTAAAAGTAAAAACTTGTTTTAAAAATGAAAATTGAGAACATGTGGTGATAGAGGTCTGTAACCCAGCACTTAGAGGTGGAGGCAGGAAGATTAAGAGTTCATGATTATCTTCTGTTACAGTTACATAATGAATTCTAGGTCAGCCTGAGGTACATGAAACCCTGTTTCAAAACAACAACAGAAAATTGATGTTCAGAGAAGTTAAAACATGTTTTCAAAACCATAGGATTAGGCCAGAGAGATAGCTCCACACTTGCCCTGTAGGCATGAGGACCCCCAGAGAGAATACCCCACAGAAAATCCACGAGGGCATGGCAGCTTCCCTATAGTCCTAATGAGCAGAAGCCAGAAACAGGAAATCCTGGAGCAAGTTGCTCAGTCAGACTAGCCAAAACCAGCTCTGGGTTCAGCAAGAGATCCTGCCTCAATATACAAGGTGGAGAGCAGTGAAGACGACTTCCAACCACAATCATCCACATATATGAACATATGGGTGTGCAACGCAGTTTAAGAGATTGTTGAATAGAAGTGTTTCCAATTACCTGCAGGCTGGCCTTACAGCACAGTCTCCCGCTGTGACCCCAGAGCCACCCTTATGCTGTTGCCTAGGAACTCACCTGCATCACTCAGGGATCTGAAGCTGGGGCCCCTCCAAGGATGCTGAAATGACCAGTTTAATTACAAAGGCTCGGGGATCCTATATCAGCTCATTCCTCAAATCCTGTGATCCCACCAAGAACCAGGCTCAACTGTATGGACTGGTGATTTAGACATGAAGAAAACATTCCCTCTTTCCTCAAAAAGCTTCCTGGAGTAATGGGATGGACAGATTTTTTTTTGTTGGCTTAAGAAATACTTGAGAGCTGGGATATAGCTCAATGGTACAGCACTTGTCTAGCATGCATTAGGCCCTACATTCAATGCCTAGCATGGCGGGCCGGGGCAGAGAAGAAAAGAGACTGGGTCCTTAATGGTACTTCATGCAGTAGAGCCCAGGAATCCGAGTTTTACCCCCAGAGCTCATGCAAAAAACCAGACATGGTGGTCCATACATTCTTACCACTGAGGAGACAGGCAAACAGATCCCTGCAGTTACGGGCTGGCTAGCCAGCTACCTTTGCAAGCCTCAGGGCATCTTAAAAGATCCTGTCTCAACAAACAAACAAACAAACAAACAAACAAAGGTGGACAGCTCCAAAGAAACAATCCCCAGGGTTGACTTCTGGCCTCCACAAGCATGCATACCTTACATACATGCTCATTTGTTTGAGTTCTTATAAAGACTAAAGTGGACAAATTGTGGGATAGTCACTCAATTTAATAGTATACACCCAGCATGAAAATGAGTAATCTGTAAACTCGCACAAAAACATGCAACTGCTCTGTGAGTTTGAGGCCAGCCTGGTCTACAGAGTAAGTTTCAGGACAGCCAGGGTTTCTACACAGAGAAACCCTGTTTTGAAAAAGCAAAACAACAACAAAAAGCACACTGCACCCCCCCCAATAAAATATATATGCAATACTGTGAATGAAATGTTGGATGGGCAAGAGAAGCTTGGGTTGGGGGCTGTATCTGTATGATTCTGGTTAGATGAAGAACAAACTGATCAATGTTGTCAGAATCAGAGCATCAGTCGCTGGAATGAGGTATGCCAGGTTCACGGGACCCTCAGAGACCACCAGGAGATGACTCGATGCAATTGCAAGAGAGCTTTATTACGAGAGTGATCGAACTCAGGACCCAAGTCTCACTGGCGCAGCAGTAGAGAAGTGGGACCCTGAGCTCTGAGTGAACAGGATTTTTAAAGGGAAAGTCTGTGAGCAGGGGGTTTCCATGGCAGCAAGCAGGGGGGCACAAGCCTTGGCGTTACAGAATTGGGTGAAGTTTAGCAGGGCGGGGTGACCTTTTCTGAGGCACACAATCACAATGGCTAAGGCATATAATCACAATGGCTATTTTTCTAAATCACATCTGAAACATTGGGGAGAATTTTCCCACCCAATTCTCAACCGATTCCCATTGATTATTGCCAGGGACTTTGTCTCTATTTTCTATGAAGCATTTATTCTGTTATATTTCCTGGAGGCTGTTGCTAGGAGAATTAACTTTGTTTTCTGCCAGGTGTACATTCTGTGATATTTCCTGGTGCCTGAATTCAGTTCCCTGCTCCGGCCAGCAGAGCCTGTTATTAGCGGGGGATAGAAGAGAATCCAATCCTGTGAAAAGATGGGCTGAGAGAAAGAAATGAGTCCAAGCAAACAGGTGCTTGTCAAGGACCAACTTTACTGAGCAGAATCAGCTTTTATATAGGGTTCAGGATGAGGAAGTAGGGTGGGTGAAAAATTACAAATTCTTCTCGGCCAGGGGCCTGAAACATCTTGTGATAAGCCATGGTTCTGTGAGCACATCTCTGCTGTTACCAAGCAGTATGTTTACTGCAGGTAAGGAAATGGGCAAGTTGAGGCAGGTTGATGGGTTTCCACAGGTGGTCTCTGACATCTCCAAGCATATGTTTACTGCAGGTAAGGGAATGGGCATCTCCAAGCAGTATGTTTACTGCAAGTAAGGAACAGGCAAGTTAAGGCAAGTTGGTGAGCTACTTCAGGTGGTCTCTGAAGTTGGTGAGTTCCCTCAGGTGGTCCCTGACAGTTCCCAGTCAAGATCTTTATTTCAAAATGGAGTTATATTCAGGCTATCTTAAGCTCTTCAGAGGAAAGTTTATATATATATATATATATATATATATATATATATATGTATGTATGTATGTATATGTATATATACATATATATATGTATATATATGTGTATATATATAAAACTTTCCTCATATATATATATATATATATATATATATATATATATATATATAAAGCCCCCAAACAGATTACATGGTATATTCAGTTTTCCAAAGTTTGCCTAGGACACACACTTGGGATATCTGTTGTATATTTGGGATATTTGCTGTACGTCAGTACAAAGTTTAAAGGAAAGTATTTATGAATACCTACCATGTGCCAAGCATTGTGTGTTGAGCAGACATTTGAAGAGCAATGTACAAGGCAGCAAGAGAGGCTCACAGGGGACATGGGAAAACAAAGAAGTGTACCCTGTTGGTGGCAAGGGGCCCAGAGCTAGGCTTCCAAAAAGATGAGACTTCTTTCTTTCTTTTCTTTTTTTCAAGACAGGGTTTTTCTGTGTAGCCTTGGCTTTTCTGGACTCCCTTTATAGACCATGGTAGCCTTGAACTCAGAGAGATCCTCCTGCCTCTGCCTCCCTGACTGCTGGGCTCATTGGCGTGCACTGTTTGTACCAGCTGAGTTTTTGGTTTGTTTTGCTATCAAGTTTGAATCCACTAGGAAAGAGGAAGCAGGGCTTAGTAGGTATCAGAAGCACCACAAGGCAGGAAGTGAGGCTGGAAGGTTACGTAGGATTTAAACTGTTAAGAGTCTAGGAGACATGAATAATAACTTTGTTCTGATCAGTGATGCAAAATATTTAACTTATTATGTATCCATTTATTTGCCTGCCAGCCATACAATGCTATTACCATCCCCATTTTACAGATTAGGAAAAAGAAACACAGTGGGATCAATTAACTTGCTTAAAAATCCCACAGAAACTGGCAGAAGTGTGCTACATACACAAGCTGCCAAGCCCAGTGTCACTACTGTCCACACACCCAAGGCCATTGCTCACAGACTACATTTCTGATGGGTATTTTAACAAAGGAGTAGCATGATTTCAATATTTTGTTGGTTTTGGTTTCTTTTCTTCTTTCTTTATTTTTGGATAAGGTCTTGGAGCCCAGATTGGCCTGGAACTCACTATGTAGCCCAGGTTAGCTTCATACTTGCAGCAGACTGGCAAACCCTGGATTAGATGATTCCAGACCCCATGCACATTGGTGTGTGTGTGTGTGTGTATACATCTATATACACAGTTCATAAGCTTTGCTCTTAAAGGTCTCTTGCTTCATTTACCCAATCTTCCCATTTCATCCTCTCTCCTCCCCTCGCCCCAAGAGGTGACAGCTAATGTGTTTGGTTGTGTGCTCTTTCCGATGTATATTCATTTTGTGTGCTCTTCTCATCACTGTGATAATACCCAGCATGAGAAGCAACATAAGGGAAGTGAGAGACCAAAAAGATTAAAAATTAGCAACTATTGAGGCCTGAGCTATGTGGGTGGAGAAGTCTGGTGATGCCCTGAGGGGAAGGACCATCTTATTGCATTCTCTCCCCACCTACTAGAGATAACAGTTGCTAGGAAACTGGCCCATCCCTCTAGGGAGGGACACCAGGTCATTATGGTCTGGGGACCTTCCTATAGCCAATCAATTCAAAATGTAGCACCTTGACCAATAGATGCTTGCCAGGCAGGAATTGCCCCTGCCTTGGGCATGCTGGGATGGACCAGAATCTATATATCACCCCACTAACCTGGGCGCGGTGTGTACACTAACCTGGGGTTGTGTAGGCCCAAGATGCAGCTTGTAATTAACAATAAAAAGACCCTCATGTGTTTTGCAACAGAGTCGATTGCTGGAGATCTTTTGGGGGCTCGCGAACTGGGTATAACAGGAAGAAAAGTCTTTTTCTAAAAGTCACCGTTTTAGTAGGATTTCAGACCACAGTAGGCAGAGGGCACAGGGTAGGTAACACAGAAAACAGAGACAGCAAACCAGATCCAGCATCCTGTATGAAGGCCTGCCTCTAATGACCTACTCTACAAGACAGGGCCTACCTCACATAGGCTCCATGGCCCTCCAACAGCATCACAAGCTTGGGAGCCAAGATTTCAAATGCAAGCCTGCTCAGAACAACTCAGATTTAAACCATAACATTCCAAGATAGGTATTTTGTGTTCATATAAATGATAGAGGGTAGCTTGGCATTGTGATGCAATGCCTTTGATCCCAGCACCGTGGGAGGCAGATGCAGGTGGATCCCTGTAAGCTCTAGGCCAGCTTGGTCTACAATGCAAGTACAGGACAGCCAAGGCTACACAGAAAAACTTGTTTCAAAAACAAAACAAACAAACCAAAAAATACAGGGTGCTGTCTCCTTCACTTTTAACTTCACATTCTATTTTCCAAGATCTGTCCCCACTGCTAGGTATAGCTTTAGTTTTTTGGCCTTGGATTGGTCACACACCATTTGCAGAAAGGGTTGTATCGTGCACTGGAGACTTTGGGCCACATCCTCAATTTGTCTACTAGGTTGTGGTTTGAACTGGGGCAAATCTCTTTCTCTATTTGGGGCTCAGCTTCCTCTTTTCAAAAATCAGCTGTGCTTCTTCCTTTTTCCTTCCTTGCAGCTTCTCTTATTTACACAAAGGAAATTCTGGTGAAAGCAGGAATGACTTGTTGGAGACAAGCCCCGAGAAACTTCCAACCTTTTCTCATTCCCCACACCCTGCTGCACCTGGTTGACCAACATCCTCTATGAAAATGTTTTTGTTATTATACAACATTAACAGCTATTGCTGGTTATTTACTCTGTTCTAGTATCAAAGCATTTC
This sequence comes from Meriones unguiculatus, assembly GCF_030254825.1. NCBI lineage: Eukaryota > Metazoa > Chordata > Mammalia > Rodentia > Muridae > Meriones > Meriones unguiculatus. The sequence continues at coordinate 178,003 of NW_026843712.1, read as the reverse complement.
ATATGTGCTAACTCACTTATTCTTTATTACAACCCCAGGAGGCAGGACTGTGACTTTTTTATCCATGTTTTCAAAGCAGACAGAAACACAATCATAGTTCTTGCCTAGGTCACTAGCTTTCAAATGCTTAAAATGAAACCACAAAACAGAAACAAACTGCCAGGATCCAAAGCTATCTACTGAAGCCAAAGTCAATTAGTGAGCCAAAGCTGTCTAGCAGAGACAAAGGTATTTACTGAAGCCAAAGCCAAGTGGTGAGCAAAGGTCATTTAGTGGAGACCTAAAGTTATTTAGCAAAAGAGTTATCTAAGACCCTAAATCATTGGTGATAGATTGTGAGGACATCTGTTTGTTAGAGCATCTGTAAGATATCTTAAGAAAACATCCTTATGGTATCTTGCAGATACAATATTTAACCCATGAAAGCATTCTTCCTATCTCCTGCAGCAGTAAATTAACCTTCCCCTTTCCTGCCTTCTCCCTATATAAATTGGGTAAAAATTTCTAATAAATGAGGATTTGATAAGACAAACAGAGTTGGCCTTCATTCCTGAGTCTCTTGTTCCTCCCCTCCCCCATTCCTTCCAATCTCCTCCTTAGGAACCCCATTGAAATCCCGGGATCAGAACAACAAATCAAAAAGTTTCATGGTACTTTACAATATTTTACTAACGCTGACTATGTGGGACATACTGAAATTTCCCTTTTTCTTTTAGCAATGTGTGTGTGCATGAATGTGTCTGCATGTGTGCATGTGTATGTGTGTGTGTGTGTGAATGTGCAAACATATATGGAGGTCAAAGGACAACTTATGGGAATCAGTTCTTTCTTTCTACCTTGTAGGTAACTAGAATCACACTCAGATGGTCAGGCCTGGCAACAAGCCCTTGCCAGCCTCAAATTTTCTACTTAATTGAAAGACTCCCAAGAGCCTATCTAGACGGGGAGACCCCGCTTCCCAAGGAACAGCAAGACCAGCCTTCGGATGCAAGCCGCAAGAGGTTTATTTTGATACACGGGTACCTGGGGCGACCAAGCCTATTGGAGGACTTGCGCGCCTCTCGGTTGGGGTGACGGGTTTTTATAGGGCTCGGGAGCAGGAAGCGCGGTTACAGAAGCGAGAAGCATAGTTACAGGGGTCTGATTGGGTGGTTTGAACAAAGCCGTAGTTAAGTCACGTACCCAGAACAGGGAAGGCGGGAAGGCAGATTGTGAGCCGAGTCACATACCCAGAACCGGGAAGGCGGGAAAGAATGCAGCGAGGTAGCTCTCCCCTCAGGGAACTTACTGCTATACCGCGCCTACTCTACATAGTGTTAACAATCGCTGCTTATCTTTTGGTCTCTCACAGGAATCGACTCCGTTGCAAAACACATTAGGGTTTTTTTTATTGTGAATTACAAGCTGCAGCTTGGGCCCACAACACCCACCGCCAAAGTGGTGGGAGCTGAGTTCCCATCCTCAGGTTAGTTGGGTGATTTATAGATTCTGGTCCCTCCCAACATGCCCAAGGCAGGGGCAATTCCTGCCTGGCAAGCATTTATTGGTCAAGGTGCTACATTTTGAATCGATTGGCTATAGGAAGGTTCCCATAGGTTGTTTTTCTGCGTGGGGTTCTGTGCTGGATACCTTCTAGCTGTCTACTTCACTACCAATCTGAATGAAAACAAGGACATGCAAGGCATGGTTGAGGAGAATGTTTTAATTTTAACTATGAGGGAGAGCACAACCAGAGATATCTGGAAGGGTCCATACTGAGCCTACCGTGAGAGGAGAGAGAGATGGGGAGAGCGAAAGTATAGAGAGGAGAGGAGGGAGGGCCGAGAGGACCAAGAGAGAGAGCCAAGGTAACCCAGAGGGTAAAGAGAATGTGTGGCTGAATCGCAAGTTTTTACAGGATTCAGAAGTTGGGGGAAGTTCCTGGGTTTAAGATAGCAGGTAGGGCTGGAGAAAAGTGCTGAGTGGAGCCACAGGAACTAAGTGAGGTTAAGGTGCTTTGGTGTGCTAATAGGCCACACAGTTAGCCATTGTCCCGAGTTTCTTTGGGATCTGATACTATCTAGCATTGGCACTAATGACAGGACTGATTCCTCTCTTCTCCCTTTTCACAAAGGTTCAAGTGGGACCAGCCTTGAAGGTGATTACAGAGGGCAGGGGTAAACCAGAAAATGAATTCCCTGGTTATGTCACTGTGAGCAGGCCCATGGCTGGCTGTGAAGCTCCTTTATGGTAACTAACTTCACCAGTTTTAGGTCAAGGGGTGTTAACAGCTTAGAAAAGCTTCCTGAATTATTCCTGCCATCTAACTACATGTGTGTTTAAAATCAATCTCTTCATGTTGTTGCTGGGGTTTGTTGGTGGTTTGTTTTGTTTTGTTTGTTTGGGAAAGAGTTTCTCTGTGTAGCCAAGCAACCAACTCCTAGCAGTCCTTTATAAATAAAACCTCTATCTTATGAGTTTCCTCTCTAGGCTCTGACTAAAAAAGCTTGTACTCCCGGGCCTGACATAAGAATAAGAGCTAGAAGCCAGGAGTAGTTGTGCACACCTAGAATCTCAGCACTTGAGAGGCAGAGGCAGGTAGATCTCTATGAGTACAGGGCCAGCCCGATCTACAAAGTAAGTTCTGTAACAGCTAGAACTACACAGTGAAAGCCTGTCTGGAAAACAAAACAAAATAAGCAAACAAAAAAGAAACAAGAAGAAAACAACAACAAAACATAAGGAATGGACAGAAATCTCAGCAAGAAACTTGGGGAAGAAAAATATTTTTCATTTGTTTGCTTGCTTGCTTCTCTTGAATCACTTCATTGAGGATAAGCTGCCAAACCCAACATTCGGTTTTCAGCCTTAATCTTTTTAGATTTATCAGCAGCATTTGACTCCCCACATATGCACCCACACACTCGTACATGCACACTATTCTTTTTCCTCATCAGGTAGTTGTTAAACATTTACTAGCATGCTAATACACTGCTAATACATAACTTGAACTTAGCTTGCCCAAAACTGATCTCTTGACTGCCCACTCCTAATTATTTGCCTCTGTAGCCATTCTTCATCCCAATCAAAGGGACTGTTGCTCCGTCCAAAAACTTTAATGGCATCTCTGACTCTTCTTTTTTCAGTCTCTATATCCAAACTGTAAGAAATACTTTCTTGCCTTTACTGAGTTAGTAAAAGTTAGTAAAGTCTCTTCAGCCTGAGAGACTTCCTGTCAATTGAATTACCAGTGAATAGACAGAGGAGAACAAGGCAGGATGCAGGGGACTGAGGATCAGAGTACACTGTGGATATGTATACAAATTTCATGATAAAACTTATTCTTTGGTACAAATATATTGTGATTGTTGTAGGTGACAATTAATATTTATTATTGGTCTTTTAGTAAAGTTGTTTAACATCAACTTTACTAAACAGCTGTATAACCAAATCACCAGACAGAGACTAGGATTTATTTAATTAACCTAGAACACAATGCTTGACAATAGTTACTCTATCCTAAAGCTCCAAACCCTCATAATTTCCTAACATTTAGATTTCCCACATTATACTTGCTTTTAGTGGTATATTAGGTCCAGTCCATCTCTCCACCTTGTTTCAAGATCTCTTTTTCTGCCTCTGTCCCCAGCTCTCTTCTGCCTCCCACTGATTCCCGTCCTCTGACTCCTCCCTCTTTTCCTGCTTCCTTTCCATTGCTCAACATTGTGGTTGGTTGCTTTATTTTGGCATGTTTACACAAAGTTGAGACAGGTGATGCTTAGAATAAGTATCACAATACAATGTCTGGATTGAAATCAGAGAGTTGAGGAGAGAAATCAGCATTTGAATGAAGAAGGGTAAAGTGTATACATTCCAAAAGAACATTATACCAACATGTGATGAATAGTCTTGGTTATCAACTTCACAAACACATAAAGGCATTAATTGATACAGAATGGGATCCTGTAACTTGGGATGGACAGGTGTGGAAGGATCCTAACGGGGCTGAGAACTTTGAACCCTCAGATCCTTAAGGGTTCATCTCACCTGAGGAAGCAGTCTCTCCACCCTCAGCAGAAGATGTACCCCCACCTCCTCAAACATTGTTGTTTCCACCTTTGAATGAGGAACTTAATCCTTCTTGTCTGCTAAACCATCAGTGGGCTGTCCCTAAAGGAAATGCCAAGCAAGACAATACTGATGTCCCACAGGGCCCACCAATAGTTGCCTCAACCTATAACTAGACTAAAGGCTAGGCAGCCTCCTAGGGAGGAAAATTGAAAGTGTAGCCCATACTACAGTGCTCAATAGGTTAGTAAGTTTGCTAATTCAGAAGTCTAGGAGAATATGTAGGAATGGATTTTAAGGGTGTGAGATAATGGTGAAAGAAACATAAAACTAGATCAGGTTGAGTTCCTTGATATGGGCCCACCATGTGGTGATTCTAGGTTTAATATAGAAGCTCATGCATTTATAAAGGTATCCAAAATTTATTTGAATGGTTGGCTGAAGCATTTGTCAAAGATTGCCCACTGAAAATGAGTTGAAAATGAGTGATATCCCTTGACTTAGCACTGATGAAATGAGTTGAAAGCTCAGAGAAATGCAATACTAGGGTGGGTGTAAAACATGATCCTCTGCTATGGGAAGGGCCAGAAGAGATGCCCTTCACTAGTTCTACCAGACACAAAATGTGCTCTCCAGTACATTTGAAGAGCTTTGTTGCCATTCTTTCCATTGTGCCAGACCTTGGCACAGTGGATGAATTAAATGCAACAGGTTTAGTTGAACCCCAGGGTATGTACCAGCTAATCAATCATATGTCTCCAAGTATGAAATAGATGAGAAGCCTACTGTATTTTTTATTTTTTTAAGTAGAAGTTTCCGTTGTTTTTTGTTTTTTGTTTTTTGTTTTTTGTTTTTTTTGACTCGCTGTGTCTTGTGATGTTTTGCTGAAGGCTGGCCTGTGAGAGGGGCATGACTTTGGCCAGCTGAGAACATCTGTGAGTGGACTCTGATGAGAGGAAATATATAGAAGCCCACACACAGTGAGACAGGGCCTTTTGGATTAAAATCGCTGCTCTGGTCTTTGTGTTTCAACACTTGGCTTCACAGAGAGTAACGTTCTCTGGGCATCTCTGGTCTATCCAACTGAGTTTTGCAGCTTCTGCTGACTTGTCCCGATCTGCTGAATCATGCTGATTTGTGTTGCTGTTTGGTGTTGGCATTTCAAATGGACTGCTGGTATCTGGACAATGAAGAGTGGACTCACCCCAAGGAACTACTTCTAAAAAGAGCTACAACCTCCTTTTTCCTAATAACCTTCTTTTCTCCTATACCTCTGGTCAGTGGACAGGAGGGAGTTAGAAGAATTGAAGAACCCTAAATAAGGTAGGGTCCTGGGGTCTTTTGGATACTGTTTTTGAATTGATGCTCATTCCAGGAGAATGGAAAAAACACCTTGATCCTCCAGTAAAAGTAGGGCTTATGGAGTTTTGGCTGAAGTCTGACTCAGTAGGTCCAGTGAATTTATCTTGTGAAAATAGAATTGGTTTCCCCAATTCTAGAATGTATAGCTGAGATAGATAGATAGATAGATAGATAGATAGATAGATAGATAGAAGTTGGCCAAAATCTCACATTAGTTTCCCTTCCTGTAAGGTGAGGGCCACTGTGGCCAGAAAAGCCAAATGGAAGGAAGCCTTTAGAGTTGCTTCTGCTGAGGAAATAATGAAACAAAAATAGTATCCCATTCCTAAATGACTTGAAGAAATTAGTGGCACCATGAAGGACTTCAAAGATGCAGGGGTGTGAGTCCCACTACATCTCCCTTTAACTCTCTGATCAGTGCAGAAGACAGATGGACTGTAGAGAATGACAACAGATGACTGAAAACTCAGCCAAGCAGTGGCTCCAGGAGCAGCTGCTGTGCCAGACCTGGTGTCCTTACTTGAGCAGATTAACATGTCTCCTGGTACATGGTATGCAGTTGTTGATCTGGCAAATGCCTTGTTCTGAGTACCTGTCCATAAGGACTACTAGAAGCAATTTTGCTTTAAGTTGGTGTGGTGGTTTAAATAAGAATGGCTTCCATTGCCTGCTGGTCATGGTGGCACATGCCTATAATCTCAGCACTCAGGGAGGAAGAGGCAGGCAGATCTCTGTGAGTTCAAGGCCAGCCTGGTCTACAGAGTAAGTCCAGGACAGCCAAGGCTACACAGAGAAACCCCATCTCAAAAACAAAACAATGGCTTCCATAGATTTATGTGTTTGAATGCTTTGCCATATGGATTAGCACTATTAGGAGGTGTGGCCTTGCTTGAGGAAGTATGTCACTAAGGAGGCAGGCTTTGTGATCTTATATGCTCAAACTATGCCCAATTCAACACACAGTCTGTCCCCTGCTGCCTGCGGATGAAGATTTAGAATTCTCAGCTCCTTCTCCAGTACCATGTCTGCCTGTGTACCACCATGCTTGCTATCATGATGATAATGGACTAAACCTATGAAACTGTAAGCCAGCTGAATTAAATGTTTTTCTTTATAAGGGTTGCCAGGGACATGGTGTCTCTTCATGGCAATAAAAGCCAAACTGGTGAGACTAGCAGTATACATTTACAATTTTCCCCACAGGATATATTAACTCTCCTCATCTGTGTTATAACTTAATTTGAAAAGACCTTGATTGTCTCTCCCACAAGCTATCACATCAGCCCACTATATTGATGACATTATGCTGAATATATCAAGGGAGCAGGAGGTGGCAACTGCTTTGGACTTGTTGGAAACACATATGTGCATCAGAGGATGGGAAATACACCCAACCAAATTTCTAGGGTGCTCTACATCAGTGAAATTCTTAGGATCCCAGTGTTGTGGGGCACGCAGAGATAGTCCTTCTAAGATGAAGGATACGTTATTGTACTTGGCCCCTCCCATCACCAAGCACAACTAGAGCCTATTTGGAATCTGGAGACAGCACATTCCTCACTTGGGTGTGTTACTCCAGCCCACATGCTAAAAGACTTAGAAAGGTGCTAGTTTTGTGTGATGCCTGGAGCAGAAGGCCCTTCAACAGGTTCAGGCTGCGGACTTGATAATATGTGAGGTGTCAGGAGCAGATGTAGATGCTGTTTGGAGCAGCATCCTGTAGATGGATCACAGAAGATGGATCTTTGGGAATTTACAGCAAGGCTCTTCTGTTATCTGTAAACTGCTTTCCTTTTGAGACACAGCTTTTGTCCTGCTATTGGGATTTAGCAGAAACTGAATGTTTGACAGTGGGCCACCATGTTATCATGGGACCTGAACTGATCATGAACTAGGTGCTATCTGACCCACCAGGCCACAAAGTAGGCTGGGCACAGCAGCAGTAGTAGTGATCTATTATCAAATTGAAGTGATATATATGTAATCAGGCCAGAGAAGGTCCTGAAGGTACAGCTAGGTCACAGGAAATACCCCTGTTACAATGCCATCTGCTGACAAGCACATACCTCTTGCCTCATGGGTGTGACTGAGCAAAAGAAGACTAGGGCCTGATTTACTGGTGTTCTACACACTCTGCAAGTGCCACCGCCACTGAGGAGTGGAAAGCTGCAGCATTCCACCTTTCTGGGAAAACCGTAAAAGACACCAGAAAAAGGAAATTATTTCAGAGGGTAGGAATTTGGTTATACACATGGGCATACATTTTGTTTGGAAGGAAAAATGGCTAGACATGTGGTTGTTCCCTGATTCATGAGCTGTAGTCAGTGAAGTGGCTGGATGGTCAGGGACTTGGAAAGAGCATGACTGGAAAACTAGTGAGAAAGACATCTGGGGGAAAAGTAGGAGACAAGATCTCCAAATGGGCAAAGGATGTGAAGACACTTGTGCCCATTTAAGTGTTCATCAAAAGGTGAGTTCAGGTGAGGAGGAGTTCAGTGATCAAGTAGATAAGCTGACCAGTCCTGTCATTGCCAGGTGGGCCATAAATGAAGTGGCCATGGTGGCAGAGATGGGGAGATGGGGGTTATACATAGGCTCAGCAACATGGACTACAACTCACCAAAGCTGGCTTGTCTGCAGCTGTAGCTGAGTGTCAGGTCTGCCAACAGCAGAGACCAACACTGAGCTCCAGATACAGCACCATTCCCCAGGGTGACTAGCCAGTGACAATGGGTCACCAAGTTACCACTTGGCCTTGTGGCAGATTACTACATTGAGACATTTCCTCTATGGAAAGGACGGTGCTTTGTCTTTGCTAGAGTAGATCTTTATTCTGGTTATGAATTTGCCTTTGCTACACATAATGCTTCTGCCAAAACCATCCATGGACTTACAGAGTCCATGGCTTTATCCACTATCATGGTAGTCCACACAGTATTGTTTTTAACCAAGAAACTCACTTCACAGGCAGAGAGATGTGACAGTGGGCCCATGATCATGAAATCCACTGGTCTTACCATGTTCTCCATCATCCCAAAGCAGCTGGACTGTTAGAGAGATGGAATGACCTTTTTTTGTTGTTTAATTTATTTTATTTTATTTTTTTTATTAATTACACTTTATTCAGTTTGTATCCTCCTTGTAGTTCTCTCCCTCCTCCCCTCCTCCCTTTCTCCTCCTTCTCCACGCATGCCCCTCCCCAAGTCTACTGGTAGGGGAGGTCTTCTTTTCCTTCCTTCTGATCCTAGTCAATTAGGAGTGGCTGCATTGTCTTCCTCTGTGGCCTGGTAAAGCTGCTTCCCCCTCAGGGGAGGTGATCAAAGAGCAGGCCAATCAGTTTCCTGTCAGAGACAGTCTCTGTTCCCATTACTATGGAACCCACTAGCAGACTGAACTGTCATGGACTGCATCTGTGCAGGGGTTCTGGGTTATCTCCATGCATGCTACTTGATTGGACTATCAGTCTCAGGAAAGATCTATGTGCCCAGACTTTTTGGATCTGTTGCTCTTCTTGTGCAACTCCTGTTTCCTGCAGATCTTACTAACTCCCACTTCTTTCATAAGATTCCCTGCAATCTCTTCAAAGGTTGGCCATAAGTCTCAGCATCTGCAGGGCAGAGCCTTTCAGAGATCCTCTGTGGCAGGCTCCTAACTTGTTCCCTGTTTTCTCCTTCTGATGTCCATCCTTTTTGCCTTTTGGGATGGGGATTGAGCATTTTAGTCAGTCCTCCCTCTTCATTAGTTTCTTTAGATGGATAGGTTTTAGTAGGTTTAACATATATTATATGAGTATATACCATGAGTGAGTATATACCATGTGTGTCTTTCTGCTTCTGGGATAGCTCACTCAGGATGATCCTTTCCAATTCCCACCACTTACCTGCAAATTTCATGATTTCCCTGTTTTTTATTGCTGAGTAGTATTCCATTGTGTAGATATATCATACTTTCTGTATTTATTCCTCAGTTGAGGGGCATCTTGCTTGTTTCCAGCTTCTGGCTATTACAAATAAAGCTGCTACAAACATGGTTGAGCAAATGTCCTTGTTGTGTACCTGAGAATTTTTTGGATATATGCCCAGGAGTGGTATGGCTGGATCTTGAGGAAGCGCTATTCCTAGTTGTCTGAGAAAGTGCCAGATGGATTTCTAGAGTGGTTGTACAAGTTTACATTCCCACCAGCTGTGGAGAAGGGTTCCCCTTTCTCCACAAACTCTCCAGCATATGTTGTCACTTGAGTTTTTCATCTTGGCCATTCTGATGGGTGTAAGGTAAAATCTTAGGGTCATTTTGATTTGCATTTCCCTGATAACTAATGACGTTAAGTGTTTCTCTGCCATTCAATAATCCTCTATTGAGAATTCTGTTGAGTTCTGTTTCACATTTTTTAATTGGACTACTTAATTTGTTGCTTTTCAACTTCTTTAGTTCTTTATATATACTGAATATTAGCCCTAAGTCAGACATAGGATTGGTGAAGATCTTTTCCCAATCTGTAGCTAGCCGTTTTGTTCTGAGGACAGTGTCCTTTGCTTTACAGAAGGTTTTCAATTTCATGAGGTCCCATTTATTGATTGTTGCTCTTAGAGCCTGTGCTGTTGGTGTTCTGTTCAGGAAGCTGTCTCCTGTGCCAGTGAGTTCTGGGGTATTCCCCACTTTTTCTTCTAACTGATTTAACGTGTTTGGTTTTATGTTGAGGTCTTTGATCCACTTGAACTTTAGTTTTGTGCAGTCTGATAAATATGGATCTATTTGCATTTTTCCACATGTAGACTTCCAGTTAGACCAGTACCATTTGTTGAAGATGCTATCTTTTTTCCTTTGTATGGTTTTGGAATCTTTGTCAAAAATCAGGTGTCTATAAGTGTGTGGGTTTATTTCTGGGTCTTCTATTCGGTTCCATCGTTCCACCATTCTGTTTCTATGCCAGTACCATGCAGTTTTTATTACTGTTGCTCTATAATACAGATATCAGGGATGGAGATCCCTCCAGAAGAAATTTTATTGTAGAGGATTGTTTTAGCCATTCTTGATTTCTTGTTATTCCATATGAAGGTGACAATTTTTCTTTCAAGAGTTGTGTTGGTAATTTGATGGGAAGTGCATTGAATCTGTAGATTGCTTTTGGTAAGATGGCCATTTTTACTATGTTAATCCTGCCAAGCCATGAGCATGGGAGATCTTTCCATCTTCTCATATCTTCTTCTAATTCTTTCTTCAGAGACTGGAAATTGTTTTCATACAAGTCTTTGACTTGCTTGGTTAGGTTCACACTAAGGTACTTTATGTCATTTGTGGCTATTGTAAATGGTATTGTTTCCCTGATTTCTTTCTCAGCCCTTTTGTCTTTTGTATACAGGAGCACTACTGATTATTTTGAGTTAATTTTTTATCCAGCCACTTGGCTGAAGATGTTTATCAGCTGAAGGAGTTCTCTGGTTGAATTTTTAGGGTCACTTAAGTATACTATCATATCATCTGAAAATAGTGATACTTTGACTTCTTTCTTTCTGATTTGTATCCCCTTTATCTCCTTCAATTGTCTTATTGTTCTAGCTAGAACTTCAAGTACTATGTTAAAGAGATATGGAGAGAGTGGGAAGCCTTGTCTTTTCCCTGATTTCAATGGGATTGATCTAAGTTTCTGTCCATTTAGTTTGATGTTGGCTATAGGCTTGCTGTATGTTTACTATGTATGTATGTTTACTTTACTATGTTTAGGTATGTGCCTTGTATCCCTGATCTCTCCAATACTTTAAACATGAATGGATGTTGGATTTTGTCAAATGCTTTTTCAGCATCTAGGGAGATTATCATGTTTTTTTTTTTTTCTTTCAGTTTGTTAATATGGTGGATCACATTGATGGATTTCTGTATATTGAACCACCCCGGCATACCTGGGATGAAGCCTACTTGGTTATAGTGGATGATACCTTTGAGTTTAATTATTTCCAGCAGTCTACTCCTCTTTGGTGTGTCTGCTTCTTTTTTTCTAGGGCTTTTAGGTGAGTCTTTAAGTTGCTTGCATGAGATGTTTCGAATTTGTTCTTGAAGGCACTTAGTGCTATGAACTTTCCTCTTAGCATTGCTTTCATTGTGTCCCATAAGTTTGGTTATGTTGTATCTTCATTTTCATTGAGTTCTAGGAATACTTTATTCTTTCTTTATTTCTTCCCTGACCCAGTTGTCATTGAGTAGGAAGTTGTTCCGTTTCCATGTGTGTGTAGGCATTTTATGTGTGCTGGCCTGGGATGGTGGCTGCAGGTGCTGCTCTGGTCCGGAGGCTCTGTGCTGCAATCTGGGCTGGCAGCTGTGCGTTCCCTTCTGGGCCAGATGCTGTGCACACCTCTCTGGGCCAGCAACTAAGGGCTCTGCTCTGGGTTGGAGGCTTGGCACCTCACTTTGGTTAGAGGCTGTGGTCTGAGATGGTGGCTGGAGTCACTGCTTTCGGCCTAAGGCTGTGCACCATGATCTGGGCTGGCAGCTGTGCACCCAACTTGGGGCCAAAGGCTGTGCACTCCTCTCTGAGCCAGCAACTGAGGTCTCTGCTCTGGTCCAGAGGCTGGATACCTCATTCTGGCCCGGAAGTTGTGTGTCCCTGTCTGGGATGGCAGCTGGCGGTGCCGCGGGAGGCTGTGTGCTCCAATCTGGTGCAGCAGGTGCGCCTGCAGGTCCCCAGGACCTTTTCCAGGGATTAGTTGGGTACCTGAGTTCATTCCCAACTGATTTCCATACCGTAGGATTTCCTCTCACCTGGCAATCAAACGCTGGTGTTTTAGGTCCCAGAGTTCAGTCTCGTAGTCGCTGTGCCGACACTGCTGTCCTGCTCCTCAGACAGTGTCCTCCCAGTGCTGCCATCTTGTCGAGCTTTTGAAGGCAAAGTTAAGTGCCAATTAGATGGCAGCAGCTTGGTGGACTGGGGCAGGGTTCTCCAGAAGGCAGTATTTGCTTTGAGTCATCTTCCAGCATATGCTATGGTTTCTCCCATAGTTACGATCCACAGATCCAGGAATCAAGGGCTCACTATCATCTCTAGTGACCCACAGAAAATTTTTTGCTTTCTGTTCCAGTGACCTGTTCTTCTGGCCTAGAAATTTTGGTTCCAGAGTGGGGACTACTCCTGGCTGGAGATGAGTTACTACTGAACTCTATGCTCAGACATCCCCCTAGCCATTTGGGGCTTCTGATGCCCTTAAACCAACAGCCTAAGAAAGGAATAACAATGTCAGGAGGGGTGATAGATTCAGATTACAAAGGGGAACTAGGATTGGTCTTCCACAATGGAGGACAGAAGGATTATGTGTGGAGTGCAAGAGTCCTTTAGGGCCTATCTTGGTGCTATTGTGGCCTGTGATTAAAGTTAATGGGAAACTACAACAGGCAGGATGACAAAGGGCACAGACCTTTCAGGAATGAAAGTATGGGTAACTTATCCAGAAAAAAAGTCAAGACATGCAGAGGTGCAAGCTGAGGGTGGAGGAAATATTGAATGGATAGTAGAGAAAGATGGTAGAGGGAGATTATAAATACCAGCCAAGGCCATATGACTAATTGAAGAAATGAGGATTACAACAGTCTTAAGTTTTCAGTCATATTTTATTAAGATTATGCTTCCACAATCTGATGAACAAATGTTCTGAGCATTTTAAATATTCATGAATAATGTCTTTGAGCTTATTGTGCAAAAAGATGAGGACTAGGGATCTAGCAGGAGTCTCCAACCCTTTTAAGTACTCTGCTGAAATCTTCTGTGATTTGTCTCTGTCCCCAGTGTTCCAGTTGTTAGATGTGCCACCAGCAAATAATTGTGCTCTTCTAAAAATGTCAGAAATATGTAGCAGGCTAAAAATAAAATGACAAATTACATCCTGTTGTCTAAAATCAACAGCATCTCCTTTTAGGTTCCAGAAGGACAGGGGGCAGAAGTCACCAGGTCTACACAGGCCTTCCTTGGAAGTGCTTCCAGCCCAGTGGCTTAAGGCTTACAAACATTTTTAAGGCTATGTCTAAACTCCTTCCCTATTTTTGCTATGGAATCACAGCTGGTCTGGGACTGGATAGAGGAGGCTGAGTACTCACTCGGAGATATGCCTGCCTCTGTCCCCCAAACACCAGGAGTAAAGGCTACCATGCCCAGCAATCTTATGGGCTTTACTGTGGCTGTGTGACCTCACTCCTGCCTCCCACACCACTCCTGATCTTTCCAGCCCAGCCAAACCAGCTTCTGTGGCCCAGGGTATCAGGTCTCACTCTCCCTAGAGACCTTTCTGCAAGCTTCCTGCTCCTATCTGAATAATTTCTACTCATTTGTCTGAGTCCAGGTCAAATCTCCTTTGGTTTGTTTCCCCCACCCCACGTCCAGCTTTGTTAGGTGGCACTTGCCACAACAGCACTTTTAGAGTAACTGAATTTAGTGTCTGTTGCCCTCTGGATAGGGACCACTAATTTTGTTTATCACTTTCACAAGAGATGCTGAGAAGCTGGGCACAGAGGTGCATGCCTGTAATCCCAGCACTCAGGGAGGCACAGGCAGGGAGATCTCTGTGAGTTCTAGGCCAGCCTGGTCTACAGAGTGATCCAGGATAGCCAAGGCTATACAGAGAAACCCTGAGAGAGAGAGAGAGAAAGAGAGAGAGAGAGAGAGAGAGAGAGAGAAGGGAAAGGGGAAGGAGGGGGAAAGATAGGGAGGAAGGGCTGAAAGGGAGGAGGAGAAAGCCTCCTAGAGCTGAACTAACAGGTACTCAGAATGTGTGTTAACTCATCTTAAGTTACTACCAGATGTCAGCCCTTTGTGGGTGTCACAGATGTTTCCTGAGCCCCAGAAACACTGCAGTGTGCTGTCAGATCTGAGCCCCCCAGGAAATCCTATAGTGTGTAGTCCAGATCTGAGTTCCAGAGACACTGTAGTGTGTTGTCCAGATCTGAGCCTCCCCTCTCCCTGAAATACTGTAATGTGCCGTCTAGATCTCCTGTCACTAAAGACTTGAAATTCCAGCTGCTAGCTGTGTTAGAGTCACAAAAAGCCTTTAGCTGTCAGCTCTCCCAGGTGTGGACCTTCTTGGATCCTGCTGTATCTCCTGCCAGGAAACACCAATCCAGTGGTTGACTGGACAGCAGGGTAAAGATCTGTTATCTCAGTCTCTGCTAGGTGAGCCAAGATGATCCCAAAGGCAATCTTCCTGCACTGCAGGAATCCAAACTGCATCACACTTGGGCATACCTCATCTCTCTCCTCTGACCATTCTCCCTTGGGGGAAATACTATGTTCACAAACTTAAAGTTTGTGGACATCATTAGCTATGAAAGCTTTTTTCATCATTTTTCACTTACAGTCTAGTATTCCCATTTCTACACTGACTAGGCATATTCCCATGAAGAAACGGAGGAGGCTAGAGTAGAGGATCAATCAGCAGAAGGCCAGACACTTGAAGCATCTCTCACATAGAGATGTTCTTCTCTCTCTCCCTCCCTATTTTAAGTTGCTGCATACTGAGCACAAGTGAGCAAACTCAGAGAAGGACATTTTTGGTCTTAGGCCAAAGAAAATGGGATCCTAGGATCTGAAGCTGACCAGTACAGAAGAACTAGGAAAACTGAGGACTCTGAGCCTGCAGAGGCAACTGTGAAGGGGGTGCGTCCTGCCCAGAGGGCCGCCTCCTCCCACTCCTTCCCTATTTTAGTTATCATAGTACTAGGATGTGAACCATGCCTCATGTGTAGTAGGTAAGCATCCTATCACTGAGTTACAGCCCAAGTGGTTTGTGTATTTTTGAAACAAATGTCATCACAGAGCTCTGACTGGTATCTTCCAAGTGCTACTCTTACAGCTGTGAGTTACCACATCCAGTTGTGGACATATCTTTGTTTATTTGGTATGGACATGTAAAGGTATGTGAAGATGAGAGATGACACCTTTTAGGAGTTGGTTTCCTCCTACTACTACGTGGGTCCTAAGATCAAGCTCAGGACATCAGGCTTGGTGGAAAACATGTATAACCACTGCATCATCCTACCAACATTTACATATGCTTTTCCATTTAATTTTATGTGTATAAGCATTTTGCTGAAATCTATATACATGTACCATATGTGCTCAGTTAACCTGGAGGCCTGAACAGGGTACCAGAACCCCTGAAACTGGAGTTACAGGCAGTTTTGAGCCTTCATATGGGTGCTGAGAACCAAGCCCCAGTCCTCTGTAAGAACAGCAAGTGCTCTTAACTGCTAAGCCATCTTCCCAGCCCCTGGAGATATATGTTTCATTCTCTTTGGTGCAAAATTAGGAAAGGAATAACCATATCACATGCTGGGGATTGTACCTAGGGACTAGTACGTGTTAAGCACATATTATCACGAGTTCTGTTACACCTCTAGTCTCTAAAACTTTTAGATTGGTTTAAGATAGGTTTGTTTTAAGATAGGCTTGTCTCTGGGTGTGGTGGTACATGCTTTTAATCCAGTTACCAACAGAGGAAGAGTTCCAGGACAGCCAGAAATGTATAACAGTGAAACCTTATCTAAAAAGCAAACCAAAACAAATAAACAAAATATATAGGTATTTGTAACACTAAGAATATCCAAAGTCAGTTTCAACGTACTACAAGCTTCTAGCTGCCTCCCATTGAATACTTTTCCTCCAGCAGAACAGCACAGGAGGCAATATAGTACACTGAATAACTGTTAGAAGATATATTAAAAGATCATCCCAGGAACTGGAGAGGTAACACAGTAATTAAGAGTAATTGCTGCTCTTGCAGAGGTTGTGAGTTTGGCTTCCAGCACCCACATTAGGTGGTTCACAACCATTTGTAATTACAGTGGATCCATCACTTTTCAGCTTCTTCAAGTGCCCACACACATTCACATAAACATGTGTGTGTGTGTGTGTGTGTGTGTGTTTTAGAAAACAATAAAATAGGGAGTGGGAAGATGGTTCAGTGCTTCAGAATGCATATTACTAAGGCCCCAGCACACGGTCTCGGATTAGTACCTAGCATCCACATGGTGGCTTACTTCCTATACCTCCAGATCCATGGGATCTGACAACTTCTGTCCTCTGGGTGTTTCTTTGTGCCTTTGGTACACATAAACTGTACACATACACATATATACATACATGTAAAAAAAAAGAACTCTTTACAAGAAAAACAAAAACAAAACATAGCTAGGCAGTGGTAGCACTTACTTTTAAACTCAACACTCCAGAGGCAGAGACAGGTAAATCTCTGTGAATACAAGGCCAGCCAGGTCTACAGAGGGAGTTCCAGGACAGCAAAGGACTTCACAAAGAAACTCTGTCTCAGAAAACCAAACCAAAACATTAAAAACAAAACTAAGAGTAAAGGGGCTGGAGAGATGGTTCAGTGGTTAAGCGCATTGTCTGTGTTTACAGAAGACCCAAGTTCACTTTCTAGCACTCATATGACAACTCACAACTGTCTGTAACTTCAGTTATGGGTAATCAAATTTCTTCCTCTGACTTCTGAAGTCACAAGGTAAGAACACAGTGTACATACATACATACTTGCAGGCAACACACATATGCATTAAATAAAAATAAGTAAATTTTAAAAAGTATGTTATGAAGGGGCACCGTGTGAGTTTCTATATACATATACACATATGTGTGTACGTGTGTACATATATATGTGTACATATACATATACGTGTACATATGTGTGTGTGTGTGTGCATGTATGCAGGGTTTCTCTGTGTATATATGGATAGGTATCTCTGTGTCCGTTGCTGGACTTGCCTTGTAGACCAGGCTGGACTTGAACTCACAGATATACACCTGTCTCTGCCTCTTGAGGCAGTATGAGTTTCAATCTATCATGGCAAGTAATTTTTTTCTTTATTGAGGCAGTGTTCAATTCCCAGCACCCACATTGTAGTTCACAACTGTTTGTAACTCCAGTTCCTGGGGATGAGACACCCTCACACCAATGCACACAGAATAAAAAGAAGGAGAACTGACCTAGAGAGATGGCTCAGAGGATAAGAGTACTGACTGTTCTTCAAAAGGTCCTGAGAACATTTTCCAGCAAGCACATGGAGGCTCATAACCACCTATAATCAGATCTGGTGCCCTCTTTTGGACTGCTTACACACATGCATTAATACTGTATTAATAAAACTGGCCTTTCCAGCTGGCCCCGGCAGAATGGCTCCCACAAAGAATGGTGGCGAGAAGAAGGGTCGCTCTGCCATCAACAAGGTGGTGACCTGGGAGTACACCATCAACATCCACAAGCACATCCATGGAGTGGGCTTCAAGAAGCATGCTCCATGGGCACTCAAAGAAATTCAGAAGTTTGCCATGTAAGAGATGGGAACTCCAGATGTGTGCATAGATAGAAGGCTCAATAAAGCTGTCTGGGCCAAAGAAATAAGGAATGTTTCATATTGCATCCAAGTATGTTTGTCCAGAAAACGTAATGAAGATGATGATTCACCAAACAAGCTCTACACATTGGTAACTTATGTGCCGGTGACCACATTCAAAAACCTACAGATGGTCAATGTGGATGAGAACTAAACTGAAAGTCAAATAAAGTTGCAGAACTGTCAAAAAAAATCTGTACTAATAAATACTGTAATAACAAATCTTTAAAAATATGCTCAAAAAATCAGTAGCCTTCCTGTATACAAAAGACAAAATGGCCAAGAAAGAAATTAGAGAAACAACACCCTTCACAATAGCCACAAATAATATAAAGTACCTTGGTGTGAACCTAACCAAGCAAGTCAAAGACTTGTATGAAAACAATTTCCAGTCTCTGAAGAAAGAATTAGAAGCGTATATCAGAAGATGGAAAGATCTCCCATGCTCATGGCTTGGCAGGATTAATATACTAAAAATGGCCATCTTACCAAAAGCAATCTACAGATTCAATGTACTTCCTATCAAATTACCAACACAATTCTTTACAGACCTGGAAAGAAAAATTCTCACCTTCATATGGAATAACAAGAAACCCAGAAATTGCTAAAACACTTATCTACAGTAAAAGATCTTCAGGAGGTATCTCCATCCCTGATCTCAAGCTGTACTATAGAGAAACAATACTAAAAACTGCATGGTACCGGCATAGAAACAGACTGGTGGATCAATGGAATCGAATAGAAGACCCTGACATAAATCCACACACTTATGGACACCTGTTTTTTGACAGAGATGCCAAATCCATTCAATGGAAAAAAGACAGCATCTTCAACAAATGGTACTGGTCTAACTGGAAGTCTACATGTAGAAAAATGCAAATAGATCCATACTTATCACCCTGCACAAAACTAAAGTCCAAGTGGATCAAAGACCTCAACATAAAACCAGACAATAAGCTGCATAGAAGAAAAAGTGGGGAATACCCTTGAACTCACTGGCACAGGAGACAACTTCCTGAACAGAACACCAATAGCACAGGCTCTAAGAGCAACAATCAATAAATGGGACCTCATGAAACTGAAAAGCTTCTGTAAAGCAAAGGACACTGTCCTCAGAACAAAACGACAGCCTACAGATTGGGAAAGGAGCTTCACCAACCCTATATCTGACAGAGGACTCATATCAAGTATATATAAAGAACTAAAGAAGTTAAACAGCAAAAAAAATCAAGTTATCCAATTAAAAAAAATGGGGTACAGACCTAAACAAAATCTCTGCAGAGGAATATCGAATGGCAGAGAAACACTTAAAGAAATGCTAAACCTCATTAGCCATCAGGGAAATGCAAATCAAAATGCCCTAAGATTTCACCTTACACCATCAGAATGGCTAAGATAAAAAACTCAAGGGACAACACTTGTTGGAGAACCCTTCTCCACTGCTGGTGGGAATGTAAACTTGTACAACCACTCTGGAAATCAATCTGGTGATTTCTCAGACAACAGGAATAGCGCTTCCTCAAGATCCAGCTATACCACTCCTAGGCGTATATCCAAAAGATTCTCAAGTACACAATAAAGATTTGCTCAACCATGTTTGTTGCAGCCTTATTTGTAATAGTCAGAAACTGGAAACAGCCCAGATGCCACTCAACAGACGAATGGATGCACAAATTGTGGTGTATCTACACAATGGAATATCACTCAGCAATAAAAAACAAGGAAATCATGGAATTTGCAGGTAAATGGTGGGATCTGGAAAAAAATCATCCTGAGTGAGCTGTCCCAGAAGCAGAAAGATGCACATGGTATACACTCACTCATATAGACATATAATATAGGATAAACTTAATAAAATCTATACACCTAAAGAAACTAATCAAGAGGGAGGACTCTTGCTAACATGCTCAATTCCTATCCAGAAAGGCAAGGAGGCTGGACATCAGAAGAAGGAGAAAAGAGGGAACAAGTCAGGAGCCTGACACAGAGGACCCCTGAAAAGCTCTGCCCTGCAGACTATCAATGTAGATGCTGAGACTTATGGGCAACCTTTGGGCAGAGTGCAGGGAATCTTATGAAAGAAGTGTGAAACAGTAAGATCTGGAGAGGACAGGAACTCCACAAGGAGAGCAACAGAACCAAAAAATATGAGCACAGGGGTCTTTCCTGAGACTGATACTCCAACCAAGGACCATGCATGGAGATAACCTAAGACCCCTGAACAGATATAGCCCATGGCAGTTCAGTATCCAAGTGGGTTCCACTGTAATAGGAACAGGGACTGTCTCTGACATGAACTGATTGGCCTGCTCTTTAATTAGCTCCCCCTGAGGGGGAAGCAGCATTATGAGGCCACAGAAGAAGACACTGCAGCCACTCCTGAGGAGACCTAATTGACTAGGATCATAAGGAAGGAAATGAAGACCTCCCTTATCAGTGGACTTGGGGAGGGGCATGCATTCAGAGGGTGGAGGAAGGGAGGGATTGGGACAGGAGGAGGGAGGGAACCACAGGGTGGATACAAAGGGAATAAAGTGTAATTAATAAAGAAAAAATGTAAAAATAAATAAATAAAAAAATATACGGAGTGAGAGCTTGCTGCACTTCCTGAGGACCTGAATTCAGTTCTCAGTAGTCCCAATCAAACAACTCACAACTATCTCTAACTTCAACTCCAGGGGCAGTTATCTGGCTTCTGTAGACAACTGCACTCAAGTCACATAAAACAGACATTACACATAATTCTAAATAATAAATCCTAAGAAGAAAGAAAACCTCTCCATGTATATACTAAAATGAGGTGATCCAATGTAATTTTGGGGCTGAACTTGATGGAAAAGACCTGTTGCTTGGTTACTTGGGAGGTTGAGACAAATTCAAGGCCAGGGGTAGGACTCTATCTCAAAATAAACAAACAAAACAAGAACAAGGAAACACACACAAAAAATGCACAAAAATGCAAACTAGGATACTTGAATAAAATCCCAGGTTTGTAAACAACATAGATGTTCCAAATCCAGTGACACTTTGTGCGCCACCATGGTGGGCTAATACATAAAGTATGTTTACTTTTGTATGTTTGAAGGTCCTGCAGTCCTGGGGATGGAATTCAGGTTGGGTTGGAATCAGGTAGTTTACCAAGTGAAGCATTTCGGTGTTTCAAGATATCTATTTAAATATGTACTCATTTTTCTTTTAGACAGGGTCTCCCTGCATAGCCTGGAAACTATTATGTATACAAGGCTGGTCTTGAATTCACAGATATGCCTACCTCAGATTCCTATACCTGGCAAAATAAATTTTATTTTAATTACTGGGAATTGAACCTAGATCTTATAACTCTTGCATACTGGCAAATACTCTGCTAGTGAGCTGTAACCAGACCTCTTCATACTTACTATTCCATCCCTCCCTCCCCGTTCCTTTTCCTCCCTTCTCTCTCCTGCTGTTTCTCTCTTCTATCTGAGCTTTTATAATATCTATCATCTATTTATTTTGTCAGTGAGAACCAAACCTAAAGCCTTGTCCACTAGTGCTTGAAAATAAGACTATGACATTGGTGGGTTTTTAAGAAATTAATTTTTTTATTGATTACAGTTTATTAACTTGGTAGCCCCTTCTCTCATTCTCACCCAATCCCACCCTCCCTACCTCATCTCCTCCCAAGCCCCTCTCCAAGTCTACTGATAAGGGAGGTCTCCTCCTCTTCCCTCTGACCCCAGCTTATCAGGTCTCATCAGGACTGTCTGAATTGTCTTCCTGGGTAAGGCTGCTCCCCCTCAGGAGGAGGTGATCAAAGAACCAGACACAGAGTTCATCTCAGAGACAGTACCTGTTCCCATTCCTAGGGAACCCTCTTGGGGACTTAGCTGCCAGGGGCTATATCTGTGCAGGGGGTTAGCAGGGGTCCATGCATGGTCCTTGTTTGGACTATCAGCCTGAGAAAAGACCCCTGTGTCCAGATTTTTTGGTTATATTGCTCTTCTTCTGGAGCTCTTAACCCTTCCAAGTATTTCTATCTCTCCCTTTTTTCCTAAAGTTCCCTGTACTCTGCCCAAAGTTTGCCTATGAGTCTCAGAACTGTTTTGATACTTTTCTGGGTAGTCTTTCTGGTACGCTCCTTTCCTGTTTCCCATTTTCTGCTTTTTCCAATATCCTTCTCATTTGCCTTTCTGAGTGAGGATTGGTCATCTTAACCAGGAGGCTCCTTCTTTCTTAGCTTCTTTAGGTGTACAGATTTTAGCATGATTATTCTATATTATATGTCTAATATCCACTTATAAGTGAGTATATACCATGTGTGTCTTTCTGCTTCTGGGATACCTCACTCAGGATGATCTTTTCCAGGTCCCACCATTTGCCTGCAAATCTCATGATTTCCTTGTTTTTTTATTGCTGAATAATAATAATAATTTTTTATTGCTGAATAATTATGGAGATGTACCAAAATTTTTGTATTCATTCCTCAACTGATACAGTTGAGAAAACTGGTTGTTTCCATCTTCTCTATTACAAATAAAGCTGCTACAAACATGGTTGAGAAAATGTCCTTGTTGTATACTTGAGCAGCTTTTGGATATATGCCTAGGAGTGGTATACCTGGATCTTGAGTAAGCACCATTCCCAATTGTGTGAGAAAACACCAGATTGATTTTTAAAGTGGCTGTACAAGTTTACATTCCCACCAGCAGTGAAGTAGGGTTTCCCTTTCTCATCATCCTCTGCAGCATGTGTTGTCTCCTGAGTTTCTGATCTTAACCATTTTGATGGGTGTAAGGTGAAATCTCAGGGTTGTTTTGATTTGCATTTCCCTGATGGCTAAAGGACATTGAGCATTTCTTTAAGTGTTTTTCTGCCATTCAATATTCCTCTATTGAGAATTCTTTGTTTAGTTCTGTACCCCATTTTTAATTGGCTTAAAATGATTTGTTGCTGTTTAATTTCTTGAATTCTTTATATATTCTGGATATTAGCCCTCTGTCAGATATAGGGTTGGTGAAGATCCTTTCCAAATCTGTAGGCTGTTGTTTCGTTTTGATGATAGTGCCTTTTGCTTTACAGAAGCTTTTCAGTTTCATGAGGTCCCATTTTTGATTGTTGCTCTTAGAGCCTGTGCTATTGATGTTCTGTTCAGGAAGTTATCTCCTGTGCCAATGAGGTCAAGGCTCTTCCCCACTTTTTCTTCTAAGTGGTTTAGTGTATCTGGTTTTATGTTGAGGTCTTTGATCTACTTGGACTTTAGTTTTGTGCAGGGTGATAAGTATGGATCTATTTGCATTTTTCTACATGTAGACTTCTAGTTAGACCAGCACCATTTGTTAAAGATGCTTTTAGTTTTCCATTGTATGGTATTGGCTTCTTTGACAAAAATCAAGTATCTATAGGTGTGTGGGTTTATTTTTGGTCTTCTATTTGATTCCATTGATCTGCCTTTCTGCTTTTATACCTCCTGAAATGCTGGTATTTCAGGCATGTACTACCACCATCTGGCAGAATATTTGTTCTTTATACTTGAACAATAGTAAGACTTCTGAAGAAAATATTCTCTTTTTATATTAATTATTATTATTTATTACAATTTATTCACTTTGTATCATGGCTGTGGCCCCTTCCCTCATCTCCTCCCAATCCTACTCCCCTTCCCTATTTCCCCCCTATGTCCCTTCCCTAGTCCACTGATGGAGAGGACTTCCTCCCCCTTCTACCTGACCCTAGTCTATCAGGCCCCAAAGGATGGCTGCTTTTTATTCTTCTGTGTAAGAATAAGTTCTTACACATTCTTCTGTGTAAGATCACCTCCTAGGGGGAGGTGATCAGAGAGCCTGCTACTGAGTTCATGCCAGAGACAGCCCCTGCTCTCTTTACTAGGGACTGACTTGGAGACTAAGTCTATAGGCTACATCTGAAGGTAAGCAAGAAGGAGGACCCTGGATGAACAAGTTTTGAGGTATTTCTTAGCCATTTTTATACCCTCTGTTGAAAATGCTGTTTATATCCATTCCCCATTTCTATAAAAAGATTTACTTATTTTTATTTTGTGTGCATTGGCCTTTTGCCCGCATGTATATCAGTAAAAGTGCCAGATACCCTGGAATGGGGGCTACAGAACTTTGTGAGCTGCCATGTGGGTGCTAGGAAATGATCCTACTTCCTCTGGAAGAGCAACCTGGGCTCTTAACCTCTGAGCCATCTCTCCTACCACCTCTAACTCTCCGTGTTTTATTTGGGTCATTTGTTTCCATTTTTTGAAGCTGTTTTATCTTCCCGATACTAATCCTCTGGTAGTTATGCAATGAAAAAGATAACAAAAACTCTTGTACTAGGCACAATATACCTCCCTTGGAATGTTTGGTCAGCATTTTCCAAGTGACCCTCAAAACCAGGCCATCCATGTAGCCCATGGTTGCCTCTCAGGTTGAGGATGGCCCCTATTTCTGAAGAAACTGAAGACACTTGGGACACAGGATTCAGATGACCTAAAAGCTCCCTCCTGCACTCTTGCTTCCATGGAGACAGAAAAGTATTGTGCAAACTGCCAATAGAGGAAAGCAGTGAAATTGTCCCACCCAGCTGCAACACCTATGAAACATGTCAATTACCAGGAAGGTAAGGTATCTTTAGAGGTGCAGTAGGTGGTACTCATGTGTTGATGTCAAACAACAGCTGCCTAATAGACCCACCCAAAAGGAGGGAAATCTTGGCTGGAACCAGAAACACAGCCATGTTTCTGGGGCTAGTGGGGTTATGAATCTTAGGAAAGAATCTGCTACTGCCACTTTACAAGGACAACAAAGCTCCCTACTACATTCTTAATCTTATCTTCAACCCACTGATAAGTACATATCCACCCTTTATTAGAGAAGCCTCTCTTTTGTGCAGATAGAGACAATCACAGAAAAGCACAACTGGGTACAATGCAGAGATGAACAGATTGTGGGGATCCCAGCCCTAACAGAAACATTTGTATCACAGCTTCTGTGTCTGTGGTGCAAGGAACACTGAGGAAAAGCAGGCAGAAGATTGTAAGAGGCTGAACACCAGGAGTCTCCTGTGAAACAGTCTCTCCTAGAAATGGCTCTCCAAACAAAACCAGAAGATTGACACTCTCAATGGACATGTTAACATGGAAGGGGCAATTTCACAGGGTCCCATACTTAGACAAAGACCTACAGGCAATCTTCTTCTCTGCTGGGAGAAGGAGAAATAGCCTCATGCAGGAATGAATCCTCTTACTAATTTTCCAGGGCAGAGTGGTCAGCCCTAAAACAACATATACACAAAGAATAGATACAGACTAAGCAGGTTGAATTTAAATACTTGTACATACACTTACATATATGTGTGCCTGTGTGTGTACGTAAAAATAAAAACCAAAAGAGGCTATAGACTTTGGGTGATGCGTGGTGGGAGTTGGAGGTAGTGTACTTGGGAGGGGCTCGTGGAAAGAAAGGAAGGAGCAAAGTGATGTAATTCTATTTCAATGAAAAATATTCTAAAAAGTAATTTTTTGACTCTAGTTTATCTTTTTGCTTAAGTGAGACAATTTATGTTGTAACTCTGATTGGCCTTGAACTCAAGATTCTCCTATCTCCACCTTGAAAGTGCTGGGATTATAAGGATATATGTGCTACCATGCCCCAAGTTTATACATACAGTCCATTCTTGGCTTTGTTGTTTGTTTGAGACAAGGGATATATATTTAAGTAAAGCTTGTTTCAAACAGGTAGTCTACATGCTTCTACTGCCAGACTCTCATGATCATGGGCATGCACCCCTATATATGGTTTAATAATCCTTTATTAGCAGTTATAGAGAAAGGGCCAGAAAAATTGCTCAGCTAAGGTATGTGCACTTGTGAACAAGCCCTCAGGCTTATGTTAGATCCCCAGAATTCACATGATGGAAAAAGATAACACTCCCCAGAAGTGTCTTGCATCTCATAAGAAAAAAAAATTCTCCATAATGACACCACACACACACACACACACACAATAAAAATGGCTTTTGGTTTCTAAAAACTGTCTGCAAAATAGTGTCTTCTCACACAGTCTTCTCCATAGGTCAGTGCAGTGGCCTGACTGCAAAGGCAATGTCATTTAGCTAAATCCTTGGGGAAGTCTTCCAGATATACCTAAGCCTGCTACATCCCAAATTTGTGTGGTATGGTGCTTTTCAACACAAATGCATTTTTGTGAGTGAAAGTTGGCATGTGAGACATATCTAGAAAATGCTTTCTTTCATTTTCCTTTCTACCTTTCCTTATTTCTTCATTTCTTCTTTCCTTTACTTTTTCTTTCCTTCCCTTCTTCCTTCCTGTTCCTTACTTCTTTATTCTTCTTTCTCCTTCTCATTGTCCTTCAGTTTTTAAGACATGGCTTCTTTCCTATATTCTTGGCTGTCCTGTAACTTGTGCTGTAGGTCAGGTTGAACTTGAACTCAGTGATCTGCCTGCCTTTACCTTACAAGTTCTGGGATGAAAGGCTTGTGCCATCACTGAATGGCCTGAATCTGTGTCATCTTCAAAATCAGACAGTGATCCTAATTGCCAAACAACCACTCTTCTGTTCATTTTTAATCAAAATGAACAGAGCAAACAATATATGCTGGGCTAAAGGTGGTGGAGAAGTTGTGGGAGACACTGACCAAGGACTGGTCCAGCTTGACACCTATGCCAGGATAAAGAGCCCACACCTAACACAGCCTGGAGGGCTGAGCCCCAGAAGGTAGATACACCAGAGACCTAGGATAGAACCAAGCACAACCAGTCAATAAAGTGATTCCTAATGATACTCACTTGTCCTTGCAGACTACTATAATCACCATCAGAGAGGGTTCATCCAGCAACTGTGGGGAATGGATGCAGAAACCCACAGCTAAACATTAGGTGGTTGTGGGGATCAGGAACCAAGGAGAAGGGGCCTGAGTGGTAGCGGAGCCCCTCCAGAATCCCAGGAATCAGACTCCAGAGACCAGATTCAAAGGTGCAGATCTAACTATTGAAAGGCCAATCAGACCATCCCATGATAGTCTCAAGCACCAGTAACAATCAGTCAGGTTGGTGCGACTATAAGGAAATGTGGGAGATGGGTCATCTTAGGGGACTTCCATAAAGAATGGGGAAAGCAATCACTGCCCTTGCCTTGGATCCATTTTGACACTTCACTAGTGGGTCAGGAGTCCCTAGTGTAGATCAGGACTGTGTGCAACGGACCAGGACCTCCAAAAGGCTTACCTTGACAATCCCCACAAGGCATAGCTTCGGTTCTCCTTCAGAAGAGTGGAGAAAGGATTATAGAAGCCAGAGTGATCAAGGACATTGTGAGAACATAAACCACAAAAGCAACTATCCAGTGCTCATGGAGGCTCACAGACACTGAAGTGATGATTAGGGACCCTGTATTTGTCTGAGCTAGGGCCTTTTCATATATGTTATAGTTGAGTAACTTGGTGTCCTTGTGGGACTCCTAACAGTGGGAACAGGGACTGTCTCTAACTCTTGCCAGTTTTGGGGATTCTTTTCCCCCTATTAAGGCTGCCTTGTCTGAGCAGAGGTGCCTAGTGTTATTATAACTTGACCTTGTTCTGTGGCCAATGATGGCTTTGAACTTCTGATCCTCCTGTTATTACCTCCAGAGTGCTGAGATTAGCAGCAGCACAGGTGGCTATGCCGTACTGGGGACTAGAACTTGGGACTTTGGGCTTGCTGTGCAGTCCCTCTACCAGGGTATATCTTCAGCCTATATGTTTCTGTTTTTTTCCCAAGTACTGAGATTACAAGTGTGGGACACCATGCCTGGCCTCCTTCCTCTCTCCCTCCTGTTCTTCTGCCCTTTCTCCTCTTTTTTGCCTCCATCACCCTTCCTTTCATTCATCTCTGTCTCCCTTTCCCCCTCTCTCCATTTCTCCTTTTGGACTTTTGAGAAAAGGTGTCATGTATCCATAGTGAGCCTCACAGTCACTATGTAGCCAAGAAAAGCCTTCAACTTCTGATCTCCTTCCTAAGCCTCATGAATATTGGGGGTATAGATGACAGCCATGACACTTTGCTATCTTTTCATATTGTTATTATATTCTTATAGTGTCATAGGAATATTCATCAGTGCTTGTAGGAGACTCTGTTCTCTTCTTCCACCATGTGGGTCTCAGGAACTGATATCAAATGGTCAGGTTTGGCAGGATTGGCAGCAAACACCTTTTTCCACTAAGCCATCTCTACAGCCCTGACTGTTTGTTTGTTTGTTTATTTATTTATTTACTATTTATTGTTTTTCAGAGAGATTTTATCACTCAGTGGAGATAGAATTCATTTTCTTCCAGCACAATCACTTTCTGCTCTTAATAGTATTTTCAAAATATTTGGTCTCTACTTTTATTATTATTATTATTATTACCATCTTCTGTAATTTATATTTACTAAGTACTTAGCCTATGCAATGGCATAATAACTTGCATGATTTGTTTTCATATTCATGCAGCATGTGTATAAATACATTATCTTTGAATTCTAAACAGCTCAAAGAAGAATGTGCTTTTATTTTAAGTGTTTATTTTATTTTAATTGTGTACATATGTGGGTAGGTGCACTTGACTTAAGTGTTAAAGCATCTAGACACATTAGCTGCCCGTGGAGTTTGAGTGGTGAGCTGTCTCCTGTGGGTGCTAGAAACTAAACTTATATCCAACACAACAGCAATAACTGGTTTTAAACACTGAACTCTCTCTTGAGAGAGAATGCTAATTATTTTTTTTAAAGTTTCTAAATTCATAGCATCACCTAGTGTTCCTGCAAATGTTGCTTGGGCTAGCATTCCAGATAGCTCATCTTTAAGTATACAGCCATGGCTTTTCTAGAACTCACTATGTTGTGCAGGCTGGCATGGAACTCACAGAGACCTGCCTGTACCTGTCTCTGGAGTTCTGGGATTAAATGAATGTGTCACCATCCTGGCTGGTAGTCTTCCTCTTATTCCTCGAAACCGAATTACAATTTAGCTACCATTTAAACTTAGGATAGCCTCCTTTTTCCTCACCTTGATATTGGAAATTTGAATCAGGGCCTTGTGCATGCTAGTCAAAGGTCTGCCTTCAACTACACCCTCAGGTATCCTGGTAACCTTAATCAATGCAGTTAAGTGAGAAATCAAAATGAAAGGTAATAAGAAATTCATCATTTCCAGTTGATGGCCCAGACCAGTTAGCACGTCTGACTCCATGATGGAAGTACAACAAAACCTCAGGACATAGATAGTACCAACTGCTAAAACTAAAACAAAGGCCTAATCTGCCAAAGTCCATACTAGTGGAAAGTCTCTAAAGGAACTAGCCTTAGTTCTTTGGATTCCATGGTTCTGTTTCTGGCTAGCTGTTCATGTTAGCTAAAGTATGTCAATCAAGAACATGATTTCATGTGCTTAAAAGATCCCCTTAAAAAAGCTCAGTACTACACGGGAATCTAGAAAACCCAGTGTAGTCCCTGACCCACCTTACAAAAACTGTCTGTTGGCTTAAGCCCATGTCTGAGCAGTCTTCTCTGGTGGATAACTAACAATAAGGTTGAAATCCAAACAACCAACTTACCACTCCAGTAAACAAAGAAAGAACTTATATCAAAAGGACTACATATAAATTATGCCTGAATCATGAGGATAGAGAGATGGCTCAGCTGTTAAGAACACTTACAGAAAATAAAGCCCATACATAATAGTAAGAAAATATATAAAGTGATAAAAGCAAAAAAATGAGGTCAACAGCAGTATACATGGTAACATGGAGTGGGGAAAGCCCACCAGGTCTCACCCTCCACAAGGATCTACAGCAACTAAGGAATGCTGAGAGCAGAAGAAATAGTCTTCTCCAGGGAAGAGCACAATCAGTATCTGATCCCAATGGTCAGTTCTGAAAACATACATGTGAGTAACATTATACAGACTGAGCATGTGGTATTTAGGAATATATACATATTTACATATATGTATATATGTATATAACAACAATTAATGAAAGAAAAGACCAAAGATAGCAAGCAGAGGCATATAAGATTGTTTGGAGAAAAATACAGGAGGAGGAAATTATGTACTTATCATCTCCAAAAATAAAAGAAGTAATTTAAAAAAGACTGTGATGTACTGTGGTGGCAAACTCATTTAATCCCAGTGATCAAGAGGCAGAGATGGGTATCTCTGAGAGCTGGAAGCCAGCATGGTCTACAAAGTGAGTTCCAGGACAGGTAGGGTTACACAGAGAAACCATGTCCTGGAAGAAAAAACTAACAAACAAACAAAAACCAAAACAAAAGGATATAGGCAAAGAATAATTACACATGAGTGTATTAAAATGCAGGAAAATATTAGACTTCAAGGTTTAAAATGTCTGCTGCTTTTATTTAAGGAAAGGCTATTTTTGCATAGACTGACAGAAAATACTGACAGCACATGTCTGTAGCAAAGGTTTTGGATCCAGAATATGCAAAGAATTTTATAACTAACTCAAAAATCAGAAAGCAGCCTAAGAACAGAAGGGAAAAGAGAAGAGGCTGTGGCATTGAGGACATACAACTCAACTCTTTCCAGTACTCCACCCGGACCAGCCGCCATAAGCCTTCCCTGGCAGAGGGGAAGGTCAGAGAGGCAGCACACAGTACAGGTGGACACCAAGACCTTCTGCTACAGCACCACTGAGCTGACTGTTAGCCTACTTCCGCATTTGCCCAAGCAGGATCAAATCTGAGAGTAGAGAGCAAAGGAATCCCTATGCATTCCAACTGGTCCTGCAAGGGAGTGAGTGTGCCTTCTAGGGAGTGTTTGCCACAGATCCAGGGCCTCTCTATGCAAGCCACCAGACAACAGATCCCTACCACCCACAACCCTAGTGTGGGCATCATAGGGATTCTTGAGATAGTGATCCCAACACTGAAGCCTCTGCTCTGGGGGACTACAAGTGAATTCCAGGCAAACAATTCCTGGATCCTAGACAGAGCTGCATATTAGTGGTCTGCAGGCCACTGTGATGAGTCAGGCACATGCACACAGTGCCTGCTAAAAGCACCTTTGAATAATGCCAGACTCACATTCCTCACTTGAGTAAAAGAAAAACCCACAATGCTCACTCCCAAACCAGTGAACCTCTCTTATCACAGATACCAATCCAGACTACTATACCCAGCAAAACATTCAATCAATATAGACGGAGAATTCAAATAGTCCATGACAAAACCAGATTTAAACAATATCTACACAGTAACCCAGCCCTACATAAGTTGCTAGAAGGGAAATTCCAACCCAATAAAAACAACTACATTTAAGGAAACATAGGACATAGATAACCACACAACAACAGCAACAAAAATCAAAAGAATACAAGCAATGAAACACAGCAACATCATTAACCCCACATCAAAAGAAAGTAACATTCATTGGTTACTAGTATCTATCAATATCAACGGACTCAACTCTCCAATAAAAAGACACAGACTAACAGAATGGTTTCAGAAACAAGATCCAACATTCTGTTACATCCAAGAAACACACCAGTGCAACAAAGATAAACACTACCTCAGAGTAAAGGGCTGGAAAAAAAGTTTTTTAAGCAAATGGATCGAGAAAACAAGCGGGAGTAGTTATCCTAATACCTAATTAATTTTCAACCAAAATTCATCAAAAAGATAAGGAGAGGCACTTCAGTCTCATCAAAGGAAAAATCTACCAAGAGGACATCACAATTTTGAACATCTATGCCCCAAATACAAGAATGCCTAGATTCATAAATGAAACATTATTAAATTTTAAATCCCAATACCTTAATAGACTTCAACACGCCACTCTCACCCAAGGGACATATCAACTAGACAGAAACCAAATAGGTAAATAAAGGTACTCACAGAGTCGCTAAATCAAATGGACCTAATAGATGTCTACAGATCTTTTCATCCAAACTCAAAAGAGTACATGTTCTTTCAGCACCTCACAGAACCTTCTCCAACATAGATCATACAGTCAGTCACAAAGCAAGCCTCAACATATACAAGAAGATTGAAATAATCCCCTGTATTCTATCTGACCACCATGGACTAAAGCTGGACCTCAACAACAACAATGGAAATAACAAAAACCCTACATGCACATGGAAACTGAATAATTTGATTAAGGAAGAAATAAAGAAAGAAATTAAAGACTTCCTAGAATTCAATGAAAATGAAGGCACAACATACCCAAATTTATGGGACACATTGAAAGCAGTGCTCAGAGGAAAATTCATAGCACTAAGTGCCTTCCAGAAGAAAGTTGTAGCATCACATACAAGCAACTTAATAGCCCAACTGAAAACCGTAGGAAAAAAAAATCAGATACACCCAAGAGGAGCAGACGGCTGGAAACAATCCAACTCAGGGCTGAAATCAATAAATTAGAAACAAATAAAACTATTCAAAGAATCAATGAATCAAAAAGTTGTTCTTTGAGAAAATCAACAAGATATACAAACCCTTAGCCAAACTCGCTAAAAAGCAGAGAGAATCTATCCAAATCAGTAAAATCAGAAATGAAAAGGGCCACAGTAACTACAGACAGTGAGGAAACCCAAACAGTCATTAGGTCATACTACAAAAGCCTATTTTCCACAAAATTTGAAAATGTAAGTGAAATGGACAATTTTCTTGATAGATTATATCTACCAAAATTAAGTCAAGATCAAGTAGAAAGACTGAATAGTCCTATATCCCCCAAGGAAATTGAAGGAATCATCAACAGTCTCCCCTCCAAAAAAAGCCCTGGGCCAGATGGTTTCAGCACAGAATTCTACCAGACCTTCAAAGAAGTGCTAACACCAATACTCCTCAAACTATTTCACAAAAATATAAACAGAAGGAACATTACCAAACTTACTCTATAAAGCCACAATCACCTTGCTACATAAACCACACAAAGATCCAACAAAAAAGAGGACTTAAGACCTTTCTCTCTTATGAACATTGATGCAAAAATGCTCAATAAAATACTGGCAAACTGAATACAAGAACACTTAAAAGATATCATCCACCATGACCAAGTAGGCTTCATCCCAGGCATGCAAGTGTGGTTCAACATATGAAAATCCATCAATGTGATCCACCATATAAGCAAACTGAAGGAGAAAAACCACATGATCATCTCTGAAAGAGCATTTGACAAAGTCCAACACCCATTCATGTTTAAAGTATTGGAGAGATCAGGAATACAAGGCACATGCCTAAACATAGTAAAGGCAATATAAGGCAAGCCTACAGCCAACATCAAACTCAATGGAGAGAAACTCAATCCAATCCTAGTGAAATCAGGGACAAGACAAGGCTGCATACTCTCTCAATATATCTTCAATTGAGTACTTGAAGTCCTAGCTAGTATAATAAGACAACTAAAGGAGATCAAGGAAATACAAATTGGAACAGAAGAGGTCAAAGTGTCACTATTCGCAGATTATATGATAGTATACCAAAATTCAATGAGAGAACTCCTTCAGCTGATAAACACCTTCAGCAAAATGGCTGGATGCAAAATCAACTAAAAAAAAAAAAATCAGAAGGCTTCCTGTACACCAAAGACAAAAGGGCTGAGAAAGAAATTTAGGGAAACAAAACCCTTCACAATAGCCACTAATAACATAAAGTACCTTGGGGTGACTCTAACCAAGCAAGTGAAAGACCTGTATGAGAAAAACTTCAAGTCTCTGAAGAAAGAAATTGAAGAAGATATCAGAAAAATCTCCCATGCTCATGGATCGGCAGGATTAACATAGTGAAAATGGCTATTCTTCCAAAAGCAATCTACAGTTTTAATGCAATTCCCATCAAAATACCAACATAATTCTTGATAGACCTTGAGAGAAAAAAAATATCAACTTCATATGGAGAAACAAAAAACCCAGAATTTCCAAAATGATCCTGTACAACAACAGCTATACCATTCCTAGGCATAAATCCAAAAGAGGCTCAAGTACACAATAAGGACATTTGCTCAACCATGTTTGTAGCAGCTTTATTTGTAATAGCCATAACCTGGAAACAACAAGGACATTTGCTCAACCATGTTTGTAGCAGCTTTATTTATAATAGCCATAACCTGGAAACAACCCAGATGCCCCTCAGTTGAGGAACGGATACAGAAATTGATGTACATCTACACAATGCAATACTACTCAGCAATTAAAAATCAGTAAATCATGAAATTTTCTGGCAAATAGTGGGACCTAGAAATGACCATCCTGAGTGAGGTATCCCAAAAGTAGGAAGACACACATGGTATATACCTACTTACATAGACGTATAAGATAGGATAAACATGCTGAAGTTTTTACACCAAAAGAAGATAAACAAGAATGAGGCCCTGGGTTAAGATGATAAATCCTCAGTTAGAAAGAAAAATGGTGTGGACATTGAATGTAGGAGAAAACAAGCAACAGGACAGGAGCCTACCACAGAGGGCTTCTGAAAGACACTACCTAGCAGTGTATCAAAGCAGATGCTGAGACTCTTAATCAAACCTTCGGCAAAGTGCAGGGTATCATTGAATGAAGGTGGAGTTAGTGTGACCAGGAGAGGACAGGAGTTCCACAAGGACCAAATATATCTGTGCACAGGGGTCTTTTATGAGACTGTTTCTTCAACCAAGGACCATGGATGGTTTTGCCTCTGCTCAGGTGTAGCCCAGTATCTAAGTGGGTATCCTTGTAAAGGGAACAGGGGCTATTTCTGACATGAACTCAATGGTGGGCTCTTTGACCTCCCCCCTATGGAGGGAGGAGCAGCCCTGCTTGGCCACAGAGGAGGACTTTGCAGCTAGTCCTCAAGATTCCTGATAAAAGAGGGTCAGATGAAAGCGAAGGAGGTCCTCCCCTATCAGTGGACTTGGAAAGGAGCAGGGAGGAGATGAGGAAGGGAGGGTTGCACTGGGAGGGAATGAGGGAGGGGGATACAGCTGGGGTATAAAGTTAATATACTGTAACTAATATTAAAAAAGAAGTGATTTTAGAGATGGACTAAGATAATTCGCGTAAAATACCAGAATGTTATTATTAGTATTTACTAAATGCTAGCCAAGTGAGGAATACTATTACTTTATGTACCCAACTGTTTTATTTGGTCCAGGAAAAGAAAGCGAATTAAATATACAAAATTTTGAATTCTTAAAAAAACTACAATAGATAGATACAGATATATAGATATGGATATAGTTAGATAGATAGAGAGATAAATAGATAACTAGATAGATAGATATTTTTTTATCTAAAAATATTTCAAACAAACAAACAAACAAAAACCTTTGGGAATTTGGACCTCCCTTCTGTCCTCTGATGAAAGATGATGAATTATTCAGGTCATTGCCTGTTCACATAACACTTTAGTAATTACTCAAAGTTTGTTGTCATTTTTGTTTCTTCAAGTTTTATGGCAAGGCTCTCATCTATCATACCGGTTCTGTGGGTCTTTTTATTATATTGGATCCCCAGAAATTCTGAATTAAATTCTCTGTTGCATATAGTCATAATATTCTGAGTCTACAGTGTTATAAAATTATAAAATATCTCAGTGGAACTATGGAATCAGGAATTTCATTCTATTTTTTAAAACTTAATTTTTATCAAACAAACAAGACTTGAGTTGTAAGTTTAGAAGTTTAGGAGACTTACTTTATCAGGATGTAAGAATACTTAATGAGATCTTTAATTTGCAGACAGTTCTGTGTGAGGATGTGTATTTCTGTGGAAAGAGATTATAGTTTTCAGTAGAAATATTTGTAACTCAATGAAAATTGGGACTCTTTGGTACAAGTAATGGTTTTCATTCAACTTCCCATGCTTTCTTTTTATGAGTCTTGGCCATTTCATCACCCAGTTAATAAAAAGTTTGTTCTAGATTATTACAAAGTGATTGTCTGTCCAATGGATTTGGAGACTATATGTAAGGTAAGTGATTTTTTATAATCAATGCCATTTAATAATCAATGCTTTTATATTGATAGCTAAGTGCCTGGTTGTATTTTTATCATATAACCTCTCCAAGCACAAGTACCAGAGTCAAGAGAGCTTTCTAGATGATGTAACCTGATTCTGGCTTACAGTATTAAGTACAATTGTGTGTATTTGTTTCTTCCTCTTTCATCAGTCTTAACTACCCAGTATTAAATTGCATCATTAACATGTTATGGCTTAAGCAGCTTTGAGGAATGAAAGCGAAATCAAGTCAGTTTACTTAATAAATTTTATTTCTGCATTTATCTCTTTGTTGTAAGAGTGGGAATGCTGTACAGGTATGCTTTTGGAAGTTCAGAGTACAACTTGCAGAGTTGATTCTCTGTTTCCACCATTTGGGTTCCAGGGACTGAACCTAGGTTGTCAGGTTTGGCACTGAACCACTGAATCTGCTTCTGAATCTGGTTCTTGTTTTCTAAAGTAGACACACTTTTTAGCGTGTGTGATGTAAGAACCACTATTAAACTTTTAATCATAGAAATCAGTCTATTCTTCCTTTTTGAATTGTAGAAAGCATAGGAAAATGAAGCATTAATAAAAATCAAATATTTCTTGTTCTTTGCATCATCATCATGTTTCTGTAAGATTTGAGAAGTTACATCCCAACCCTATATGGAACTGAGGCTGAAATGTGTACCTGGATATAGACCATAGCAAACATTGCTGTATGGAATTTTGCTCAGCACATAAATTGTTGGACATATTAATGTGTTAACATTTTTGCTAGCTGCCTAATCTTATGATAGAAAGGATGATCTGTGTTTAAGTACCTCATACTTCAGTTGATAGCTTGTCAAGTCTATAATTGAAGGATATACAAAGTGCATGAGAGAGAAAATAATACTTTAACCCTAGAGCTAGGAAGGTTTCATAACTAGTAAAATTAAAAGTTTTTGTTAGCCACTTGTGATGGCACAAGCCTGTAATCTCAGCACTTGGGGAGACAGAGGCAGGCAGATATCTGTGAGTTTGATGCCAGCCTTGTCTACAAAGTGAGTCCAGGACAGCTGAGGCTACTCAGAGAAACCCTATCTTAAAAAAAAATTAAAAACCATGGAAAATAATTTTTTTGTTTTGTTTTGTTTTTGATTCATGGATTCATGTATCCTGAACTGACCTTGAACTTGTTGTAAACTTGACAATGACCTTGTATTCATCTTCCTGCTTCCACTTCCCATGTTTGTTTTTTTTTTATTTTTTTTAAAAAGATTTATTTATTTTATGTATATGAGTTCTCTAGCTACATACAGCTGCATGCCAATGGAGGGCATCAGATTATATTATAGATGGTTGTGTATGACCATAAGGTTGCCAGGAATTGAATTCAGGACCTCTGAAAGAGTAGACAGTGTTCTTAACCACTGAGCTATCTGTACAGTTCCTTCCAATATTGTGTAGCATCAAGCATGACTCAGTTTAAAAAAAACATCTCACTAGATAGGTCTGGGCTGTCCTCAACTCACTATGTAGAGCTCTCAAAGACTTGCCTGCCTCTGCTTCTGCCTTGCCTCTGCTAGGATTAAAGAGATGTGCAAAGCCACATTCAATCCAAAATTTATTATTATTAAAAAATATTTTTTAGGGCTGGGTATAGTGACACATGCCATGGAGGCTGGCATCTCTGTGAGTTCGAGGCCAGCCTCGTCTATAAAGTGAGTTCAGGACAACCAGGGCTGTGTTACATAGATAAACCCTGTCTTGAAAGTAACTAAAATTTTTTAAAAGATTTATATTTTAATCATGTATATGTGGAGGTATGTATATGTGAGTGCAGGTGCCTGTGGAGGCCAGAAGGGAGCACCAACTCCCTTGCTTCTGGAGTTATAGGTGGTTGTCTGTTGCCTAATATGGGTGCTGGGAACTGAACCCAGGCCTTCTGCAAGAGCACCAAACTCTCTTAGCCACTTGCGTCTTCTTTCCATCCTCAAGACTTATTTTTACCTGAGTCTAAGGGTGTTGACTATCATGGATAATTATGAAGCACCTACTATGCTGAATAGATAGTCAAGAGGAGAATGATGATGAAGTTCCAGAAAGACAGCCAAATGCAAAAATACACAGAAATACTTTAGATGAAGAAGTATATGTAAGTTTGGCTTGAGTATACAATGGTGGCTACGTTTGATTATCAAATGAGACAAAGTGGGTAAGACCCAAGATGAAAGGCCCAGGAAGTCCCAGTAAACCAGTTGGAGAGGAGAGAGATATTTAGTTTGAGTAAATACCATTTAGAAAGTTATCCAAATAAATGAAGTGGAGCTGAATAAGAGTTGGAGACAAGCAAAGAAACTCTAAACAAGGACTGCGTTGAAAAACTAACAAAGCAGACTGGAGGTTCAGAGGTTAAGAGCACTGGCTGCTCTTCCAGAGGAACCACACAAGGTGGCTCCCAACCATCTATAATGAGATCTGGTGCCCTCTTCTGGCATGCGGGTGTACATGCAGACAGAACATTGTATACATATAAATAAATACATCTTAAAAAATAAGGAAAGAAAAACAAAGAAAAAAAATCTGACAACCTGAATAGTTAAGAAACTGCAATGTGGCCTGGCATGGGTCACAGGTTTTTAATCCTAGTACTCAGGAAGTAGTGGAAGGCAGATCTCTGTGAGTTCAAGGATGCCTGCTCTACATGGTAAATTCCAGGATAGTCAGGGTCCAAAGAGAGACCCTGTATCAAAAACAAAGAAACAATGAAACAACAAAGCAAGGCAGCGGTGGTGACACACACTCTTAATCTCAATACTTGGTAGGCAGAGTCAAGGGGATCTCTCTGTATTTGAGGCCACGGTGGTCTAAGAGCTAGTTCCAGGACACCAGGCTACACAGAGAAACCATGTCTCAAAAAGGCAAAACAAAGCAAAAAGAAGCAACAAGAATGGAAAGGTAGGGCTGATAACACAGACAAAGCAGGATTGATATCTTCATAACTGGACCACAGTTGATACATTCATAATTATCCTGTGTGTGTGTGTGTGTGTGTGTGTGTGTGTGTTAAGTGCAACATTAGAGTCAAACTTTTTCATTAAGGAAAGCCCGTTCAGCCAAGGGTGTGACTCACACCTTTATTTGTGGCATTCAGGTAGTGGAGACAATCAGATTACAGGTCTCTGACTTCTGCATAGAGTTCCAGGCCAGCCAGGATTACATAGTAAGACCCTATCTCAAAAGCAAGTATCAAAATATCAAAAAATGTTATGGATTATAACCTAGGATATCTTTAGCTATAATGGGAATAGGAACTATTTGACATGAAGTTTTACAGTGATTTTTATTTTAGAACTTGCATTTTAAAACTGTATTTTGAGATGAGGAGAGCATCTTACTGTGTTCCCCAGGCTGTCCTGCAACTCCTGACTTGAGTGATCCTTCTGTCTCAGAATCTATTGTGATTCAGAATCTATTGTGATTCTGTCTCAGAATCTATTGTGGACTCAGCTATTGTGCTGAGTCCACAGGTACACACAGCCATACTTACTCTAATTTTAATTTATGTCCTTTATTCATGATACCACATTATATACAAGACTATTTCCAAGGATTTTCAAATTTTCATGTTTTTTTACTGATAGCCAGAATTCTTTGAATATATACTATTTCTCCCATGTTTTTCTTTCCCAATAATGTTTCACTTACTTAGAGCTTTTTGTTTTCTTTTGGGGATGGTCTTGCTATGTTGTTCAGGCTAGCCTCAGACTTGAGCATCTTCCTCCCTCAACTTCCTCAGTTCTAGGATTGTAAATTCTGATGCCACTGACCCAGCTTTTTTCTCTAATATAGCCTCTGCTATGCCAAGTATATATACTAAGTGAACAAGGTCACATAATTGCCTGAGATAATTAGTTTACAGTCTCTATCTTGCTCTTGCTCCAAGAGTTAGTAATTTCCTTGAAACTGTATTATGATTACAACTGTCTGCCTCCTTGGCCCTTTTCAGACTCCCTTGCTGAATATTCTAACTCATAAACTTCAACTTTCTTTTTCATAATTTATTTTGTATGTGCATTGATGTTTTGCCTGCACGTATGTCATTGTAAGAGTGTTGGATCTAGGATAGAGACATTATTAGGCAGTTAAGAGCACTGGTTGCTCTTCCAGAAGTCTTGAGTTCAATTCAAAGCAACCACATGGTGGCTCACAACTATCTGTAATGAAATCTGATTCGTCGGGAATAGCAGTCAGTACTCTTAACAACTAAGCCATCTCTCCAACCCCTATCTCTCTTAGTTTTTTAAGGCAGGGTTTCTCTGTGAATAGCCCTGGTTATCCTGAAACTATCTCTATAGATCAGGTGGACCTGGAAATCACAGACACCTTCCTGCCTCTGCCTCCCAAATGCTGGGATTAAAGGTGTGCGCCATGGCCACCACCACTGGGCTTCTACTATTACTTTATTATTTTCATATTAATTAATTAATTAACAGTTAATTAATATGAAAATTAATTAATTAATTAACAGTTTATTCAATTTGTATCCAAGATGTAGCCTCTCCCTCATCCTCTACCAATCCTATCCTCCACTCCCAGGCAATGGATACAGGAGATCCTTCTCCCCTTCAATCTGACACTAGTCTATCAGGTTTCATCAGGACTGGCTGCATTGTCCTCCTCTGTGGTCTGGTAAGGGTGTTCCTCCCTCAGGGGGAGGTGATCAAAGAGCAGGCCACTGAGTTCTAGTCAGAGATAGCCCCTGTTCCTATTACACTTGGACACTGAATTGCCATGGACTACATCTATGAAGGAGTTCTTGGTTATATCCATGATTGATCCTTGGTAGGAGTCTCTGAAAAGACCCCTGTGCCCAGATTTTTTGGTTCTGTTGCTCTTTTTGTGGAGCTCCAGTCTCTTCCAAGACTTTCTATCTCTCCAGTCTTTCATAAGATTCCTTTAACTTTGCTCAGAGTTGGGCTATAAGTCTCAGCATCTGCTTTGATACTCTGCT
The DNA here is from genome assembly GCF_030254825.1 of Meriones unguiculatus. Lineage (NCBI taxonomy): Eukaryota > Metazoa > Chordata > Mammalia > Rodentia > Muridae > Meriones > Meriones unguiculatus. Next base: position 137,265 of record NW_026843712.1, on the reverse strand, counting down.
GAGTAAATTCTTTCAGAGGCCCCCCTGTGGTAGAGTCCTGTTCTGTTCCCTGTTTCCCCCTCCCCCCCACTTTCAATGTCCATCACCTTTGCCTTCCTAAATGAGCACTGAGTATCTTACCCTGGGACGTCCTTCTTGCTTAGATTCTTTAGGTGTACAGATTTTAGTATGTTTATCCTATTTTATAGGTCTAGTATTCACTTATAAGTGAGTATACATTGTGTGTGTCTTTCTGCTTCTGGGATACCTCACTCAGAATGATCTTTTCCAGTTCCCACTACTTGCCAGCATGTTGGTATAATGTTCTTTTAAAATGTATATGCCTTACCCTTGTTAATTCAAATGCTGATTTCCCCACCCCCAACTCTCTGGTTTCAATTTGGATATTGCATTGTGATACTCACTATAAGCATCCTGTCCCAACTCTTGTGTAAACAGGACACAAATAAAGCAACTGGATACAATGTTGTGCAATGGGAGGAGCCAGAGGACAGGAAAGAGGGGAGGAGCTAGAGAACGAGGAGGAGCTCCAGGACAGGGGTGCACGAGGAGAGCAGAGCGGGAGGAGAGCTTGGAGGACTTGGAGCATGAACCAGACCTAAGATTTCACAAAAAGCAAGTATAATGTGGGAAATCTAAATGTTAGGAAACTGAGGGCATGGAGGTTTAGGAGGGAGTAAATATTGCCCAGCATTGTGTTCTAGGTTAACTAAAAACCCAGTCTCTGTGTGGTGATTTGGTTTTACAGCTGCGGAGGATTAACAGCAGCAATACCAGAAGTTAAACCCATAGTAAATATAAATAACTTTATACAACACCAGCAAATTTCATCATTTCCTTGTTTTTAATTGCTGAGTAGTATTCCATTGTGTAAAAGTACCACAATTTCTGTATCCATTCCTCAACTGAAGGACATCTGGGCTGTTTTCAGCTTCTGGCTATTACAAATAGAGCTGCTATGAACAAAGTTGAGCAAATGTCCTTGTTGTGTACTTGAGCATCTTTTGGATATATGCCTAGGAGTGGTATAGCTGGATCTTGAGGAAGCTCAATTCCTAATTGTCTGAGAAAGCACCAGATTGATTTCCAAACTGGTTGTTGTACAGGTATGCATTACCACCACCTTTCTCCACAAGCTCTCCAGCATATGTTTTAAATCTTAGCCATTCTGATGGGTTCCAGGTGAAATCTCAGGGTTGTTTTAATTTACATCTCTGATGGCTAAAGACGTTAAGCAGTTACTTAAGTATTTTTCTGCCTTTCGATACTCCTCTATTGAGAATTCTCTGCTTAGCCCATTTTTTAAATTTGATTCCTTGATATGTTGCTTTTTGACTTATGATCTTTATATATACTGAATATTAGCCCTCTGTAAGATATAGGGTTGGTGAAGATCCTTTCCCCATCTGTAGGCTGTCCTTTTTTTGTGATGACAGTGTCCTTTGCTTTACAAAAGCTTTTCAGTTTCATAGATCCCATGTATTGATTATTGCTCTTTTAGCCTGTGCTGTTGGTGTTCTGTTCAGGAAGTTGTCTCCTGTACCAATGAGTTCAAGATGCTTCCTCACTTTTTCTTCTAACAGGTGTAGTGTAGCTGGTTTTATGTTGAGGTCTTTGATCCACTTGGACTTTAGTTTTGTGCAGGTTGATGAATATGGATGTAATTTTCATTTTTTTGCATGTAGACATCCAGTTGGGTCAGCACCATTTGTTGAAGACGCTATCTTTTATCCATTGAAAGGTTTTGGCTTTGTCAAAAATCAAGTATCCATATGTGTGTGGGTTTATTTCTTGGTCTTCTATTTGGTTTCATTGATCCACCATTTTGTTTCTATGCCAATACCATACCATTGTTATTACTATTGCTCTGTAGTACAGCTTGAGATCAGGGATGGAGATACCTCCAGAAGATCGGTTGTTACACAGATCATTTTGGACATTCTGGGATTTTTTTTTCCATATGAAGTTGAGAATTTTTCTATCAAGGTCTGTAAAGAATTGTGTTGGTATTTTGAAGGGAACTGCATTGAGTCTGTAGATAGCTTTTGGTCAGATGGTCATTTTTAATTTGTTAATCCAGCCAAACCATGAGCACGGGAGAACATTCCATTTTCTGAAATCATCTTCAGTTTCTTTTTTTTTTAATTTTTTATTTAACTTTTATTAATTACACTTTATTCCTTTTGTATCCCCCCATAAGCCCCTCCCTCCTCCCCTTCCGGTCCCACCCTCCCCTCCTTTCTGCATGCATGCCTCTCCCCAAGTCCACTGATAGGGGAGGTCCTCCTCTCCTTCTTTCTGATCTTTTTTTTTTTTTTTTTTGTTCTTCTCAATGCAGTTTATTCAGGAAACTTGAACAATCTTCTGACCCTGGGGAAAGCCAGCCCACAGCTTAAAATAGCCTCTGGGTAGCCAATCCCAGCGTGCCTCGTGGGCAATGCAGATAGGTTCAAATACACGAAAGCAAGCCAGATCCTCAGCTTTAGCCAAATATGGAGTTGTTTGTGACAGAGAGCACTCACCATCAGGAAGGTGGAAGGCAGAAACCAGCTCCATCTTTAAGGCGCGGCTTTTTTAAGAGATGTGAAGTTTTCTTCTTTTTTAATTTTAATTTTTGTTAATTACACTTCATTCAATTTGTATGCCCCCTGTAAATCCCTCTTTCCTCCCCTCCCAATATCACCCTTCCTCCTCCTTCTCCACACATGCCCCTCCCCAAGACCACTGATAGGGGAGGTCTTCCTCCCCTTCCTTCTGATCTTAGTCTATCAGGTCTCATCAGGAGTGGTTGCATTGTCTTCCTCTGTGGCGTGGTAAGGCTGCTCCCCCTTCAGGGGGTGGTGATCAAAGAGCAGGTCAATCACTTCCTGCCAATCACTTCAAGTCCCTGTTCCCATTACTATGGAACCCGCTTGGACACTGAACTGCCATGGGCTACATCTGTGCAGGGTTTCTAGGTTATCTCCATGAATGGTCCTTGGTTGAATTATCAGTCTCAGAAAAGACGGCTGTACCCAGACTTTTCAGATGTGTTGCTCTGCTTGTGGAGCTCCTGTCCTCTCCAGGTCTTACTATTTCCCACTTGCTTCATGAGATTCCATGTACTATGCCCAACAGTTGGCCATAAGTCTCAGCATCTGCTTTGATAGTCTGCAGGGCAGAGTCTTTCAGAGGCCCTCTGTGGCAGGCTCCTAACTTGTTCCCTGTTTTCCCCTTCTTCTGTTGTCCATCCTCTTTCCCTTTCTGAATGGGGATTGAGCATCTTAGCCAGAGTCCTCCTTCTTGATTAGTTTCTTTAGGTGTACAGATTTTAGCATGTTTATCCTATATTATATGTCTGATAGCCACTTATGAGTGAGTATATACCGTATGTGTCTTTCTGCTTCTGGGATAGTGCACTCAGGATGATCTTTTCCAGTTCCCACCATTTACCTGCAAATTTCATGATTTCCTTGTTTTGTTTTGTTTTTTATCACGGAGTAATATTCCATTGTGTAGATGTACCACAATTTCTGTATCCATTCCTCAGTTGATGGGCATCTGGGCAGTTAGCCACATAATTTTTAAAAATTAATAAATTAAATCCTTTTATAAAATTGAAGATACAAATAAGAGGTGTGGTACTACTTATCAATTCCATCTTTCAAAACATCAATCGCTAAGTGTTTTGAGGTTTTTCGTATCTATGGTTATGTATGCTAATCTCTGTATATATACTTTAAAGTGAAACTGATGATTATTTTTCTTATTCTATTAACTTCAGGAATGTTTTATCTAGTCCCTCTTATTATTGACTAGAACCCATTTGCTAAATCTCTGCTCTTTTCAGGGATGATAAAGGAAGCTATCATTTATTGAGTACCAGGTACACATAGCTCTTAATTCTCACTACAACCATGTGAGGTAGATATTATATCCATGTGTCACAGTTCAGGAAAACAGGTGGTTAAATATGTTAGAGCTAAGACTCAATCCTGGCCTGTTTACTCCAAAGCTCTTGATTTTATTCCCGTGCCATTTTGCTCCGAATCATTGTTCATAAACTCATGAACTGTCAAACCATTCCCTGTTCTTGTTTAAATTTGAATTCCTTTATCCAGTTTCCTTACATGTCCCTAAGTCTGTAAAAGTATAACTAATATGAATACCTGAGATTAAAAACAGCAAGGCGAGGCTTAGAAAAATAAAGTAGGTTACTGAGCAGAGAGGCTGTTACTTCATAAACTTGTCCCTAAGCTTTATGCATTTCTGCTTAATTTTTGAACACATATACTAGATACCAGTCTGCCACAATGTTTGTTATTCATAGGATTCTAAAGATTTGTCTACAGAGTAGTACTGGGCTGTGTTTCCTCTTTTACTGGGTTGTATTTGATATCCCTATTCTTCAGTGAATGTTATAAAGTATTTCTTCTAACCTTGGTAGACGCTAAGTTGTGTGTTTTATGCCACAGCCTCCTGATTTGTGTGACAAGAGCACATCACCCAGTGTTTCTCGAGATGCTTCTGTTTATCAAGATAAGAGCAATATGTCTGTCTTGGATATTCCCAGTGCTATTTCAGAAAAGCAGCTAATGGTAGTAGGATGTTATTTCTCTTTGCAAGATAGCTGGTCTTCCTGGTGGGTGAATGAGGAGGGCTGGGCTGTAACATGCATACATGAAGGAAAGCTGGATCCTTTGGCCCTGCAACACAACAGACCTTCAGGAGAAGTGTTTGAGGCAGGAGAGCAGCCTAATAGGTGACTGACTAGAAAGACCAGCTGCATTCAGAGACAGAGAGAGAGTTCACAACCACTAGTGTATTGTTTTGTGTCTCTTATATGTTATAGGCCAAATTAAAATATGTATAATTTTAACTGGCCATTGCCAGAGTTATCAAAACACAATTCTCATCTAAAGCTGTACCTACTCTCAAGGTTCCATAAGAGAGTACAAAATTCAGAGGGAGTTTCTCCTTCAAAAGTTTGGGTTAGAAAGGAAACATTCCCTACTGATGACAGTTAAGAGTGTACCAAAAACATTCCTGTTCTTTGGTTTGTCTTGCCATATCTGTTATTTCTGAAGAATGACTGGGGAAAATGCACGTCTTGAGCTGTATAAACAACCTCCTCCTAGCAGTGGGATTGGCAGGGATATCAGGGACGTACATCTGTACTATGTAAAGAACCCTAGATTAACTCCTACAGGCACATACCTCAATGATGTGCTATTTGTGCTCCTCACTCAGATTCTCCAGGGCCAAGGTAGGCTGGGTGAGGAAGTCTCTGGTGTAGATATTGAAGGGTATAAGGAGGAGAAGGAGAAGGAGGAGGAAGATGGAAAACCTAAGACTCCAGCCACAGTGAGTATGCTTACAGAAATCTTGAAGTTACATTATACATTTATGTGAAAGGAGGTCCTGTCCTGCAGGGAAGGCCAAATCTCAAAGGTATTATCATAGTCTCTCCATAGTGAGCCTCAGTCTGACTTTAATCATTGAAATGAGCCACACAAATCCATTCACTACAATTATTTAACTTCTTGTGAGGCAGCCAATGGGATGAGGGGGGAAAGAAGGTATGCTTGTCTCAGTGACTGGACTGATACCTGGACTTGTTTAGGAAGGTGAAGACAGAGATGGTGATCTTGCAGATGAAGAGGAAGGAACTGTACAACAGCCCCAAGCCAGTGTCCTGTATGAGGATTTGCTCGTATCTGAAGGAGAAGATGATGAGGAAGATGCTGGGAATGATGAAGAAAAAGATAACCCTTTCTTTGGTGAGTCTTGCACATTTACTTCTGTTTCTGTGGAACTCAGTGTTGTACCTCAGGACTGAACAGGAAACTCTTTGCTACTTACTGTTTGCTATCATAAAAAAAGCTATCTATTTTCTTGGAGTCCTACTAGTAGACATGAGAGTACTGAACACACGCTCAGAGGATGATCATGCCCATTATCCTTAGGGGAAGTGAAGATGAACAGGCACACACTGCAAAGAGGTAACAGTGAAAAAGTCAGTGTCCAAGTAGCAGCTTTGAAAGGTTGTATTTGAGAACAGGAAAAGAAAAGTAATTAAGATATTAGAAATGTTAAGGTGAAAGTGTTGGAGACGATAGAAAACAGGTAGATTAGACTAAGAGGAAATAAGGTACTTAAGTTTCTATAAATGTTGCTGCTATTAACCCTTGGTAATTAAAAGAGATGCCTGAGAGGTGAAGATTATAGACTCAAAGTCTGTATAAACTAGTTTTGGAGTGATAGGCTGAAGATGTTAATTCTGAGAAGAATTACTGTTGCTGAGGGTAGAGAGATGGCTCAGAGGTTAATAACGAGCACACTGGCTGCTCTTTGAAGGTCCTGAGTTCATTTCCCAGCATCCACTTGGTGGCTAAGAAACATGTATAATGAGATCTGGTGCCATGTTCTGGCATAGAGGCAGAACACTATATCCATAATAAATAAATAAATAAATAAATAAATAAATAAATAAATCTTAAGGAAAAAAAGAATTCCCATTTCTTTCTCTAGCTCTTATTTTGTTTTGTTTTTGTAATTTTGAACATACTATCTCATAGATGTGAGGCAAACATCTATGAGCTATGAGCCATGTGCTAGTCCATCAAGCTTATATCTTGAACCACAATCTGTCTTTTTCCCACAGCTATTCCACTAACTAGAAGTAGAAGTGACTCTGATGTGGAATCTGGAAGTAAAAGACACAAACATCCTTGTGTGCTTCAAGAGAGTACAAGGATGGGCATGGAAAATGAAGAAAACATGATGTTCTCTGAGGGAGATGGTGAGGAAGCTTCCTGTGGTTTGGAGGAGAGCAACATCAGGTAATAGACAGCAATATGCTACAGGGCTGTGGCATCATTTTTGTCAGCTATGGTGACAAAGGACCTAGCATAAGATAGCTTTCCTCTATCAAACATTTCCTGAACACTTCTACTTGGATCTGGGAATGCACACAGGAAGAAGATATGACCTTCCCTTGAGTAGCTCTTCTAGTGGAAAAGATTGGCACAAATCATTATAGATTCAATGTCATAAGTACCTAGGCACAAATAGGTATAGAGTGCTGAGATATCCCTAAAATGGGCATGATTTACTGCGCTTTGAAGTAATCAGGGTAACTTTCATGTAGAAGTATATGAACTTTGCTTAAATGATGGACACAGGTCTGCAGAGCATATACAGTGGCAGCAAGGAGGTAGATCTTTAACACATGAAATAATAATTTAGAGGCATAGATATTCAACATGGAGTGTGTTCGTGGATAAAGGGAGGTGGTTGGAGAAGGAAGACTTTTGAAATAGCAGGAGACTGTATTGTGGAGGACTAAGTGACATGCCAAGGCATTTGGTTTTGTTCTGTTAGGAGTCTGTAGGTTTAAGAAAAGAAAGTTGCTAGGTATGCTGGTGCAGATCTGTAATCTCAGTACTTAAGAAGTGAGGAAAGAGGATCCTAAATTTAAGGCTGGCCAGGTGTGATGGTGTATGCCTAAGAAGAGGCAGGTGGATCCGGCTTCCAAGATGGTGGTGGCTACTGTGCAGCTTAGCTGAAGGGGATAGGACCTGCAATGCAGAAATTGTTGAGTGAAGGGGCTGATCAACCCAGAACAGAGTTATCTAGACTTCCAAGAAGAAAGAGACTAACCATGATCTGAGTCCTTCTAGAATTAGGTCACAGCAGACTCCTCTGGGAGGAGACACCCTGAGAGGTGATCCCCGGGCTCTTCCCGGCACCCAAAACCCTGCTCCCTCTTCGGAGGAGGCAGGAGGCATCCAGCAGAATCTGCCACAGACCACACTGTCTGTACCTCACCCCCAGTGAGAGCTGCAGCTCCTACCAAACAAACAAACAAACAAACAAAACCCAAGATCGGGGCTGAGAAAACCCTATCCTTTCAGGCACTCCTCCCCCTGATGCCGCCATAACCCTGCCACAGCAGAGTGGAGGGATAGAAAGGTGCACAGCAGCTTCACAGTGCCTGGACCCCAGTGCTGCCAGCTGCTCCTAGCAAACAAACTTCAGCTCGCGATCTGGGACTGTGGTCATTCAACACATCCTGAAACTCTCCTGGGTCCAGTGCAATAAGGTCTAGCACCAAGTCCTAACACCGGTGCCCCTGACCCCTGGCAGAGAAACCTCAGCTCAGGATCAGGAGAGAGAAGTCCCAACTCTTTCGGGCACCCCCCTGAGTGTGCAGCCATAAGCTTGCCCTAGCGGAGGGGAAGGTCAGAGGGGAAGGACAGAGAGGCAGCCTGCCACAGGACACGGCACCCCCTCTCCAGCTCATCCAGTGTCCCCTGGCAGAGAAACCCAAGCTCTGGATCTGAGGACACTCAACCATACCTGGTACTCTCTAGGAATCAGCAAACATAAGTTCTACTGCCAGTCTGCTTCTGGCAGAGAGATATGGGCCTGGGATCTGGGATTGAGAACACTCAACCTAACTCTTTCCCGTGCTATCCCGGGACCAGTCAACATAACCCCTCCTGGCAGAGGGAAAGGACAGAGAGGAAGCACACAGGAAAGGTAGACACCGAGTTCTGCGGCCACAGTGCCACAGAGCTGACTGTTAGTCTACCCACGCATTTTCTGCAGCAGGACCAAATCAGAGAGTAGAGAGCAAGGGGAACCCCTGTGCATTCCAACTGGTACTGCAAGAGAGTGAGTAAGCCTTCTAGGGAGAGTTTGCCCCAGACCCAGGGCCTCTCCACAGAGCAACCAGACGAGATTCCTGCCACCCACACCCCTAGTGTGGGCATCATAGGGATTCTTGGGATAGTGACCCCAACATTGAAGCCTCTGCCTTGTGGATCCACCAGTGTAATCCAGGCAAACAATCCATGAATCTCAGACAGAATTGCATAATAGTGGCCTGCAGGCCACTGCAATAGTTAGAGAATCCACACATGCACACTGCACCTGCTAAAAGCACATGCGAATAGTGCCAGGGTCATATCCCTTACTTAGGCAAAACTGAAACTACAACACACACTCCCAAACCAGTGAACCTCTCTCATCTTCCTGAAAAAATAGTCCAGAAGACAGAAAGAGATGATCATAGCCCGAACTACAAACTCAAGAAACAAACAGTGAGGGTTATAAATAACCAGATGGCTAGAGGCAGACCTAAGAACACACCCAACAAAAATCAGGACATAATGACCTCACCAGCAACCCCACAAAATAATGGACACATCAATTCACTAGATATACAAGAAAACGACCTCAAAACTATGTTTCTCCAGCTATTAGAGGCCCATAAAGATGAAATGAACAAAGCAGAGAAATAGTTAAATAAATTGAGACGAGCAAAGAGGAAACAAATGGAGCTCTCAGAGAAATGACCACGAAAATTAAGGCAAACAAAGAAGAAATGAAGAAATCTCTCAAAGAAATGTCCACATAAATGAACGCAAATAAAAAAGAAATAAACAAAGCTCTCATAGAAAAACGGGCAATTATAGCCAAAGAAGTAGAGGCACAATTAGTGATACATAGAGAGGAAACTGACAAAAAAAATAGAAGCTGTCATTGAAAAGCAGGACTCCACATTCAAACAGATGAAGGAAATGGTGCAAGACATGAATTAGAATCAATACAGAATTAGAATCAATAAAGAAAATACAAATAGAGAAAAACCTGGAGCTGAAGAACATAAAGAAAAGATCAGGAACTACAAAGGTAAGCATCACAAACAGAATACAAGAGATGGAAGAAAGAATCTCAGAAGCCAATGATACACTTGCAGAAATTGACATGCCTGTCAAGGAAAAAATAAAATCACGAAAGTTCCAAACACAAAACATCCAAGAAATCAAGGACACCATGAAAAGACAAAATCTAAGAATAATAGGAGTAGAAGAAAAATAAGACATCAGGCTCAAAGGTCCAGAAAATATTTTCAAGAAAATTATAGAAGAAAACTTTCCTAACTTAAAGAAAGAGATGTCCATAAACATACAAGAGGCCTACAGAACACCAAGTAGACTAGACAAGAAAAGAAATTCTTCATGTCACATCATAGTCAAAACACTGAACCTACAGAACAAAGAAAAAATTCTAAAAGCAGCAAGGGAAAAAGGCAAAGTAGCATATGAATGTAGACCTATCAGAATCACACCAGATTTCTCAACAGAAACTATGAAAGCCAGAAGGGCCTGGACAAAGACCATACAGTCCTAAGGGATCACAGATTCCAACCCAGACTACAATACCCAACAAAACTTTCAATCAACATAGATGGAGAATTCAAAATAGTCCATGACAAAACCAAATTTAAACAATATCTACATAGTAATCCAACTCTACAGAAGTTACTAGAAGGGAAATTCCAAACCAAAGAAAACAACTACCTCTAAGGAAACAGAGGAAATAGATAACTACACAACAAAAAAACTAAAAGAATACAAGCAATGAAACTCAATGACACCACCAACCCACATCAAAAGTAAGTAACAATTGTTGGTCACTAGTATCTATCAACATCACAGGACTCAACTCCCCCATAAAAAGACACAGACTAACAGAATGGTTGCAGAAACAGGATCCAACATTCTGTTGCATCCCAGAAACACACCTATGCAACAAAGATAAACACTACCTCAGAGTAAAGGGCTGGAAAAATGTTTTTCAAGCAAATAGTTCCAGAAAACAAGCTGGAATAGCCATCCTATTATCTAATAAAAAATAGACTTTCAAACCAAGTTAATAAAAAAAGATAAGGAGGGCAGCTATATTCTCATCAAAGGAAAAATAAACCAATAAACCAAGAGGACATCACAATTTTGAATATCTATGCCCCAAATCCAAGAGTACCTACATTCATAAATGAAACAATATTAAAGCTTAAATCACACATTGATCCTAATACCTTAATAGTGGGAGGCTTCAACACTCCACTCTCACCAAGGGACAGATCAACTAGACAGAAAAAAATAGGGAAATAAAAACACTTACAGAGTCCCTAAATCAAATGGACCTAATAGACATCTACAGATCTTTTCATCCACACTCAAAAGAGTGTACTTTCTTTTCAGCACCGCATGGAACCTTCTCCAAAATAGACCATATATTTGGTCACAAAGCAAGCCTCAACAGATACAAAAAGATTGAAATAATTCCTTTTATTCTATCTGACCAACATGGATTAAATCTGGACCTCAACAACAACAGAAATAACTAAAACCCGACAAGCACATGTAAACTGAACAAGTTGTTACTCAATGACAGATGGGTTAAGGAAGAAATAAAGAAATTGAAGACTTCCTAGAATTCAATGAAAATGAAGGCACAACATACCCAAATTTATGGGACACATTAAAAGCAGTGCTCAGAGGAAAATTCATAGCACTAAGTGCCTTCAAGAAGAAATTCGTAACATCACATACAAGCACCTTAATGGCCCAACTAAAAAACCTAGAAAAAAAAGGAGCAGATACACCCAAGAGGAGCAGACAGCTGGAAATAATCAAACTCAGGGCTGAAATCAATCAATTAGAAACAAATAAAACTATTCAAAGAATCAATGAAACAAAAAGCTGGTTCTTTGAGAAAATCAACAAGATAGACAAACCCTTAGCCAAACTAACTAAAAAGCAGAGAGAATCTATCCAAATTAACAAAATCAGAGATGAAAAGGGTGACATAACTACACTGATGAAATTCAAACAATCATTAGGTCATACTACAAAAGGCTATATGCCACAAAATTTGAAAACCTAAATGAAATGGACAATTTTCTTGATAGATTCCATCTTCCAACATTAAGTCAAGACCAGGTAGAAAACCTGAATAGCCCTATATGCCCCCAAGGATATAACAGTCCTTAACAGTATTAAGCTGTCATTAACAGTATCCCCTCCAAAAAAAGCTCTTGGCCAGATGGTTTTAGCGCGGAATTCTACCAGACTTTCAAAGAAGTGCTAAAACCAGTACTCCTCAAACTATTCCACAAAATAGAAACAGAAGGTATATTACCAAATTCATTCTATGAAGCAATAGTCACCCTGACACCTAAACCACACAAAGACCCAACAAAAAAAGAGAACTTCAGACCTATCTCTTTTATGAACATTGATGCAAAATACTCAATAAAATACTTGCAAACAGAATCCAAGAACACATCAAAGATATCATCCACCATGACCAAGTATGCTTCATCCCAGGCATGCAAGGATGTTCAACATACGGAAATCCATCAATGTAATCCACCACATAAACAAACTGAAGGAGAAAAACCACATGATCATCTCCTTAGATGCTGAAAAAGCATTTGACAAATTCCCATACCCATTCATGTTTAAAGTCTTAGAGAGATCAGGGATACAAGACACATATCTAAACATAGTAAAGGCAATATACAGCAAGCCTATAGCCAACATCAAACTCAATGGAGAGAAACTTAAATCAATCCCACTGAAATCAGGGACAAGACAAGGCTGCCCACTCTCTCCATACCTCTTCAACATAGTACTTGAAGTCCTAGCCAGAGCAATAAAACAACTAAAGGAGATCAAGGGGATACAAATCAGAAAGGAAGAGGTCAAAGTGTCACTATTCGCAGATGATATGATAATATACATGAGTGACCCCAAAAATTCAACCAGAGAACTCCTCCAGCTGATAAACACCTTCAGCAAAGTGGCAGAATACAAAATCAACTAAAAAAAAATCAGAAGCCCTCCTGTATATCAAAGACAAAAGGGCTGAGAAAAGAAATTAGGGAAACAACACCCTTCACAATAGCCACTAATAACATAAAGTACCTTGGGGTGACACTAATCAAGCAAGTGAAAGATTTGTTTGAGAAAAACTTCAAGTCTCTGCAGAAAGAAATTGAAGAAGATATCAGAAGTTGGAAAGATCTCACATGCTCGTGGTTTGCTAGGATTAACATTGTGAAAATGGCTATCCTGCCAAAAGCAATCTACAGATTCAATGCAATTACCATCAAAATACAAACTCAATTTTTACAGACCTAGAAAAAAAGATTCTCATCTTCATATGGAGAAACAAAAAAATCCAGAATCTCCAAAATAATCCTGAACACAACAGATCATCTGAAGGTATCTCCATCCCCTATCTCAAGCTGTACTACAGAGAAATAGTCATAAAAACTGCATGGTATTGGCATAAAAACAGAAAGGTGGATCATTGGAATGGACTAGAAGCCCCAGAAATAAACCCACACACCTATGATTTTTAACAAAGAAGGCAAAATCATTCAATGGAAAAAAGACAGCACCTTCAACAAATGGTGCTGGTCCAACTGGACGTCTACATGCCGAAAAATGAAAATAGATCTATATTTATCATCCTGCACAAAACTAAAGTCCAAGTGGATCAAAGACCTCAACATAAAACCAGATACTAAATCTGTTAGAAGAAAAATTGGGGAACAGCCTAGAACTCATTGGCACAGGAGACAACTTCCTGATCAGAACACCAACAGCACAGGTTCTAAGAGCAACAATCAATAAATGGGACCTCATGAAACTGAAAAGCTTCTGTAAAGCAAAGGGCACTATCATCAAAACAAAACGACAGCCTGCAGATTGGGAAAGAATCTTCACAAACCCTTTATCTGAGGGAGAACTAATATCCAGTATATACAAAGTACTAAAGAAGCTGAAAAGCAGCAAACCAAGTAATCAAATTAAAAAATGGGGAACAGAGCTAAACAGAGAATTCTCAATAGAGGAATATCGAATGGCAGAGAAACACTTAAAGAAATGTTCACCCTCATTAGCCATCAGGGAAATGCAAATCAAAATGACCCTGAGATTTCACCTTACACCCATCAGAATGGCCAAGATGAAAAACTCAAGTGACAACACATGCTGGAGAGGTTGTGGAGAAAGGGGAACCCTCCTCCACTGCTGGTGGGAATGTAAACTGGTACAAGCACTTTGGAAATCTATCTGGTGTTTTCTCAGACAATTAGGAATAGTGCTTCCTCAAGACCCAGCTATACCACTGCTAGGTATATACCCAAACTTTGCTCAAGTACACAAAAGGGATACTTGCTCAACCATGTTTATAGCAGCTTTATTTGTAATAACCAGAATCTGGAAACAACCCAGATGTCCCCCAATGGAGGAATGGGTACAGAAATTGTGGTATTTTTACACAATGGAATACTACTCAGCAATAAAAAACGAGGAAATCATGAAATTTGCAGGCAAATGGTGGGATCTAGAAAAGATCATTCTGCGTGAAATATCCCAGCAGAAAGACAAACATGGTATATACTCTCTTATATAGACCTATAAGATATGATAAACATAATGAAATCTATACACCTAAAAAAGACAATCTAGAGAGTGGACATGGGGTAAGATGATCAATCCTTGTTTAGAAAGACAGATGGGATGTGCATTGAATGTATGACAGAAGTCTACTGAAGGCATCTGAAAGACTCTAACTAGCAGTGTTTTCTAAGCAGATACAAAGACTCATAACCAAACCTTAGGCAGAGTACAGGGAATCATAGGAAAGAAGGGGAGTTAGTCTGATGGGAAAAGGACAGGAGCTCCACAAGGACCAAATATATCTGGGCACAGGGTCTTTTCTGAGACTGACATTCAACCAAGGTTCATGTATGGATATAACGTAGAACCTCTGCTCAGATGTAGCCTGTGGTAGCTCAGTAACAAACTGGTTTCCCAAAGTGAGGGGAACAAGGACTATTTCTAACAGGAACTCAATGACTGGCTCTTTGACCTCCCCACCCCCCCAAGGGAGGAGCAGTCCTGTTAGGCCACAAAGGAGGACTTTGCAGCCAGTCCTGAATATACCTGATAAAACAGGATCAGATGAATGGGGAGGAGGTCCCTCCCTTCAGTGGACTTGGAAAGGGGCATGGTGGAGATGAGGGAGGGAGGGTGGGATTGGGAGGGAATGAGGGAATGGGATACAGCTGGGAAACAGAGTTAATAAAATGTAACTGATAAGAAAAAAATAAAATAGTAAAGCATAAAAAAAGAAGAGGCAGGTGGACCTCAGATTTGAAGGCCAGCCTGGTCTGCATAGTGTAAAATCCAGGGCAGGAAAACCCTGTGTTCTCCCTCCCAAACTTGGGTATGTATTGAGGACTTATGTAAAACAAAGCAAAACTCTGGATGTGGTGTAGGTCACCAAGGCACACTTTTATTGTAGAGGTAGGAAGACAGGGATTAAAGATAATCCTTAGCTGCAGGTTGAGTTCAAAGCAAGCCAAGGCTACATGAGACACTGTCTCAAACAAACAAACAAACAAACAAACAGAAAAACAAAAAAGGAAGAGAAAGTAACATCAAATTGTGTTAGATAATTTTAAGGGCATATGGGACAGAAAACAGTAGTATTCAGTTGAATTTGGTTGGTAAGTCTGATAAATAATAGAATTTCATTGAGGAAAGAAGAAAAACATAAAAGTATGGTAAATGATATTGGTTTCATACATGTTGGATTTACTTCACATGAGATACATCTTGCCAGCAAGTAGACAAAATGTCATTATCATCTTTATCATTATTCAACAATTTGAGGCTGAGTTTTGTGAAAGAGTCTATCTACTACTTGGAACTGAACTGACAATGGCAACAGCAGACAGAGCACATGTATAGGAATCAAGTACAATGACAGAAATCAAGTATAGAAGTCAGAGCCCCAAACAGACTTATAAAAGAGAAAAATGCACTACACCAACAATTTCACAGCATTAAAGAATGCTGGGCATCTTAATCCCAGCACTTAGGAAACAAAGGCAGGTGGAACTCTACCACCCCAGGACCATATGGCAATATATATAGTAAGTTCCAGAACAAGCAGGCCTATCAATGTTGAGAGACCTTGGCAAAGGCGTTGCAAGCTCCTCGTTGTATGCTGGTATCTTTGGCTTTCATCTACTGCCACCTCATTGATGTCTGAATAGTCCACATCATCTTCTCTACTCCTATTAAACCCTATGGATAAAAAACAGAGAATACTCAAGAAAAAGCAACTAGTTATCACTTTCTTAGCTGGTCCCCACTTAAAAGGGAGTGTACAATAGCTAGCCTCCTCCCAGACTCACACAATACTCCCCACAATCCACACTTCACCTTCATCATTTACCAAGGTACCATCAGTCTCAGCCAATTCTTCATTCACCATGAGTTCAGTGATGTGGCTGCCCAAACTCAAAGCCCCCAAGCCTGCCAGATGTTTCTGACACTGAAAAAGGGACAGCCCAAGAGTCAAAATTAACAATAAACCTGAAGTATATATCCGAAGTATATATATAATATATAAATATATTTGGATATTATATATATGAATATATCCAAAGTATATTTCCCTTGTTCATAACAAAGTCACAAATCCATTTGAGAAATTATTCCACAGTGTGCCCAAAAGAACATCACATTCAAAAACTGTGTAGGAAATCCATTAATTCCAAACATATCAGATCCAAACAAAATAGGTTCCATCCATAGTCCTGGCTTTGTAGCTATACCAGATCAGCAAAAGCAGAAAAGCAAAGTTCCAAAAGTCTTACTTGGGGTAATACTTGTGGTCTGTCCCTAAGGTAAGATGTGCCTGAGAAGCGAAATGACCACACAGAAGACATAGGACACAGTCTCTTAAAGAACTAATGAATACTAAGCTCATGGCACTAACATGAAGATCCTGTAGTCGTCCCACACTGAAAAATATTTGTCTCAAAGGTGACCCGTCTACAGGCTAATCGAACAGGGTCCACCTGAAAGAGGGAGTGGAAATTGGGGAGACATGAAGAATGGAGACAAGACAGATTCATGATCAAGTCTCAGTTTACTGAACGTGCAAACTACACTTATAAAGCAAAGGGTACAAGCAATTTTTTTTTCACAGTAGCAACACATCTGTGTCACCTGGCAATGCATGCAGGAATTCACTCAAAGTTACACAAAGTTTGCTGTCTGTTTCCCAAGGTGGGCAGGGAGCTTGCTATCTACTTCTCAGGCTCAGAGCACCCCAACTGCAGAGACTGACCACCAAGGACAGTCTCTAAGAAATGGAACTATGGATAAGGCCTGCACTTGCCAAGGCCAGGAGGCAGAATTCCAATTACCAGACTCCTTAAGTTTCCCCTTCTTTGTTTTATGGAGAACCTGTCTTAGGTTGGTGAAATGCACATTTTTCACTTACTTATCATAAAGATCTCCGAAGTGACTTTTATGAGCCTCTCTGTCTTAGGCTGGAAAAAACACAATTTCATACTTACCCGTCATTGGCTTACCTCCATGTCAAACAGGGTTGTTAGAGATCTTTAGTTTAAATTCATGCAACTGCACTTGCATGTGTTGAAGTTGTTGAAGAAGGAACTGTAACACAGAAGGAAGGCAGGCACAGGCCAACAAACCCATACCCACCATGCCTGCAAGTGGCATGTCCCCAATTAAACACAGAGTCACAGGATGGAAAGTTCCTCCTGAGGCTAGTAAATATATCCCAGGCTGTATTGGCCAATTCCAACCTAGGTTCCTTGGCAGATTCTATGTCATGGATCTTATTTCTCATCATTAACATGTCCAATGAGAAGTTTTTGCTAGACAAAATACCAGCAAGATAATTCTGAACCTGAGTCCAATTAAATATTGTTTTATCATACCACGAATCAGAAATCCTAACAGGAATCATAACAAAAGCACATTGCTTAACAACTAATACTGAAGGAGCATTATTATCAGCACTAACACAATTAGTAAGATTGCAATATACACATTTAATTGAATAAGTATCATTGTTCTTAAAATGACTGACTACAATGTTTCCAGTTAGTAGCAAATAAGAAGGATTAACACATGCCAAGACAGAAGTATACTTGCTTAATTCAGCAAAGCTACTTGCATTCCCAGAGAGAATGCCAAATATCCCAAGGCAGCCCTCAATTTCCATACATAGGTTTGCCAATATTTATTTGAAGTCTTCCAAAGTCCAGCACTAACAGCTTTTTCTAACACAAAAGAATTTTAACTGCCTATATCAGAAGCCAAGTTCTTAATACCATTGATGATAGACCAGTCCATGACTATAAATTCACTGTCATTGTCCCAGGAGTAGATGGTGCGCTTTTCTCCAATGCATCTTGTCCAAGGAACCATTGATCGAGGACAAGTGTGTTGATCCCCTTTCTCACAGGGTGGGTAATTTATTGGAGATGTAAGACTGTCATTCTTAACTCCCATAGGAAGGGACAATCATATCCCTCCAATGTTCCACTTTGCCTGGTTGCAAAAGGAGGCTTGAATTGCCACCCCAACTTTAGAGTGGTAGGAATTCCGACCTATGACCTACAAGGGGAGACTGGTAAGCAGTCCTGATGAATACTCTTTCTAGTAAAGCAAAGAGGATGACCTCTTCCCATTCCTGAAAAATTAAGAGTCTCTTTTACTTGTGTTCCTTCAAAAGCAGAAAAACCCAGCAGCCAATAATTGTTGACATAAACAACGACTTTTGGATCATCCCAGGAAATTGGATGTAGTAAAGGTGGATCAGGAACGCATGTCTAATAAACAGTCATCTTGACTGGAGGGGTCTTCATTGACATCATTATCATTATCAGGAGAAAACTCCTCATCCACTTGTCGCACCAGGTGTTCCGGTAGCCATAGAGCTGCATCATTTTCCTCTGAAAAAACACAGACAGCCCCTTGTCCCCATATGAGTACAGGGTCAGGTCCATGCCATTGATTTGTTAAAGGATCCCTCCATTTTACTTTGGCAAAGTTTTTTGTTTTGTTTTGTTTTTGTTTTTTTGTTTTCGTATGCCAAAATCTATCTGCTGCAGATTTACTGTGCTTATCCAAATTTAAAAAATTCAGAATGAAAAGCACATGATTAAGATGATTATTAGGTGTCCAGGGGAGTAGCTCCCCTTCTTTGTTTTTAGTAAATACATTTTAATTGTTTGGTGGGCAGATTTTACCATGTCTTGTTCTTGAGGATTGTAAGATATTTTAGTTATATGAAAAACTTGAAACTGTTGACAAAATCATTTAAAAGATTTGCTAGTATATCCTGCTCCATTGTCAGTTTTAAATTGCTTAGGAACCCCAGAACATTGAAAGCCTGCAGACAATGAGCAGTAACATTCTCTGTGGCTTCTGCTGGTTGAGGAATGGCAAAAATAAATCCAGAATAGGTGTCTATGCAAACATGTACATATTTTAATTTTTTAAATTTAGGAATATGAGTAATATCCATTTGCCAAATTTGATTTGGAACCAATCCTTTAGGATTGCCTCCCTAATGAAGAACAGGCTGAAATTGAGGACAAGTCCTGTAAGCCTTGACTATACTATGGGCCTGTTCCTTAGTCAACCCATATTTAAGTCTCAAGGTTTGACTATTAAGATGATGCATATTATAGGCATCCTGAGCTCTTTTTAACTGTGAACAATAAACTTTGGTAACTTTATCTGCCAATGCATTTCCTTTAGGCATGGGTCCTTGCAAATTAGAACGAGCCCTTGAAAGTCCTATGAAAAAGGGAAAGTTTTTTTTTTATCAAATTTGAATTTGTAAAAATAAAATTCTAGCAGGAGAAAATATCTGAATTTGACCTGCAGTCTCTAACCTAGGCAAAGAGTGAGCTATATATGCACTATCTGTAAAAATATTTAAAGACTGCTTATTAAAACTTTGAACACATAGACAATACTGCAAATAACTCTGTTATTTGTGCAGATGTGCTAGACACTTGAAAAGAAACTGTTTTTTCTTTTATAAGCATAGGCAGCAACACCAGATAATGAACCATCAGTAAATACCATTAAAGTATCAACAATTGGGCTAACTTTTGTTTTAAATGGAAAAACTATAGGTTGTACCTTTACAAACTGAATTAACTTGGTTTTTTTTTTTGTGCCTCAACAAGTTGGACTCTGTCATAACCAGCTTACATATGTTGAAATGCCATATTTATTAGATATCTGAGAAGTCTGAGGGCTAGCATATTTGAGTTAATCTGTCTAGCTTTATCATCTTCTCTAAACTGCCTCATATAAAACAGGATGTTATAATTTTTAATTTTAAACCTATGATTTAGAACCAAATTTTAGGTTGATCTATATAGGCAAACTTTATGATTATCTATTTTAGATTTAATCTTAAAAAATAAATAACCTAAACAAAGAGACTAGGTAAAACTCAATCTTGTACTTAACTATAATTTTTAGCATAACTTTAAATCTGCTCTTTTTAAACTAAAATCAAAGCAAAACTTTTAATTAAACATAATTTATAAAGGGGCTAGTAAATCTTATTAATCCTATTATATTGTATTAAAACTTAATACCAAAAATTTGAAGGACAAAGTTTTATTTAGCATTAAACAGAGAATTAAACACAGCCTGCAGCCCTCAGCAAAAGTGCACTATTTTGGCCATACCTAATTTATAGGCCAGAAAGAAACAGCATGGCTTGGTTTTACTTTGTAAAATTAATAAAATAAATACCAAGGTCTTTTGACCTCCCCCAAAGGGTTGAGAAACTGTTTTAAGTTTCTTGTTAGACTGTCCAAGGATTATTGTTTTAAAATACCTGATACATTTTAAAATGTTTTATAGAATTTAACTCTGATGGTCCAGGACCAAACTCAGAGGTGTTGAGGCAAACTGTCTCATGTCTAAAAATATTAATATCGTCAGTCAGATTTTAAAATATTGTCAGTTTGTCCACAAATAAACATATACACCACATAGAGACATAGCTAAGGAACATAGAAATCCTCCATTGTCACCTTGGAGTAACCAGAATACTCAAATACCAGGACTTGACCAGCCTCTACCGGACACAAGTACCACAAAATCCAGAAGGAGTGGACACTTGCACGGGTCTTCTCCACACACATAGATACCAGAAGGAGCAGAACCCCCACGGCCCTCTCCTGGTGCTAAAAGAAGTAGAGCTTTTATGGGCCTCTTCCCTGGGAAAAGGAGCGTCCTCCATATTCCCTCGACCAGACTGCAAACTCTCCCAGTTTCCCCAGACTTCGAGAGCAAACCAAAACCAGAAACCAAAGCAGACAGCCAGCACACAAAAACAAAAAAACAGAGACAAAGACAAAAAACAACTGCAGTACCTGCTTTTTAAACATTTACATATTTTTTTAAAACCTGTTTTTATAATATTAAAACAAAGCATGCTCTTTAGAAGTGAAATCATAAAGCACATTTATAATTTTAAAAGTAAACCAACTTTAAAATTTACCAGTGCAAATAATCCAATTTTATTAGTTATTAATATTAATTATTACTACTATTATTATTACTATTGTTTTTATTTTAATTTTTCTAATTCTCTTAATAACTGAACTTGTTTCCTTTCTAATTGGACTTTTTCTTGGAGAACAGTAATATCTTCCTGCAGTGGTCCCGTATCTCCTGCACATGTGGCAGGGAAAGCCACGGGGGCAGAGGGCACAGGCAGAGGGTACAGGCAGCCAATCTGAATTATGAGACTTGGCAGTATTTACCTCTGACTCCGTTTCATCCTCACTATCTAGCTCTTAAATTATTTTTTGCTCTCAAATTACACAAATATGTTTGAGCTCCTTTATGAACATTAGAAGTACCTTTTTTTTTTCCTCTGCTTGTTTGGCTGCTCTATTTTTTCCAAGCAACTCTTTAGCTTGTGAGATCAAATTTTTCATTTTATCACACTAATGCTTAGGATCCAGCATGTCTCTAATTAGAGTCCACCAAGAAAAAGTTACAACAGGTACCTTCTCAGGACCATTAGTAGCATAATATTCTTGCAATCTTTTTTCTACTCTCCCAAGTTTCCAGATTTACGTACCTTCAACTAGGAACCAGGGACATACTTCATTTACAAACTAAAGGGAATAAGGTCATTTCTCCAAGTTCCTCGAGTTTATTAGCATTGACTTTAAAGTCCTCATAAATAACTCCGTTACTGCTCTGTCCCATGATAGCGCTGCCATGCGATGAGCAGTCGTCACGAAGCACTTTTTTTTACTTAGGCATCTGGAGCTCCAAATACCAGTGTTTCTCTCTTTGCCCCTCCTTTTCAAGGTCTCTGTTCAGGCGCCAACTGACCTGACCCTCCGCTAATTGAACAGGGTCCACCTTGAACAGGGTCCATCTGAAAGAGGGAGTGGAAATTGGGGGACAGAGATGAAAGGGTTAGGTTAACTTTGTAACCTGTATGTCTTTTAAAGCCTATAGTTTTGAGTTTTAGGTCCAGGTTAAGCTAAAGCCTCTTAGTACCTTTCCAGAGAGTGAAGAAATGTGACCCTATCCGTGAGGACAGATATAAAAAAAGGGCAAGCAAGCAGTGACCTTCACTCAGCAAAAGAAGGACCAGACCCTTGTCCTTGAGATAGCGTTTCTTAGCAACGAACCTAGACTTCTTCTGATTAGCTTTTGACCTCCAGCCAAGAGTCCGCAGCCCCTAATCTTCAAGGATGAGCTAACCATCCCCACCTTAAATTGCAGCTGCATCCACACTTGGCAGGACTGGTCAAGCTTGAGCATCTAAGCCTAACCAATTATCTTTATAGCTTCCTCATCCAATCCTAAATTGCCAAAACTTAAACTTTAAATTTCCCGTAATTTTTCTTTTAAAAACCTAAAGGCCTTTGTCTCCCGGTGCCACTCTTTGCTGACCAGCGGGGGTGACCCCATTGTACAATGGTAAATAAACCTCTTGCTTTTGCAACGAGTCTTGGTCTGGGGGAGTTTCTGGGAAGGGCGTGATTAAACTCCTGAGCTGTGAGACCCCAGGTCTTACATTTTTGGTGTGTTTGGCTGGGAAAGGGCGTGCCCCTTCCCCAACCCTCATCAGACTGAACTCGGAGGTCGAGCTCGGAACAGGTTAGTCTGTTTCTGTCTTACCAATCTGTTTCTTGTCAGAGATGGCTGCCATGAGGCAGCCTCTCAATTAGATTTCTGTGGTACCAATCTGTTTCAGTTTAGGCGCCTATCTGGACCTTTTTGGTCATCTGATCAGTCATTGCGATTGACAGACGGTGTCAGAATATCGCTTGACTGGGAACTGGGGGACGCCCCAAGTTTCCGTTTGGGAGGTTGGATCTGAGACGGTCCTCCTCCCGTCTGATTTTCGTAGAGAACGATCGCCACCAGGCAGCCGTTCTATCAGAGCACTGTGGTACCACTCACAAGGGTGTCCTTGTTTGATTACTTGCCTGATTCTTTGTGTTTCTGTTGTTGTTGCCTCTCTGATTCTTTTGACAGGGAAATGGTCTAGCTTGAGAACATCTGTAGAAGGGGTTCCAGTCCCCTGAGTGTTCGAGGCCACTCGCCTAGAACGGTTTCATTAAGGCAGACAAACATGTCATTAATGCCAAGTCCATGGGACATCCTGTAGGACACTCAGCTTGCCCCTTTCTGTGAACAGGGAGGAGCAGAGAGATTCTGCTCCCCTAGCAATTTAAATCCTGTGTTTCTCATGTATGTATGTATTTTTCTGTGTCTGTTTCTTGGTAGACTTGGACTGATAAAAATTCGGATAAAAACACATATGTGCCTATGTGTTTGTAGGGTCTATAAATGCATATGTTTAAATAACAACAATGTAAATTGCCACATGGTGTGGCTCAAAAAAAAGAAAACAAAGGTTGCAAAATCTCTGAGTCAAAATGATTTTATTTCCTTTTAGGATAAGAAAAAAGTCTTATTCTAAGTTAATATTGGTTCTGAAGATTGGGTTGTTTTCACTGATAAATTTTGGTCTTAAAATCTGGTTTCGACTTTTAAAATTATGGTTATGCTTTGTAAATTCACTCCTAAAAACGATACTTTGCTTTGATATTGCAGAGACAAGTTTTAAAAATTGTTTAAATGTTTAAGAGGATAAAACATTTACAATTTATCAGAATTTTTAAGCAATAACTCTTGGGCAGTCCAACAATGAACTTAAAACAGTTTCCCAACCCTTGGAAAAAAATTAATGGGAGTTTTTCTGTTGTCTAAAAAGAAAGAGAGAGTGAGCAAGAGATATTAAAAAAAATAGCTTGTCTAAAACAAAAATGTCGGTTAAGCCAGAAAAAGAAAGCTAGGAACCTGAAGGTATATAGGATGTTGCAAAAGGTTAGTGGATGTATTATAAAAAGCCAGAGAGTTAATATGATTTGAGAAAAAAAACCTGTATTTAAATATGTTATAATTCATTTAAAAGGCTGGTGATTCTTCATTGCTAAGTGTTTTTTTATGCTCTTTTAAGGGAAAAAAATTCTGGCTGATAGGTTTGGTATGGCTAAAATAATTCATACAGTTTAAAAGTGTTCTGTACTGTTCTGTTATGCAGTTGGTTCTAAAACTTATTTGATCACTATGTTAAAACTTTTGTTTGTGGGGGATTATGGATGCTCCACAGTGTTTGCTGTATCATCAACAGCACCTAATGGCTATTTTTGGTATTGTCAGTCACAGCCTGTGACTGACACATGGCTAGCTGCCATGATGTTCAGGGATAAAGAGCACATAAAGCTGTAGTTTTGCTGCCATATTTGTTTAGGACTTCCAGCTGAGTTCAGTTACATGTGGCCAGCCACCATGCTGGTTCAGAGATAAAGAGGGTGGAGGCATGAGTTTACCACCATTTTGTTTAGGTCTCTCAGTTATGTTCAGTCCTCTGATTAGTGTTAAGTGCAAAGCTTTTTACTGTTCAATTTTAATACAAAGTGGTAGGATCAGCAAGATTTGCTAGCCCCTGTATAAACTGTATCTGATTAAAATGTTTGCTTTAATTTTAGTTCAAAAAGAGCAGACTTAAAGCTATGCTAACGACTGCAGTTGGTTAAGATGTTGAGCTCTACCTAGTGTCTTTGTATAGGTTTTTTTTTTAAGGTTAAGCCTAGTATGGGTAACTATAAAGTTTGCCTATTTGTCTTAAAATATATAGTTCTAAAACATACATCTCAGAAATATGCTAAAACTAGATTAAATAGCATTCTGTTTTATAGGACACAGTTTAAAACAGATGATAAAAACAAAGAGTAACTCAGATATGCTGGCCCTCAAGCTTATCAGAGATCTGATGAATATGGCATTTTAACATATGTAAGTTTATTGTGACAAAAAGTCCCAAAATCCTGGCAGTAGCTCCCCAAGGTCTCTGAGAAGATTTGGACAACGACAGATGACTGCAACTCTGGATTGTGGTATGCTAACCACTGGGCAATACTGCCCCAACTGGTCCATTGCTAGGGCCCAGCCTAAACTGTGGACAAAGCCGGGGACACCTAAAGAGCCATTGTCTCACATTGTGAGAGGCAAGGTGAGGTCAATCTCTCCTGTTCCTCTTTCCACAGCAGCAGTTTCTCATCCTCTATGCTTGATGGCTGGACTGCCTCTGCTCAAAAAGCCAGGAGACCACAGGAGACAGGGACACTGCCTAGGTGATGGACTAACTAGTCATCTCTGTCATTTTGATCGATACATTTACTTAGCTCATAATTTATCCTTCTCAGGTCTCTGATCACATTGACAGCTAGGCTAAAAGGCTAGGCTTACTTAACAGTAACTTGGCAGCTAAAGAGCAGACAGTTAGGTTCACTATCAGCTCATTGGACAGTTCATTAGTTAGTTAAAACTACTAGGTACTATATCTTTTGTGTAAAAAAAAAATAAAAACAGGTTTACCCTGCTCACAGGCTTTAAATCAGTTGCCAATGTCTTATAATAATAGTTAAATAAAAAAATATAAAGTTTATATAGGGTCTGAGGATATAGGAGTTCAGGTTATAAAAATCTAAAAAATGTTAATCTACATACTGATCAAAGTGTCAATTTAATGGACGTCAGGTTAACACTTAAGTAAAAAAAAAGTACAAGCAGTTTCTCACGCAGGCAATTTTACTTAGCCAAAATATAGGAGGGTTTACTCAAGGTTGCACAAAGCCTGCTGTCTGGTTACTATGGTTGCACGGAGTTTCTCAGGGTCAGAGCAGTCTGCTGTAAGATCACCAAGGTCAGTCTGTGAGAGACTGGACTTTAAAAAATCGCCAAGAGGCTGAGTTCCGCTGCTCAGATGCCGTTAACTCCAAAAAGGCTGCCACATGGACACACTTAAGTTGTTTATAAAAGATATAAAACAAACAACTGACTGGTACCCATTCTGTTGGATATAGTTTTTACCTGTTACTCTCAAAATGTTGCTGTATTAGATTTGCTGATATGTTACTTTTCTGAGTGTATATATATATATATATATATATATATATTTCCTTTTGTGTACCAAAAATTCATATGAGTTTATAAAAATCAAAAGGTCATGAGACCTAAATCTGGCATAGCTCAAATGGATCCCAGAATAGTTTTTCCCTGGTGTTGGGATTCCTCACTTTTTCCGTTTTACAGACAAATCTTAACTTCTGTCTCTAGTCTAAATTTGTCTCAGCAGATTTTCACCTGGTTGACTCTGGGCTGCAAGCTAAAATCTGGACTTGTTAAAAGCTGACATGACTGCTCCCTGTCTCTTCAATTGGATCCACTAACCAGAGACTGTTAAGGACTGCCTCATTGACCAGCCTTTGACTGCCTCCTAGTAATCTTTACCCATGTACTCTCCTCAACTTTTGACCAGCATTTCAGCCTCTTTTAAACTGAGATTTCAACGATCCATCATCAGCATGAAAAAATTCCAGAAGATGGATCATCGGCCCATTGTCCCATTCTACAGGCTAAAATGTTGAGTCAAAAAAGAATTCTTAAGATAAAATTCTCACTCTGCAGCTGCTTCATGATTGAAGCAGTTACAAGGAGAAGGGGGAAATGAAAGGGTTAGGCTAACTTTGTAACCTATATGTCTTTTAAAGCCTGTAGTTTTGAGTTTTAGGTCCAGTTAAGCTAAAGCCTCTTAGTACCTTTCCAGAGAGTGAAGAAATGTGACCCTATCCGTGAGGACAGATATAAAAAAAGGGCAAGCAAGCAATGACCTTCACTCAGCAAAAGAAGGACCAGACCCTTGTCCTCGAGATAGAGTTTCTTAGCAATGAACCTAGACTTCTTCTGATTAGCTTTTGACCTCCAGCCAAGAGTCCGCAGCCCCTAATCTTCAAGGATGAGCTAACCACCCCCACCTTAAATTGCAGCTGCATCCACACTTGGTAGGACTGGTCAAGCTTGAGCATCTAAGCCTAACCAATTATCTTTATAGCTTCCTCATCCAATCCTAAATTGCCAAAACTTAAACTTTAAATTTCCCGCAATTTTTCTTTTAAAAACCTAAAGGCCATTGTCTCCCGGTGCCACTCTTTGCTGACCAGCGGGGGTGACCCCATTGTACAATGGTAAATAAACCTCTTGCTTTTGCAACGAGTCTTGGTCTGGGGGAGTTTCTGGGAAGGGCGTGATTAAACTCCTGAGCTGTGAGACCCCAGGTCTTACAGAGACATGAAAAATGGAGGCAAAACAGATTCCTGATCAAGTCTCAATTTACTGAACGTGCAAACAACACTTATAAAGCAAAGCGTACAAGCAAATTTTTTTCACAGTAGCAACACATCTGTGCCACCTGGCAAGGCATGCAGGAATTAACTCAAGGTTGCACAAAGTTTGCTGTCTGTTTCCCAAGGGTGCAGGGAGCTTGCTATCTACTTCTCAGGCTCAGAGCACCCCACCTGCAGAGACTGACCACCAAGGACAATCTCTGAGAAATGGAATGATGGATAAGACCCACATCTGCCAAGGCTAAGAGGAAGAATTCCAACTACCAGACACCTTCACAAAGGTATATAGATGGAAACAGGATAAGAAGGCAGCTCAGGCATGGCAATTAAAGTAGAGTGGGTCTATAGAGTGAGTTCCAGGACAGCTGGGGCTATTCAGAGAAAATCTGTCTTGAAAAACTAAATACATACTTACATTGTGGCCAGAATATGTTTAATTATGGTAAGCAGCACACATAAAAATGAATGCATTTTCCCATTTATTGGTGTTGTGTGGTATTCACCAGAGAAGACTGCTGAGACAGTAGTTTAAGCAAATACAAAGACTTCATTAGGCAGCAGACAACTACCCTGTGTTCTGGATCCTAGCATAGCACTGAGCCTTTCTGAGGGTGTGCTTTTAAGCCCAAAACTATGTCTTGTTACTCTGAGGAGAATCTTCTATAAAAGTCAACTAGATAAAGATCACTGTGATCCATGTTTTTTTAAATTATTATTTCTACTATATGCTTGCTAAAATCTATGGATTACACTCAGGACAGTTAGGGAGGAGAATTGTCATGAGTCCAGTCTGGACTGTAGAGCCAGACTCTGGCTCAAAAAACAAAAACAAAACAATTAAACAAACAAACAAACAAATTCAAAACCAAGCAACCAAGCAACCAAGCAACCAAGCAACCAAGCAACCAAAAACCATCCTTTATTTGAGACAGAGTTTTTCTAGAGCAGCATCATAGTGGGAGAAGAGGGAGGAAGTGTGGGACTGAAAGGAAGTGAGGGAGGATACAAAGTGAAATAATAATAATAATAATAATAATAGTAACTATGTGACTGTGGAATCATATTTTTTTTGATTTGTGTTTGTTTTGTGTTGGTATAATGTTCTTTTAAAATGTATATGCCTTACCCTTGTTAATTCAAATGCTGATTTTCCCACCCCCAACTCTCTGGTTTCAATCTGGATATTGCATTGTGATACTCACTGTAAGCATCCTGTCTCAACTCTTGTGTAAACAGGACACAAAGCAACTAGATACAATGTTGTGCAATGGGAGGAGCCAGAGGACAGGAAAGAGGGGAGGAGCTAGAGAACAGGAAGGGGTGAGAAGGAGGAGGAGCTCGAGGAGGGAGCACGAGGAGAGCAGAGCTGGAGGAGAGATCTTGGAGGACGTGGAACATGAACCAGAACTAAGATTTCACAAAAAGCAAGTATAATGTGGGAAATCTAAATGTTAGGAAACTGAGGGCATGGAGGTTTAGGAGGGAGTAAATACTGCCCAGCATTGTGTTCTAGGTTAACTAAAAACCCAGTCTCTGTGTGGTGATTTGGTTATACAGCTGCTGAGGATTAACAGCAGCATTACAAGAAGATAAAACAATAGTAAATATCAATAACTCCTACAACAGTTTTGAGAGAGGGTCTCATTATATAGCTCTGCCTGTGTGTCATGGAAACTTGTACCACAACTAACAGAGATCTGTGTGCTGAGTGCTGGGATTAAAGGCATATACTACCACACCTAGCCCCTGGAATCCTGTTGTGTTGCTGGAAATAGAACCCAGGATCTCACACATGCTAGGTAAGGACCCCTTCCCCTCACTGTGCTCCACTCCTTAGACAAGCTTTGATTCTTTGTTATTTTACTGCCTGCTTTAGCATTTTAGGGTAAACAAAGTACTCTTATGAAGTATTGTACCTTTGGCAAAGTGTTACACACATTTAAAAGCACCAGTTGGGAGACAAAGGCAGAAGTGAGTAGATCAAGGCCTGCCTGGTCACTCTGACTTCCAGGCCAGCCATGATTACCTCAACCAACTCATTGTAAGAAATCCAAATAAATAAATAAATACACATAGTAAGTAAGGTATATATATGTGTGTGTATGTGTGTTTGTATGAAACAACAATAAAGAAGAGAGCATAAATTTTCAGGTAGAGTTGGAGAGAGAAAATAGAGGTGTCTAAGTATGGATGCAGGGTTCATGTATAAAATTCTCAAGAAAAAATATTTAAAAAAATATGAGTGTGGCAAAGCACACCCTTAACATTAGCACATGATAGGCAAATGGAGATGGATCTCTGCATGTTTGAGGCCAGACTAGATTCCATAGTGAGTTCCAGACCAGCCAGGGATATATAAAGACCTTATCTAAAAAATAAAGTTCATGAGTCTGCAGAAGTGGCTCAGCAGTTGAGTTCTCATAGAAGACCCTGGCTCCATTCCCATCACCCACATGGTGGCTTGCAATTCTCCTTAACTCCAGTTCCAGGGGATCCAAAGCCTTCTGAATGCCTTGGGCAACAAGCATGCAAGTGGTGTACATACATACATGAAGCCCAAAACACACACAACAAATTAGAATAAAAATAAAATTCAAAACTCTGGTTTTAGATGAAGTCAGTAGTTAGCTCTTTGATCATCACCCCCTGAGGGGGAAGCAGCCTTACCAGGCCACAGAAGAAGACAACACAACCACTCCTGGTAAGACCTGATAGGCAAGGGTTAGATGGAAGGGGGGAAGGACCTCCCCTATCAGTGTACTTGGAGAGGAGCATTGGAAGAGATGAGGGAAGGAGAGTGGGATTGGGAAGAAATGAAGGAAGTGGTTACAGCTGGGATACAAAGTGAATAAACTGTAATTAATAAAAAATAAAAATTTGGTCTTAGGATATCTTCATCACCATTCAAAGTTACCTATTTTCAGTTACCCCATCTTCCTACTGCAGGAAACTATTCATGGTTCCTGTAACTGTGTCTTTCCTGAACACTTAAATTGGAACATACATGTTAGCCTGGTGTGGTGGACAGGACTATAATCCCAGCATTTTGGGTGTTTGAGACTGGCCAGGTGTACAGAGTGAGTCTGTGACAGCTAAGGCCACACAGGGGAACCCTGTCTTGGAAAAACAAAAAATAAAAAAAGGATCATACATGTGGTGAGACTAGTCCTCTACTCCTAGTTACAATAAGTTCATCTAGCTTTAAAGGAGCTGAAGGAGTGAAGGGGTGGCTGGGGGTTGCAGGGAACAGTTGGATCTTGGTTTTCTGAGACAGGGTTTCTCTGTGTAGCCTTGGCTGTCCTGGAAGTCTATAGACCAGTCTGGCCTACCTAGGACTCACAGATCTACCTGCCTCAGCCTCCTGAGTGATGAGATTAAAGTCATGCACCAGTAGCACCAGGCAAGTAACTCCATGCTGTCACAAGTCATGAGGTAGCAACTATATGTGCCTGACTTCGGGAAAACTGCTCACATTTGGGCAATGTTTCCTGAATCTAGAGCAGTCCATCCTAAGGACAAAAATGGGGTGTATACAAATAACTCCTTCCCAGAGTCTGGGTCAAATCTGTGGTTCCCCTCTACTGTGAAAATGCTAGGTGGTACAAAACAGGAGACTCTCTGGGAGGCAGGAGGGCAGCAACTTTGGGAAAATGCAACCTTCCACATTTGTCCTTCCCTCTGTAAACCAGTTTCTAATAAACTCTTCTTCAGCATTGGCACTAGCCCAGGACCTTGCAGTGCTAGGTGAGCAATCAAGCAGGGAGTTCCATTTCCAGCCTCACAGCCTCTCTTATTGAAGATGCTACAGTGGTATACACCATTCTTGGAGCTCTTAGTGCCATCCCTGTCTGGAGGCATATATGGACTTTTCTTGGACTATTGACTAAAATCATGTGTAGAATCAGAAGTTAATGTATACCTCCCACAAATTGTCTCACAAGAAAATGTCATCTTTCTTGGCTACTTCAGGTTTACATGTGGCTAATTCAAGTTATCTCTATTACAGAGTGCATTAATATTTAGTCTACTTTTATACCTAAATAAAATACTTTGGGGTTTCTTTTTCTTGTTTTCTTTGAGGCAGTGTCTCCCGTATCCAAGTCTAGCTTTCAAATCATGAGGCTGTGTGGACCTCCCAAGTACTGGGATTACAAGTATATATGTCGAGGCGGGGCAAGATGGCAGCGCCTGGAGAACTCTCATTCTGACCATCAGCACAGTAGGACCAGCACAGTGACCAGCAATCAGAACTCACGCACATAAAACACAGTGATTGTGTTTCCGAGGTGAGAGGATACGCCACAGTGGGGAATTCAATCAGCTTTTAACTCACCTGGCTAAACCGCGGAAGAGATCCCAGTTCCCCCAGATGCCTGGCTGCCAGCCACCAGCCCCAGCCCAGAGCCACAAGCTAGTGTCTCTGGTCACAGTCCCAGACTGAACCATGTGTACCACACTATCAGAGAATGGAATTTTCAGTCGAGAGATAACCCCACGGTGCAGGAAAGGATTGGGACCAACCTTAGGTCACCCAGACATCCCCTGGAAAAGACACGGGTTCCACAGGCACCCCAGGAGCCAGCCCGGAGCCAGAGCGGGGGACCCAAGATCCGGCACAGAGCCCTGCCTGCACACCTGATGTGCCACCTGAGATAGAACTGTGGACACCAGGGCACCAGGGAATGAGTTTCACTGGTGCAAACACACAGGGAGGGAAATGGCTGGTCTGATCTCAGAGCACTCAGCCGACACCCCCACCCCGAAAAGGTCTAAGGAAAATTACCCAGTTTAGGCAGACCCCCAGGCTCCCAAAGGCCAGAAAGGCAGACACAGGCAGTTTCTGCGCGCCAGACTGCTGGTGGAGACTGAGCAGTGTGCACCAGGGCAAAAAAGAGACTGGGAGTTCCTATCTCCAGAGAATCCACAGGGAAGAAAGGAAACTGTTCTGACTTAAATCACCCAGTCCTTCCCTGGAAAAAGTCTAGCAGACCAGCGGAGCCGAGCCGCCATCACTCAGCTGTGCTCCAGACACAGGCACAAACAGTTGCTGTGCACCTGATGTCCAACTGGGTCACAACAGCTGATCATTAAATTTACAGCAAGAAACCCAGAAACAGGGCAGCTGTCTTCAGGACTTCCCTGGGTGAGAGGAGAACTCTCTCCACTAACAAAGACCACAGTTTTCACTCAGGTCTCTATCCCTCAGCTCTCTATCACTCCTGAAAAAATGCCAGCCATCCAGGGACTATACCCAAAAATCTGAGAAAAACCAGCTTTCTGCAAAGGGGATTCTCTCCACCACAGGATTCCCAGGAACCACCAGAAAATAACCTAAGATAGCACAATGGGTAGAGGCCAGCATAAAAGCTCAAGCAACAAAAGACAGAGCAATATGGCATCTCCAGAACCCAGTTACCCAGGGGCAAGTAGCCCTGGACACCCAAGCATAGCTAAAATCCAAGAAGATGACCTAACAACTATGCTCATGAAGATGATAACAGAGGAAACAAATAAGATATGTAAAGACATAGAGGAAGATAAACTCAAATAGAATATTGCCATCTGTAAAGAAATAGAGGAAGCTGCAGCCAAACAGTTTATGGCCTTTAGAAAGGAAATGCTTAAAGCACTGAATGAAATAAAAGAAACAGAGTTGAAGGAACTAAAAGAAAAACAGGAACGTACAATCAGCCAGGGGAATGAAGTAAACAAAACAACTCAAGACCTGAAGATAGAATTGGAAAAATTAAAGAAAACACAAATGGAGGAAATAATGGAAAGGAAGAATCTAGGGAAGAAAACAGGAACTAAAGAGGTAAGCATAACCAACCGTCTACAAGAGATGGAAGAAAGAATCTCAGGTGTAGAAGATACAATGGAAGAAATCGGTGTATCTGTCAAAGAAAATGTTAAATTCAAAAAATTCCTGACACAGACCATCCAAGAAATCCAAGACAATGTTAAAAGACAAAACCTAAAAATAATAGGTATAGAGGAAAAAGAAGACTCCCTTCTCCAAGGCCCAGAAAATATTTTCAACAAAATCATTGAAGAAAATCTCCCCAAGTTAAAGGAGAGGCCAATGAGAATACATGAGGCCTATAGAACACCCAACAAATTTGACCAGAAGAGAAAATCCTCCTGCCACATAATAATCATAACTGTAAGTATACAGAACAAAGAAAAAATACTAAAAGCTGCAAGGGAAAAAGGCCAAGTAACATAAAATGGCAAACCCATTAGAATCACACCTGACTTTTCAACAGAGACTATGAAAGCCAGATGGGCCTGGGCAGATATCATGCAGACCCTAATAGAACACAGATGTCAGCCCAGGCAACTATACCCTGCAAAGCTCTCAGTCCTCATAGATGGAGAAAACAAGATATTCAATGACAAAAACAAATTTCAACAATACCTACAGCATTACCGAAGACACTGGAAGGGAAAATACAACCCCCAAAAATTAGCTTCTGTCAAGAAAACACAGGAAATAATTAACCTTACTACAGTAAAACAAAAAGCAACCAAGCACACAACCTGATGACCACAGCCAACATCAAAATCAAGGGATCTAGCAGCCACTGGTCATTAATCTCTCTCAACATCAATGGACTCAACTCTCCAATAGAAAGACACAGATTAACAGAATGGATACGTAAACAAAACCCAGCAATCTGTTGCATACAAGAAACACACCTAAGTCACAAAGATAGAAATTACCTGAGGGTAAAGGGTTGGAAGACGACTTTCCAAGCAAATGGACCTAAGAAGCAAGCAGGAGTAGCCATTCTAATATCTGATAAAATAGACTTTCAACCAAAATTAATCAAAAGAGATGGGGAAGGACACTTCATACTCATCAAAGGAAAATTCCACCAGGAAGACATCACAATCCTGAACATCTATGCCCAAATACAAGAGCACCCACATTTGTTAAAGAAACATTGATAAAATTTAAACCACATATAGATCCCCACACATTAATAGTGGGAGACTTTAACACTCCAATCTCAACAAAGGACAGGTAAACAAAACAGAAATTAAACAATGTCTCTGACAGAGGTCATCAATCAAATGGACCTAACAGACATTTACAGAACTTTACACCCAAAAACAAAAGAATTTACCTTCTTCTCAGCACCTCATGGAACCTTCTCCAAAATAGAACATTTAGTTGGTCACAATGCGAGCCTCAACAGATACAAGAAGATTGAAATAATCCCTTGTATCTTGTCTGATCACCATGGAATAAAGCTGGACCTCAACAATAACAGAAATAGCAAAAAGCCTACACACACATGGAAACTGAACAACTTGTTACTAAATGACAGCTGGGTCAGGGAAGAAATAAAGAAAGAAATTAAAGTCTTTCTAGAAATCAATGAAAATGAAGACACAACATACCCAAACTTGTGGGACACAATGAAAGCAGTGCTAAGAGGAAAGTTCATAGCACTAAGTGCCTTCAAGAAGAAATTTGAGACAGCTCATTCAAGCACCCTAATGGCTCACTTAAAAACCCTAGAAAAAGAAGAAGCAGACACATCAAGAAGGAGTAGACGGCTGGAAATAATCAAACTCAGGGCTGAAATCAATCAATTGGAAACAAATAAAACAATTCAAAGAATCAATGAAACCAAGAGCTGGTTCTTTGAGAAAATCAACAAGATCGACAAGCCCTTAGCCAAGCTAACTAAAAGGCAGAGAGACACCACCCAAATCAACAAAATCAGAAATGAAAAGGGGGATATAACTACAGACACGGAGGAAATCCAAGCAATCATTAGGACTTACTTCAAAAGTCTATATGCCACAAAATTTGAAAATCTAAATGAAATGGACAATTTTCTTGATCGATTTGACTTACCAAAGCTGAATCAGGACCAGGTAAATCAACTAAATAGCCCTATATCCCCCAAAGAAATAGAAGCGGTCATCAAAAGTCTCCCATCCAAAAAAAGCCCAGGACCAGATGGCTTCAGCCCAGAATTCTACCAGACCTTCAAAGAAGAGCTAACACCAATTCTCTTCAAACTATTCCACAAAATAGAAACAGAAGGAATATTACCAAATTCATTCTATGAAGCCACAGTCACTTTGGTACCCAAACCTCACAAAGACTCAACAAAGAAAGAGAATTTCCGGCCAATCTCCCTTATGAACATTGATGCAAAAATACTTAATAAAATACTTGCAAACCGAATCCAAGAACACATCAAAGATATTATCCACTATGACCAAGTAGGCTTCATCCCAGGTATGCAGGGGTGGTTCAATATACGGAAATTCATCAATGTGATCCACCATATTAACAAACTGAAAGAAAAAAACCATATGATAATCTCCTTAGATGCTGAAAAAGCCTTTGACAAAATCCAACATCCATTCATGTTCAAAGTATTGGAGAGATCAGGGATACAAGGCACATATCTAAACATAGTAAAGGTGATATACAGCAAGCCTATAGCCAACATCAAACTGAACGAAGAGAAACTTAAAGCAATCCCACTGAAATCAGGGACAAGACAAGGCAGCCCACTCTCTCCATATCTCTTCAACATAGTGCTGGAAGTCCTTGCTAGAGCAATAAGACAGTTGAAGGAGATCAAGGGGATACAAATTACAAAGGAAGAAGTCGAATTATCACTATTTGCAGATGATATGATAGTATACGTGAGTGACCCCAAAAACTCTACCAGGGAACTCCTACAGCTGATAAACACCTTCAGCAAAGTGGCAGGATACAAAATTAACTCAAAAAAATCAGTAGCCCTCCTGTATACAAAAGACAAAAGGGCTGAGAAAGAAATTAGGGAAACAACACCCTTCACAATAGCCACAAATGACATAAGGTACCTCGGAGTAACCCTAACCAAGGAAGTCAAAGACTTGTATGAAAAAAATTTCAAATCTCTGAAGAAAGAATTAGAAGAAGATATGAGAAGAAGGAAAGATCTCCCATGCTCATGGCTTGGCAAGATTAACATAGTAAAAATGGCCATCTTACCAAAAGCCATCTACATATTCAATGCAAATCCCATCAAATTACCAACAATTCTTTACAAACCTGGAAAGAAAAATTCTGAACTTCATATGGAATAACAAGAAACCCAGAATTGCTAAAACCATCCTCTACAATAAAAGATATTCTGGAGGTATCTCCATCCCTGATCTTAAGTTGTACCATAGAGCAACAGTTTTAAAAACTCCATGGTACTGGCATAGAAACAGAATGGTGGATCAATGGAACCGGATAGAGGACCCAGAAAAAACCCCACACACTTATGGACACCTGATCTTTGACAAAGACACCAAAACCATACAATGGAAAAAAGATAGCATCTTCAACAAATGGTGCTGGTCCAACTGGATGTCTACATGTAGAAAAATGCAACTACATCCATATCACCCTGCACAAAATTGAAGTCCAAGTGGATCAAAGACCTCAACATAAAACCAGACACATTAAATCGGCTAGAAAAAAGTGGGGAATACCCTAGAACTCAGTGGTATAGGAGAAAATTTCCTGAACAGAACACCAACAGCACAGGCTCTAAGAGCAACAATCAATAAATGGGACCTCATGAAACTGAAAAGCTTCTGCAAAGCAAAGGATACCGTCATTAAAACAAAGCGACTGCCTACAGATTGGGAAAGAATCTTCACCAAACCTTTATCTGATAGAGGACTCATATTCAGTATATATAAAGAACTAAAGAAGCTGAAAAGCAGCAAACCAAGTAATCCACTTAAAAAATGGGGAACAGAGCTAAACAGAATTCTCTGTAGAGGAATATTAGAAGCACTTAAAGAAATGCTCAACCTCATTAGCCATTAGTGAAATGGAAATCCAAACAACCCTGAGATTTCACCTTACACCCATGAGAATGGCCAAGATCAAAAACTCACGTGACAACACATGCTGGAGAGGTTGTGGAGAAAGGGAAACCCTTCTCCACTTCTGGTTGGAATGTAAACTTGTACTACCACTCTGGAAATCAATCTGGTGCTTCCTAAGACAACTAAGAATAGCGCTTCTTCAAGATCCAGCCATATCGCTCCTAGGCATATATCCAATAAAGGCTCAAGTACACAATAAGGACATTTGCTCAACCATGTTTGTAGCAGCTTTATTTGAAATAGCCAGAAGGTGGAAACAGCCCAGATGCCCCTCAGCTGAAGAAAGGATGTAGAAATTGTGGTCCATCTATACAATGGAGTATTACTCAGCAATGAAAAATAAGGAAATCATGAAATTTGCATGTAAATGGTGGGACCTGGAAAAGATCATGTAAACAAACTAAGCAAAAGAGAGGACCCTAACAAAAATGCTCAATTTCCATCCTGAAAGGCAAAGAGGATGGACATCAGAAGAAGAAGAAAACATGAAATAACCTAGGAACCTGCTACAGAGGGCCTCTGAAAGCCAGAAGAAGTAAACAGGAAACAACCTAGGAACCTGCCATAGAGGGCCTCTGAAAGCCTCTGCCCTGCAGACTATCAAAGCAGATGTTGAGCCTGATAGCCAACTGTTGGGCAGAGTGAATGGAATTTTATGTAAGAAGTAGGAAATAGCAAGAGCTGGAGAGGTCAGGAACTCGAAAAGGAGAACAACAGAACAAGAAAATTTGAACACAGGGATCTTCCCAGAGACTCATACTCAAACCAAGATAACCCAGAACCCCTGCACAGATATAGCCCATGGCAGTTCAGTGTCCAAGTGTGTTAGGTAGTAATGGGAAGAGGGACTGCCTCTGACATAATCTGATTGGCCTGCTCTTTGATCACCTCGCTCTGAGGGGGGAGCAGCCTTACCAGGCCACAGAAGAAGACAATGCATCTATTCCTGATGTGATCTGATAGACTAAGATCAGAAGGAAGGAGAGGAGGACCTTGCACGAAGAAAGGGAAGGAAGGGTAGAATTGGGAGGGGAGGAGGGAGGAGCTTATGGGGGGATACAAAATGAATAAAGTGTAATGATTATTATTATTTTTATTTATTTAATTTAATTTTTTTATCAGTTACATTTTATTAACTTTGTACCCCAGCCATGTCCTGATCCCTCATTCCCTCCCAGTCCCTCCCTCTCTCCCTCCCTCCCTCATGTCCATTGTGCCCCTTTCCAAGTCCACTGAAGGGGGGGACCTCCTCCCCATTCATCTGATCCTGTTTTATCAGGTATATTCAGGACTGGCTGAAAAGCCCTCCTCTGTGGCCTAACAGGACTGCTCCTCCCTTGGGGGTGGGGAGGCCAAAGAGCCAGTCATTGAGTTCCTGTTAGAAATAGTCCTTGTTCCCCTCACTTTGGGAAACCAGTTTGTTACTGAGCTACCACAGGCTACATCTGAGCAGAGGTTCTACGTTATATCCATACATGGACCTTGGTTGAATGTCAGTCTCAGAAAAGACCCTGTGCCCAGATATATTTGGTCCTTGTGGAGCTCCTATCCTTTCCCCATCAGACTAACTCCCCTTCTTTCTTATGATTCCCTGTACTCTGCCAAAGGTTTGGTCATGAGTCTTTGCTTTGAAAACACTGCTAGTTAGAGTCTTTCAGATGAGCTCAGTAGACTTCTGTCATACATTCAATGCACATCCCATTTGTCTTTCTAAACGAGGATTGATCATCTTACCCCATGTCTGCTCTCTTGATTATCTTTTCTAGGTGTATAAATTTCATTATGTTTATCATATCTTATAGGTCTATATAAGTGAGTATATACCATGTTTGTCTTTTTCCTTCTGGGATATTTCACTCAGAATGATCTTATCTAGATCCCACCATTTGCCTGCAAATTTCATGATTTCCTCCTTTTTGATTGCTGAGTAGTATTCCATTTTGTAAATATACAATTTCTGTACACATTCCTCTGTTGATGGACATCTGGTTTGTTTCCAGGTTCTGGCTATTACAAATTAAGCTGCTATAAACATGGTTGAGCCAGTATCCCTTTTGTGTACTTGAGGAAACTTTGGGTATATACCTAGCAGTGGTATAGCTGGGTCTTGAGGAAGCACTATTCCTAATTGTCTTAGAAAACACCAGATAGCTTTCCAGAGTGGTTGTACCAGTTTACATTCTCCACAACCTCTCCAGCATGTGTTGTCACTTAACTTTTTCATCTTGGCCATTCTGATGGGTGTAAGGTGATATCTCAGAGTTGTTTTGATTTGCATTTCCCTGATGGCTAATGAGGATGAGCATTTCAAGTGTTTCTCTGCCATTGGATATTCCTCTGTTGAGAATTCTCTGTTTAGCTCTGTTCCCCATTTTTTAATTGGGTTACTTGGTTTCCTGCTTTTTAGATTCTTTAGTTCTTTGTATATACTGGATATGAATCCTCTGTCAGATAAAGGGTTGGTGAAGATTCTTTCCCAATCTGTAGGCAGTTGTTTTGTTTTGATGACAGTGTCCTTTGCTTTATAGAAGCTTTTCAGTTTCATGAGGTCCCATTTATTGATTGTTGTTCATAGAGCCTGTGCTGTTGGCGTTCTGATCAGGAAGTTGTCTCCTGTGCCAATGAGTTCTAGGCTGTTCCCCAATTTTTCTTTTAAAAAATTTAGAGTATCTGGTTTTATGTTGAGGTCTTTGATCCACTTGGACTTTAGTTTTGTGCAGGGTGATAATTATAGATCTATTTTCATTTTTATGCATGTGGACAGCCAGTTGGACCAGCACCATTTGTTGAAGATGCTATCTTTTTTCCATTGAATGTTTTTGGCTTCTTTGTCAAAAATCGAGTATTCATAGGTGTGTGGGTTTATTTCTGGGTTTTCTATGTGGTTCCACTGATCCTCCTTTCTGTTTTTATGCCAATACTATACAGTTTTTATAACTATTGCTCTGTAGTACAACTTGAAATCAGGGATGGAGATACCTCTAGATGAACTGTTGTTGTACCGGATTGTTTTGGAGATTCTGTGTTTTTTGTTTCTCCATATGAAGCTGAGAATCTTTTTTTATAGGTCTGTAAAAATTGAGTTGGTATTTTGATTGGAATTGCATTGAATCTGTAGATTGCTTTTGGCAGGATGGCCATTTTCACAATGTTAATCCTACCAATCCATGAGCATGGGAGATCTTTCCATCTTCTGATATCTTCTTCAATTTCTTTCTTCAGAGACTTGAAGTTTTTCTCAAACAGGTCATTCACTTGCTTGGTTAGTGTCACCCCAAGGTACTTTATGTTATTAGTGGCTATTGTGAAGGGTGTTGTTTCCCTAATTTCTTTCTCAGCCCTTTTGTATTTGGTATACAGGAGGACTTCTGGTTTTTTTGAGTTGATTTTGTATTCTGCCACTTTGCTGAAGGTGTTTATCAGCTGGAGGAGTTCTCTGGTTGAATTTTTGGGGTCAGTCATATATACTATCATATCATCTGCAAATAGTGACACTTTGACTTCTTCCTTTCTGATTTGTATCCCCTTGATCTCCTTTAGTTGTTTTATTGCTCTGGCTAGGACTTCAAGTACTATGTTGAAGAGGTATGAAAAGAGTGGGCAGCCTTGTCTTGTCCCTGATTTCAGTGGGATTGCTTTAAGTTTCTCTCCCTTTAGTTTGATGTTGGCTATAGGCTTGCTGTATATCACCTTTACTATGTTTAGATATGTGTCTTGTATCCCTGATCTCTCCAATACTTTAAACATGAATGGGTGTTGGATTTTGTCAAATGCTTTTTCAGCATCTAGGGAGATGATCATGTGGTTTTTCTCCTTCAGTTTGTTTATGTGGTGGATTACATAGATGGATTTCCGTATGTTGAACCACCCTTGCATGCCTGGGATGAAGCCTACTTGCTCATGGTGGATGATATCTTTGATGTGTTCTTGGATTCTGTTTGCAAGTATTTTATTGAGTATTTTTGCATCAATGTTTATAAGAGTGATAGGTTTGAAGTTCTCTTTTTTTTGTTGGGTCTTTGTGTGGTTTCGGTATCAGGGTGACTGTCACTCTATAGAATGAGTTTGGTAATGTACCTTCTGTTTCTATTTTGTGGAATAGTTTGAGGAGACTTGATGTTAGCACTTCTTTGAAGGTCTGGTAGAATTCCGCACTGAAACCATCTGGCCCAGGGCTTGTTTTGGAGGGGAGACTGTGAATGACTGCTTCAATTTCCTTAGGGAATATTGGGCTATTCAGTGTTTCTACCTGATCTTGACCTTATGTTGGAAGATAGAATCTATCAAGAAAATTGTCCATTTCATTTAGGTTTTCAAATTTTGTGGCATAAAGCCTTTTGTAGTATGACCTAATGATTGTTTGAATTTCCTCAGTGTCTGTAGTTATGTCACCCTTTTGTTCATTTGGATAGATTCTCTTTGCTTTTTAGTTAGTTTGGCTAAGGGTTTGTCTATCTTGTTGATTTTCTCAAAGAACCAGCTTTTTGTTTCATTGATTCTTTGAATAGTTTTATTTGTTTCCAATTGATTGATTTCAGCCCTGAGTTTGATTATTTCCAGCTGTCTGCTCCTCTTGGGTGTATCTGCTCCTTTTTTTTCTAGGTTTTTTAGTTGGGCCATTAAGGTGCTTGTATGTGATGTTACGAATTTCTTCTTGAAGGCACTTAGTGCTATGAATTTTCCTCTGAGCACTGCTTTTAATGTGTCCCATAAATTTGGGTATGTTGTGCCTTCATTTTCATTGAATTCTAGGAAGTCTTCAATTTCTTTCTTTATTTCTTCCTTAATCTAGCTGTCATTGAGTAACATGTTGTTTAGTTTCCATGAGCGCCTAGGCTTTTTCTTATTTCTGTTGTTGTTGAGGTCCAGCTTTAGTCTATGGTGGTCAGATAGAATACAAGGGATTATTTCAATCTTCTTGTATCTGTTGAGGCTTGCTTTGTGACCAACTATATGGTCTATTTTGGAGAAGGTTCCATGCGGTGCTGAAAAGAAGGTGTACTCTTTTGAGTTTGGATGAAAAGATCTGTAGACATCTATTAGGTCCATTTGATTTAGGGACTCTGTAAGTGTTTTTATTTCCCTATTTTTTTCTGTCTAGTTGATCTGTCCCTTGGTGAGAGTGGAGTGTTGAAGCCTCCCACTATTAAGGTAT
This sequence comes from Meriones unguiculatus, assembly GCF_030254825.1. NCBI lineage: Eukaryota > Metazoa > Chordata > Mammalia > Rodentia > Muridae > Meriones > Meriones unguiculatus. Next base: position 94,771 of record NW_026843712.1, on the reverse strand, counting down.
TAGGATCAATGTGTGATTTAAGCTTCAATATTGTTTCCTTTAAGAATGTAGGTGCTCTTGTATTTGGGGCATAGATATTCAAAATTGTGATGTCCTCTTGGTTTATTGGTTTATTTTTCCTTTGATGAGAATATAGTGGCCCTCCTTATCTTTTTTGGTTAACTTGGGTTGAAAGTCTATTTTATTAGATATTAGGATGGCTACTCCTGCTTGTTTTCTGGAACCATTTGCTTGAAAAACATTTTTCAAGTGGACTTGGGGAGGAGCATGCATGAAGAAAGGAGAGGAAGGATGGAATCGGGAGGGGAGGAGAGAGGGGCTTATGGGGGATACAAAATGAAGAAAGTGTTATTAATAATAATAAAAAAAGAAAAGGAAAAAAACAAGTAGGCATTAGAAGCTGGCTATGTGACTTCAGCCAGCAACCATTAAATGATGTCTGGATAGTGCATTGAAAGGGAAAAAATACAATAAAAATGTTCTTATTTTCAGTAACCCATTTTTTTCTCTAGCAAGTGTTTGTGGGGAAGCAGCAATGAAGAAGTGCATGTCCCTAGTGCCTTAGTACTGTGTTGGTGTGCTTCCTTAGCAAAGCAGGTAGAAATGAGCAAAATGGGCTAGAAACTAAAAACACTAAAATAAACTCTGATTTTTCACCATCTCAAAGAAAAGAAAAAAAAAACCCAAGTATATATGTCACCTCATAAGTTCAGCTTAATCTCTATAGTGTTCACTGTATTTTTCCTTTTATAGAATCTATTTTTATTACCTTTAATTATATGTAGTTGTGCATGTCTGTATGTGTGTACATATGCACATAGATGCTAGAGTCTTAGGGTTCCCTAAAGCTCAGAGTTAAAGATGGTTGTGAGCCACCAGACTTTGGGTCTGGAAATCAAACTTGACTGTCAAAGAGCAGGAAGTACTGCTGAGCCATATCTCTAGTCCCTTCTTTTATGTTTCAGTTTCTCTTCATTTTAAATTTAACTTTTTTATTACTTATTAATTTTTTCTTGATTTATGATTTTTTTATTTATTGGTTCCTTAAAACCTATTTAATTTACTCTAATTTATGTGCATGTGGAGGAGGAACATCATGCTGCTGGTGTGTGATGGAGTTGCAGGCCAGAAGAAGGTATCTGGTCTTTTGAAGCTGGAGCTACAAGAAGCTGTGAAATGCGGGTGCTGGGAACCAATCCTGGGTTCTTAACCCCTGAGCCACCACCCCAGCACCTTGTTTACTTATTTTCTCAGCATGTTTATGAGACTTACACATAAGTATTTGGAAAAATCAACATTTCCTTGTTTTTAGTGGCTTGATAGTCATCAGTCACAAGGATACATGAAAGAATTGTTTCTGCCACTGTAAAGCTGTCATAAAGGTGTGTGTTTTTCGATGTGTGCTTGCATTTATCTCAATCACCAGTCATTGGGTAGGTATACAGCTACCTATTTTAACCTTATCAGGCTATTATTTCACACTCTGATATGAAAATCTCAGTGCCACCAAATCCTGCCCAATATTTACTATAGCCAGTGGAGTTGATTTTTGCTATTGTAGAGCATATACATAGTCATAGTTGACTATGGTTTTTAATTTCATTGTTCTGAGACTGCTGACTTGAGCACTTTTCATTTAGTTATAGTTACGTGTATATGTTCCTTTTCTGCCAGTTATTTTTTGAGATGGTCTCACCATGTAGCTCAGGACAGCCTCAATCTCATATTAACCTTTATGCCTCAATCTCCTAAATGCTTAGATTAGAGTCTTGAGCAACTACACCTGGCAGCCTGTTTGTTGTTGTTGATCTCATGTTGATTTGGCTTCTATCCCTGAGCTGCAGGGTAGATCAGGCTGGTCTTGAACTTGTGGTGATCCTCTTTTTTTCTGCTGACCAAATGCTCAAATTATAGGTGCATACCACCATTCTCAGCTTTTCTTTTAAAAGTTTATTTTGTTTTATTATTTTTTTTTCATTTTTAATCTTATTATTTTTTATGTGTATGACCTGCATGTACATTTATGCAGCCATTCTTTCAGTGGCTGGGAGGCCATAAGAGGATATCATAGTCCCTGGAACTGGAGTTAAAGCCTGTGTTAACTTGTCATGTGAATGCTGGGATTTCAGTCTGGCTCTTACAGAACAGTCGCTAGTGCTCTTAACCACTGAGCTATCTCGCCAGCTCCCAACTTCCAACAGGTGTGTGTGTGTGTGTGTGTGTGTGTGTGTGCACGTAGGGGTTAATTTTTTACACTAGACAGGGTCTCACTATGCAGTCTTGGATGGCCTCAAACTTACAGAGATCTCTGTGTAGCCCTGGCTATCCTGTGATTTGCTCTGTATACCAGGATGGTCTCAAATTCAGAGCTGTGCCTGTCATCAAAGAGAGGCATCTGACACCACAAACAGTTATGTCTTTTACTGCTTTAAGAAATAGGTAGTATAATATAAATTTGAGAGAAGGGGGTTGGGAAGGGCTAGGGGAAGGAGATGGTGGGAAGAAATGATTTAATTATATTTTAATGAAAGATAAATGAAATTTTTAAAATGGGCAATATAAAAATGAATATCATGTATCTATGTACTCTCCCAAGTCAAAATTCTAGAAACCCTTTCCTGTCTTCCTTTTTTCATCCCATGTGCCAATTGGTAATGAAGTCCTATTGCCTTTTCTGAAGATGTCTAAATGCTGCCACACATTTCCTCATTCTCATGGAAGCGCTGTACTTTAGGTTCCACTCCACTTGAATTATATTTGCTTTCCCCCCAAATACTCCCTATACTGCTGTTGTAGAATTTTTAAAGTTTTGTTACAAAAATAATACTCCTATAAAATTCAGATGATACAGAAATAAAAGTAGAATACTCATGTACCAAATGAACCACCGCCTCTCCACTCCCATCCCCCAGAGGTTACCACTGTGAATAATTTAACATGCATTATTCCACATCTCTCCCTTTGCACATACAAATATATTATTTGACTCAATTTCTGTCTTCACTCAACATTCAGAAATATTTTGAAACAATTGTAATGCACTCAAGACTTCATTTTCTTAAATATAAAGTTCATTTGCTAGTATCAAATAATCTCTCTCTTACTTTCTCTCTTTCCTTTTTTTGGTATTTTTGAGACAGATTTTCTCTGTTGTCAATAGAACTCAGTAGACCAGGCTGTCAATAGAACTCAGAGATCTGCCTGTCTCTGACTCTTGAGTGCTGGAACTAAAGGTGTGTGCCCCCATGCCTGGCTCAAATGCAAAGCTGTTGAAGATATGCTTCCTATCCGTATTTCAGTGTCATGTCTAGTCACTCCAGCATCCTTTCTGAAACCAGACTCCTACAAAAAAACAAGGAACACATTTTGTCCTGTCTAGACTGTGAACTTTCTCCTTCATGTTAACACCATGCCTGCACTTTTTGAGCTGGTGCATTCCTACCAGTAGCTTCTCAACAATCAACTTTCAGGTGGCCTCTGGACAACTCTGTTTTTCCACACATGATTTCTTATTTTTTTTCTGTATACATTCCAGCTAAACTCTTAATTGCACTTGTCTAACAGTTCTATGATTTATTAACATGGTTTGCATTCCACTCTCCCTGCTCCAACTTGATGGAATGCTCTTATTTAACCTTTGCACTTCAAGGACCTGACAGTGCTCAATAACATATCTGTTGGAATTTCATGATTTCTTCTCTTTCTTTTTTTCTTTTTTGAGAAAGGGTTTCTCTGTGTAGTACTGGTGTCTTGAAACTCACTGTGTAGACCAGCCTGGCCTTAAACTCAAAGACATTTGCCTGCCTTTGTCTCCTGAGTGCTGGGATCAAAGGCGTGCATGCCAATGCCCAGCAGGATTCATGATTTTAAGAACATTTACTGAGTAGTTAATTTGCATAGAACCATAACCTAAGCATAAAAAGAGACAAAAGACAGTCTGCCATAAGGAACTTACCATTTTCCTATAATTTTTCCTAGGGCTGGAGAGAGCACAGTCATGTGGCCACCTATCATTTGGAACACATAGGTTGTTTCAAGGATTTATAGCCATGCCCTTCTAATAAGCAGGCTGTTCAACAGGTTTGTATTTTAAATGTGGCACACAGCAAACCCATTAGTGTGTAATTCTCTATTTTAGCAGAGGAGTTTTTGTCTCTAATTCCATCCTGCAAATTAGAAAGTGAAATGGTACCATATTTATAACCAAGAGTAATAAATGGCATTAAAGGAGTGTAATGGGGAAGACTGAGACTCTTTTGATAGTGGTTATTTAAGGATAGAAAATTTTTACTTGGCCCCATACCCTGGGAACCTGAACTTTAGTTCTTACCAATGCCCCTCTGTAGTTGTGGATCACAAACAAAGCGTTACTGAGAAACGCAGGATCTGATAAAAACCGTTTCTGAGAAATGGTCTGTAGTCATTGACCTAGAGATGCAAACAATCCCTAGACCCCTCCTGTTTATGTTGCACTCACTGCACCTGGATACAACCAACCACCAATTGCCCCGTTAGGAAAGTCCCTAACTTCTAGACCCCCTTCTGCTTTGTGGATTTTGCCTTATATATACTCTGTGTTTCTGCTATTCGGGGCACCGGATACTGAATAAAAGCCTCTTGCTGTTTTGCATCGAGTAAGCATCTTCGTGGGCCAGCGGGAGGCGTCTATCCTGAGGAACATAGGATCTCCCCACTTCAAGGGCCCAACATTTGGGGGCCCTAGGGAGATAGGGACGGACCCCTGACTCACGATTTCGACCTCGGAAGTGAAAAAAGGCGCCCAAACATTTTGTCTCTGTATTGTCTGTTTCACCTGTGCCAGCGTGCTCCTCATCTGCGCAGAGGCGCTTTCGGTTCGCACTTTCGGGACAGTTTGGTCTTAGGCGCAGCGCCAACTGCCCCAGGGCTTGGGGACGATATGCCCGAGGCTAGCCGCTGCTGCTGGTCTCAAGGGGAAAGCCACTATTGTGTGCACACGCCATGGCAGGAATGCTTGCGGGTGGCTGGGGAAATGCACAGGAGCTGGCCGACCTTGAGTTGGAATTCTATCAGTTGTGCGGCCTCTCTGGGCAGCCACGTGCACCTTTCTGGTGGCTGGGAGCTGTGTCATAACAAAGGCTTGTACACCAGCCGAGGAACATGAGGGAAACCAGGCAGAGGAGCAGGTTCAGGGCCAGCCTTGCGGGAAAGCAAATTAGGGTAGCAGGAAAGCGAACTAGGGTAAACAGCAGGGCTCATGGCGCAGAATGGGTAAATCTGCCTGGCTCCTCCCCTCCACTGGGCTAAGCAGACAGCAGAGCAGTGCTCTGAGTGGGAATCAGCCAGAGCTCACCAAGCCCTTCCTCCTCTCCCATCCAGCGAGCTTAAGTTGATTGCTGCACGAAAACCATGCAATGATGAAGGAAAGTAACTACACTTAACTGCAATGTTTAAAATTACAGCTAAGTCTCATAAAAAGAGTTTATTCCATCTGTTTAAATATATGACCATTATGATTGTTTTCATCTGATCTTAAATGGTTAATATGATCAAAAATAATTGGGTATGTTTAAGGTTAGGTTAAAAGGATGACACTGGTAAATTCTGGTTTTAAAATCTGGTTTTGACTTTTAAAATTATGGTTATGCTTTGTGACTTCTCTCCTACAAAAGGGGTACTCTATTTTGATACTGCAAAAACACGTTTTGAAAATGTTTAATATGTTTAAGGCTATAAAATGTTTAAAATTTATCAGCATTTTAGACAATGAAAAAAATGCAGTTTTTTGGAATATATCTTGTGGTGTTTGTTATCACCTTGAGACAGAGAAAAGAGGAAGTTCCACCAAGTTCCTTAAAGCTTGTTCTAAGTTCCTTAGAGTTTGTTTATGTGACCTTTATGTTATCTGATACAGGAAAGTAATTTCAGATTATTTAAAAATATGTTGTACTTCATTTGAAGGGCTGATGATTCTTCATTGCAAAATGATTTCTTATGCTCTTTTAAGATGGAAGAATTCTGGCTGATAGGTTTGGTGTGGCGAGAATATTTCATACAGTTTAAAATTGTTCTGTACTGTTCTGTTATGAAGTTGGTTCCAAAACTTATTTAATCACAATGTCAGAACTTTTATAACTTTTATGACTTTTGGTTATTAAAAAAAAACTGCAAATGTTTCACAGAACTTTCTGTATCTTGGGAGGTAACAATGCCATTAGAAACACCTAATGGCTATGTTTGGTATTGTCAGTCACAGCCTGTGCTAACATATGGATAGCTGCCATGATGGTTTAGGGATAGAGGGTGGAGCCATGAGTTTGCCACCATTTTGTGTAGGCCTGTTATGGTCAGGCCTCTGATTAGTGCTAAGTGCAAAGCTTTTTACTGTTCAATTTTAATGCAAAGTGGTAGGATCAGCAAGATTTGCTAGCCTTTTTATAAACTGTATCTGATTAAAAGGTTTGCTTAAATTTTAGTTCAGAAAGAGCAGATTTAAAGTGATGCTAAATACTGCAATTGAGCCTTACCTGGTCTCTTTGCTTAGGTTTTTTTAAGGTTAAGCCTAGGCAACTTAAAATATAGTTCTAAAACATGCATTTTGGAAATATGCCAAATTAGAGATTATAGTATTCTATTTTAGAAGACACAACTTAGAGCAGATGATAAAGACAAAGTAATTCAGATATGCTGGCCCTCAAGCTTGTCAGAGATCTGATAAATATGGCATTTTAATATATGTAAGCTTATTGTGACAGAGTCCCAAAATCCTGGCAGTAGCTCCCCTAAGGTCTCCAAGAAGATTTGGGCACAATGCAACTCTGTTCAGGATAGTATGCTAGCCACTGGGCAAGACTGCTCCAACTGGCCCACTGCCTGGGCCCAGCCTAAACTGTAGACAAAACTGTGGGCACCTGGAGTCAATGTTTCACATTGCTAAGGGTAAAGTGAGGCCATTCTCTCATTTCTTTTTCCACAGAAACAGTCTTTCATCTTCTGTGCCTGGCTGGACCACCTCTGTTCAGGATGCCATGAGACCACAGATGCCAGGTACACACTACCTAGGTGATGGACTAACTAGTCATCTGTCATTTTGATTGGTATATTTATTTAGCTATAGTTCATCCTTCTCATGTCTCTGATTACTTTGATGGCTATGCTAAAGGTAGCTTTGCAGCTAAATAGCAGACAGATTATTGGTTAGTTCACTGGCCAGCTAAAACTACTAGGTATTAGATGTCTTATTTAAAAAAAAAAAAAAACAGGCTTGCTTTGCTCATAGGATTCATGTCAGTTACCTGTGTTTTAAAATATAACTGGATAAAAATTATCCAGCTTATGTAGGGTCTAAAGATATAGGAGTTTAGATTGTAAAAATCTAGAAAATGTTGTTACTTGATCTGATATATAATTATGAGCTATACAAATATAAAAAATAATTTAAAACATATTAAAAATGGGAGATACTTTAGATTTCTTTCCCCTCTTTGCTATTGTTGTGCTTATAAGATTTTAGAAGTTCAGAGTTTTGGCATTAATCAATAGAGTTCTTATAAGTTGATGGAGCACTGACTGCTTATTCTTCAGTCACTAGCTTGAGATTTTAATTTTCTATGGTTGTCTTCTGGAGATAGACTTGAAGATACCAATAACGTATTTTCACCTAACTTTCCAGTGTGAACAGGGGAGCTAAAAGTAGATGCTGAGTGTATGAAAAATGGCCAAGCTCTATTGGAGACTGATTACCAACAGCTGTGCCCACAGAAAAAGTATTAGAATGTAGAGTTCCAGACCATGGACACACTTAAGTTGTTTATAAAGGTTATAAAACAAACAGCTAACTGATACTCATTCAGTGGGATGCAGTTTTACCTGTTACTCTCAAAATGTTGTTATATTAGATTTGCTGATATGTTAATTTTCTGAGCTTTTTAACATATATGTCCTTTTGTGTACCAAAAATTCATATGCATTTCAGGATATGATCTGGATGTGGCATAGCTCAAAAAGGTTGCAGATGAGATTTTCCCTGGTCCTTCCCATTCAATAGATAAATGTTAACTTCTGTTTCTAGTCTAAATTTGTTTCAGCAGATTTTTACCTGTCTGACTCTATTGCTGAATCAGCTATGGGCTGTGAGATGAAATTTGGACTTGGTGAAAGCTGACAAGATCTCTCCCAATTTCTTCAATTGGATCAACTAACTAGATGCTTGGGACTGCCCCATTGCCCAGCCTTTGACTAGCATGCCAACGGTCCAATGGTCAGCACTGTAGAAGCTCCAGAAGATGCTGCTTCATGGTTGTAGCAGTTACTAGAAGAAGGAGGGAATGTAAGGATAGAAATTTTTTACTTGGCCCCATACCCTAGGAACCTGAACTTGTAAACTTTAGTTCTTACCAATGCCCCTCTGTAGTCATGATACAAAGCATTATTAAGAAATGCTTCCTGCCTCCTGAGAGGACTGTGTAGGGCCCTGGTGCACTGGATACTGAATAAAAGCTTCTTGCTGTTTTGTATCAAGTAAGCATCTTCGTGGGTCAGTGGGGTCTGGCGTCTATCCTGAGGAATGGAGGGTGTCCCCAGTTCAGGGGCCCAACAGATAGGGGGAAGAACTTGCTGTTCGAGAATCTGGAGAAATGATTTCTGTTTTACTCATTACTAAAGCTAAGGTGTGAATCTGGTAATATCATTATTAGCCACCATACAAATGTTAATAAGCTGGGGGACAGGTAATGGACCTGGGTTGAATGAAGAGTCTTAAAGGAAGCCTCACTCATCAGAGTCCAAATCACTCTCTCCAGCAATTGTGTGGGAATCCTAATTGTCCTTATTGTCTTCTGACAGGTGGACCTGGCTCAGTACGCTGGGCCCAGAGTGCTTCTCTTCCTCATCTCTTTCCTCCTCTGCTACCTCAAACCCACCAATGTTCATGAAGCTTGTATTCTGGGTGTTCGACTTGGGAACAGGCTCCTCATAGCTTCCAAAACTGACAAGAGAAACATTTCAAGCTTGGGTACCATCCCATGCTTTGTACTGTCAAGGCATCAGCCCATTTCAACCCCTCCTCCCTCCTGGATACTAAAAAAATAGGTTCTTGGCTGTTTTTCATGTGCCCCTAAGGAAGATTAGCAGTGTATCTACCACACAGAAATAATATTCTTATGTATGACCTATTTCTTTAATGCACTTTAGATACTTTAAATATTTCATATTTCAAAATAAAATGATTCACACATGCCTTTTAAATCAGCCCTCAGGAGTAGGAACAGGCGGGTCTCCAAGTTTGAGACTAGTCTGGTCTAAATAGCAAGTTCCAGGACAACCAGGGTTACACAGAGAAAACAGTCTTGAAATACACAAATAACATCAGACAAATTTAAAAAAAAATAAAAGGTGTTTACTTTTCAGAAATTTTATTCTTTTTAAATAATGGCTATAATGAACATCCTTCTGTATAAATACAGACTACAACATAAGTCTCTGGAAGTTTTTTGTTAGTTTTGTTTTGTTTTTTGAGACAGAGTCTTACTATTCAGTTTAGTCTTGACTCAAATTTGATTCTCCTGACTCATTCTCTGAAGTGCAGGGATTAGTGTGCCAGACTTAACAGTTGCATGCTATTCCGATATATGGCTATAACAGGATTTATTTAATAGTCTCTCACTAATATGTTTAGCTGTTTCTGATTTCTCTCACAATTGGAAAACTGGAGAGATGGCTCAGAGGTTAGAATCACTGGACTGCTCTTCCAGAGGTCCTGAGTTCAATTTCCAGCAACTACATGGTGGCTCATAAAGATCTACAATGAGATCTGGTGCTCTCTTCTGGTGTTGCAGGCATACGTGTAGACAGAACTCTGTAAATAAATAGTAAATAATTGATTTTTTTAATCAAAGAAACAATGAGCTGTGATAAAAATCTTTGTACATCTTTTATGTTTGCATGAGACAGAATCTCACCAGGTAACCCTGGCAGTCCTGGAACTGGCTTTGTAGAACAGGCTATCCCAAAACTCACAGTGATGAGCTGGGATAAAGAGTTTGTACCATCATTTTATTAAGGCTGTATAAAAACCTTAATAAAAGTGTTCACACATGACAGTTTTCTAAATGTGGTACTTTAGAACCAAAGGGGGTACATATTTAAAGTTTTTGTTTATACGGATAAAACTCTATTGCTCTCCCATTCACACTATTTAAATGTCACCAGATATATGAGAATGTAATTTTTTCCTCATACCCTTTCCAAAAATGGTTAACAACTTGACAGGTAAGAAGCTACATCACACTGTTCACCTTACTTATTGGATTATTACAGAAGCTATAAACTACAGTTATTGGCCAATTAGTTTTATGAATTTTTTAGATCATACCGTTTTTACTTTCTGTTTTGGTTTTTTGAGACAGGGGTTCTCTTGGTAGCCCTGGCTGTCCTAGACTTGCTTTGTAGACCAGGCTGGACTCCCTCGAATTTACGATATCCACTTGCCTCTGCCTCCCAAGTGCTGGTATTAAAGGTGTGCACCAGAGTACCTGGCTAGCTCACATTTTATATCCTGGTTTTTTAGAGCACATTGCAATCTTTCAAAAACACACAGCAGATCAAACACTCTTCTCACTCAAGGCTTTCCCACAACATTTGGGTCCTTCACAATTTGGTTCTTTACTACTATTTTTAAAAGATATTTCTTTCTTTTTTTTTTTTTTTTTTTTTTTTGAGTCAGTTCTACCACATGGATCAATCAAAACTCTGACCTGCTGGTATTCTTTAAGAGTGTTGCACAGGTGCTAAACAGAGAATGAACCACCAGCCAGGGAGCTTGCATGGAACTGACCTAGGTCTTTTGCACATGTAACAGTTGTGTAGCTTGGTCTTTAAGTGGGACTCCTAATGGCAGGAGCAGAGGCTGTTTTTGACTCTGTTGCCTGCTTTTGGGATCCTTTAACCCTATTGGTTTGCCTAATCTAGCCTCAATAGAAGAGGGTGTAACAAGTTTTACTGTAAATTTGTAAGCCAGGGCTAGTTGATATCCATGGGACACCTCCCTTTTTCTGAAGAGAAACAGTGGATTGGGGTGTAGAGGAGGTGGGGTGAAAGGACATAATTTTCAGTACGTAAATTAAATAAATAGTTAAAAAAGTGTCTCATGCCTCTGGGTTGTGACAATTGTTGGGATCCATAACCAGGCATCTCTACAGCCAGCCCCAAGGCACCTGAAAAACCAGATAGCAGGTATATGTGAAGCCACCTGCAGACCACCTCCTGCACATGCTCTGGGTCACCTCATAGAGCAACAATCAATAAATGGGACCTCATGAAACTGAAAAGCTTCTGTAAAGGAAAGGACAGCATCATCAAAACAAAACAACTGCCTACAGATTGGGAAAGAATCTTCACCAACCCTTTATCTGATAGAGGGCTAATATCCAGTATATACAAAAAACTCGAGAAAGTAAACAGCAACAAATCAAGTAACCCTATTAAAATATGGGGTACAGAGCTAAACAGATAATTCTTTGTAGAGGAATATCAATGGCAGAGAAACACTTAAAGAAATGCTCAATGCCCTTAGTCATCAGGAAAATGCACATCAAAACGACATTGAGATTTCATCTTACACTGACTAGAATGGCTAAGGTCAAAAACTCAAGTGACAACACATGCTGGAGAGGATGTGGGAACCCTCCTCCACTGCTGGTGGGAATGCAAACTTGTACAACCACTCTGGAAAGTAATCTGGGGCTTCCTCAGACAGCTAGGAATAGTACTTCCTCAAGATCCATCTATACCACTCCTAGGCCTAGCCAGAACCTGGAAATATCCCTGATGCCCCTCAACAGAGGAATGGATACAGAAATTGTGGTACATCTATACAATGGAATGTTACTCAGCAAAAAACAAAACAAAAACAAACAAGGAAATCATGAAATTTGGAGGTAAATGGTGTGAACTGGAAAAGATCATCCTGAGTGAGCTATCCCAGAAGCAGAAAGACTCATAAGTGGATATTAGACATATAATATAGGATAACATACTAAAATATGTACACCTAAGGAAGCTAATCAAGAAGGAGGACTCTGGCTAAGATGCTGGCAAAGAGGATGGACAACAAAGGAGGGAGTAAATGGAACAGCACAGGAGTCTACCACAGAGGGCCTCTGAAAGGTTCTGCCTAGCAGGGTATCGAGGCAGATGCTGAGACTCATAGCCAAACTTTGGGCAGAGTTCAGAGAATCTCTTTTTTTTAAATTTTTTATTTTAAAATTTTTTTCTCATTAGTTGCATTTTGTTAATTCTGTATCCCAGCTGTATCCCTCATTCCCTCCCCAATCCCACCCTCTCTCCCTCATCTCCTCCCTGCCCCTTTCCAAGTCCACTGATAGGGGAGGACCTCTTCCCCTTTCATATGACTCCATTTTGTCAGGTATTTTCAGGACTGGCTGCAAAGTCCTCCTCTGTGGCCTAACAGTACTGTTCCTCCCTTGGGAAGTGGGGAGGTCAAAGAGCCAGTCATTGAGTTCCTGTTAGAAATAGTCCTTGTTCCCCTTACTATGTGAAACCAATTGATTACTGAGCTATCATGGGTCACATCCTAACAGAGGTTCTAGGTTTTATCCTCTCATGGTCTTTGGAGAGTTCAGGGAATCTTATGAAAGAACTCAGAGATTAAGACCTGGAGAGTACAGGAGATCCACAAGGATAGCAACAGATCAAAAAAGACAGGGCACAGGGGTCTTTTCTGAGACTGATACACTAGCCAAGGACCACTCATAGAAATGGCCTGGAACCCCTGCACAGAGGTACCCTATGGCAGTTCAATATCCAAGTGGGCTTCACAGTAATGGGGACAGGGACTGTCTCTGACAGGAACTGATTGGCCTGCTCTTTGATTACCTCCCCCTGAGGGGTAACCAGCCTTACCAGGCCATAGAGGAAGACAATGCAGTCACTCCTGATGAGATCTGATACCCTAGGCTCAGAAGGAAGGAGAGGAGGACCTCCCTTTTCAGTGGACTTGGAGAGGGACATGGGTAGGGAAAATGGGGGGGATAGGGAGGGGAAGAGGTAGGAAGGTACAGGGAGGATACAAGGTAAATAAAGTGTAATTAATAAAAATGAAATAATTAAATACAAAAATAAAAAGAGAACTCATATCACCTCCTCTCTCTCTCTCTCTCTCTCTCTCTCTCTCATTTGCCCTACCCAGAGACGGTCTCTTTGAGCCCTTTCCCCTTCCCCTGCATGTGAAACCAGTTGCTTGACTTGATTTGTGAACCCACTGTGTAACTTTGCTGCACAATCCTAACAACAATGCCACTTTGAGTCTTTGGGATACCTTATGTTTCTTACCCTATGGAACTACTATTCATATTTGACTCAGTTTCCTTCTTTTATCAGCTTCCCTCCCCACCATCCTCCATGACCCAGAAAAACCCTATGGTTACCTATCATGTCCTTCATGTTATACTACTGCTGCTCAGTGGCCGGTTTAATAGTTCCTGGAAGGCAGAACTCCTTGAAGGAAGGAATCCCATATCTTACTTGTGTTTTCACTCATGATAAAATAAACATTTGCAGGATAAATAAATAAATGATTTTATCCTCTTTCTGGCAAGATGTATCTCATGTGCAGTAAATCCAACATGTTTGAAACCAACATCATTTCCCATACTTTTCTGTTTTTCTTCTTTCCTCAATGAAATTCTATTGTTTATCAGACTTAGCAATCAAATTCAAATGAATACTACTGTTTTCTGTTCCGTATGCCCTTAAAATTATCTAACATACAATTTGATGTTACTTTCTCTTCCTTTTTTGTTTTTGTTTGTTTGAGACAGTGTCTCATGTAGCCTTGGCTTGCTTTGAACTCAACCTGCAGCTGAGGATTAGCTTTAATCCCTGTCTTCCTACCTCTACAACAAAAGTGTGCCTTGGTGACCTACACCACATCCAGAGTTTTGCTTTGTTTTACATAAGTCCTCAATACATACCCAAGTTTGGGAGGGAAAACACAGGGTTTTCTTGCCCTGGATCTTACACTATGCAGACCAGGCTGGCCTTCAAATCACAGGTCCACCTGTCTCTTCTTAGGCATATACCATCACACCTGGCCAGCCTTTAATTTAGGATCCTCTTCTCTCACTTCTTAAGTACTGAGATTACAGATCTGCGCCAGCATACCTAACAACTTTCTTTTCTTAAACCTACAGACTCCTAACAGAACAAAACCAAATGCCTTGGCATGTCACTTATGGTCCTCCACAATACAGTCTCTTGCTATTTCAAAAGTCTTCCTTCTCCAACCACCTCCCTTTATCCACGAACACACTCCATGTTGAATATCTATGCCTCTAAATTATTATTTCATGTGTTAAAGATCTATCTCCTTGCTGCCACTGTATATGCTCTGCAGACCCGTGTCCATCATTTAAGCAAAGTTCATATACTTCTACATGAAAGTTACCCTGATTACTTCAAAGCGCAGTAAATCATGCCCATTTTAGGGATATCTCAGCACTCTATACCTATTTGTGCCTAGGTACTTATGACATTGAATCTATAATGATTTGTGCCAATCTTTTCCACTAGAAGAGCTACTCAAGGGAAGGTCATATCTTCTTCCTGTGTGCATTCCCAGATCCAAGTAGAAGTGTTCAGGAAATGTTTGATAGAGGAAAGCTATCTTATGCTAGGTCCTTTGTCACCATAGCTGACAAAAATGATGCCACAGCCCTGTAGCATATTGCTGTCTATTACCTGATGTTGCTCTCCTCCAAACCACAGGAAGCTTCCTCACCATCTCCCTCAGAGAACATCATGTTTTCTTCATTTTCCATGCCCATCCTTGTACTCTCTTGAAGCACACAAGGATGTTTGTGTCTTTTACTTCCAGATTCCACATCAGAGTCACTTCTACTTCTAGTTAGTGGAATAGCTGTGGGAAAAAGACAGATTGTGGTTCAAGATATAAGCTTGATGGACTAGCACATGGCTCATAGCTCATAGATGTTTGCCTCACATCTATGAGATAGTATGTTCAAAATTACAAAAATAAAACAAAATAAGAGCTAGAGAAAGAAATGGGAATTCTTTTTTTCCTTAAGATTTATTTATTTATTTATTTATTTATTTATTTATTTATTTATTATGGATATAGTGTTCTGCCTCTATGCCAGAACATGGCACCAGATCTCATTATACATGTTTCTTAGCCACCAAGTGGATGCTGGGAAATGAACTCAGGACCTTCAAAGAGCAGCCAGTGTGCTCGTTATTAACCTCTGAGCCATCTCTCTACCCTCAGCAACAGTAATTCTTCTCAGAATTAACATCTTCAGCCTATCACTCCAAAACTAGTTTATACAGACTTTGAGTCTATAATCTTCACCTCTCAGGCATCTCTTTTAATTACCAAGGGTTAATAGCAGCAACATTTATAGAAACTTAAGTACCTTATTTCCTCTTAGTCTAATCTACCTGTTTTTTATCGTCTCCAACACTTTCACCTTAACATTTCTAATATCTTAATTACTTTTCTTTTCCTGTTCTCAAATACAACCTTTCAAAGCTGCTACTTGGACACTGACTTTTTCACTGTTACCTCTTTGCAGTGTGTGCCTGTTCATCTTCACTTCCCCTAAGGATAATGGGCATGATCATCCTCTGAGCGTGTGTTCAGTACTCTCATGTCTACTAGTAGGACTCCAAGAAAATAGATAGCTTTTTTTATGATAGCAAACAGTAAGTAGCAAAGAGTTTCCTGTTCAGTCCTGAGGTACAACACTGAGTTCCACAGAAACAGAAGTAAATGTGCAAGACTCACCAAAGAAAGGGTTATCTTTTTCTTCATCATTCCCAGCATCTTCCTCATCATCTTCTCCTTCAGATACGAGCAAATCCTCATACAGGACACTGGCTTGGGGCTGTTGTACAGTTCCTTCCTCTTCATCTGCAAGATCACCATCTCTGTCTTCACCTTCCTAAACAAGTCCAGGTATCAGTCCAGTCACTGAGACAAGCATACCTTCTTTCCCCCCTCATCCCATTGGCTGCCTCACAAGAAGTTAAATAATTGTAGTGAATGGATTTGTGTGGCTCATTTCAATGATTAAAGTCAGACTGAGGCTCACTATGGAGAGACTATGATAATACCTTTGAGATTTGGCCTTCCCTGCAGGACAGGACCTCCTTTCACATAAATGTATAATGTAACTTCAAGATTTCTGTAAGCATACTCACTGTGGCTGGAGTCTTAGGTTTTCCATCTTCCTCCTCCTTCTCCTTCTCCTCCTTATACCCTTCAATATCTACACCAGAGACTTCCTCACCCAGCCTACCTTGGCCCTGGAGAATCTGAGTGAGGAGCACAAATAGCACATCATTGAGGTATGTGCCTGTAGGAGTTAATCTAGGGTTCTTTACATAGTACAGATGTACGTCCCTGATATCCCTGCCAATCCCACTGCTAGGAGGAGGTTGTTTATACAGCTCAAGACGTGCATTTTCCCCAGTCATTCTTCAGAAATAACAGATATGGCAAGACAAACCAAAGAACAGGAATGTTTTTGGTACACTCTTAACTGTCATCAGTAGGGAATGTTTCCTTTCTAACCCAAACTTTTGAAGGAGAAACTCCCTCTGAATTTTGTACTCTCTTATGGAACCTTGAGAGTAGGTACAGCTTTAGATGAGAATTGTGTTTTGATAACTCTGGCAATGGCCAGTTAAAATTATACATATTTTAATTTGGCCTATAACATATAAGAGACACAAAACAATACACTAGTGGTTGTGAACTCTCTCTCTGTCTCTGAATGCAGCTGGTCTTTCTAGTCAGTCACCTATTAGGCTGCTCTCCTGCCTCAAACACTTCCCCTGAAGGTCTGTTGTGTTGCAGGGCCAAAGGATCCAGCTTTCCTTCATGTATGCATGTTACAGCCCAGCCCTCCTCATTCACCCACCAGGAAGACCAGCTATCTTGCAAAGAGAAATAACATCCTACTACCATTAGCTGCTTTTCTGAAATAGCACTGGGAATATCCAAGACAGACATATTGCTCTTATCTTGATAAACAGAAGCATCTCGAGAAACACTGGGTGATGTGCTCTTGTCACACAAATCAGGAGGCTGTGGCATAAAACACACAACTTAGCGTCTACCAAGGTTAGAAGAAATACTTTATAACATTCACTGAAGAATAGGGATATCAAATACAACCCAGTAAAAGAGGAAACACAGCCCAGTACTACTCTGTAGACAAATCTTTAGAATCCTATGAATAACAAACATTGTGGCAGACTGGTATCTAGTATATGTGTTCAAAAATTAAGCAGAAATGCATAAAGCTTAGGGACAAGTTTATGAAGTAACAGCCTCTCTGCTCAGTAACCTACTTTATTTTTCTAAGCCTCGCCTTGCTGTTTTTAATCTCAGGTATTCATATTAGTTATACTTTTACAGACTTAGGGACATGTAAGGAAACTGGATAAAGGAATTCAAATTTAAACAAGAACAGGGAATGGTTTGACAGTTCATGAGTTTATGAACAATGATTCGGAGCAAAATGGCACGGGAATAAAATCAAGAGCTTTGGAGTAAACAGGCCAGGATTGAGTCTTAGCTCTAACATATTTAACCACCTGTTTTCCTGAACTGTGACACATGGATATAATATCTACCTCACATGGTTGTAGTGAGAATTAAGAGCTATGTGTACCTGGTACTCAATAAATGATAGCTTCCTTTATCATCCCTGAAAAGAGCAGAGATTTAGCAAATGGGTTCTAGTCAATAATAAGAGGGACTAGATAAAACATTCCTGAAGTTAATAGAATAAGAAAAATAATCATCAGTTTCACTTTAAAGTATATATACAGAGATTAGCATACATAACCATAGATACGAAAAACCTCAAAACACTTAGCGATTGATGTTTTGAAAGATGGAATTGATAAGTAGTACCACACCTCTTATTTGTATCTTCAATTTTATAAAAGGATTTAATTTATTAATTTTTAAAAATTATGTGGCTAACTGCCCAGATGCCCATCAACTGAGGAATGGATACAGAAATTGTGGTACATCTACACAATGGAATATTACTCCGTGATAAAAAACAAAACAAAACAAGGAAATCATGAAATTTGCAGGTAAATGGTGGGAACTGGAAAAGATCATCCTGAGTGCACTATCCCAGAAGCAGAAAGACACATACGGTATATACTCACTCATAAGTGGCTATCAGACATATAATATAGGATAAACATGCTAAAATCTGTACACCTAAAGAAACTAATCAAGAAGGAGGACTCTGGCTAAGATGCTCAATCCCCATTCAGAAAGGGAAAGAGGATGGACAACAGAAGAAGGGGAAAACAGGGAACAAGTTAGGAGCCTGCCACAGAGGGCCTCTGAAAGACTCTGCCCTGCAGACTATCAAAGCAGATGCTGAGACTTATGGCCAACTGTTGGGCATAGTACATGGAATCTCATGAAGCAAGTGGGAAATAGTAAGACCTGGAGAGGACAGGAGCTCCACAAGCAGAGCAACACATCTGAAAAGTCTGGGTACAGCCGTCTTTTCTTAGACTGATAATTCAACCAAGGACCATTCATGGAGATAACCTAGAAACCCTGCACAGATGTAGCCCATGGCAGTTCAGTGTCCAAGCGGGTTCCATAGTAATGGGAACAGGGACTTGAAGTGATTGGCAGGAAGTGATTGACCTGCTCTTTGATCACCACCCCCTGAAGGGGGAGCAGCCTTACCACGCCACAGAGGAAGACAATGCAACCACTCCTGATGAGACCTGATAGACTAAGATCAGAAGGAAGGGGAGGAAGACCTCCCCTATCAGTGGTCTTGGGGAGGGGCATGTGTGGAGAAGGAGGAGGAAGGGTGATATTGGGAGGGGAGGAAAGAGGGATTTACAGGGGGCATACAAAGTGAATAAAGTGTAATTGATAAAATATAAAGTAAAAAATTATGTGTCTGAATGGAATTAGAGAAATTGCTGATAGGTTATCAGCACTTGATGTTATTTTAAAGGTCTTGATTTAACCTCCCAGGAACCACATGGTGTATCTCAGCCATCTGTGATAAGATCTGGTGCCTTTTTCTGTTTTTCAGGCACACATGCATGCAAATAATATAGAAATAATAAAGAAATACATCTTTACCATGGTCTGTGCATTTAATCCCATCGCATTGGTGGCAGAAGCAGGAGGATCCCTGTGAGTTTGAGGACAGCATGGTCTACTGAGTGAGTTCGAGTTCCAGGACAGCCAAGACTACATAGAGAAACCTTACCTTAAAAAAAATTACATGTCTGTGTGAATGTCTGAGTGTGGATTTGTGTATGTGAGTGCAGTGTCTGTAGAGGCCAGAAGAATGTGTCAGAATCTCGGGATGTTGAGTTAAAACAGCCATGGAACATGGATGCTGGCAGCCAATGTAGGGCCTTCTGATAGAGTGCTTGTTAGCACTCTTAACTGGCTGAGCCATCTCTCAAGCCTCATATTCTAATAGTGTCCAACTATAGTATAACTTTGATAAGAAGGGAAAAACAAACAAAACAAAACAAAACAAAACCCCACAAAGAACAAAACTTTCCCATGAGCAAACCACAGTGGTACAAGTCTATATATAGTGCCAGGATCAGAAAAGTTCAATCAGAAGATCACAAACTTGAGGCCAGTTTGGACCACACAGCTAGACCCTGTCTCAAAGACACAAATGCATACCCAAACATGTGCTGCTCAGTACACAAGCAAGAAAACAAGAATTGAGAAAATCATTTCCAAAATAAAGGTAAAACAGATTAAAAAACATTAGTAAACAGATAAGATTTCTGTAAAATTTAAAATATACAAAGAAAAGAGGATTGTGGGAAACTGTAAAATGAGTAATTCCCAAATATGGAGCTCAATTGAAGTTCAGTTGAAATACCCAGATGCAAATACGTTACTGACTGACACTGACATTTCAAAGTTGAAACTAACATGAAAACTGCTATGCTTCTACACAATCAAAACTGTATTATGACAGATTATTATTATTATTTTAGGTTTTTGAGACAGTGTTTCTCTGTGTAGCCTTGGCTGTCCTGGACTCATTTCCTAGACCAATGAGACCAGGACTCATTTCCTAGACCAAACTCGTAGAGATCTGCCTACCTCTGCCTCCCAGGGTGCTAGGATCAGAGGCGTGTACAGCCACGCCTGGTTTGACAGATTAATATTATATAGACACTTTCTAATAATGTTTCAATTTTACATAGTAATGAGTAATGCTCCTCAAACATGGGGAATCTATCTTCCTTGAGTTAAGAAGCAATTACTTGGGCTATCTTAACATTTATACACATAAATGAAGGGAATGATGAGAGTGTGAATTGTGATGGAAGAAGAAGACGACCTCCCCTAATCACTGGACTGGGAGATGGATATAGGAGACAAAGAGGGAGGAAGAGTGGGATTGGGAGAGAATGGGAGAGGGGCTACAGCTGGTATAAAAAGTGAATAAACGACCCTGAGATTTCACCTTACACCCATGAGAATGGCTAAGATGAATAACTCAAGTGACAACATGCTGGAGAGGTTGTGGAGAAAGGGGAACCCTCCTCCACTGCTGGTGGGAATGCAAACTTGTACAACCACTCTGGAAATCAATCTGGCACTTTTTCAGACAACTAGGAATAGCGCTTCCTCAAGATCCAGCCATACCACTCCTAGGCATATATCCAAAAGATGCTCAAGTACACAACAAGGACATTTGCTCAACCATGTTTGTAGCAGCCTTATTTGTAATAGCCAGAAGCTGGAAACAGCCCAGATGCCCCTCAGTGGAGGAATAAATACAGAAATTGTGGTACATCTACACAATAGAATATTACTCAGCAATGAAAAACAAGAAAATCATGAAATTTGCAGATAAATGGTGGGATCTGGAAAAGATCCTCCCGAGTGAGCTATTCCAGAAGCAGAAAGATGCACAGTATATACTCACTCATATAGACATGTAATATAGGATAAACCTACTAAAATCTGTACACCTAAAGAAACTAATCAAGACAGAGGACTCTTGCTAAAATGCTCAATTCATATCCAGAAAGGCAAAGAGGATGGACATCAGAAGAAGGAAAAAAGAGGGAACAAGTCTGGAGCCTGACACAGAGAACCTCTTAAAGGCTCTGCCCTGCAGACTATCAATGTAGATGCTGAGACTTATGGCCAACCTTTGGGCAGAGTACAGGGAATCTTGTGAAAGAAGTGGGAAACAGTAAGATCTGGAGAGGACAGGAACTCCACAAGGAGAGCAACAGAACCAAAAAATATGAGCACAGGGGTCTTTCCTGAGACTGATACTCCAACCAAGGACTATGCATGGAGATAACCTAAGACCCCTGCACAGATGTTGCCCATGGCAGTTCAGTATCCAAGTGGGTTCCATTGTAATAGGAACAGGGACTGTCTCTGACATGAACTGATTGGCTTGCTCTTTAACCACCTCCCCCTGAGGTTCAGGAAGCAGCCTTACCAGGCCACAGAAGAAGACAATGTAGCCACTCCTGATGAGATCTTATTTACTAGGATCATAAGGAAGGAAATGAAGAGCTCCCTCATCAGTGGACTTGGGGAGGGGCATGCATTCAGAGGGTGGAGGAAGGGAGGTATTGGGACGGGAAGAGGGAGGGAAGCACAGGGAGGATACAAAGTGAATAAAGTGTAATTAATAAAGAATTAAAAAATTAATAAAAAGTGAATAAACTGTAATTAATAAAAATAAAAATTAAAAAAGAATGTGAACTGAAAAGAATGAAGCAGTACTACACGTACCATACTCTCCACAGGAAACTCTAACTATACTAAGATCAGCTATTGTTCAGGAAGGACAAAGGTTTGATTCACCAAAAGTCTAAGTTTATGACTATCCAAGACCTGAGAAAAGCACATACCACTTGGTGATTATAGTCTCCTGAAGTATGATGGCTACTACACAAGCTTTCATTTACCAGAAAGTACCTAGTGGAAACTGTAAGCTGATTAGTAAACAAGGCCTTCCTGGATAACATCACTCACCCAAGCCCCCTTGACCCAATCATCCCATACAACTACAACAGCCTTTCCTTGTTCTGGACCTTGAAGAAGCATCTGAGGGTTCTTTAAACCTGACCCCTCAGTGACCAGTGTTTTGGGATGAAAGATAAAATAGAGATAGGTAAAGTATACAAATGAGACACAGAGACATCAAAAATCCAACAGAAAGTCCGTGTGCTGCATTTGAGTTTGGGTTAAACGTGGGTAGAAGTAAAAATAATCCTATAGGAATTAGAAGTGTTCTCCATTAACCTATTTAGTTATATTTCAAAGAGCCTCTGGAAACTTTACAAAAAAATGCTTCATACAAAGAAGGAAACAAATATTTATTGGGTGCCTGTTATGTGTCATACAAATTAACTCATTTAACATTAGAAAGGACATCTTACAGAAATGGGAATAAAAGTGTTAATTTCCCAATACCACAAAACTAGATAGTAGCAGAGCTAAGACTCATATCTAGACCTGTTTTATGTCAAATCTCATGTTCTTTGCATTCTATCAATGTGTCTTCAGTATAGGAACCAAGGATCTGTTAACATCCTTCTTAAAGCCTATCCTTCAAATATGCCAACTTTCTAAGACTGAAATATAGAGGAAACACTCAAAATGGTTCAGTCACACCAGAAAAAAAAACTAGAAGTTTCTTATTCACCCTGCTTTCTAGTCTTCTAACATATAAACTTAGAACAGTCTTCATTTACTAGGAAAGTGAATTAATTCTGAAAATTGAGTGATGAAAGCTATGCTGACATACTTCTCATGTATTAGACAATCAGCTATCTAGAAAGTACAAGAACAATATGGCTCCATCTGTAGCTGAGCAACCTACATTCTAGGGATATCCTAAAACCCCCAAATTACCAACAAAACAGCTGGAGACCCAGAGGATACCTCTGGTTATAGCAGTCAGGAATCTAGTATTCTCACACAATATAAACAACTGATTCATCCCATAGTTTCCTCTTCTGGATTCAGGAGGCTGTGAAGACCCATGGCCCTCACTCACCTTACCCTTTGGGAAGACAAGAAAGCACACAAAAGACATATGAAAAGGAAGGACAGAGAAGAATGTTATCTCAGTAAAAATATCTGTTAACATGCTCCCAGTTTCCCAAACCGTAAGAGAATTGTAAGAAATTCCCAATCCTTTGGCTTACCTGAGGTGAATAAGGTCCTGGAATCATTGGGTTCAGGCTTTTTAATTCTGCTTCCTCCAAAGCTGCTTCTTTAGCTGTACAAATATCTTTCTCAAGTTGAGTCAAATGTTCATCATACTGAGAAACAACATTAATGATTTCATTCAACATTCAGGTACTGAGCATACAAAACTAAACAAAGCACACATGAAAATCTGTCTTTTAGGATTGAGAGATGGCTCAAATGGTTAAGAGCACTGTTTGCTTTTCCAGAGGACCTGAGTTCAATTTCTAGCACCACATGGTGGCCTACAACCATCTGTAATGGAATCTGATTCTCTCTTCTGGTGTACATGAAGACAGAGCATTCCTATCCATAAAATACATGAATAGATAGATCTTTAAATATTGCTATCTTACACATGGTATGTAGTCACTTTTAACCTGATGTTAGCAATATATTACAGGATAATCATACTATGATCCACAGACACAAATAAGCTAAATAACAAGGAGGGCCTAAAGGAAGTTGCTTGAATTGCACTAAGGGCAAATAGAATAAACAGTGGAAGTGAATGAAGAGAGCGAACTTGGTAGGAGATGGTGTGGGGAGGCTGACCTAAGGTAGGGATCAGATGATGGAAGAGCAGGGGCAGGAGGTGACAGAGCTGGGAGAAAGAAGGGAAACCCAGGGAAGGCCATCTTTAACTCAGGCTGGAGACTTGTGACAGGATGGGGTTCTGGGAGGTTATGGTGGTGACTCTAGCTGAGACTCCTAGTGGCGGGGGTCATGGAGATTGAAGTGGCCACCTTCTAGACAGGCAGGACTCCTAGTAGAGGGAGGGGGACACAAAATGACCCACAAAATCTTCAACTCAAATTTTGGCCTGCCTACAATATGAGTAGGGATAAAGACGGAGTAGAGACAATGCATGTTCAACCAGTTACTGGCCCAATTTGAGACTTTCCCCATAAGTGATAGCCAAACCCTGACACTATTAAAGATACCCTGCTAGGCTTGCAGACAACAGACTATCATGACTGTCCTCTGAGAGGCTTCACCTAGCAATGGATGAAAACAAATGCTGAGACTCACAGCAAACACTAGGCAGAGCTCAGGGAACCTTGTGGAAGTGTTGGGGTAATGTTAGAAAGCACTCCACAAGAAGACCAACAGACCAAGTCTCCTTAACCTAGGCCTAAGGAGACTTGCAGAGACTGAATAATCAACCAAAGAGCATGCATGGTCTGAACTTAGGCCCCCTTACATAAAAGTAACCGATCAGCAGTTTGGTCATCATGGGGGGTCCCCTAGCAATGGAGTAGGGGCTGTTTATCACATGGACTCTGTTGCCTGATATTGGATCACTTCCCCCTAGAGAGGGTGCCTTGCCTATCCTCAGTTGAAGAGGATGCATTTAGTCCTGATGCAACTTGAGTGCTATTGTGCACTGATATGGGTGTGGGACTCCCCTTTCTGAAAAGGAAAAGGAAGAAAGGGCAAAGAGGGTTAAAGGGGGTAGGAGTAGATAAGGGAGGGGTTGAGGTTGCAATGTAAAATGAATAAATAAAGTTTAAAACCATCCAAAAATTATGGTAGGACTCATACATGTAACAGCAAATTACCCTGAGTGATTAAAGTATGGTGTATACACAAATAGAGTAAGAAGATGAGTAGAAAAGAATTGTTGTCTTTATAGTGTTTCTATTCTAGTAGCAGAACATGGCTGATAACCTAAACCAGGCAGAGACAGAAATGATGGAATGAGGGTAGAAAGTAGAATCTTACATTTGAAAGAGAACAGGGTAGTCAGCGAAAACATCAAATTCAAGGACACAAGAGAAAGTTTTCAGGGAGCTAGATCTTCTCTATCACCTACCTCGGTTAATGTCTGGTAACAAATGTTCACAATCTCCTGAGCAGTCTTTGTATATTGACTCTCAGGTCCTATGAAAGAAGTAGAATGCCATTACCTCTGTAACTTCAAGAATTTTATATTTTTCTAACATTCTGATTTAAAACATTTATTATTTATTAAAATAATTATTAAAGTTTATTTATTTATTTTTGAGATAGGGCTTCATTGTGTAGCCCTGGCCTGTCTTGGAACTAGCTACATAGACCAGACTGGCCTTGATCTCACAAAGTTTGCCTGACTTTAAAAAAAAAAAACAAAACAAAACTACCAACTGGGCAGTTTTTTTTTTTCCTTTTTCAAGACAGGGTTTCTCTGTGTAGCCTTGGCTGTCCTGGCCTCACTCTGTAGGCCATGCTGGCCTTGGAGGCATAGAGATCTACCTGCCTCTGTCTCCCAGAGTGCTGGATTTACCGGCATGCACCACTGAACCTGACTGCTGAAATTTATTTATTTAATACATATGTAGTTGTTTAGTCCATGTGTGTTTCTGCACACTATATGCATTCCTTGTGCCCAAAGAGGCCAGAAAAGGCTGTTGAACTAGAGTTGCAGTATGTACTGGAAAGTCAATGTAGGTCCTCTGGAAGAGCAGCCGATGTTTTTAATCATCTCTCTAGCCTCATGCATTGCAATTAAAAATAAGAATTTTAGAATTTGTTACCCAATAGTGTATCATTATTTATGACTAAGAAAATCTATGTTTAATCTTTAACTTAAAACTTCTGCTTGACTTTTATAAATGAAAATTTTTATTTTTGCTTTTATTTCTTTTTTCCTTTCTCTTTTTTCTTCTTTTCTGTTTTTTTCTTATAATTTTATTTTTTATATTAATTAAAGTTTATTCACTTTGTATCCCCTCTCTCATTTCCCCCATCATACCTTCCCTCCCTCTTTTTCTCTCATGCCCCTCTCCAAGTCCACTAACAGGGGAGGACCTCCTCCCATTCTATCTGACACTAGCCTATCAGGTCTCATCAGGACTAGCTGCATTGTCTTTCTCTGTGGCCTGGTAAGGCTGTTCCTCCCTCACTGGGAGATGATCAAAGAGTCAGTCATTGAGTTCATGTCAGAGACAGTCCCTGTTCCCATTACTAGGGAACCCATGGCTACCT
The DNA here is from genome assembly GCF_030254825.1 of Meriones unguiculatus. Classification (NCBI taxonomy): domain Eukaryota; kingdom Metazoa; phylum Chordata; class Mammalia; order Rodentia; family Muridae; genus Meriones; species Meriones unguiculatus. The sequence continues at coordinate 68,523 of NW_026843712.1, read as the reverse complement.
CTGTGCATGGGTTCAGGTTATATCCATGCATGGTCCTTGGTTGGACTATCAATCTCAGAAAAGATTCCATTGATCTTCCTTTCTGTTTCTTTGCCATACCATGCAGTTTTTATTACTATTGCTCTGTAGTACAGCTTGAGATCAGGGATGGAGATACCTCCAGATGATCTGTTGTACAGGACTGTTTTGGCAATTCTGGGTTTTTGTTTTTCCATATTTCTAGCCATATCTACTATAATTATTAGAAGTCATTATATGAATAATGGAGTATTTTTCAGGAGCTGAAGAGAGGGTTTCAGTGGGGAAGAAGAGTTCTTCTAACAGAATATTCCCATGGATTTTCCAACACTCACATGGTGGAAACTCCAGTTCCCGAGGATCCAAAATGCTCTCTGACCACACTGGGTGCCAGGTGATGCAGAGAAATACATGAGAGCAAAACATCCATTCACATAAAATAATCTACAAAAGAACAAGTCCTTCTGAAGTAAAACAACTGAATATATGCCAACTATTCTCTATAAGAAATGAAGCCAGGCATGATAATGCTGGGGAGAGAGGGATGAACTCAATGCTAACCTGGACTACAGCTAAATTTGAGGGTAGCATATAAAACTTAGAGACCTTGTATCATATATCCAAGATCCAGGGGCTGAATGTTTTCTTTCTTGAAGAGGACCCCAGTTCTGATCTAATCACCCACATTAGGTAGCTCATAGTCAACTGTTTCAAGAGATCCAGTGTCTTCTTTTGACTCCTTAGGACAGACGTATTAATTCTCTGTCTCTGTCTCACACACACATACCACAACATGAATAAAAAAATTTTTTTTTTTAGATAGGGTCTTTCTAAGTGGACTTGGATATCCTGAAATATGCTATGTAGACCAGGCTTGCCTTCAACACACAAAGATCCCCCTGCATCTTCCTTCCATGTACTGGGATAAAAGGTAACCATCACCACACACAGAAAAATCTTTAGGAAAAAATCAGACAGAACTGGATATAGTTTGGTGGTAGAGTACTTTTCTGGCATATGCAGGGCTCTAGATTCAACTTTTAAAGCATACACACAAAGATGCAAAATGAAATGAAATTGACTGGGTGATGGTGGTGCATCCCTTCAAAACCAGCACTTTGGTGGCAGAGGTAGGCAAGCCTCTGAATTTGAGGCCAGCCTGTCCTACAGAGCAAATTGTAGCACAGCCAGGGCTATACATAGAAATACTGTCTCAAAAAACAAAATAATACTAATATATCTTTATGCCAGACACAAATAAACCAAAAAGGAAACTTTAGCCAATCATCAAAATATTAAGGACACACATAATTAAGAAGAGTGTACTGTCATTAGCCTTTTTGCTCAGTACTAGAGAGGCTGAGCCAGGAGGCCAGTACAACTCACAAAAGAAACAGTGTCTCAGCTACCTTCTTCCCCAACACAAAGAAAAGAACAGTTTGTTAACTTCTTTCTGGGTTTTTTTTTTTTTTTTTTTTTTTTACCTCCTAGCTCTAAACAACCAGTAGCTTAAAAAAACTGACAGAAAAAGAGACTACAAAGGTCCTCATGCAAGCTATACATGGTGGCTCATGCCTGTAATTCCTGTTTTTGGGAGCTTGAGGTGGGAGGATTATTACACGTTCTTGACCAACCTGTACAGTGAGACTATGCCTCCCCAACCCCACTGCCACTCCTGAGACAGCATTTTTCTGTATAGCCCTGACTATCCTGGAACTCACTCTGTAGACCAGGCTGGTCTCAGACTCAGAGATCCACCTGCCTCTGCCTCCAGAATGCTGGGATTAAAGGAGTGCTCACCGCCACCTGATGGGAGTCTGTTTTAATAAAAACGTATTGCAGACAGAGAGTCATGGCTCAGTGGTAAAGAACATTTGTCTCAGTGGTAAAGAACATTTGTATCGGACAGGTCTGATGCTCTTTGGGTGGATGACACCTAAATGAACATCAGTACAAAGTCCCAATTTATTTCTAATATCAGAGATCAGACCTCTACTCTTGCCTGATGCGTCCAAAACTAAAAGGGGGAACTGTAGAGAGCTGCAGAATGCTATGCCTTAAAGATGGAGCTGGTTTCTGCCTTCCACCTTCCCGATGGTGAGTGCTCTCTGTCACAAACAACTCTACATTTGGCTAAGGCTGAGGATCTGGCTTGCTTCCATGTATGTGGTCCTATCTGCATTGCCCACGTGGCATGCTGAGGTTGACTACCCAGAGGCTATTTAAAGTGGGCTGGCTTTACCCAGGGTCAGATGATTGTTCAAGGTTCCTGAATAAATTGCATTGAAAAAAAAAAAAGAACATTTTTTTCTGCAATCATGAAGACTGGAGTCAGATCCCAACATATACATAATAAGCTGTGTATACCCCAAACATTGGTAACACCAGACCTGAGCAAAACAGACACAGGAGGATTGCTGGGGCTTGCTGGATTCACACTTTACAAGACACGCAGATTCAAGAAAAGCACCTTCCTCAAAGGAATATGCAGAGAATGAGAGAAAAGGACATCCAATGCCTTCTAGTTTCTGTGCTTGCATATAGGCACATGTGTGTACATGAATGAACACACACACACACACACACACACAAACACGCACACATTCCCTTTTAAAAGACAGACTTTATATATGAACTTGGATTCATCAATCTTTCATGTAATGGTTATATAATGATACAGAGAAAAATCAATGTTACAGATAGACTATATGCTTCCTTAAATTGAACTAGTATAACACCAGTTTCTGTACACTGGTTCTTATGCCTACAAGGACATCGGTTAGGAATTCAGCCTTTATTTTACTTCAGTTTTAACATGTAAATACAGATCAATTTCTCAACATGTAAATTATAAAAAATGGACAATTAGTTAATCATTTTGAAAAGATCTATTCCCTTCCCACTTCCTTTGAAGCAAACAACTCTTAGAAATATTCACTGACAATTCCTCTAGAATACAAAAAATTTTCAAATGATATCACTTTCATATCTGATTTTTATCACTTAGTTATTTGTAACTGCTCCTAGTTTTAGACACTCTATGCTCAGGAGTACAGGGTTTCCAGCTCTTTAATTCCATTATGATACTATAAGAAAAGTAGCCTTTAAGTCCTTATAATGAAACATGCTAGAGTTGGTAAACTACTGTTGAGAGAAGTGGATAAAAATAACAAGACATTTCTTACTGTTAGCTATAGCAGCAGTTCTTCAATGAAGAAGTAATGAAACAAAGATATTCACAAACTCCCTGAAAGAAATTCTATATGTAATGCATCTTATTCAGGGTAGAAAATTATCAAAAATAATTTTCCTTCATAACCCACCTTCATAAAGCTAAAAATAATAGCATATTTCTTGAAATACATCAGGAGTTTATTAAAGAAGGATGATCAGCTGTTTGCTTTATAGCTTTGGGAACAAAAATGGCCTCTTTGGGAACAATAAAAGTGTTGAGGCTACTGGGAGGGAGAATTACACACACACACACACACACACACACACACACACACACACACAGTCACACTAGTTGTTTCCAGAAAAGTGCCATAATTAACAGGAAAGATAAACTATCATTCTGCCCAATAGATTATGTTCCCCACTTTCAAAAAATACTGAATATATTTGACTTTTTTATTAAATCATGACCAAAGGGATTTCAATTGTCTTACAAAAAATACTTTACCCAATTAATTGCGTTTACCCAATTAAGTAAATCACATGCAATCACACCACATGTTCTTAAATAGTGATAATTTCAATGACTACTATAAGAAACCAACATGTCATCAAGATTAAAAAAAAATCTTCGGGGAGGGGCAAGATGTCGGCGCCGGGAGGACTCTCATTCTGAGCAGCAGCACAGCAGGATCAGCACAGTGACCAGCAATCAGAACTCTCAGCCATAAAACACAGTCATTGTGTTTCCAAGGTGAGAGGATACCCCACGGTGGGGGATTCAATCAGCCTTTAACTCACCCAGCTAAACCGCGGAAGAGATTCCGGTTTCGCCAGACGCTTGGCTGCCGGCCGCCAGCCCCAGCCCCAGTCCAGAGCCACAAGCCAGTGTCTCTGGTCACGGTCCCAGACTGAACCGTGTACACCACACTATCAGAGACTGGAATTTTCAGTCGAGAGATAACAGGAAAAGATTGGGACCAGCCTTAGGTCACCCAGACATCCCCTGGAAAAGACTCGGGTTCCACAGGCACCCCAGGAGCCAGCCCTGAGCCAGAGCCGGGGACCCAGGTTCCGGCACAGAGCCCTGCCTGCCTGCGCGCCTGATTCGCCGCCAGAGATAGAAACGGCAGGTCTGATCGCAGAGCACTCAGCTCACCCCCAACCTGAAAAGGTCCCCGGAAAATTACCCAGCTTAGAGAGGCACTCAGGCTCCCAAAAGCCGCAAAGGCAGACAAAGGCAGTTTCTGCGCACCAGACAGCTGGCAGAGACTGAGCTGCCATCACACAGCTGTGCTCCAGGCACAGGCAAATTTCTGTGGCTAGCCAGCTGGCGGACACTGAGCAGTGTGCACCAGGGCAAAAAAAGACACTGGGAGTCCGTGTCTCCAGAGAATCCACGGGGAAGGAAGGAAACTGGACTGATCTAAATCACCCAATCCTTCCCTAGAAAAAGTCTAGCAGTCTAGTGGGGCCGAGGCGCCAGCACTCAGCTGTGCTCCAGACACAAGCACAAACAGGTGAGGCGCGCCTGATGTCCAACTGGGTAAACAGCAGCTGATCATTAAATTTGCAACAAGAAACCCAGAAACAGGGCAGCTGCCCTCAGGACTTCCCTGGGTGAGAGGAGAACCCTCTCGACTAACAAAGACCACAGTTACCACTCAGGTCTATATCCCTGAGGTGAGCAACTCCTGAAAAAACACCAGCCATCCAGGGACTATACCCAAAAAGCTGAGAAGACATCCTTCAGGAAAAACCAGCTTTCTGCAAAGAGGATTCTCTCCACCACAGGATCCCCAGAAACCACCAGAAAATAACCCCAAACACCTAAGATAACACAATGGGTAGAGGCCAGCGTAAAAGCTCAAGCAACAAAAGACAGAACAATATGGCATCTCCAGAACCCAGTTATCTAGGGGCAAGTAGCCCTGGACACCCCACCATAACTGAAATCCAAGAAGATGACCTAACAACTATGCTCATGAAGATGATAACAGAGGAAACAAATAAGATTCGTAAAGACATAGAGGAAGATAAACTCAAACAGAATATTGCCATCCGTAAAGAAATAGAGGAAGCTGCAGCCAAACAGTTTATGGCCTTTAGAAAGGAAATGCTTAAAACACTGAATGAAATGATAGGAACAGAGTTGAAGGAACTAAAAGAAAAACAGGAAAGTACAATCAGACAGGTGATGGAAGTAAACAAAACAACTCAAGACCTGAAGATAGAATTGGAAAAATTAAAGAAAACACAAATGGAAGAAATAATGGAAAGGAAGAATCTAGGGAAGAAAACAGGAACTACAGAGGTAAGCATAACCAACAGACTACAAGAGATGGAAGAAAGAATCTCAGGTGTAGAAGATACAGTGGAAGAAATCGATGTATCTGTCAAAGAAACTGTTACATCTGAAAAAATTCCTGACACAGACCATCCAAGAAATGCAAGACAATATGAAAAGACAAAACCTAAGAATAATAGGTATAGAGGAAAAAGAAGACTCCCTTCTCCAAGGCCCAGAAAATATTTTCAACAAAATCATTGAAGAAAATTTCCCCAAGCTAAAGGAGAGGCCAATTAGAATACATGAGGCCTACAGAACACCCAACAAATTTGACCAGAAAAGAAAATCCTCCTGCCACATAATAATCAAAACAGTAAGTATACAGAACAAAGAAAAAATACTAAAAGCTGCAAGGGAAAAAGGCCAAGTAACATATAATGGCAAACCCATTAGAATCACACCTGACTTTTCAACAGAGACTATGAAAGCCAGAAGGGCCTGGACGGATATCATGCAGACCCTAAGAGAACACAGATGTCAGCCCAGGCTACTATACCCTGCAAAACTCTCAGTCCTCATAGATGGAGAAAACAAGATATTCAATGACAAAAACAAATTTCAACAATACCTACATACAAATTCAGCATTACAGAAGACACTGGAAGGGAAAATACAACCCAAGAAAGCTAGCTACATTCAAGAAAACACAGGAAATAAATAACCTCACTTCAGTAAAACAAAAAGCAACCAAGCACACAATCTGATGACCACAGCCAACATCAAAATCAAGAGACCTAACAGCCACTGGTCATTAATCTCTTTCAACATCAATGGACTCAACTCTCCAATAAAAAGACACAGATTAACAGAATAGATATGTAAACAAAACCCAGCAATCTGTTGCATACAAGAAACACACCTAAGACACAAAGATAGACATTACCTGAGAGGAAAGGGTTGGAAGACAACTTTCCAAGCAAACAGACCCAAGAAGCAAGCAGGAGTAGCCACTCTAATATCTGATAAAATAGACTTTCAACCAAAATTAATCAAAAGAGATGGGGAAAAACACTTCATACTCATCAAGGGAAAATTCCACCAGGAAGACATCACAATCCTGAACATCTATGCCCCAAATACAAGGGCACCCACATTTGTGAAAGAAACATTAATAAAATTTAAAGCGCATATAGATCCCCACACATTAATAGTTGGAGACTTCAACACCCCACTCTCAACAAAGGACAGGTCAACCAAACAGAAATTAAACAAAGAAACAAGGTCTCTGACAGAGGTCATGAATCAAATGGACCTAACAGACATTTACAGAACTTTACACCCAAACACAAAAGAATTTACCTTCTTCTCAGCACCTCATGGAACCTTCTCCAAAATAGACCATAGAGTGGGTCACAAAGCAAGCCTCAACAGATACAAGAAGATTGAAATAATCCCATGTATCTTGTCTGATCACCACGGAATAAAGCTGGACCTCAACAATAACAGAAATAGCAAAAAGCCTACACACACATGGAAACTGAACAACTTGTTACTAAATGACAGCTGGGTCAGGGAAGAAATAAAGAAAGAAATTAAAGTCTTTCTAGAAACCAATGAAAATGAAGACACAACATACCCGAACTTGTGGGACACAATGAAAGCAGTGCTAAGAGGAAAGATCATAGCACTAAGTGCCTTCAAGAAGAAATTCGAGACAGCTCATTCAAGCACCCTAATGGCTCACTTAAAAACCCTAGAAAAGGAAGAAGCAGACACACCAAGAAGGAGTAGACGGCTGGAAATAATCAAACTCAGGGCTGAAATCAATCAATTGGAAACAAATAAAACAATTCAAAGAATCAATGAAACCAAGAGCTGGTTCTTTGAGAAAATCAACAAGATCGACAAACCCTTAGCCAGGCTAACTAAAAGGCAAGAGATACCACCCAAATCAACAAAATAAGAAATGAAAAGGGGGATATAACTACAGACTTATTTCAAAAGTCTATATGCCACAAAATTTGACAATCTAAATGAAATGGACAATTTTCTTGATCGATTTGACTTACCAAAGCTGAATCAGGACCAGGTAAATCAACTAAATAGTCCTATATCCCCCAAAGAAATAGAAGCGGTCATCAAAAGTCTCCCATCCAAAAAAAGCCCAGGACCAGATGGCTTCAGCGCAGAATTCTACCAGACCTTCAAAGAATTGCTAACACCAATTCTCTACAAACTATTCCACAAAATAGAAACAGAAGGAATATTACCAAATTCATTCTATGAAGCCACAGTCACCTTGGTACCTAAACCTCACAAAGACTCAACAAAGAAAGAGAATTTCAGGCCAATCTCCCTTTTGAAAACTGATGCAAAAATACTTAATAAAATACTTGCAAACCGAATCCAAGAACACATCAAAGATATTATCCACTATGACCAAGTACGCTTCATCCCAGGTATGCAGGGGTGGTTCAATATATGGAAATCCATCAATGTGATCCATCATATTAACAAACTGAAAGAAAAAAACCACATGATAATCTCTGTAGATGCTGAAAAAGCCTTTGGCAAAAATCCAACATCCATTCATGTTCAAAGTATTGGAGAGATTAGGGATACAAGGCACATATCTAAACATAGTAAAGGAGATATACAGCAAGCCTATAGCCAACCTCAAATTGAACGAAGAAAAACTTAAAGCAATCCCACTGAAATCAGGGACAAGACAAGGCTGCCCACTCTCTCCATATCTCTTCAACATAGTGCTGGAAGTCCTTGCTAGAGCAATAAGACAGTTGAAGGAGATCAAGGGGATACAAATTGCAAAGCAAGAAGTCAAATTATCACTGTTTGCAGATGATATGATAGTATACGTGAGTGACCCCAAAAACTCTACCAGGGAACTCCTACAGCTGATAAACACCATCAGCAACGTGGCCGGATACAAAATTAACTCAAAAAAAAAAAAAATCAGTAGCCCTCCTGTATACAAAAGACAAAAGGGCTGAGAAAGAAATTAGGGAAACATCACTCTTCACAATAGCCACAAATGACATAAGGTACCTCGGAGTAACCCTAACCAAGGAAGTCAAAGACTTGTATGAAAAAAATTTCAAATCTCTGAAGAAAGAATTCGAAGAAGATATGAGAAGATGGAAAGATCTCCCATGCTCATGGCTTGGCAAGATTAACATAGTAAAAATGGCCATCTTACCAAAAGCAATCTACAGATTCAATGCAATGCCCATGAAATTACCAACACAATTCTTTACAGACCTGGAAAGAAAAATTCTCAATATCATGTGGAATAACAAGAACCCCAGAATTGCTAAACAGTCCTCTACAATAAAAGATCTTCCGGAGGTATCTGCATCCCTGATCTTAAGTTGTACTACAGAGAAAAACTGCATGGTACTGACATAGAAACAGAATGGTAGATCAATGGAACCGAACAGAGGACCCAGAAATAAACCCACACACTTATGGACACCTGATCTTTGACAAAGAAGCCAAAATCATACAATGGAAAAAAGATAGTATCTTCAACAAATGGTGCTGGTCTAACTGGATGTCTACATGTAGAAAAATGAAAATAGATCCATACTTGTCACCCTGCACAAAACTGAAGTCCAAGTGGATCAAAGACCTCAACATAAAACCAGACACATTAAATCGGCTTGAAAAAAAAGTGGGAAATACCCTAGAACTCATTGGTACAGGGGAAAACTTCCTGAACAGAACACCAACCGCACAGGCTCTAAGAGCAACAGTCAATAAATGGGACCTCATGAAACTGAAAAGCTTCTGTAAAGTAAAGGACACCATCATCAAAACAAAGCGACCACCTACAGATTGGGAAAGAATCTTCACCAACCCTTTATCTGACAGAGGACTCATATCCAGTATATATAAAGAACTAAAGAAGCTGAAAAGCAGCAAACCAAGTAATCCACTTAAAAAATGGGGAACAGAGCTAAACAGAGAATTCTCTGTAGAGGAATACCGAATGGCAGAGAAGCACTTAAAGAAATGCTCAACCTCACTAGCCATTAGGGAAATGCAAATCAAAACAACCCTGAGATTTCACCTTACACCCATGAGAATGGCCAAGATCAAAAACTCAAGTGACAACACATGCTGGAGAGGTTGTGGAGAAAGGGGAACCCTTTTCCACTGTTGGTGGGAATGTAAACTTGTACAACCACTCTGGAAATCAATCTGGCGCTTTCTCAGACAACTAGGAATAGCCCTTCCTCAAGATCCAGCCATACCACTACTGGGCATATATCCAAAAGAGGCTCAAGTACACAAAAAGGACATTTGCTCAACCATGTTTGCAGCAGCTTTATTTGTAATAGCCAGAAGCTGGAAACAACCCAGATACCCCTCAACTGAAGAATGGATGCAGAAATTGTGGTACATCTACACAATGGAATATTACTCAGCAATGAAAAATAAGGAAATCATGAAATTTGCAGGTAAATGGTGGGATATGGAAAGGATCATCCTGAGTGAGTTGTCCCAGAAGCAAAAAGACACACATGGTATATACTCACTCATAGAGACATACAACATAGGACAAACCCACTAAAACCTGTGCATGTAAAGAAACTAAGTAAGAGAGAGGACCCTAACTAAAATGTCCAATCCCCATCCGGAAAGGCAAAGAGGATGGACATCGGAAGATAAAGAAAACAGGAAACAACCTAGGAACCTACCACAGAGGGCCTCTGAAAGCCTTTGCCCTTCAGACTATCAAGGCAGATGCTGAGCCTGATGGGCAACTGTTGGGCAGGTGAATGGAATTTTAGGTAAGAACTGGGAAATAGTAAGAGCTGGAGAGGACAGGGTCTCCACAAGGAGAGCAACAGAACAAGAAAATTTGAACACAGGGAACTTCCCAGAGACTCATACTCCAACCAAGGACTATTCATGGAGATAACCCTGAACCCCTGCACAGATGTAGCCCAGGGCAGTTCAGAGTCCAATTGGCTTACATAGTAATGTGAAGAGGGACTGCCTCTGACATAATCTGATTGGCCTGCTCTTTGATCACCTTCCTCTCTGGGGGAGCAGCCTTACCAGGCCATAGTAGAGGACAATGCAGCCACTTTTGATGTGAACTGACAGACTAAGTTCAGAAAGGAGAGGAGAACCTCCCCTATTAATGGACTTGGGGAGTGGCATGCAAGCAGAGGGAGGAGGGAGGGTGGGGTTGGGAGGGGAGGAGGGAGGGGCTTATGGGGGGATGCAGAATGAATAAAGTGTAATTGACAAAAAATTAAAAAAAAAAAGGAAAAAATAATTTAAGAACCTTAAATGACTTTCAAAAGTGGAGGAAAACATGGAGTTAGTCAATTGGCATGGAGCACGTCTCGCCCCTGGGGGCAATGGTCTCCTGAACCTACTCAGACCTCGGACACCACCACTGCTAGTTCTAGAACTGACGCAGGATGTTCCAACGAGGGGTTAAGGCTTCTCATAATATTTCCTATAAGCCCACACCTGTTTGTCTATATCCCCCATTTTTATTCATTATTAGCCAGATAGAGCCAAGTAATTGTGGTAATGATACTTGCTTTTTTGCCCAATGCTGGAATGCTAGTAAATTTAGGTATGCCCTGGTTACTCGCATGCCTCACTGGGTGCCTGTGCCCATTGATGCCCCTCACGCCATGACTCTCTTCAGACAGAAAAGGGATCTTGGAACTACAGCCACCATTGTTACTACCATCTCATTGGTGGCTGTTGGAGCTACCACCGGGGCATTAGCCATGAGCCATACTGGGCAGACTGCTCAGACCCTGAATAATCATTTAGCCAATGTAGCTCATGCCTTAGTTGTACATAAAGGAATTAATGCTCAACTAAAAGGAAGCTTGATGGTGTTCAATCAGAGGATTGACCTCGTGCAGGAGCAAATTGATACACTATGGCAAATTGCTCACCTTGGCTGTCAATGAAAATATGCTGGACTTTGAGTCACTAGCATATAACATGAGAATTTCTCCTGTGCTGCAAATCTGTCTAAACAATTGTCGAGCTATATTTTAGGTAATTGGACTGGAGAATTCGATACTACGATGGAGCAGCTGAGAGTGGCCATTGTCACAGTAAATTCTACCAGAGTGGACGCAGGACTAGCCACAGGATTATCATCATGGATTGCCGCAGCCATGAATCATCTGAAGGAATGGGTGGGCATGGGAGTGTTAGCAAGCCTTCTGGTGTTGGTCTCCTTGGTTTGCCTGTGGTATATATGCAAGATTAGAGTCTCACAACAGTGTGATGCAGCCATGATCATTCAGGCCTTTACAGCCATTGAAGCAGGACATTCTCCCCAAGCATGGTTGGATACCATAAAAAGCTAAAATGTTATGCTCAGGATGCGAGGCTAAGCACTGCACTCAGGGTCAGCTGCTTTGGACCCAGAGAAGAGCATGTCTGATTGCATGCGGATTGATGCCCCAGGTCCCGCCTCTGAGAAAAAGGTATCGGATGGGTCTGATGCTCTTTGGGTGGATGACACCTAAATGAACATCGGTACAAAGTCCCAATTTATTTCTAATATCAGAGATCAGACCTTTACTCTTGCCTGATGCGTCTAAAACAAAAAGGGGGAACTGTAGAGAGCTGCGGAATGCTATGCCTTAAAGATGGAGCTGGTTTCTGCCTTCCACCTTCCCGATGGTGAGTGCTCTCTGTCACTAACAATTCCACATTTGGCTAAGGCTGAGGATCTGGCTTGCTTCCATGTATGTGGACCTATCTGCATTGCCCACGTGGCATGCCTGGGTTGGCTACCCAGAGTCTATTTAAGCTGTGGGCTGGCTTTCCCCAGGGTCAGATGATTGTTCAAGGTTCCTGAACAAACTGCATTGAAAAAAAAAATCTTCCCATCAGAATGGCTAAGATCAAAAGCTCAAGTGAATGCTGGAGAGGTTGTGGAGAAAGGGGAACCCTCCTCTACTGCTGGTGGGAATGTAAACTTGTACAACCGCTCTGGAAATCAATTTGAAGCTTTCTCACACAATTAGAAATAACACTTCCACAAGATCCAGCTATGCCAATCCTACGCATAAATACAAAAGATGCTCAAGTACACAATAAGGACATTTGCTCAACCATGTTTGTAGCAGCTTTATTCCTAATAGCCAGAACCAGGAAACAATCCAGATGCCCCTCAATGGAGGAATGGATACAGAAATTGTGGTACATCTACACAATGGAATATTACTCAGCAATAAGAAATAAAAAAAAAGGAGATCATGAAATTTGCAGGTAAATGGTGGGAACCTGAAAAGATCATCCTGACTGAGCTTTTCCAGAAGCAGAAAGACACACACAGTATATCCTTACTCATAAGTGGATGTTAGACATATAATACAGGATAAACCTACTAAAATCTGTACACCAAAAGGAACTAATCAAGAAGGAGAACGCTGGCTAAAATGCTCAATCTCCATTCAGAAAGGCAAAAAGGATGGGCATCAGAAGAAGGAGAAAACAGGGAACAGGAAAAGATGCTGCCCTAGAGGACCTCTGAAAGGCTCTACCCTGCAGGGCATCAAAGCAGATGCTGAGACTTATGGTCAACTTTTGGGCACAGTGCAGGGAATCTTATGAAACAGGGAAATAGTAAGTCCTGGTGAGGACAGGAGCTCCCCTATGAGAGCAACAGAACCAAAAAATCTGGGCACAGGGTCTTTTCTGAGACTGATACTCTGACCAAGGACTACTGATTAAGATAACTATGACTCCTGCACAGATGTAGCCCATAACTACAAACTTTGAACTACAAGTTCAAAGTTCAAGTGGCTTCCATAGTAATGGGAACAGGAACTGTCTCTGACAGGAACTGATTGGCCTGCTCTTTGATTACCTCCCCCTGAGGAGGGAGCAGCCTTACCATGCCACAGAGGATGACAATGCAGCCACTCCTGATGAGACCTGATAGACTAGGATTAGAAGGAAGGAGAGAAAGACCTCCCCTATCAATGGAGTTGGGGAGGGACATGCATGAAAAAGGAGAAGGGAGGGTGGGACTAGGAGGTATTTACTGGGGTATTTAAAGTTAACAAAGTGTAATTAATAAAAATTAAAATAAAATGAGAAAAAAATATAAAGCAATGTAAGGAGAAGCAAACAAAGAAAGGAGAGGAGAAAGCAAGCATTACTATTGCTAGATAGCTCTAAAATTTCAAAGAAAATCACCTGTTCACTAGGTAAACAGGTTTGGAATTACTCCTAGGCTGTAGTACCCTAAATACTATTTTTTTTTACCATACTAGAAATAACTTCCTCCTTAGAAAATGAATATTCCTTCAAGAAAATGAAAAAAAGAAAGAAAGAAAGAAAGAAAGAAAGAAAGAAAGAAAGAAAGAAAAGCAACAAAACTAAGCAAGCAGAAAAAATACCAACGCTTAATAAGCAGAGGTCACCCTGGTCCCCATAACCAAATCCTACTGTTCTACAGTCAGAATAACATAAGCTGAATGTGACGGTGCATGCCATTAATTCCAGGACTCAGAAGTCAGAAGCAGGCGTACCTCTATGAATTTAATACCTGCCAAGACTACTAAGGGAGATCCTGTCTCTGTGAACTTTAAAAAACTGTCTTTTATTTTGTTCAGCCATAAACACACCTTTTATACAAGCACTTTCTGTTTATTGTAAACAGGTGGTTATGGTATGGCTGTGCCCTAGCTCAAGCCTTTCTGTAATTTAATAAAGTTAACCCTAGGTCATGAGGAGGAGTAAAAACCAGCTTGCAGGGATTAAGTAGAAAGGAGGGGCATTGAATTGAAGAGTATTTAAGACAGCACAGAGAAGAAGCAGCTCTTTAGTTCTGGCTTTTTGGCTTTTGCCTTTCTCTTCCTGCACTGAACCAGCAAGCATTTGGCCTTGGGCTTCCCTCTGGGACATGAGCTGAGTAGGAAGGTCAGATGGGTACTTTATCTGACTCTGAGCTAGGAAGTTTTTATCCCAGCATCTGGCTCCTGCATCTTTGTTTGTCAAAATTGAATGACCTGAGATTTTCATATCTTGATAACAACATGTCGCCAACTGACAAACATACTTCACAATTTTTAAGAAACTATTATGACTGAGGTTTATTTTATTTTCTGAGACAGGGTCCCAGCCCTGGCTGGCCTGGAACTTACTATTTTGATCGGGATCTACCCTGCCTTTTTTTTTTTTTTTTAACCTTTCAAATGAACATCTCAATCCCTTTCTCATCTCAAATCTCTAGAATTATGAAAATAGTAATATGGTGGATCCAAAATACTTTTTCAGGTTGAATTTTCTTGAGACAGGGTCTTCATTATGTTTTCCAGGCTGGTCCTAAACTTCAAAGTATTTTAGTAGCTAGGACAATAGACATGCACCATTACGCGTGCTTTAAATATTATTTTTTAGAGACAGGGATTATCTGTGTAGCTCTGGCTATCCTAGAACTCCAATCTGTACATTAGGCTGATCTCGAACTCACAGAGATCCATCTGCCTGTGTCTCCTCAAGTGCTGGGATTACAGGCTTGTGCCATCACTAGTAGCTAACAAAAACTTTTAATTTAACTAGTTATGACACCTTTCCTAGCTCTAGGGTTATTATTATAAAAAAAGTATTATTTTCTCTCTAATGCATATGTACATCCTTCAAGCTATCAGCTGAAGTATGAAGTACTTTAACACAGAGACCATCCTTCCTATCAGAAGATTAAGCAGCTAGCAAATAATTTAGCACATATTATTCCATCAATTATGTGCTGAGTAAAATTCCATACAGCAATGTTTGGCATGGTCTATAGCCCGCTACACATTTCAGCCTCAGTTCCATGTGGGGTTGGGAGGTAACTTCTCAAATCTTACAGAAACACAAGTATGGAAAGGACAAGAAACATCCATCCGATGTTTATTCATACCTCATTTTCCTATGCTTTAGAAAATGTCAAAATGAAAGATAAATTGATTTCCGTGTTTAAAAGTTTAATAGTCACTCTTACATCACACACACTAAAAAGTGTGTCTACTTTATAAAACAAGAACCAAACTGAGCAGATTCAATCCTTCAGTGCCAAAACTGACATCCTAGATCCAGTCCCTGGAACCCATATAGTGGAAGCAGAGAACCATGTTGTCTTTTAACTTCCAAAAGCATACCTGAACAGCATCCCCACCCTTAACAGAAGTAGATAAATGTAGAAACAAAACTGACTAAACTGACTTACATGATTTAGCTATCACTGCTCAAAGCTCCTTATGCCATAAAATGTTAATAATGCAAATTAATATTGGATAGTTAAGACTAATGAAAGAGGAAGAAACAAATACCTACCATTGTACTTAATACTGTTGGACAGAATCAGGTTTACATCATCTAGAAAGCTTTCTCGACTCTGGTACTTGTGCTTGGAGATATTCTATGATAAAAAACAATCAGGCATTTGGCTATCTATATAAAAACATTGATTATTAAATGGCACTGATTATAAAAAAATCACTTACCTTACGTATAGTCTCCAAATCCATTGGACTAACAATCACTGTGTAATAATCTGGAACAAACTTCTTATTAACTGGGTGATGAAATGGCCAAGACTCATAAAAAGAAAGCATGGGAAGTCAAATGAAAACCATACTTGTACCAGAGAGTCCCAATTTTCATTGAGTTACAAATATTTCTACTGAAAACTATAATCTCTTTCCACAGAAATACACATCCTCACACAGAACTGTGTGCAAATTAAAGATCTCATTAAGTATTCTTACACCCTCATAAGGTATGTCTCTGTCTTCTAAACTTATAACTCGTCTTAATTGTTTGTTTGATAATAACTAAGTTTTAAAAAATAGAATGAAATTCCTTATTCCATAATTCCACCTAGATACATTTTTTTAATTTTTATTTTTCTTTATTAGTTACACTTTACTCACTTTGTGGTTCCCTCCCTCCTCCTGTCCCAATCCCTCCCTTTCTCCACCCTTTGCCTGCATGCCCCTCCCAAAGTCCACTGATAGGGGAGGACTTTTTTTCCTTCCTTCTGATCCTAGTCAATTACCACCTAGATACTTTATAACACTGTAGACAGAATATTATGACTATATGCAATAGAGAATTTAATTCAGAATTTCTAAATTAATATAATTATATTATTTTTATTATATATACTATATTATTAATTATTAATTATTAGTATAATATAATATAATGTAATATAATGGCTCACAGAACCAGTATGATAGATGAGAATAAAAACTTGAAGTAACAAAAATGACAGCAAACATTGAGTAATTACTAAAGTGTTTTCTGTGAACAGGCAAGATGCCCTAGTGGGTAGAACTGCTTACCAACAATTCCAATGATCTGAATCTAATTCCTGAAACCTAAAGGACAGAAGGGAGGCCCAGTTTCCCAAGGTTTGTTTGTTTTTGAAATCTATCTATCTATCTATCTATCTATCTATCTATCTATCTATCTATCTATCAATGTGAATACTTTTATAGCTACATATATACCTGCATGCCAGAAGAGGGCAATAGATCTCAATCTAGATGGTTATGAGCCACCATGTGATTGCTGGGAATTGAACTTAGGACCTCTAGAATAGCA
This sequence comes from Meriones unguiculatus, assembly GCF_030254825.1. Lineage (NCBI taxonomy): Eukaryota > Metazoa > Chordata > Mammalia > Rodentia > Muridae > Meriones > Meriones unguiculatus. Next base: position 51,425 of record NW_026843712.1, on the reverse strand, counting down.
GCAAAGTTCTCTTAGCCACTGAGCCATCTCTCTAGCCCTTATTTGTTTGTTTGTTTGTTTTTAAAGACAAGATCCTACTGTGTAGGTACTTGCTTTCTCCCTCCCAAGTGCTGGGATGAAAGGTTGTACCATCAGACCTAACCAAGTTGTTCTGAATACACACAAACATGACTTAAGCCTTTCTTTCCCACATGCATGGATAAATAAATATAAATAAAAAATGTTGAAAGTATATTTGTATAGGACCAGTTCTACATCAAAAACCTACTATTAGTTGACAGCTTTTCTCTCCCACAATATTCAAGAGTATACAAATAGTAAATACTGACAAAAGTAAGAAACTCTTAATATTCAAAGGCACTTGACATTTTTGCTTTCCATGTTAATGAATTCATAACAAAAAAAGCTTGATATTTTAAACTACACACCAGTTCCTATGGACATACACTATTATTCAGATACTCTTAATACATACACCCTTAACCTGTAATACCTCTTTCCATCTCCTAGGACTATCCATACAATTCTTGGCATGAAATTCACTTACATCTGAAACTACCATCATTTTCTGAGTGACAATGTTATCCAGAATAAAAGAAAATGCTACTTGGTCATCATCATCAAGCAAGGGGTTGATAGCTTTCTCTAAACGTGCCAACTTATCCTCTTTCTGAAATAAAACAAAGCAAAATGAAGGCAGTTTTCCTAAAGTGTGATCACCAGAAAAAGCTAACGATAACTTAAAGTCCAGCTAGCTGTATATGAGTTTTGTCCACAAAAATTCACCTTTAAATGATCTACTATTTAATTTTAGGCCAATCTAGATAAATGATACTTTGCTAAAGAATTACAAAGAGACATGTCAGCAAATACAGTGTTCTACATTTCATCCCTGTGTAATTACCAAGAATAGAAAGCCCAATTCTTTTTTTTTCTCCATAATTTTATTTTTCTCATTAGTTACATTTTGTTAATTCTGTAACCCAGCTGTATCCCTCATTCCCTCCCCAATCCCACCCTCCCTCCCTCCCTCATCTCCTCCCTGCCCCTTTCCAAGTCCACTAATAGGGGAGGACCTCCTCCCCTTTCATATGACTCCCTTTTGTCAGGTATTTTCAGGACTGGCTGCAAAGTCCTCCTCTGTGGCCTAACAGGACTGCTCCTCCCTTGGGAGGTGGGGAGGTCAAAGAGCCAGTCATTGAGTTCCTGTTAGAAATAGTCCTTGTTCCCCTTACTATGGGAAACCAATTGATTACTGAGCTATCACGGGTCACATCCGAGCAGAGGTTCTAGGTTTTGTCCTCTCATGGACTTTGGTTGAATGTCCATCTCAGAAAAGATCCTGTGCCCAGATATGTTTGGTCCTTGTGGAGCTCCTATCCAGAAAGCCCAATTCTTATAGTTTAGCTACAGTAAGAATTTTCTTTGGTAAATTAGGCTTATAGAACATTGTCTTTTCTATGAAATGAATGCTGAGAATTCAGAACAACATTACGATTAGTTAATGGCTCTTTTGTTTGCTTTTCTATAAGGGTATGTATCCAATTAATTCCAGATTGGCTTTACATTCAGTATATAATGAACATTGACTTGATTAGTGGTTTATGTAAGAATACTTCTTTTTAAAAAGTGTATTTATTTATTATTTATTCAGTGTTCTGCTTGCATACCAGAAGATGGCACAATATCTCAATATATATGGTTACAAGCCACCATGTGGTTACTGGGAATTGAACACAGGACCTTTAGAAGAACAGCCCATGTTCTTAACCTCTGAGCCATCTCTCCTGCCCTTATGTAAGGCATCTTAATCCAACAAATTCGCATCAGTCTGCATACTACAAAAAATTCTGTAATCTCATTGTATCTTCAATCTTCAGGCTTGGTAGCCATGTTTGTTGTTGTTGATGATGTTTCTTTTGTTTTGTTTTTGAGACAGGGTCTCCTAAGTCACAGGCTAAACTTGAACTTGAAATGTTGTCACAGATTACCTTGGATTTCTGAATCTCTGCCTATCCTGTGTACCAATATTAAAGTTCCATACTGGATGCAGGACTATAGCTTTTTAACAGATACAAAGACAAATCTAATGGTGAGGGTGTTTTGTTTATTAATTTTGAGACATGGTCTCAATGTGTAGCCAGGCTGTCCCAGAAATTGTATTCATTCTGCCTCTGACTTTCAAGTGCTACAATTACAGACACATATTACAATGTTCAGCTACCTGTGGCTTAAACATGGAATTTATGTCAAGGTGAGAAAATTTTCCATGTTTATCACTCATGTTCTCTTTTGTGAACTATCTATGTCAGTATCAACTTTCATTTTTACCTGGGCTTTTTATAAACCTAGAAGGTACCACGATCTTCTTTGCTAAGAACATGGGTTTATAGAGAGTTGAGGCTGTTCCTTAGTGGTACAGTGCTTACTTAGTGAGAAAAACCCTGGTTCAGTTTTTAGCACACAGGGAAAGAAAACAAAAAAAAAAAAAAAAAAAAAAAAAACAACAGCCTAAAACATTATCCTTTAACGTTTTAGATTACTTTTTAAAAATTAAACTGTCCCTAGGCCTAGTGGCTCAGACAGATCTATAATCCTAGAACTGAGGAAGTTGGGGGGAAAGAGCATCATGAATTTATGGCCAACTATTAGACACAGAGAGTTCCCTGCTAGCCTGAGCTATATTGGGTAGTAGCCCCAATTTTTTTAAATATGCTTCTTTGGAATAGCAATGAACAGTAATGTAAGCTACAGGAGATCTCCGGGAGAGTCATTTTCCATCATCATTCCTAAAGCCTCTGGTTCTTAATCCTGTATGATTCCAGAGAAAGTAATTTTCCTGTTTGGACTTGGCTTTCCCACTTTCAGAAGATAATGTCTATACAATTTCTAAATCCCTAGCCCTCAAATACAGCAAAGATTTGTCATTCCCTCAGGTACTGTTCCTTCTGTTAAATACTCTAGTTCCCAAACTCCATTTTTTTCCACCTTCATATAACACAGTATTTCTCATTTTATAAATTTAATTCTTTTTTTGAGTCTAAGTCCCAGGTATCTTAGGCTGATCTTAAATTCCATATGTAGCTGAGGATGATTGTAAGCTTCTAGTCCTCCTATCTCCAACTCCCATTTTTTTTATAGGTGTGTATCACTGTGCCCACTACTTTCTCTTATCTTTAATTCTTACCTCTTTGAGTTTTTGATCACAGAGATCCAGCATGGATTGAGAAATCAGAGTCAATGAGTGTTGTGGACCTACAGAAGGATAAGAAATGGCCATTATAAATGGCACCTCAAAGCTGCCACATATTTCCAACACTTAATTCATTTACTAAAGGACCCAAAAGGTCCCAAGCACCAGCCTAGTAACCAAGTAAACATACCAGTCATTCCCTTTTTTATTTTTTTAAGAGAGTCACATGTATCCCAGGCTGGTTTAGAACTCACTAGGTAGCTGAGAATGACTGTCAACTTCAACTCCTTCTACCTTTACTTTCTTGGGATTGCAGGTGTGTGCTATCACACCAGGTACAGATACCACCAGTTTTTAACTCCACTTTTCAGTGTCTAACATATAAAGGGCACACAATATGAATGAATTTTAATTTTTCTTTACGTATGTCCACACACTCTTGTATTACAGCTGCTTTTTTTTTTTTTTTTTTTTTTTTTTTTTGTAGTTGTTCATGTTTTGGTTTTTGAGATAGGGATTCTTTATGTGTTGCGTTGGCTGTACTGGAACTACCTCTGCAGACCAGGATGGCCTCAAACTCACTGCTTTAATCCCAGCACTCTTGAGGCAGAGGCAGGAGGATCTCTGTGAGTTTGAGGCTGGCCTGGTGAACATAGTTTACTCCCGGATAGCCAGAGCTACATAGTGAGATCTCATCTAAAAAAAGAAAAGGCAAAACAAAAGATGAAATTATAACCTTTTTGCTTCAGCCAGGCCTCCAAGTGTTGAATTAATGCAGGATCCACCATGAAGTTTCTTCACCAACCTATCTTTTATAGCCAGGCCCCACACTATGCTTTTTTTGACAAAGTCTTACTGTGTAGCCCTGGCTGGCATTGAATTAATAAAACCACCTGCCTCTGCCTCCTGGGAACTGGGATCAAAGAAGTACACATCCTAGCCTGCCATATAATGTATTTTGCTAAGAACCTCTGGAGAAAAAAACGCACAAATAAATTGGTACTATTTAAAATGAACACTGATCTGACCCTGGTGGCAAACATCTAAAATCTTAACACTTGGGAATCTGGGGCAAGAGGGTCATTGAGAGTTTCAGGGTAGCCTTGTCTACTTAGTTTGTTCCTGGATACCCTAAGACTATAATCAAAGTTCCTATCACTCCTCAAGTCTAACGATACTAAAATAAAATGAAACAGTATTTCTCTTCTTCTATATTAAATGTATTTCTTCTCAATGTTGCTCATCAAAAAGTGCAAATTTCAACTAAATAACAGGAAAAACATACGGGACCATAAGCAACCTAAATTAAGATGACTATCCTGAAAGATTCCATCTCAGGATATAAGTAATTCTCTTTATTTTTCCTCTTTTTATTTATTATAGTGTGTGTGTGTAAATGTGGGCACGTAAGTCACACATGGCATATGTTTAGTCAAAACAACTTTCAAGAATCAGTGAGATCCTTACACTAAGTTTTGGGGATTGAACTCAGGTGCTTTTATCTGTGAGCCACCTGGGTGACATTATTTGTGATTTTTGAAACAGAATCTTATGTAGCCTAAGATGTCCCTAAATGTACTACGTAGTCACTAAGGAGGACTTTGAACCCCTGATTCTCCTGCCCCTACTCCCAAGTGTTGGAATTATTGGCATGTGCCACCATACCCAACTGTAATCTGATAATCCGTCTTTTGGAGAGGATGACATGACTTCATTTGGAAATAAGAATGGAAATTCACCACTGAAGGGAAGAAAGGGAACTTCAGAGAAATGACTGTAAAGACATGAAGAAGTACTATGGGATATTAAAATGAAATACAATGGTGAGTATGGTTATATTCTACAATGGGCATTGAAGCTAGTCTTTGGAGATGAAATTTGATTAGTAAGTTGGACTGGCTATGTAAAGCTTCAGAATCTAGGTATCATTTTTTGTCCTGTTTATACATAAAAAACACAGAAGAGCTTTTGAGAAAATAAATAATGTATCCATCATAGCTCTATTAGTATTATCTATACTCTGGAAACCCATACTTATATATGTATTGATGCACAATGATATCGTCCTCCTTGCCTTTCTAGTTTTGTTTTTTTTTTTTAACAAAATGGATTCTAGCCCTGTAACAAAAATGCAGACTGAATTAAAACATACAAAATAACTATGGCTATAGTATGAGTATAATGTTTTTGTTGAATGTATATAATTTACCCTTGTTCATTCACTGGCTTCAATCTGGACATTGCATTGTGAGGCTTATTCTAAGCATCACCTGTCTCAAGTCTGTGCAAATATGCTACCATTTGTTCTCTGAATTGCCAATAAAATAACCAGCCAATGCTGAGCAATGGAGAGAACAGGGTTGGATATCCTGTTCTGGAGGAGAGGGGATAAGAAGCGAGTGGGAGGAATTGCTGGGAGGGAGATCTGAGAGGAGAAGATCTGGAAAAAGCAGGAGAGATGAACCAGGCCTAAGATGTGACTACAAAGTATGATGTGGAAAATCTGAATGGGAGAAGGCTAGGTGGGCTTGGAGTATTAGGATGAAGTAATTATTGCCCAGCACTATGCTCTAGGTTAATTAATAAATCCTGGTCACTGTGTAGTGATTTGGGTATACAGCTGGCTTAAGAATAACCAAACACTGTTTAACTAAAAGATAAATCAAGAATAAATATTAATAATCATTAATATAATAGGAACAGCCTTTGTAGACTACACCCAATGCCTCTTCAGCTTACCTAGGTTTTCTTTATTGTCTCCCTACTCACCCCAAATGTTTCACATTAGAAATGAAATAGTGGGAGGCTTGTAGAACATGGTGAGGTAGAACATGGCTTTAATCCTGACACTCATTTGAGAGGAAGAATCCAAACTATTTTTCTGATTTTGAGGCCAGTTTGGTCTACATAGTCAATTCCGGGCCAACCAGGGCTGCGGAGTGAGACCTTGTCTTTAAAACAAAGGATTAAATAGTGCAAGTAAAAATAAGTAAAACATCAGGAGTGGTGGTATAGGCCTTTAATCCCAGCACTTGGGACAGTAAAGGCAGGGGGATCTCTGTGATGTCAAGACGCAGCCTGGTCTACAAAATAAATCCAGGACAGCCAAGGCTATACAGAGAATCCCTGTCTCAAGATAACAGCACAAACAAACAAAAAAAGTGATACTTATTATTTGAGTGAAATGTATACCACCTGATGTTCATATTCAAGAATGCACATTATAATCTTTTCACTCATTCTAATTTACTCCGAATTTAGAAAAGGAATGGGATAAGAATTGAAAAAGTGACCTTTGCAGTTAAGGAACAGGGACTATTACCATTATAGGTTGCACTATTTTTCACAATTAGTTCCAAATGCTCTCTGAATTCTTCCCGAGATGGATAGAGGCATTTGCGCACATTTTCTCGGAGTGTCTGTAGATCCATTGGATGAGTGATGATTTTGTAGTAGTCCTTTACAATCTTTGCATTAACTGGGGTATGGAAAGGGTATGTCTGTGGAAACAAATGTGCCAGCACCATCTGTGAGCAAAGAACACTTGACAGAGCCAATTATATCATTCTGGTTTACCAACTTGCAAAGGGATTTTTCAGTCTGCTTATTGCATTAAACCATTGTTTTCTTTTCCTCTTCTCTTTGGTTTTTGAGAGTGGGATTTTCTGTTTAGCTTTGGCTGTCCTTGAACTAGCTTTGCAGACTAGACTTGCCACAGACTTACAGAGACCTTCTTGCCTCTGCCTCCCAAGTGCTGAGATTATTGCATGTACCATCACACCTGGCAAGATATTGAATTCTTTGTATCTAGAGTTACAGGTGGCTGTGAGCCATCCAACATGGGAGCTGGGAACTAATCATAACTTCTAGAAGCAAGTATGTATTCTTTTTAAAAATGTTTTTAGATTTATTTTTATTATATTCTTCATATGAGTGTTGTGACTACATGCTGGTCTGTGAAACACATGTATGCCTGGTGCCTGAAGAGTGGGTGAGCTTCTATGGGAATCAAACCTGGATCCTTTGCAACAACAACTGCTCTTAATGACTGAGCCAACTATCCAGTCCCAGCAATATGTCTTCCTAACCTCTGAACTGGCTTTCTACTCCATATATGTTAGACACTTATGGAATGAAAAAATTGTCTTGTAAGACATACAAGTTTGAGGCTGGAGAGATGGCTCAGTGGTTTGTAATAGCACAATACACTCTTACAGGGGACTTAAGTTTGGTTCCCAGTTCCCATGTCTAGGGACTCACAATCTCCTGTAACTTTGATTCCGGGTGATGAAAAGTCTCTCTGGCCTCCAAGGACACTTGCATATGCATACAGAGATATACACATATTACATAATTAAAATGATTCTTGCTACTTCAATACCCAAATATTTGACTTCACATATCTATCACAAAAAATGAATGGAAACTAGAATAAATTAGCTTTATATCCTCATAACTCATGTGTCCTTCTACCTACATTCTGCACTTCTTTATCACCTAATATTCAATTAAATAATTTAAAAGAATTGGGAGTTCCAGATACGTAAGTGCACACACTATTTCTATGTATAAAACAACAACAACAATAAAGAACAAATAAAAAAAGAAGGTTCTTGGTTTTCCTAGTCTACACATCTAATGCAATGAACTCACATTGGGAAGATCTCTCACGTCATTGATGATAGACTCTAGGATAGAAGACAGTGTCACCATAGGGTCTGTCTGTCGTCGGTGGATGGATTTCTGAGGTTTCTAGAAAAAAAAATTAGTATGATTTAGATAAACATTCCCAACATTTTTCAAATATACTGATACATTTTAGAAATCATCAATAAGGCTAGATTTGTAGGGCTTAAGTCTATAATCCCAGCAGCTGGAAGGCAAAGATTGGAGGATTGCAAAATTCCAGGCCAGCCTACATTACACAATAATGTAAAGTTACAGACCAGCCTGGAATAGAGAAAAACCCAATCTTAAAAGCAAAGTTGAGCTAGGTGGTAAGCTGGAGAGATGGCTCAATGGTTAAATATCCATATTGCTTTTGCAGAGGACCTGGAGTCAGTTCCCAGCACCCACAGAGTGGTTTACAACTAACTGTACAATGTACCCGTTTCTGGGCATTGCTGGCACCTGGCATGCATATAACATACTTATACACATGCAGGCAAAGCATTCATGCACAGCAGAAAACGGGGCAGGCAGTAAGATGTCTCAGTGGGTAATGACAGTTGTCAACAAGATATTGACCATAATTTGCTCTTTAGATTCCACATAAAAAGGACGGTGCCTGCCAACACTAGGCAAGCAGAAGCAGGCAGATTTCTGAGTTCAAGACCAGGTGGTCTACAGAGTGAGTTCCATGAAAGTCCCAGGGCTACACAGAGAAACCCTGTCTCAAAAAACAGTAAATGAATTTTAGTAGGTTATATAATAAATAGTACACACAATTCTCAAGGAATAGACATAGGCAACACAGGACACTAACCGAGCCATGACACAGAAGGTTGGGGAATCAATGAGAACCCATCAGAGAAGAAGAAAATGCAGATACTCACATTCAAGTAGTCACAGTGAACAGTAGTTCCAACCCGTCGCTTTTTCTTTGGAGGAAGTTGTTGTTTAGGGAACTTCAGGACCAGAGATTTTCTTCGAACTTCATGTGCACTGCAAGCAACAACACTGTCATACTTTTTTATTTAGAGTAGTTCCCATAAATAAGGGTGGAGGGATGGTTCAATGGCCAAACGTACTTGCATAGAGGACCCTGGTTCAGCTATATTGTAGCTCACAACTACATTCACCCCAGTCCTTCTATGTATACCCAGCCCACATAATGGTACACTAATATACATGTAACGCAAAACACTCACACACATGAAATAAATCATATAACTCAAAATACATTTTTATAGTTCCCAGCAATAAAATAACTACAATGAAAGGTCCAAAGTACCTAAGTGTGAGCTCAGGATGATAAAAGTCAAAGAAGCCAAAGGTCAAACATTCATTTTCTAAGGCTCAGATTACACAGGGCCTGAGAACCTCCAAATTAAATAGAGAACTAAGCAAATCACAAATTTGCCTCAGTTTCCTTTTTAGGAAATGAGGGCACCAGGCTAAAAGCACTTCAAAACTCCTTGCGGTTCTAATACTCTATCTTGGTGCTCAAAAGCTAGAACATTTGACTCATTCAGAACATAAATGAGTGTGGACATTGTGGTGTACCAGGGTGGCAGAGCAGGAGGACCTCAGTGAGTTTAAGGCTACCCTGACCTACAAAAAAATTACTGGAGAGCCAGTTCTATGCTGCAAGATCTCATTCAAACAAAAAGAAAGCCAAGTCAACATACATAAACCCAACATAAATGAAAAAGAAGTATGCCTATAGTCCTAGGAAAGACACAAAGGAGAAATGAAAGAAGGGGAGAAAAGGGGTAAAAAGGTAGTTAAAGAAAAACAAAAAAGGCAAGAAGGAAAGGAGGAAAATTTTAAAACACATTGTAGAAAAATCAGTAAAGGTGTTTCTGCAAGGAGGAGGAAGGGTGGGGTAGGGAGGGAATGGGGGCAAGGCTACACCTGTGATGCAAAGTTAATAAACTGTTAAGTAATATTAAAAAATAAAGAAATTAATAAAAAATCTACCTTCTCCCTTTCCACTGTAGGGGTTCAAGATGGTACATATCCTCTTTCTAATGTATATTTAAGATATGAAGACTTACATTTATTGATAAATAAAGGATGGAAGAACCTAAATTGAATGCAAAAACAATATAGTAACTATACTATATACAACAACTACACTATATACAGAAAGAGTGGATCTAGGGCCTTGAAACACTAAGCAATAGGTCTACAAATGAGCTACTAGTATATTCCCATCCCTCTTTTCAATTAAAACAAAGACATTTCTATTTCTGTGTATGAATGCTTTGCTTGCATGAATTTACATGCAGCATGTGTGTGCCTAGTACCTGAGAGACCAGAAAAGGGTGTAGGATATTCTCCTTAGAAAGCAGAAGTACAGATAGTTGTGAGCTGCCATAAAGGTTCCGGAAACTGAGTCAAGTTCTTAGTCAAGAGCAAGAAGTGTGCTTAAACACTGAACAATCTCCCCAGCACTTACAATGTTTTTGGATGTGGTTGGTTTTTTGATTATTTTTGAGACAGTCTCTTACTGTAGCATTGGAACTTGCTGTGTAGGCCAGACTGACTTTGAACTCATGGAAAGTGCTGGGATCAAAGGAGTACACTACCAAGGTCAGCCTTATTTTTTATTTTTATTTTTCAGACAAGATCTTACTAAGCTGCCAAGGCTGATGGCTTTTCTTAAGTTAGCATATAATGTAGTGGGTTTCATTATGGCATTTCATACACGTATTTCATGTTACTTTGTTCTCATTCACTTCTTCTGCATAGCCAGCCTCCTCCCCTAATTCCTGCTGGCTCCCTAAGTCTCCTCCAGTAGTTTTCTTCCAACTTTCATCTTCATATGTATTCCATTATCTTCTGTTTTACCTCTTCTCTCCCTCCAAAGCAGGCCTTGAACTCACTTTTCAGTCCAGGCTGGTCTTGAACTTCTGATCCTCCTAGTGCAACTTCCTAAGTACTTGGGATTAAAGGTCTGTACAACGATTCTACATCATTATCTGAACTTAATCTCTCATTGTCCAACTTCAGCTGCATAGTTAGACAACAAACTAAAAAAAAAATTCTGAACATACTTTATATGGGATTGTGTTATTTTGTTGTTGTTATTAATGGTATAGTAATTCTGGAACAATTTTGTACTTACAAGACAGAAAGAGATGACAAACATATTGATGTTGAGAATCAGGAAAAATGAAATAAATATGAAATGGGATGATATTTATAACTTAATTAAAGTAATAGCGTGAAGTTACAGTTTCAAAATATAAATATACTTATTAGTTCTGTCCACTAAAAAGCCCCAAACAAGGATAATCCAGTGGTTACATACATAAATGACAGTAAGATCTTGGCTTCCTTTTCAATTTGTTTTTATTAGATTTACTTTTTATTATTTTTAACTATGTGTGGGAGGTATGTATGGATACGTATGGATATGTGTACATGAGTAAATGAGTCTGCAGAGGCCATAGGCCATTTGATCTCCTGGAACTGGAATTAGATGGTAGTGAGCCACCTGGTATGGGTGCTAGGAACTTGACTTGGGTCTTCTAAATAAAGCAACTGCTCTTAATTGGTAAGCTATCTCTCCAGCCCCTTTTTTTTGTTGTTATAGGTGTTCTGAGACAAGAGTCACTGTCTTCACATTTGTAATCCCTTTTCTTCTGCCTCCTAAGTGCTAGGAATACAGGCAGGCACCACAATGCCTATCAAGATATTGGTTTCTAAATTATCATTTGGTAACAAGGAGTCTGGAGACCTCAGAGAAATGAGAGAAATGGAATTCTAAGTCTGAAACAAGGAAAGGTTTTAACAACTAGTACCAGAAAGCAAATGATTTCTCAAAGATTTATAGGATCATTTAAAAAACACAGATTTGAGAGGCCTGAGAGAAGGCTCAGCAGTTGGTGTTTATGGCTCTTCCAAAGAACCTGACTTCAGTTCCCAAAACCTATATACAACAGTATATAGTATACCTATATACAGTATGCCTATATAAAACACCTCTCATACAGTTCTAGATACAGGGGATCCAACTCTCCATCTTCAGCATCTGTGGACACCAGGTGCATTTCTGTTCTGTATATACATACAGGTAATATACTAATAAAATGAAAATGAATGTTTAAAAACACCACAGGATCTAGCTTAAATGAGTCAAGTTGAGATGTAACTAATATAGTTACAAAGTTCATAGTAATATGTCAAAATAGAAAGGAAGACACTGCCTTACCAAAAAGACACAAAAAAGCAAAAAGCAAAAAACAAAACAAAACAAAAAAAAAGTAAAAACAACAACAATAATAAAAAGGAGGATTTGAGAGTTCACCACCTCACAAGTCCCAATGAAATAACTTCACAAGGGGCTGGTGAGATGGCTCAGAGACTTAAGAACATGGGCTGATCTTCCAAAGGTCATGAATTCAATTCCCAGCAAACACATGGTGGTTCTAGTGCCCTCTTCTGGGATGCCGGCATTTGTGGAGGCAGAACCCTGACTACATAATAAACAAATAAAGCTCTAAAAAAAAAAAAAAAGATAACTTCACCATGATCAACAATGGTTCTAAAACCAGTAAAGCTACTAAGCCTGGAATATCCTTATGTTAACTAAAAAAGAGAAGTACATCTTTACTACCTTATCTCAGGATTGCTACTTTAAGAAAATGATCAGGAGGTCTAGAGACAGAGAACAGTGGAAGAGTACTTGCCTAGTGAGTGCAAGGTTCAATGACCTAGGTTCAATTTCCAGCCAAAAAAGAAAGGCTTTCAAAATGGTGGGAAAACCTGACATGTAATAAATACATACCATCAACCATATGGAACATTTTAAATATGATCCAGTCAGTGGAACACAAGGCAGATATTAGTTACTCCCTTGAAAACTCTCATACTCTTGATTTTTCATTTTTTTTTCAATGCAGTTTATTCAGGAACATTGAACAATCCTCGGACCCCGGGGAAAGCCAGCCCACAGCTTAAATAGCCTCTGGGTAGCCAACCCAGGTGTGCCACGGGGGCAATGCAGATAGGTCCACATACATGGAAGCAAGCCAGATCCTCGGCCTTAGCCAAACTTTGTTCTTCCTAAAACAAGATCCAGAAACTGGGGTATTTTGTGAAACAATTTGAATGCTGAAAAAAAGAGTCACTACCACAAACAGTACAAAAAATAGTGAGGGCAGCTTTAGGTTATGACAGACTGAAAATACACTAATTTTTAAACTGGAATTGAATTGAGAAGTAAGAAATGAGCTAATAAAGGTCAATGAGATGACGGATAATTTGAATAAAATGTCTGAGTATTACACATTACTAAATTAATATTAATTTCTTAGAGGTAGTAACAGTACCATGTGTTACAGCCCAGTTCTTAGAAAAGTGTATGTGTGTACAGTGAACTATCATGATAGCTGTAATTTACTTCTCAATTATTCAGATTACAAATATTTCAGGTATACAAATACTGAGCAAATAGGGCAAAAAGGTGAAGAGGTGAGTTTGTAATATTTTATTGTGAACTCTCAATTATTCAATAGGTTTGTATTGGGGGAGGGGTCAACAGAGGTTTTCCCTGTACAGTCTTAGATGTCCCGGAACCCACTCTATAGAGCAGGCTGTCCCTGAACTCTGAGATCCGCCTGCCTGTCTCTTAAATGCTGGGATTAAAGGGGTGTGCTACCACAGACTGGCTTGGTTCACAATTTTAAAACTGGAAAAATCTCTAACATTTCTATTTTCATTTTTAAAATTTCTACGGGCAGTTGGGCATGGTGGCACATGTCTGTCAATCCCAGCACTCCAGGAGGCAGAGGCAGATGGATTAATGTGAGTTCAATGCCAGCCTGGTCTACAAAGAAACTTCAGGACAGCCAAGGCTACACACAGAAACCCTATCTTGAAAAATCAAAAATTAAAAATAAAAATTCTGAGGATAAGAAGATTGGGTATAAACATAGTTTCCTTCATCATCTCTCATTTTATCTCACTACCCTCATGCCAGGTATGGTGTTCCATGCCAGTAATCTTAGATTTTAGTGGAAGACTAAAAGTTTGAGGCCAACATGGTGGGTAATTTAGCAAAAACCTTAAAACAATGTACAAGGGTCCAAGACCGTAGCTCAGTGATAGAACACTTACTTACATGCAGCACCTATGAATAACACACACACACACACACACACACAAAAAAAAAAACAAACAAATCAAAAAATTTCTCTGGTTATGGTACTGTATAAATACTAAAACTAGCCAAGCTAGGTGAAGCACTTTTGATCCTGGTACTCCAGAAGCAGAGCCAGGTGGATGTCTGTGTTCAAGGCCAGCCTGGTCTACAGAGTAAGTTACAAGATAGGCAGGACTGTGTACAGATCCTGTATGAAAACAAAACAAACAAACAAAAAACAGAAAAAAAATTCTGAGATTAGGAAAGCATAGCGTGTACAAAGCAAGTAGTGCACACTAATGATCACTGTAGTTTTCATTACCAGGAAAAATTACATTCATGGTGATAATCTAAAACTCCCATAACTCCTAGATCCACTTGAAAGAACAATCACATCACATTTACAACTACCAAACATCATCATCAACCTTGAACATATCTTCCTACAGCACTTCCTGCCTGCTGTCCCTTACCTCTCAATGAGCTGTTTTCCCAAAATGATCTTGGTCCCTTCAACCTTTATAAGTTCTTCATTATCATTATGAAAGACTGTCTTTTCCAGCTCTTCCTGCTGTTCCTCTGTCATGGCTATCGGGTTAGAAGATGGAGCATTTATTTTATAATAAAGGGGACAGAATTTATTTGTCCTCATGTGCCCGATAGCACCACATGCCCCACATTTTAGCTGCAACAGAAAAAAAAAATCAACATGTTAGATGTAAATGGGGTAAAACATGTCAAAACTAGTAAGAAATGTATATGCAGGAGGGGAGAAACAAGAATAGTCATGATACATTTCTGGAAGGGGCATGATCAGGACAGGGTTTCTCTGTGTAACTCTGGCTGCCCTGGGCTTCCTCCAGGGACCAGGTTGGCTTCCTGAACTCTGAGAGACACTTGCCCTGGCCTCCAGAATGCTAGATTAAATGATCTCACCACCACCTTCCAGTGAACAGACAACATTTTATAAAAACTGGTTTAGAAAGGTTAAGGTCACAAAGCTACTAAGTAGCAGAACCAGACCCAGATCTTCTAATCCAGGTTCACAGATCTTTCCAATTGCAACAGATACCTTATTTCATTGTGTACATTATGTAACAGTGCTTTGAATCTTTAACTTAAGTGATGAAAAAACAACCTGGATGCTATGTATTCTTGTCCTTTTCTAACTCTGTTCCTAAGGCATGTTTTCTATGTATGTGAAGTGATGTGTATGCACAAGCCTTTGTATAGGTAACTACTGAGGACAGAAGTGAGTGTTACATTCCTTGAAGCTGGAGTTACAGGTGTTCAGCAGCCACACAACAAAAGTGCTAAGATCCAAACCCCAGTCCTCTGATATAGTAAGCACTCTTAACCCCTGAGCCCTCTCTCCAGCCCCTTCTTTTAGTGAGCTGCCATGTTAGGAAGGATTGTGAGGTTGGGTAAATAGGTAAGCAGGAGAGCACTTAGCTAATACACACCATGTCCTGGGTCTGACGTACAATAACAAAAGTATATGGATATAAATAAAATATACCAAAGATAGTCAAATCCTACAGTAAAGTGTATGTGTTTGTTTATGTATCTTCTTCCCAAGGGTCTCATGTAGCCCAGAGGAGCTCGGACTTGCTATGCTGCTCTGTTCCTGAATCCTCCTGCTTCAGCTTCCCTAGTGCTGGGAAGGCAGATGTCGTGACAGGTATATTATCAAATAATATAATCCAGCACCCCACAATGTTGCTTTCATTTCTGGTCAGCAATTATGACAAAAGCTGAGGGAAAATGTATACTTTCTCCCTTTGCTTTGTTAGCTGTGGTCATATCACAAAACATTTCTCTACTTGCCTTTTCTTTTTGAGGCAGAGACTCTCTGTGTTTCAAACTCACAATCTTTCCTCTGCCTATCAAGTGCTAGGATTACAGGGAGTCCCACCACACCTGGCTAGACTATACTAACATTTGTTGTGGCTGTTTTCAAGAAAGGGGTTTCTCAGTAAAACTGCACTGGTCTTCCAGGAACTTGCTTTGGAAATCAGGCTGGCCTCAAACTCAGAGATCTGCCTGATTCTGACAAGTGCTGAGACCAAAGATATGTGCCAAAAGTCTGCTCACTCTCTCCTTAACTCTTCAACATAGTACTTGAAGTTCTAGCTAAATCATTAAGTCAACCAAAAGAGATATAAATCAGAAAGGAAGAAGTCAAAAGTATCACTATTCGAAGATGATATGATAGCATATATGAGCAACCCCAAAATTCAACCAGAGAACTCCTTCACTGATAAACACCTTCCGCAAAGTGGCTGGATACAAAATTAACTCAAAACAAAACAAAACAAAGAAACCAAAAACAGAAGCACTCCTGTATACCAAGGACAAAAGGGCCAATAAGTAAATTAGGGAAACAAAACCCTTCACCATAGCCACTAATAAAAAAAAAAAAAAAGACTTTGGTGTGAGTCTAACCAAGCAAGTGAAAGTTCTAGTCAAGGAAAACTTCATGTCTCTGAAGAAAGAAATTGCAGATATCAGAAGATGGAAAGATCTCCCTTGCTCATGGATCAGTGGGATTAACATAGTGAAAATGGCCATCCTGCCAAAGCAATCTACAGATTCAATGCAATTCCCATCAAATTACCAATGCAATTCTTTACAGGACTTGAAAGAAAAATTCTCAACTTCATATAGAAAAACAAAACCACAGAATTTCCAAAATGATCCTGTACAGTAACAGATTGTCTGGAGGTATCTCCATCCATGATCTCCAACTGTACTACAAAGCAGTAATAATAAAATATAGTCCCAATTTATTTCTAATATCAGAGATCAGACCTCTACTCTTGCCTGATGCGTCTAAAACAAAAAGGGGGAACTGTAGAGAGCTTCGGAATGCTATGCCTTAAAGATGGAGCTGGTTTCCGCCTTCCACCTTCCCGATGGTGAGTGCTCTCTGTCACGAACAACTCCACATTTGGCTAAGGCCGAGGACCTGGCTTGCTTCCATGTATGTGGACCTATCTGCATTGCCCCCGTGGCACGCCTGGGTTGGCTACCCAGAGGCTATTTAAGCTGTGGGCTGGCTTTCCCCAGGGTCCGAGGATTGTTCAATGTTCCTGAATAAACTGCATTGAAAAAATAAAAAAATAATAAAAAAAAAAAAACAAAAAAAAAAACCCCAGCATGGTACTAGCATAGAAACAGAACCATGGATCAATGAACCTGAAGAAGGCTAAGAAATAAATACACATACCTACAGACATGTAATTTGTGAACAAAGAAACTAAAACCATACAATGGAAAGCAGACAGCATCTCCAACAAATGGTGCTGGTCTACCTGGATGTCTACAAGCAGAAAATGAAAATAGATCCATATTTATCACCCTGCACAAAACTAAAGTCCAAGTGGATCAAAGGCCTCAACATGAAACCAGGCAAGATAAATTGGTTAGAAGAAAAAGTCTAAGAGTAAGAGTCTAGAACTCATTGGCAGAGAAGAAAACTTCCTGCACAGAACACCAACAGCACAGACTCTAAGACCAACAATCAATAAATGGGACCACATTAAACAGAAAAGCTTCTATAAAGAAAAGGATACTGTCCTCAGAACAAAACGACAGCCTACTGACTGAAAAAGTAGTTTTAAAAACCCAATTCTGACAAAGGGTTAAGATCCAGAATATATAAAGAACTCAAGAAGATAGACAGCAACAAATCAAGTATTCAAACTTAAAAAAAAGGGCTACATAGCTATGCAGAGAATTCTCCTTAGAGGAATATCAAATGATAGAGAAACACTTAAAGAACCACTCAACGTCCTTAGTAATCAGGGAGATGAAAATCAAAACGACCCTGAGATTTCACCTTACACTCACCAAAATGACTAAGATCAAAAACTCAAGTGACAATATATACTGGAGAGGTTGTAGAGAAAAGGGAATCTTCTTCCATTGCTGGTGGGAATAAAAACTTGAACAACCACTTTGAAAATCAATCTGGCACTTTCTCAGCTAATTAGCAATAACACTACCTCAAGATCAAGCTTTACCATTCCTAGGAGTATATCCAAAATATGCTCAAGTACACAACAAGGACCTTTGTTCAACCATGTTCGTAGAAGCTTTATTCGTAATAGCCAGAACCTGGAAACAACCCAGATGTCCCTCAGTTGAAGAATGGAAGCAGAAACTGGGGAATGTTTATACAACGGAATACGACTTACTAATTAAAAACAAGAAAATTATGAAATTTGCCAACAAATGGTGGGATCTAGCAAAGATCATTCTGAGTGAGTTATCCCAGAAGCAAAAAGACACACGGAACATACTCATTCATAAGTGGAAACTAGACATACAATATAGGATAATCATATTAAAATCTGTATACCTAAAGATTCCAAGAAAGGAGGTCTCTGGGTAAGATGATCAATCGTCACTCAGAAGGACAAACAAGAAAACAGGCAACAGGATAGGAGCCTACCACAGAAGATCTCTGTGGTAAAAGACACTACCCAGCATTGTATCAAAGCAGATCTGAGACTCCTAACCAAACTTTGGGTAGAGTGCAGGGAATCCTCTGAAAGAAGGGGGAGATAGTGGGACCTGGAAAAGCCAGGAGCTCCTTAAGGAGAGCAACCAAACCAAAATATCTGGGCATAAGGGTCTTTTCTGAATCTGATACTCCAATCAAGGACCATTCATGGATACAACCTAGAACCCTTGGACTGATATAGCCCATGGCAGCTTGGCATCCAAGTGGGCTCCCTCATAAGGGGAACAGGGACAGTCTCTGACATGAATGCAGTGGCAGGCTCTATGACCACAACCCCCTGAGAGGGGAGCAGCCTTGCTAGGCCAGAGAGGAGGGCAATGCAGACAGTCCTGATGAGACCTGATTAACTAGTGTCAGATGGAAGGGGAAGAGGTGCTCCCCTCTCAGTGGACTTGGAGAGAGGTTGGGAGGAGATGAGGGAGGAAGGGTAGACTTGGAAGGGAATGAGGGAGTGGGCTACAGCTGGGATACAAAGTGAATAAACTGTAACTCATATAAAAATTAATTTAAAAAGGTATGTGCCAACCATGCCCAGCTTACTCTACTTACTTTTAAGTCAGGACGTTCCTTCATTTTTGGGGGCTTTTTCAAAGGAGGACCCTTCAGCTTCTCCTTTTCCTGGTTTCGTTTAATTCTTCTCAATTGCTCTTGAATTCTGCGACGTTCTTTTCGCATCTCTTCTCGATGTTGCTCATCAAAAAGGGCAAATTTCTGACTGAAGAACAGGAAAAATACAGGACCTTAAGCAACCTAAATTAAGATGAGTATCCTGAAAGCTTCTATCACAGAATGTATGTAATTCACCCACTACGGTGAGATAAACTTCCTCTTCCTTGGTAGTCAGTCCCCCACATATATTGAGTAACATTTCTCAGTCCAAGTCCTGAATAATAGGTAATATTTTGCTGGTGATTTTTGAGACACTGTTTTGCAATCCAGACTGGTCTACAATCCCTGCTCCTTCTGTCAAATCCCCCATTGTAGGAATGACTTTTGCAAGACAGCCACAATCCAAACGTAGCCAACCTGGATATTTTCCCAGTAATCTGGCTCTGGTCAAATCCAAAGATCTAAAGACAAGAAGGTCCTACTTAACAGCAGATTTCCAGGAATAACTGTGTATATTCCTATCACTACAGCTCACATACATAGTGTGTCTCCATCATCATTTTCCATGCCACACTCAAAAGCAACACAACAAAAACTCACACGAATTCTTCATCTTTTGTGTTCCGTATGTGCATATAAGTATCAATAACAGCTGGTTTTCGGACTGTCTCACAACGAACATACTCTTTCCCCTCTTCATCTCGAAATGTTCGATAAATCTTGAGACAGCGGCCAGTGGCAGAAGGGTTAACGTTAGCTACAGAAGCTGTATCATCATCTCTGTGATTATTTCTTGCTGCTGTTGAACCTGCTGATGCAAGGTGAAAAAGAAAATGTTTTTGAAATATTCCCCATAACACCCAAATGACCTCTTCTTGGGGTTGAATGGAGACATTCAGCATGCCATAAAACTACAGTTCTATTAAAAGCAGGGTTGTTACTACCTGTAAAAACACACACCTGGACTTATTCCCCACAGACTGCAGTCTAGTTTGTAGAAATGTAGCCACATCATTTCCAGGTTTCTCTACAATCATTCTCTAATTTGCCTCCAGCTTGGACTCAGTTATACCCTGCAGGTACCCAAGCCCCGTTTTTGATCCTCTTCTTGTCTTAGGAGCCCCCTTACCCAGTAGCATCTGCTGGAGTTCCTTCCGTTCCTGCTCCTCCTGCTCCTGAGATATCTGAGAGCTTGTTTTCTTGTTCTGCAGCATGTTCTCTATGTTCCTTCCCATTTCCTCAAAGTCACTGTCTTCAGCTGAGCTGCTGTCTGTGTCTGTGGATAAGACTTCAGTTGATGACAAAACCCTAGCAAGAGAGGAAAAAAGTTAAAGACCAGGGGAAATATGAGTGTACAAAGAAGTAGGCTTGAGTAGTAAACTGAGAAATCAACTGTAAAAAATACTCAAAAGTATGGACATATCTACAAACATATGGAACCATAACAGAAAACTACATCTTTCTATACATTTCACAGATTTGCAGAATTGCAGAAAAGCTAGCACACAGTCCACTTTTGTTAATTTTCTTGAAAGAGACTCTCACTCTTTGCTCTTCCTCCCTCTACCCCAAGAATGACTTAAATTGGATTATCCTCCCTGTCTCAGCCTCCCAAGCACTGCTCAGTTCTCCAGCATACCACAACATTTACATTCATGGATCACGTTAATAGCACATTACTATTCTGTCACACAACTATTAAGTCACCAGAGGACACAATATACTCATCACCACACTTAAAACAAATAGATACAGGAGGCCAGCCTATCCTACATAGCAGGAAGTTCCAGATCAGCATGGCTACATAGCAAGACCTCATCTCAAAACAGAAATATAGTACCTGGGAGCTGGAGACAGAGTTTAGTGATAAAGTATTTGTCTTAGTAGTTCAAAAGAAAACACGTACAGGAAACCACCCATTTCCAGCTTAAAATTCCTAAACTACTGAATCAACATACTTGTTCTGCAGGTCAAAGATGCGCTGACATTCCTCTTTGTAACGTTCTTGCTGCTGGGCCATAGAAAACCTTGATCCACGGGCAAATTTGCTCATGGGGCTTTCTCCAGAGCGAGCCTGTTCTGTTGACATTGTGCGTACTACATCAATAACTTCCCAGCGGGACAACTTTTTAATCTGAGAAAAACACAGAGCTACACATAAATAACTCATTCAGGGACATAAAATTACAAACCAGGACCACAGTAGGGACACATAGACAAGAACACAAAACCTAAATGAAGTTAAGAAAGATTTGGTAAAGTATTTAGAATGATATGTGTGACATAAAGACCCCAGATGGTTCCTTTCAATACCTTCTTACCGTTTCTCTATCTATAGAAAGCCTCATACTCGGAGTTCCCCTTGTCTATACTCACCTGATCCTCAGGCACACCAAATTTACGAAGAAGTTGATTGGCGTTTTTCAGAGACAGGCAACGAAGGTCTGCATCTGTTCCTGTAACTGTCTTTTTCACAGGCTGAAGCTCCTTATCACCCTATCTCAAACAAAAACAAGTGAGAATATGAAACTGATCTCCTAAGAGTAGAAATGTAGTATATATGCTATTCAGGGAAATGAACCATTTCCAGGACCTCCACTCTATTCATCTGTATTTCCCAACCCTCATCCCTTCCTCTGTGATTTAAAGAAATTCAAAGACCCTCACCTTCTGCTGTGTTGGTTTGTTTGGAATCTTCACATAGGAGAACCCCTCACCACAGCCTGTGGGATCTGCTACTCCAGTCACCTCCAGAAGACATTTGCCCTTCATGGCAGCAATGAAAGCCACTGTAGTATTCCAAGGAGCTGTACGAACCTGAGATAAAGAAAAGGATTCTCAGGGTTGAGGAAAATATTGGTTGATGCCTAGCCACTATCTAAAATGGGTAGAATAACTACCCTGATCCCATTCACAGTTTCCTAAATTATCCAAACATCAACTTAAATATAGCAGCTATCCAATGCTCAGCTCTCTTCTCTGGTACCTGAATCATGGTATTAAAAAGAGTCAGAGTGCAACCTGGATAAGAACTATGTGGAACAGCGATGTTCTTCAGTCCATTATCCCTAGAACTTCAGTTTTTAGTGTTGTACCCATATACATAATGCTCATAGTTATAAGGACAACTGCATTTGATTGTCCAGTTACACAAATGGCTTACTTATTCTCATTTATTTTATAGTAGGGTCTCTACCCCAGGTTGGTCAGAAACTCCCTATGAATTAGAGCTCAAACTTGAATATTTGATCCTCCTGCTTCCAGAGTGAGAGGATTACAGATGTGTGCTTTCTCACCAGCCCTAAACCTTCATTTTGAAAGGGATAACGAGAAGCACTAATAAAAGCAAGAGTTGAGGGCCATAGAGATGGCTCAGTGATTTAAAGCATTTGCTCATAAGGGCGGAACAGTGCATCCAAACACACACATAACAAGCCCTATGTTCTCAAAAGCCTGTAAACACAGCTGTAAGAGATCTATATGATCCCCTCTTAAGATAATGTACACAGGCACACATAAATAAATAAATCTTTAAAAGTCTTCTTTAAATTAAGAAAGCCACAGGGCCAGGTATAGTGACACCTTTAATCCCAGCACTTGGAATCCAGAGGCAAGCAGATCTCTGTGAATCCTAGGCCAGTCTGGTCTACATAGTGAGTTCCAAAATGACAAGGACAACAAAAAAGGGACCCTGTTGAAAGAAAAATGAAAAACAAAACAAAACAAACAAAAAAAAAAAACACAAAAAAAGAAGGAAAGGAAGGAAGAAAGGAAGGAAGGAAAGAAAGAGAGTGAAAGAAAAAAGAAAAAGAGAGGAACAGACACACACACACAGGAAGAGAGAGAGAGAAAGAGCGAGAGAGAGAGAGAGAGAGAGAGAGAGAGAGAGAGAGAGAGAGAGAGAAGACAGGCTGGAGAGATGGCTTAGGGATTAGAAAGCTTGCTGATCTTTCAGAGGACCTGGGTTCAGTTCCCAATGCTCATGTCAGGTAGCTTACAACCAACTCCACATACAGAGGAACCAATGTCTTTGGTCTTCTATAAGCACCTACATTCACTTACTTATGTGCACACACCCACACACAGACACACATTCATACAATCAAGATTAAAAAAGTGTTTCTGGGCATGGTGGTGTGTCTATACTCTTAACACTTGGGAGACAGTGGTAGGAAGAGTTAAAGTTTCTGGTCAGACTGCATCACAAAGCAAGATTTTGTATCAGAAAAAAAATAGTAAAGTCTCACTTCATCGTCAATCTTCATCTGGAAATCTTCACTTTCTCGCTCAGGCACAAAAAAGGACTTCGCACCATAGCCAGCATCCTGAAAGAGGACAATTCTATGCATAAATAAAGTAAACTGAAGAACTCATTTTTTTTTCTTCTGAAAACAGTTTTACTGAATATCAAATGTATATATATATATATATATATATATATATAAAACAGACCATCTTCATGGAAAATGGATACTGTAATTGCTAATGTATGTGTTACTGTTATACATCCTTGAGATCCTTGAGCTACTAGAAGATATGCCAAATTCCAAGGAATTTTGATGCACTAGGGAAACAGTTCAATGGTAGAATGCTTGCCTGGCATGTGCAAGGACCTGGGCTCAAACAACAAGTTTGGTTTTTTGGAATTTCGTTTTAAATGATCTATTTTTTTTTTTCATTTTATGTGAATTGGTGTTTTACCTGCACATATGTCTGTGTGAAGGTGTTGGATCCTATGGAACTGGAGTTACAGAGAGTTGTGAGCTGCCATGTGGGTCCTGGGTATTGAACCTGGGTACTCTGGGAAAGCAGCCAGTGCTCTTAACCACTGAGCCATCTCTCCAGGTCTCCCCCCACGACAAAAGTTTCAAAGAAACTTATGTGGACATGTGGATAGTTAGGGCCCATTTAAAAAGTAAACAACCTAAAATCCTAACTACAGAAATTTTCAGTTGCCCTTTTTCTGTTTTGGCTTTGCAGTGATTTCAATGAAAATGTCCTCCATAGGATCGCTATTGGGGGATGTGGCCTTGTTGGAAGAAGTGTGTCAGTGTGGGTGGCCTTGGAGGTCTCAAATGCTCTCTTCCTGTGGCCTGTCAATCTGGATTTGGAACTTCCTTCCATCTCTGTAGCACCAATCTGGCTGCATGCCACTGTGCTTCCTGTCATTGATGATAATGGATTAAACCTCTAAAACTGTAAGATAACCCCAATGTTTTCCTGTGTAAGACAGCAATACAAACCCTAATTAAGACAGATTTATATGATGTGCATCTCTAAACCACACTTCCAGCTATCTTCTCTGCCAACCTGGGAATCAGAGAAGACAGGTCCCGGCTTGTTTTACAGAAGAGATACAACTCAAATGAATAGACTATCATTTTTAAGACAAGGCAGTTAACTCCTTCACTGAGCCTCCCACTGACACTTAGCTACACTGTAGCTTTCCTTAGAGTCCATGCTCACAGAAAGTACCTCATGCAGTTTAAATTGTTGACTAACTGGAACTAATCTAGTAGCTATCATGACTACAGTATTCTCTTTTATCTCTTTGAAAAGAAATATGAACATGAGCAGTTCCTATCAGGAACAGCCTCACCTTTAGTCTCTGCTCTGCAGCTCTCATGCTATAATAAGCACAGCACTGTTCTGGTGATACCATAGCTCTGATCTCCTCTTCCATTGGTAAACGAAAATCAGACTTCAGCACCCACCAGTTTGAATTCATCCCTGGAAAAGATACAGGGAAACTGTTCTGAATACTAAAGACCCAAAAGCAATAGTAGAGTAAACAGACACTGAACCAAGAAGTGCCCTAGATATGCCTAGTCAACAAACATCCTGCTTATATCTTATGTAAGACATACAGATATAAAAATGGACTTTATTAGTAACCAATTAGCATCAAATTATCAAAAAAAAAATCAAGGCCTCCAGTGACAAGATTTGGCACCTTCTCATTTTGACAGCCAGCAATTTCTATTCTATTAGCAATGACTTATTTTAACTGAAAGTCTTTGGGATTATGAGAGCATTGGAGAAGACAAGTAGTCACACTGATGACCTGTACGTTTGAAGTCAGCACAGAGCTTTAGTCTCTTCCGGATGCTGCTTTCTGGATGTGAAGGAAAGGCTTTCTTTATATCTTCCATCCGGATCCTCCGTGGACTATCTTTACTCTTCCAAAAGAGGCGGTAAATAAAAACCTGTCCAGTGAGCCAAATACATTTTACTAGATAAAGGACAAAAGTCCTTACCGGGTTCCCTTCCCCCCAACTAAGCACAGATGTGTTTTCATCTTCCTATTAGCACATGCCTCTTAGCACAACTCCCACCTTACCTGCAGAAACTCTCGCATGTGTGTATTGGCCCGTTTGGAGTTAGGACCAGGAACTTCCAACAAGGGACACTGCTGGCCCACCACAAAAATATCCATTACTTCTCGAATATAATAGCCCTGCCTTGTTTGAATGATCAGGAAGTCAGTCTCTGGCATCTCATGAAGATAAATTGGGGCACGAAAAAGGTTGTTCTCAAATGCCTAATGAAAGTAAACCACAAAACTCATTTACAGAGAAGCTCTAGAAAATTCAGCCAACTATTGAAAATGGAGAGAATTTGCTTCTATATAGATCATTGATCTAAAGTCTATACAATAAATTAAGCAAAATACATGGGATATATAAAACAAGATTATTTTTAATATTTTTGACTTACCGTTTATTTTTTGTTATGTTTTTTTTTTGTTTGTTTGTGTTTTTTGTTTTAGAATCTAACAGACAAAAAGAAAGAAAACCTTTTTAAAAATAGCGCCAGAAATGGCAATGGATGCTGGAAATCCAACATTCTGGAGTGGGAGGCAGGAGGTTCAGGGCCATCCTGGGCTACATTGTAAATTCCAGGCAGGAGATTGTCTCTCAAGAAAAAAAAAAATGAGTCAAAGCTAGGCACAGTGGGATATTCTGTAATGCTAGATTTAGGTAAAATGTAACTGATAAGAAAAGAACAAAATTAAATATATATATATATATATTCACTGAAATTCATAGTCATAAATTGAGCTGAATTTGATGGATACTGTGTTCAAGTTGCTTAGGATAAAAATGTCTATGCTTTGTTTTAAAATTCTTTGTAAATCAGTTTTGAGATTATAAAACAATAGGCTTAGGGATAATTATGAAGAGGTGGCAGAAAGATTGTAAAAGTCAGAATAGGAAGTTTGCTCTGAGAGTTGGTCTCCTAAAAATGTGAAAAACCATATCCATAAACCATGACTTTTTAATTTTGTTTCTTTTTTTAAAGAAAAGCTTTGTAAATGAATTTTCACAATTTATTATTTTACAGTTTATTATTACTGTAAATTCTTTACAATTTTTTATTCTGTTTTTGTGGGGCTGAGTACCATTGCTAGTATGTCTTTGATGTTTTGTCAGTTACTGATAGCCTAATGTCTGCTGTTTCTGTCTTTGTCCCTAGTTCTTGGACTTCTTTTCTCTGTCTTTCATCAAAATTATGGAAAAATTTACTTTCTTGCATATGTAATACAAATAATAGTAATAAATTGTCACTATTCTAATTATAACAACAACAACAACAAAAGAAATCCAGAAAGATTATGCTTCAAAGCCAGCTTTGACTACATTAGTAAATTTGAGACTAGCATGGTTGAATGAGGAAAACAAAAAAGAAAAAAAATGTGGCAGAGAGATAGTTCAGTGGGTCAAGTGCTTGTTGTACAAGTGTAAGAACATGAGTTTACATCCCCAGCTCTCACATAAAAAAAAGCTAGCACAGAGGCATAAGCCTATTATCCCAGTGGTGGAAGGAAGAGGAACAGTGGAGACAAGAAGGTCCTCTAATCCTGCTAGCCTGCCAGCTTAGGAAGAGCTATGAACCCTGAGATCTATGAGAGTTGATGTCATCTCAAAAAATAAGATAGTAGGTAATACAGGAATGCAACCAACACTGACCTCCGGCTCTGGCTTCCACACGTGCAGATAGCGCAAACACACACACACTCACACAAATTAATTAATTAATTAATGGTGCTAGAGAAAAGGCATTATAACCCATACCCATAATCCCAGCTCTTGCAATAGTATCAGAAGTTCAAGGTCATCCTTGATGGCTACATAGCAAGTCTGAGGCAACACAGGCTATATGAGAGAGTTCTTGACTCAAAAAAGGTATTCAGATTCAGAAGAAACAGCCTTTGCTGGACACTGTATGAAGTCACACAAGTCAAAGTTTCTGAGCTTAAGTTTTCCTAGCTGCAAAATGCAGGACACTCAAAATGCGTATATTCCACAGGTCTGCTTTGAAGAGCTTCATAATTAACATGGTAATATTCTCCTATCCTACAGCCTCACTCACAAGATGTGATGACAAAATAACTTAGGAGGATATGGTCTCACAGAAGCCAAAAAAGACTTAAAAACAAGGCAATTTTCCTGTATCACTCCGACTGTTGAATAGGATTACAGCATGCTAACACCATAACTGGCTTCAGAAGATTTTCTCATACATTAGTTAATTAATTAAAAAAACAATGAAGCAAAGTATGTCTGCTAAGAGGGCACAACAAACAAAAACACAAAAGTGCAATTGTACAGAAATATTTGACAGAGACACAGAAACTAGATGCTCTGTCTTGAGGCCTGGAGTTCTAATCTCAACATGCACATCTGACAGCTTGAAAATACCCATAATTTTAGATGCAAGGAATCAGACACATCCTCTTCTATCTGCACAGGTGAACTCCTATGCGTGCATACACAGATACTACTTTTTGTTTGTCTGGTTTTATTTTTTTTGTTTTTTTGTTTTGTTTTGTTTTTTTTTTTTTTTTTTTTTTTTTTTTTTGCTTTTTATCAAAACAGGATTTTCCTGTGTAACAGTGCTGGGCATCCTGGAATTTACTCTGTAGACCAAGCTCAAAGTCACAGAGATCCACCTGCCTCCTCCTTCTGAATGACCGGATTAAGTTGTGATCACCACCACACAGCATAAAATTAAATTGTTTTAAAGTCCTAATAATGAGGGTTGGAGGGATGGCTCAGTGGTTAAGAGCACTTGCTGATTTTCCAGAGGACCCAAGTTCAATTACCAACACCCACACAGCAGCTCACAACTTTCTGTAACTCCAGTTCCAGGGGGTCTGACACCCTCGCACAGATACAACAACAAAAACTAATAAAAAAAAAAAAAATCCTACTAATGAACACTAAAAAGGGAGATTTTTACATTAGTGGACATTTGTAATTCTTTTTTGGCAGGGAGGTTTTGAGACAAAGTTTCTGTGTGTATTCCTGTCTATCCCAGAACTAGCTCTGTAGAACAGACTGGCCTCCAACTCACAGATCCACCTGCCTCTGCCTCTTAAGTTCCATCATTCAAGGCATGCGCCACCACCACGTGACTGAGAAATTAAAATAAACATTCATTGTAGAGAGAATTACAAAAGATAGTAAATCATCTTCCAATTTTTAATTACATTTTTCATTCCTTTAGAGAGTATAGGTATGTGTACATGTACAGATGTGTGGGCACATGTATGTTAGCACAGTACATGTATAAGTCAAGTAGACCACTTGCATGATTCAGTTCTCTCTTTTCACCATGTAAATACTGGTATGTCATGGTACTCTATCACAGAAATCTTGAGACAGAACCTGGCACCAGGATCATAAGCTATTGCTGTGAAATACCTGACTCTTGTGTGTTTTGGGGAAGTTGGAACATTGGACTGGGAAAGCTATTCAGTGCACAGAGTCTAAGTAGCTGTTCTATGGAAACTATGAAGATGATGCTGAGAACGGTGCAGATGATGGAGACGTGGATTCTGAAATTTTAGACAGAGGTTTACAAATCCCTCAAAGTCAGTCCATCAGGGCCATTTGTGTGATATTTTGAAGAAACACAAAAGCAAAAGATCCAGCTGACCTCTGCATGCACATGTATCCATACACTCACACACATACCCACACACTACAAAAGTAAGTTAGGCATTGTAGTGATGGAACACACCTATAATCCCAGCACTTGGGAAGTACTGGAAAAGGTAGCAGGAGTTGAAGGCCAGCCTGTTCTCATAAGACTCTCATCTCCTCGTCCTCCTCCTCCTTCTCTTGTTTTTCAAGACCGTTTCTCTGTGTAGCCTTTTATGTCCTGGACTCGCTTTGTAGACCAGGATGGTCTCAAACTCACAGAGATCCGCTTGCCTCTGCCTCCCTGAGTGCTAGGATTACATAGTGTGTGCCACTGTGCCCGATGAGACTCTCATCTCAAAGGAATGAAAAAATAAATAAACAAAAGGAGCCATCAAGTATTCAGCAGGTAATAGCCCTTGCCAACAAAATTAAACCTGAATTCAATCCTTAAGACCCAGATGGTAGAACCATATGATAAGACTCCTGCGGGTTGTCCTCCAACTTCCATCACACAAACAAATAAAGAGTGCAAAAAAAGAAATTATAAATATAGTCACTTAAGAGTAGGGTTGTTTAAAAACCAACAAAGAAAAGTACAGTAATAGGAAAGCCAACAATAATCAGAATCTGCTGAGAGGGGCTAAGGGTGTGACTCGGTAGTAGATAAATTGCTTTGCATACACAAGGCTCCAGGTTTAATCCTCCAGCACAGTCTGGCCCCACTAACCTAGAAGGAAATGATTAAAAAGGAACTTTACAGGCCCACACGCGCTAGCAATAGTAACAGTGAAATAAATAAGTAAGATGCAAGGAAAAAGGAATGCCCCATTGAGATTGCTGTGGACACTGCCACACACCTAAATCCTATCACACCTGTAATCAATCCTATCACTTGGGAGACTGAACTAGGGGCACTGCTACAAGTATAAGGCCAGATTTGTCTATATGCCAAGTTCGTGGCCACTTCTAAACCACAGAATAAATCTCTGTCTCAAAAAAAGAAAGAGAGAGAAAAAAAGAAAGGAAAAGATTGGCATGAGAAATGAAACGGGGGGCAGTTCTGGAGACTGTCCCACATAATTTGTGGACCTCCATCATGCTTTTTCAAAGCCATTACCAAAGGACCTCACTATAATCTTCAGTAGAAAGCACAGAAAGTAGCACTTTACTTAGGCAAGTCCATAACATTCAAGTATGGCTCAGTATTAACAATGTCCATAATTATTTATCACCAAAACGTGCCAGTGGTAGGCACAAACCCTCGAATGGTAGGCCTCGAATAAGCTAGGTAAACATTCTACCACTGAGCAACATCCCTAGTCCCTCAATCAAACTAATTTCACACAAAGAATTTAAAACTGCTATCACCTACATTAATTCTATATATACTTGCTGGTGTGATTTTGGCTTTTGATTTTTTATTTTATTTTTTTCATTTTGGGGACATGGTCTTGCTCTATAGCCAAGGCTCGACTGAAACTCTTTGTCCTCATGCCTGTGACATACTAGTACTGGGATTACAAACAGGCACCACTAGCAGCAGCCCTGATTACCCTGGAACTCGCTCTGTAGACCAGCCAGTGTGACCTCAAACTCGGAGATTAGCCCACTTTTGCCTCCCGAGTGCTGGAGTTAAAGGACTGTGCCACCACTACCACCGTTACCACCCTGGCCAGTGTGTATTTCCAAAATTGTTTTATATTAGCCCACATGCAATCCCAGCACTCACATGGCTGAGGATTGCCTGAAGCTTGAGGCCATTCCAGGCTACAGGATAAATTTCAGGTCAGCCTGTGCTAGACAGTAAGATACTAGGTCAAAAAAGCACACACACAGACACAGACACAGACACAGACACAGACACAGACACAGACACAGACACACAGAAAACAGAAAACCCCCACAAATCAAACAATAAAAATCCTCACCATTATATATTTAGACTAAAAATCTAAAACAACACAGAGAGCTACTTTCAAGAAAAAAAGTTTGTCTTAATTTTTAAGTCATACTAATATTTCTATTTTGCTGGTTTTGTTTTTTGAGACAAAGTTTCCTATATACCAGACTGCCTTCAGACTTGCTACACAGTCAAGGATGATCCCCTGAACTTCTGATCCTCCTGTCCTTTATGTCCAGTCTATTACACTAATATTTTACTTTTAAATCTTTTAAAAATTTTTAAAAATGTATGGGTGTTTTGTCTTCATCCATGTCTGCACCACATGGATAAAGTAGCCAAGGAGACTAGCAGAAGGGTCAGATCTCCTGAAAGTAGAGTTAAAATTGTTTGTGAGCTGCCTTGTAGGTGCTGGGAAATCAAACTTCATGAGAAGCCAATGCTCTTATCTGCTTAGTCATCTCTCCAGACCCCTCCACTTTTGGGGGCATGGCCCTGGATGACCTGGAACTCAATATGTGGACCACACTTGTCTCACATTCTGCCTCGCACGCAAGTGCTGAGATTAAGGGTGCGTAACTTCATACCCACAATCACCTCCAGTGGATAATACTACCTTATATGTAATACATAAACATTATTTCAGTCGAGCAATATCTTTTCTCTTTCAGTATACTTGCTGAAATAATCTGTCAATTCTTTAGGAGAGAATAAAGACAGGAAAGAATTCTTCACCTGCAGTAAGTGGCCAGGATGAAGGGAGCCCAGGAAAGGAGATGTGTGGCAATAAACAGTTTCTCCATATTTGCAACATGGGGCTCCAGGATCTTTTCCAGGTTTCTAGAAGAAACATAGAAACTCAGTTAGACTCACATAATAAAATTAATAAAGGTTCATGTAATCTTCCAAAAGGGTAGCATTGGCTATTAACAAGACATACCCCTCCTTTCTCCCCAAAATATATATACAGCAAAATATATGTTCACAGATTATCACTACAAACCTAATTAGGTATATTGATAACAAACATTCAGGGCTTGGAGGGATGGCTCCAAGTTGAGGAACACTTGTTCTTGGAGAGGCCCCAGGTGTGGTTCTCAGCACTCAAATGGTTGCTTATAACCATCTACACTTCCAGTTCCAGGGGACTGACATACTCTTCTGGCCTCCCAAGGCCCCGGGCACACATATGTAGTGCACATACATACATTTGTGCAGCAAAACACTCACGCACATAAAATAAATGAGTATTTTTAAACATACACCCACAAAAATCATAAATATATATATATATATACATACATATATATGTATGTATATATATATATATATATATATATATATATATAGGAATAAAGTCTCACTCGTTTATAGTAGTTTTTTATCTTGGTTGCCATGCCAACTTGCATCATTAATGGTCCATTTTCCTCACTGTATTCTGCAAGTATAAGGTCACCATCTTTGCCTGTGAGGTCCTGAGGTGTGCGCATAAAAAACATCTCTCCACCACCTGAGGCTTGCCTCTCTTTTTCTCTCATCTGTATAGAATGAAGACAAAACAGCCTATTCTCACAGGAAGATAAACTACACACACTGTTATCATCCAATCTGAGATAATACCAAAACATTCTCATTTTAAAATTATTTTTTATATTAATTACTCTCACTCACTTTATATCCCAGCTGTAGCCTCCTCCCTTATTACCTCCCAATCCCACCCTCCCTCCGTCATCCCCTGCCATGCCCCTCCTCAAGTCTGCTGATAGGGGAGGTGCTCCTACCCTTCAATCTGATCCTAGCTTTCATCTCATCAGGACTGTCTGCATTGTCTTCATTTGTGTCCTTGCAAGGCTGCTACCCTCTCAGGGGATATGGTAAAAGAGCCAGCCACTAAGTTCTTGTCAGAGACAGTCTCTGTTCCCCTTACTATGGAGCTCACTTGGATACTGAGGAACTATGGCCAACATCTGAGCAGAGTGAATAGTCCTTCAGTGGAGTAACTGTCAGTCTTCTCCAAAACATTCTTTGTATGACATTTTTTACAATTTCATTGTGGAAACTTTTAAACATACCACTAAAACTCGAAGACTAGTACTCTGAATATCTTTTATTTCACTCCTTAAACATTTTTCCTCTTTATCTGAAAATTTTCTACAGAATTTGCTAAATCAGTTTTGAACGCTGATATATTTTGTCCTTAAGTATAACCATATGTATCTTCTAAGAATAAGCATATTCTTCTGCATAACCAAAACGAAACTATCACATCTGAGAAGACAAACAATTCCCTAATATAATCCAATATCCATTATAGCCCCCCATCTGTACCCCAATTATCTTGTAGACCTTTTCTTCTAACCAGGAGTCAATTATACCTTTGCCTTCTTTTTGATGTGCTTCAGCAAAGACTGGACTGAGTGTGGACCAGGCTGAGATAATGCCCCAAAGGAGTACTTTTTTAGAGGTGGGCGATGGAACTGCCGGAGTTTGACGGCTCCCATGTGGGTGGGAAAGAAGGGCTGCTGTAATTCTAGAGCTGGAATTGAGTGCTAAACAGGAAACATGAGAGTTAAAAGCAAATACTAACTCCTTCCCAAGCAGTATTTACCCATATCCTCCATCAAAACCAAAGCAGCTTTTTGTACCTGGATAATATTCCCTCCAAAAGTGCCCTGAAGACCTTGTTGCTTGGGATAGTAATATTCATCATTGGAGAGATTCCATGGATCTTTCACTTCTGGCTGAGACATGTTCTAATGACAGATCAAATAAGCATCATCAGACTACCCTTTCCTAATACCTTTCTTTGTTCTTCTAAATACCAAGTCTTTTTTTTTTTTTTTTTCCACCAACCTGCTGTGGCTCTTCCTTAGTGACTTTTGATTTTCCTAAGATTCTTCGACTCTTCTTCAGAGGTGATTCTTTCTTACTTGCCTTGGAACAGGAATTAGAAGTAGCATCTTGCTTCTCATCGGGGATTTCTGAGGTTATAACAA
The DNA here is from genome assembly GCF_030254825.1 of Meriones unguiculatus. Lineage (NCBI taxonomy): Eukaryota > Metazoa > Chordata > Mammalia > Rodentia > Muridae > Meriones > Meriones unguiculatus. Next base: position 17,457 of record NW_026843712.1, on the reverse strand, counting down.
GAAATTACTTTGGAATTACTATCCCAAAAGGCTCATTTTCTTTTCTCCTCTTCCTTGCTTTCCTAAATGCTCATTTTCTTTCTTTCCTCCTCTTCCTTTACCTCTTTTTCTTCCCTTTTTTGATGCCCTTTCCTTCATTCTTATGAGCTATACTAAGGAATGAAACTAAGGTATTATACAGGCTGGGCAAGGACTCTTTAAATGATCTGTATCTTCAACTCTCTTGACCTCTTTTTGCAAAAGTTTAAGACAGAATCTCACTAAGTTGCCAATTCTGCCCTGGAACACACTCTGTAGCCTCGAACTTACAGTCTTCTTGCCTTGGCTTCTTAAATAACTGGATCCATGCTACCGGGTCCCAGTTCATCTTTCCCACTGATAGCTGTGGATTTTCTAAGAGATCTCTAACTCCACTTCCAGACTACTTAAACACGGAAATTCACTCCAGTGAAAGTAAATGTCTGATGGTTTTTGTTTGTTTGGTTGGTTGGTTTTGAGACAGTTTACCTATGTAGTCCTGGCTGTCCTGGAACTCACTATGTAGACCAGGCTGGCCTTGAACTCGGGGATTCACCTGCATCTCTGCTCCCAAGTGCTGGCATTTAGGATGCTTGCCACCACTGCCCAGCCATGGCTGATGATATCTTAAAAGATACAATTTTCAACATTCCTGTTTTTCCTAAACAATACTCATACACTAGAAACTGGCAGCTACAACTCTTCTTTCTAAAAAACCATCACCTAACAGTTCCCAGTTTTTGTCTTCTCTCAGTTTTTTTTATTTCTTCTTGCCCTTTGACATTAATTAAGTACAATGTCAAATATAACAGAACACTGGCTTCTAACATCAACATACCCAAAATCAAGTTCTCATCATTGGGATCAAGTGTCAAGACAGGAGGCTCCAAAATCCTTGGCATGGCCTGAGCATCCCAAATGATATTGTCCTCCCAACGTCCATATACTAAATCTTCATTATCAGTGGGGAAAATGGAGTACCAAGGTTTATCATCATCCACTGTGGCTGCAAAACCTGGCCAAAACAAGAAGATAAAACAGTTCACAGACAAAACACAGTCAACAAACAAAACATTACTGCTTCTTTCAGTCATGATCCTAGAAAACAGAAAAAGGACTAATTAGTGCATTTATTCATATAGCTAATCAAGATGAATCTATCAGAGATCATGTATATCTCACTGACAGAAACCAGTGCAGATAAAATATTCATTGCAATATTATTTATAATAATTAAACAGCCTACTTACTAAGGGGCTATCTAAATAATTATGGTGAGGAGCTGGAGTTAAGAACACTGGCTGCTTTTCCAGAGGACCTAGGATCAATTCCCAGCCCCCATATGATAGCTTTAAATACTATTACTCCAGTTCCAGGGGATCTGACACCCTATTATACAAACATTCATATACAGGCAAAACTCAAATGCACAAAAATAAATTATTAAAAATTATGGTGATAAATACTGTTTTTAAACTATATTAGCAAATAAAGCAATTATTGGTAAGTAAAAAAATTCATTTCTAAGAATTTTATGCACAAAATACAAATACTATGCCCACAGAGACTGAGAAAATGTGAGCTTGAGGCATGACTGGCTACACATCAAGATCTTGTATCAAAAATACAATGTAGCTGTCTTGGGGTGGTAGCACTCTCCTCTGATCCTAGAATTTGGGAAGCAGAGATAGAGTGAGGTCAAGCAGTGAATCATGGCAAGACTTTGTCTCAAGGAAAGAGAGAGAAAGAGAGAGGGGGGGGAGAGAGAAAGAGAAAGTGACAGACAGAGAGATCACAGGTGCAATGGTGTATGCCTGTGATCCCATTACTCTGGGAAGCAGAGGCAGGTAGATTTCTGTGTGTTAGAGGCCATCCTGGTCTTCAGAGTGAGCTCCAGGAAAGCTATGGCTACACAAATAAACCCTGTCCCCAAAACACAACAAAAAAGTAGAGTAAGTATACTATGTAACTGACTTGGGTGTGGCAGAATTCTCACTTTATCTCAGAACATAGGAAGCAGAGATGGGGGAAAGAAGGGCAGCCAGGGATCCACAGCAAGACTTGATGTCTCAAGTATATATGCAACCCATAAAGTATTTAAATAGAACTGGAGAGAATCACCGTTCCACAATATTTTAAAATTTAAGGTGGCATACAACTTTAATCCCAACCCTTGGGAGGCAGTGGCAGGCAGATCTCTCTAAGTTACAGGCCAGCCTATTCTACACATATAAGGTTCCGGGACAGCCAGGACTACACCAACAACAACCAAAAATAAATAAATAAATAAATAAATAAATAAATAAAATGAAAAATAAAAAGCAAGAGAAAAACCACAGAATATATAGCTGGATGTGGTGGCTTACACATGTATTCCCAGCACTTGTGAGGCCGAGGCAGGAAGAATGCAGCAAATCTGATACTAATCTGGGATACAAGATAGGCAAGACCCTGTCTCCAAAAACAACACCACCACAGCACTCAGGAGACAGAGTCAGATGGATCTCTGGTAGTTCTTGGTCTATACAGCAACCCTATCAAAAACAACACAAAAACAAAAAACAAAACAACCAAACAGCATTATAACACTGACTCACAACAGGCATGACAACAAACACCTGTAATCATAGTACTTGGGAAGTGTGAACTGGAAAGATGGTGAGGTTAAAGACAACAGCCTGGGCTACACAGTGTCAGCTTCAGTTAAAAAAGAAAGACGTCATCTCAACATGAATCAAGTAATTAAAGTTAACCATATACATGCAGAAAACAAAATATAAAAAAAAAAAATTAACGTAACTAATAATCTTTAGAACACCAGACTTTTCCTTTCTGACACTGCTTTCATACTGTTCAGCACATTTGTGAGTGTGTGTGTCTGTGTGTGCATGGGCAATGGAGGGTTGCTTTTGTCTGGCTTTTTTTTTTTGTTTTGTTTTGTTTTTTTTTTTTTTTTTTTTTTTTTTTTTGGTTGGTTGGTTTTTCCGTGTAGCCCTGGTTATCCCAGAACTCACTCTGTAGCCCAGGCTGACCTCAACTTACAGAGTTCAACCTGCCTCTGCCTCCCTAGTGCTGGGATCAACAGCATGTGCCAGTAACTGCCCAACTAAAAAAGTATTCTTTATTTTAACCGGGTTGAGAAAAAAATTATAAAATGATAAATTGCCTTCCTGAACGATTATTTTTAAAATCAGGCATGAGATTTCAAGCATTTCACTATCCCTCAGCAGCCTAAAAGTGTTTAACAAACACTTTTATGATGACTGAGATGAAGAACTGTGTGGTAGATAGTGCCAGCACAGAAACACACCTTGCTGAACATTGTAAGCCATCATATTCCTGGTCTTTCTGGAAGGAATCCAGCCTGCCATACTTGCACGCTGAGGTTTTGTTCCTTTGTGTTTGACATCCTCCCCATCCCAGATGATATCATCTTCCCAATGCAGTTGTGTCACCATTAGGAAGTTTTCATCTGCCAGGAGATCAATGCCATCGCTTTCATCAAGTGTCCTTAATTTCTGTACAAGTAGAAAGAAAAATAAATCAACCAGTACTGATCAAAGTTCACAACCAGATCCTAAATGATTCATGAGATGTTACAAGTGGTGCTTTTCCAGGGTTAGTGTCCAATACCTGCACTCCTGGCACTTGGAAAACTAAAAGGAGAATTCCAAATCTGAGGTCAGTCCAGGATACACAGTGAAACCTTGTTTCAAAAGCCAAGGACTGGGAATAGCCCAGTGGTAGAGCACTTGTCTGGCATGTGCAAGACCCTGGGATCAATCTCCAGCACAGAACAAAAAAAGAGGTTTTACTTGTGCAAATTACTTTATACAGAAAAATTATATCTGCCCCCTCTCCAACTGCTACTTTGGAACAGCACCCATTTCAAAAAGATAATCCTTAAAATCGGGCCTAGTTATAAGATCATATGCCCTACTGTGTAAATCTTCTACTAAAGACTCTACCATAGAAGTTCCCAGCTGAGAAGTTTGTAGAAATGATAAAACCCTTGTGAACACACTGAATCCTCTCATATACCGGAGTTGATTACCTTCATCTGGTTGCCTTTTGTTGTAGCTTCATATTCAATCTTCCTCATTTTGAAGCCATAGTCAAACCCACTGCCATCTTCAGGGACACCTAGCATATCGTACCACAGCCGGGCAGGTCCATAACGCCATTCTGCCACTCTTGGTTTGGTATCCATCACTTTATCAGTGTCTCCAGTTGACTGTGAAAGCTTGGACTTCACAGGAGCCATCATTGTGATCTGTAACAGAGTCAAAGATGTTGAGGTGGGGGTTTCCTGTACCAAAGGACCTAAGTCTACAGAGAATTAATAATTATAAGGAGACTTAGAAGAACCACAAGGATGATCCCTGGCGCAAGAATTTTACCTGATTAGACTGTGAGGTACATCCTGGCATGTTCTGTCCATGAGTCATAGTTTTGTATTTAGCAAAGTATCATCATCTATCCTGCCTTTCCTTACTCACCAAATATTTTGTTACAACAGGGAAGGTGAGACCACTGGATTTAACTCATAATTACTCACTGATAATTAGCAAAAAAGCCCTCTTAATGCTAAAGTGTTAGTTCCAACTTTGACATAAATGAGAGAGCTTTCTACATATTCCCTTGTGCACTTTAATCCCATGTCTGCTTTGCCTACTTCATCATCAGAGAGACATTGCTCTGCAAGGGAGGGGTGGAGCGTAGTCCTATTTCCAGAGAGGTTTCTGGTTGACTTCTAATTCTACTGAGCACTCCTCCTGGATCTGCTCTTTCTGTCTTATAAGTTCTCGGTGCTTCCTTTTCCTCTTTCTCTGTGCATGCCTCCAAACAGATGGGACATTATTCCCTGGTCCAAAAAGCGGTAAAAAGCGTAACACCTAGAACACAGAATATACTAGCATGTCCGAGATTCAGTATCTGAAAAACTCTCAAGTGGCCTATTCAGTTGCAGGACAGAAAAATGAAGGAGGGCTAAGTTCAGACCACAAAACATGTTGTCCCTGAAAAGGACAGTTTTTCCTTCTTTTTCTTTTTCCTTTTTCTTGATGAGGGTGGGACTGGTGGTACTGGGATTTGATCCTAGGGACTTGCTTTCTACCACTAAGCTACATTCCCAATCTTTAGCTTTGTTTTATTTTTGTTTTCTAAGACAGGGTCTCTCTATGCAGCGTTGGCCTGGAATTTCTATGTAGAACAGGCTGGCCTCAAACTTAGAGATCTACTTGCCTCTGCCTATGTTTAAAGGCATGTACCACCTTACCTGGCTAGTCTTCAGCTTTTTGAGACAGAGTCTCACTAAGCTGCTCAGTTGTTCTCAAACTCACTCTGAAGCCCAGGAAGCCTTGAACTTATGATCCTCCTGTCTGAGCGTCCTAGTAGCTGGGGTCAAAGGTCTACACGGCTCAGTTTGATGTGATGGTTGAAAGAGAATAGAACCCACAGTCTCAAACATTTGAATGTTGTGTTCCTAGTTAGTGAATCTTTTGGGGAAGGATTAAAGGGTGGGCCTCATTGGAGAAAGTGTATCACTGGGGGTGGACTTTGAGGTTTCTGAAGTCCAGGCGAGACCCAGTCTCAAGCTCTCTCTGCCTGCAGATCCAGACATAGGCTCTCAGCTACTGCTTAGATGCCATTGTACTCCCTGACATAATGGTCATGGATTAACCCTCTGAAACTGGAAGCAAGCATCCAATTAAGCACCTTCTGTTATGAGTTGCATTGCTCATTATGTCTCTTCTTAGCAACAGAACAATAACTATGACACTTGGTATACTTTTTGTTCTATCAGGAAATTTATTTTAATAGCCATGAATTAATGTGTGTGTGTGTGTGTGTGTGCGCGCGCGCGCGCGCGCGGGCAGGTGTCCATGCCATAATACACGTGTGGTGGTCAAGAGTTGGTTCTCTCTGAAAAATTTTTGGGATCTAAGGAGACCCTCAGACATGCATGCAAGTATCTTTAACCAATGAACCATGTCACCAGCCACTAACAGGCCAACTTTGTTGTTGTTGTTGTTGTTGTTTGAGACAGGCGTTAGCTGTCCTGGAACTCTCTACATAGAACAATCTGGCCTACATGTCATGGAGACCCACTGGCCTCTACCTCTCAAGTTGGGATTAAAGGCATTCACAGTCACATTTGGCAACAGGACGTGCTTGTTGTTTTTTTTGTTTGTTTGTTTTTGTTTTTTGTTTCTTTTTTTCTTTTTTTCTTTTTGCTGGATGGTAAATGCAAACATTCTAACTCACATTTCCTATGAATACCTACAATTTCAAAAAATGACCTATTATAGCATAAGAAGTTCCTATTTAAATAATTAGCTGCCACTGAGTAAGAATATCATTAAATCTCATTCACTGTATATTCAGCATTATAACTACAGAACTTGGACTCTGAAAAAAGTCAGTTTTCACTATGGACTTTCTCCATGCAAAGTACCTTTCCAGGCTTAAACTCGGGGAAAATTTCTGTGACACGTGGCAACAGCTTGGTGGCATCATGCTGCATAATCTCAGCCAAAGGTAGAGTCAGCTTTCCATCCTCAGATTCTGCCTGTGTTGTTTCCTGAGCTCCCATCTCATATCCTGAGTCAGAGGAACTACTGAAGTGCACACTCTCTGAGGCCAAAGAGGAAGGGGCAATGATGGAGGGCAAGATAATGTCTTCTCCACCTTCAGACACTGCAAAAAGGAAGAGAAACTCCTTTGGCATGTACCTGTGAACACAGTTCTTCAAAATCAGCCAACAACCACTTCTAAGCTACTAGGCATGGCTCTGTGACAGGGGATATAGTTCCAAGGACCCTGATTGCTATTATGCAGGCCAGGAAACACATCCAACTTGTCATTTCCCACCATCCCCAACTCACCTAGGACCTGGTACCCTAGACTTGTGATGAGAGGAAACAAACAGTATCGCTACATTTACTACTTTCCACTAATGACCAATACTGTGCCCAATATTGTGATTAATTGTGAAATTATATTGATACTTCACATTAAGCAGGCCCTGTTATGTTCATTTCAGAGATCTATCAGATGGAGAACATTAAACCCCACATAATAACAAAAAAATAAAGGCTATACATGAAGTTAAATAACATTTACTCTGAATTATCTACTAAATTTACTGAAGAAAATGGCTCAAAGTTCCAACTAGAGGAATTTAGGTTAATCTAAGCTCAAAATACAAAAGACCAATGCTGGGCATCAGGGCATAAACTTTTGATCCCAGCACTCAGGACAGAGGCAAGTAAATCTCTGTGAGTTCAAGGCCAGCCACCAATACACAGTGAGGCTCTGTTTCAAAACCAAACCAAACCAAACCAAACAAAACAACCCAAAAACCAAAAGAACAACAAAAAAGAAGTGGTTCTTTTTCTATTGTCTCCCCTATGACAGAAATAACACCGTTACAGGGATAAGAATGGTGAAATGACAGCTCAATACCATGACAATCTTTGAAAATTCTGAATATGAGTGATTCTGCATTCCAGAAGCTTGATTTTTGAGACAGTGCTTTGTTACATAGTCCTAGGAAGCCTCAAAATAGCAGTCATCCTCCTGCCTTCAGAGTACAGGAACATAAGTGTACACTATACACTACCATGCCCAGATTTAAAGTTGTTGTTGTTGTTTTGTTTTGTTTTGTTTTTTCAAAACATGTAAGTTCCAAATACAAGTGCATAATTCAGTGGCATTAGAAAGACTTGGTGGAACAAAGAAGGTGGTAGCTCAGACGTGTAATCCCAGCACTAAGAAACACGTTGCTACTATAGGTTTGAAGGCAGTATGGCCTACTATACAAATATCAATGAGGGGCTTCATAGTAAGAACCAGTCTAAAAATAAGATTCTTTGGAAACACTTCTGAATCAAACACTGCAGAAGAACCAGGTATCTAGGTAACTGTGATGAGCAGCTTAACTTGAGAAGCAGCAGGTTAATTTACTTGACTGTCTGTTACTGAACGTTTTAAAAGGAAAACTTCTATTCAATATCATCATTTGACAATATATAATTATTCTCTAAGCCCCATCCTTCCATAATGTATTTTAAGCCCCTTAAACATGCCAAAAGCCTGATTTTATGAACAGAAACTCTTTCCTAAAAGGAAAGTAGACCATTTTTATTTACCACCAGTACTACCATCTTGGTCCTTCTCTGTCATCACTGGTCCTGGGGGTGGAGGAGGCAGACGCATCAACTTGCCATCAATATCTTCACAGTCAGCATCATAGTCATCTTCTTCATAATCTGCTAAAACGAAGGTGGAAGAATGCTATATAATACCCTGGAGCTCCCTTCAACCCTCAAGAATTTAAAACGTCACAGAAGTATTATGAACCCTTTAAGAATACACAAATAGTTGTGTGTGTGTGTGTGTGTGTGCCACTTGCCTTTATCCTCAGCACAAAGGAGGCAGAAGCAGGTAGATCTCAGTTTGAGGCCAAAAAGGGTCACATAGTAAAAACGCATCTCAAAAATCAAACCAACAAAACATAAAAACAATAGAGAAGATATAGCCTCTGTTTTGAGGAAGATATTGTATAGCCAAATATTCATTTTTACATAGGGTATGAGAGCTTCCAGGAACTGTCTGAAACTGTTTCCTTTTAATACTAGGTTTTGTTTTCCATTGTTCAATCTAGTTGAATATTCTCTCCCAGTTTAAAAAAAAATAAAAACAAAAAACAAACAAAAAACTAGATTTTCTTCGCAGTTCCCAAGTCCTTGATACATTTTTTTTTTTTTTCATTTTGTCTATCAGTCGTAGCTGATCATTCTTTTCACTGTTTTAACTACTGGCAATATTCAATAATTGGTGGTGAACAACATGTTTTGTTTTTCTTTTCTATTTAAATAATTAACTTAATTCTACATGCCTTGGAATGAACATGACAGAAAACATGGGACTGGAGTTACAGACAGCTGTGAGCTGCCATGTGTTTGCTAGGAATTGAACTCAGGTCCATTTGGAAGCTAGTGTTCTTAACCACTGAGGCATCTCTCCAGCTCCCTTGTTTTGGTTTTTCAAGACAAGGATTCTAATTAGTCCTGGTTGTCTTGGAACTTGCTCTGTACATGAGGTGGGCCTTGAACAAAAAAAGACGTGCCGAGGACCGGGCCCCTCGGGTGCCCCGTGACCGCGGGAAAATCAGAGAATTCGGCTATCAGGAAGGCACAGAGAGGCGAAATGACAGTCAGACCCACATCAGGTGGTATTGGTTTGGATCTTCTGTGCTTTACTGAAGTCAAGCCAACACTTTTATAGTAATCTTACAAAGAAGCACCTTAAAGTTGACATATCCCCCGGAACATTTACAAAGTTTATATTTTAACTGAAAGAGTAACCTGGTAGAAGCAGTGTCTGCCAAAAATCTTGGCCTAACAGCCTCATAAGCGGAGCAAACATAGAACTAGTGGCTTGTTTGCCAATTTAGTGAGTAGAGGGCCAGGGGCTTGTTAAACTTGTGGTCTGTTTACGTAGTTTATTGTTAGTTACTTAGGGGTTGTTAATAATCATCCGAACTAGGTCAGCTAAAGATTTACAACCTTTCCTTAGATAAGATGCTTGAACTAGCCTGTCCGTAAAACTTTATAGTATAATACAAAACTTTTTGACCTCCTATGTTTGCCTATTTTCTTTCTGCCTCATCATAAATACCTGTGGTAGGTAATGGTTTTGTAGTAGCTTTACTGCAGCGGGAATATCCAGAGCATTTATCCTATCAGATCCTGATTAAACATTTTCTTTAGAAAGCCCTAAAACTCTTGTCCTTTTACCACCTACAATGTTTGGTTTATTCCACAAGCAATTCCCGATGCTGAATCTGATTTATTACCTCTCCTAAAATTTTATTTTCCTTCTACTCTTATTTGCTAAAGCTTTTAGTGATCTATTAGAAATGTTTCCTTGAATAGTTAATTGTACTGTTTCAAGAATCATAGAGAAACAGCAAAAAAGGAGCTCATCAATTCCAGTCATGTAACCAAATAAGCGTGGGACTTAAAATATGTCTTTTGGCTTAGATGGCCATGTTAGGGTTCTTGCTAGGGACTTCCAGGAAGCTGATTCCCATAGGAAACGTGTCTTCTTGTCTGTTTGCATAGTTTTATGCCTGCATAACACATTTTTATGCTATACAGACGGTTCTGGAGTTAGTGTAGCAGAGATGCACTTGCCTCTGCCTCCCAACTGCTGGGATGATTAAAGGTGAGCACTACCACAACTGGGTAAAGGTCTGTTAATATATTTTATACATATGGGTGCTTTGTCTGCATGTACATCTGTACACCAGAAGAGGGCATTGGACCCCATTATAGCTGGTCGTAAATTAACATATGGTTACTGGAAGTTAAACTTAGAACCCCTGGAAGAGAGCTCTTAACTCCTGAGTCCTCTCTCCAGCCCCCCACATTCTGTATTTAATGTTTTGACATAAAGTCACCTGTAGCCTAAGTATTGGGATTACAAGCATCCACTACCTCACCTGCCCAAATATTCTTTTATTCTAAATATTTCCCTTCTCCAACCATCACCCTTACTAGCCAGTACGGTGGAACATGCCTGTAATCTCAACACTTGGGAGTGAGAGGCTGGATGGTTAGGTGTTCAAGACCATCCTTAACTACATACCAGTCTAAATTATATGACATCCTCCCTCAAGACAGCAACCAAAAAGCTCCAAAGGGAGCTGGCAGGATGGCTCAGTGGGTAAAGGTGCCTACCACTAATCCTAAAACTAATCCTGAGGTTGATAACCAGGGCCCACATGACAGAAGAACTGATTCTTTTAAGCTGTACATGTGTTGGCTCATTTGCTTCCATACAGACACACACACACACACACACACACACACACACAAAATTAAAATATAAAATAACAAAAAATAGAGGCTGAGCCAAATCCACCTCCTCTGCTTCCCACCCCACTAATTTTAATCTAAAAAGATGTATTTTGCCCTGACTTACCTTATTTCTATAATTTTTCCACAACGTGGCTACCTAAGAGGACCTTTCCAGTCAGGTTATCAAGGCTCTTTTTTATGGGGTGGGCTGGGGATGGCGGAGGTTACTAGATGCTTTTCCATCATGTCAACAAAAGTTTAAATTTCCCAAAGCATTAACAATTTTATTGGTTGCAGAAGAAAACTTACTCCAAGTGAAAAATTCAAATGTCATATAATAATTGAAATACGGAGTTAGGATTAGAATCTTTAGCGTTCTGAATCTGAAATATATTCTTTTCATTCTACTACAGTATTTAACAATCATGTTAGCCAGCAACTTATTATGGCACCAAGTCTCAAATAATATATATACATAAAGAAGCTACAAAATGTTTGACTCTTGGTTTTTCCCACTTAGCAGTATGTTTCTCATTTCTTAAAACAAAACAAAAACAAATAAACAAAAAAAGCCTGCTGAGGCCTGATACTCACATATCTTTAATCCCAACACATGGGAGGCTGAAGCAAATAAAACACTGTGAATTCCAGGCCAGTCTGTCTACCTAGTAAGTTCCAGGCCTGCCAGCTGCACAATGTGACCAGACCCTGTCTCAAAACAGCAAACGCTACCTGCTAATTCTTACGTGTTTGATTGGGACAGGGTTTCACTAAGTAGCTCTGACTAACCTGGAACTCAGTATGTAGACCACCAGGTTGGTGTCAGACTTACAGAGATCCATCCTCCTCTGCCTCTGCCTCTGCCTCTGCCTCTCTCTCCTCTCTCTGCCTCTCTGCCTCTGCCTTTAGGGTGCTGGTTAGAGTCACCACATCTGGATTCACCATTACTTTCTTATTTCTCATCCTCTCAAATCTCTAGACAAGTCATATCTTTACAACAAATGTCTGAGTCACTAAGTCTTTAATCCCAACATAAAGGGCACAGGAGCAGGAGAACCAACCCCTGAAGTCATTCTCAGCTATATAGGAAGCTTGAGGCCAGCTTGTGAAACATAACACCCTATCCCAAAACAAAAGAAAACAGAAATGCTGGGTGGTCTCCGCTGAAAGTGTTTTTCCTTTCAAAAATCTGCTCAATAGCAGGGCATAGTGGCACATGCCACTTTGATCCCATCACTCAAGGAGGCAGGGGGAGCTTTGTAACTTCAAGGACAGCCTGGTCTACAGAGCAAGTTCCAGGACAGCCAGGGATACACAGGGAATTCCTGTCTTGGAAACAAACAAACAAACAAACAAACAAACAACAACAACAAAAAAAAAACAGAATTAGTAGCAGAATGATTTGAGCCAAAATACATTTTCTCACTGACATGAGATTGCAAACTCAATCCTTCTTAATCTACAAACTCTTTAATGACAAAGAATGGGGTTGTTTTAATCTCTAACTTTGAAGAGAATCTAAGAATAGTATCTCAAACCTACAGGGACTTAAACATATTAGAAGAAAAATGCTTTGATTTGTGCTAGAGGTAGGATTGCTACGTACTTATTCTGAATTTACATTAAATCCTCATCATCCTTGTCATTAATCAACAATTTGAGACTGAACATTACAAAAAGAAAGGCCTGAGTTTGGTGAAAGCGGATACCTACTACCTGGAACTGAACTGACAATGGCAACAGCAGACAGAGCACATGTATAGGAGTCAAGTACAATGACAGAAATCAAGTATAGAAGTTAGAGCCCAAAACAGACTTATACAGGAGAAAAATGCACTACACCACCAATTTCACAACATTAAAGAATGCTGGGAATCTTTAATCCCAGCACTTAGGAAACAAAGGCAGGTGGAACTCTACCACCCCAGGACCATATGGCAATATATATAGTAAGTTCCAGAACAAGCAGGGCTATCTATGTTGAGAGACCTTGGCAAAGGCGTTGCAAGCTCCTCGTTGTATGCTGGTATCTTTGGCTTTCATCTACTGCCACCTCATTGATGTCTGAATAGTCCACAGCATCTTCTCTACTCCTATTACACCCTATGGATAAAAAACAGAGAATACTCAAGAAAAAGCAACTAGTTATCACTTTCTTAGCTGGTCCCCACTTAAAAGGGAGTGTACAATAGCTAGCCTCCTCCCAGACTCACACAATACTCCCCACAATCCACACTTCACCTTCATCATTTACCAAGGCACCGTCAGTCTCAGCCAATTCTTCATTCACCGTGAGTTCAGTGATGTGGCTGCCCAGGCCCAAAGCCCCCAAGCCTGCCACATGTTTCTGACACTCCTGAAAAAGGGACAGCCCAAGAGTCAAAATTAACAATAAACCTGAAGGTCCTACATGAGATCTATTTCCCTTGCTTATAACAAAGTCACAAATCCATTTGAGAAATTATTCCACAACGTGCCCAAGAAACATCATGTTCAAAAACTGTGTAGGAAATCCATGAATTCCAAACATTCCAGATCCAAACAAGATAGGTTCCATCCATAGTCCTGGCTTTGTAATAATTCCAGATCAGCAAAAGGCAGAAAAACATAGTTCTAACCGTCTTCAAGGAGGATCTTACCCAGTAGCGGTTCTGAGAGGTCTACTAGGTTTATCTATTAATTTTCCAACCAGGCAAGCAGACCGTTAGGTTCAAACAAAACCTCAGCGGCAATGAAAGGCACTTAACTGTTACCCTCTTTTCTCCCTGTTTTTCCTCAGAGTTGAACACCGCCTCTCCCTCCAGTGTTCCCCAAACCCAAGAGAAGGCGGATCCTCTGTGTCCCCAGAATGGGCTAAAACTCCCTCTACTACTACAGGTTCCCAACCGCCTGCACTCTTCCACCCCTAGTCTCCTGACACACTGCCCTCCGCCTCAGGCCCACGCCCAAGTCTCACATCATCCAAGAGGCTTTCACTCTCCAGCTGCCCTGATCTACTGATGTTGCCAAACGGGAAGCCTGTTAAAGTAAATGGGTCTCCTCCATCGGAATCGCCATCACCATCTGTGTCTGACATGATGGCGGCAGGTGGGCCGACACCCGTCACGTTCAGCCGCACAGCACAGCACAGCCTGGCTCCACGGGCCGGAAACAAATACTTCAGTCGCAGGAAAGTGACTCGTTCATGTCTGACGTATCATATCCTTCCGGAAAGTGAAAAGAAAAAACCGGAGTGAGCTGGCTGTCCTTCGAGATCAGAGACTAAGGTGCCCTACTTCACTGTTTGTGATTGGCCCACCCAAACTGTCGAAAACCTTCAGGTTGCTAGGGTAACAACGGCAGATTTTCCTCCAATAGGAACGAAGTTCTAACGGCTCATGACTTTTGCCCCCTGGAAACTTCGGGTCATAGGTTACAAGACCCGGAAGGAAGGATTCGAAACAGGATTTTCTGGATCGGGCCATTTTTCCAAAGGAAAAATGCTTTGATTTGTGCTAGAGGTAGGATTGCTACGTACTTATTCTGAATTTACATTTTTCCAGAGAAAAATGTGGAGCTTAGCATAGCGAGCGACCAAAGCTTCGACATTCACAACCTATAACAATTTCATACCTTTTTTTTTTTTTTTTTTTTTTTTTTTTCTGAGCATTAGTGGACAAGGTGCTAGGTTTCGTTCCTGGCACCAACCAAAACAGATAGATGATAGATATTACAAAAACTGAGAGATGATAGATATTACTCCCTCCCCCATACACTTCCTGCCATTCGCTCTCCAGCTGTTTCTATCCTATCTCCAAAACAGATAGATGATAGATATTACAAAAACTGATAGATAGATGATAGATATTATTCCCACCCCCATACACGAGAGGGAACTTCGGGTCATAGGTTACAAGACCCGGAAGGAAGGATTCGAAAAAGGATCAGTTTTTGTAATATCTATCATCTATCTGTTTTGGTTGGAAAAATGGCCCGATCCAGAAAATCCTTTTTCGAATCCTTCCTTCCGGGTCTTGTAACCTATGACCCGAAGTTCCCTCTCGTGTATGGGGGTGGGAATAATATCTATCATCTATCTATCAGTTTTTGTAATATCTATCATCTATCTGTTTTGGAGATAGGATAGAAACAGCTGGAGAGCGAATGGCAGGAAGTGTATGGGGGAGGGAGTAATATCTATCATCTCTCAGTTTTTGTAATATCTATCATCTATCTGTTTTGGTTGGTGCCAGGAACGAAACCTAGCACCTTGTCCACTAATGCTCAGAAAAAAAAAAAAAAAAAAAAAAAAAAAGGTATGAAATTGTTATAGGTTGTGAATGTCGAAGCTTTGGTCGCTCGCTATGCTAAGCTCCACATTTTTCTCTGGAAAAATGTAAATTCAGAATAAGTACGTAGCAATCCTACCTCTAGCACAAATCAAAGCATTTTTCCTTTGGAAAAATGGCCCGATCCAGAAAATCCTGTTTCGAATCCTTCCTTCCGGGTCTTGTAACCTATGACCCGAAGTTTCCAGGGGGCAAAAGTCATGAGCCGTTAGAACTTCGTTCCTATTGGAGGAAAATCTGCCGTTGTTACCCTAGCAACCTGAAGGTTTTCGACAGTTTGGGTGGGCCAATCACAAACAGTGAAGTAGGGCACCTTAGTCTCTGATCTCGAAGGACAGCCAGCTCACTCCGGTTTTTTCTTTTCACTTTCCGGAAGGATATGATACGTCAGACATGAACGAGTCACTTTCCTGCGACTGAAGTATTTGTTTCCGGCCCGTGGAGCCAGGCTGTGCTGTGCTGTGCGGCTGAACGTGACGGGTGTCGGCCCACCTGCCGCCATCATGTCAGACACAGATGGTGATGGCGATTCCGATGGAGGAGACCCATTTACTTTAACAGGCTTCCCGTTTGGCAACATCAGTAGATCAGGGCAGCTGGAGAGTGAAAGCCTCTTGGATGATGTGAGACTTGGGCGTGGGCCTGAGGCGGAGGGCAGTGTGTCAGGAGACTAGGGGTGGAAGAGTGCAGGCGGTTGGGAACCTGTAGTAGTAGAGGGAGTTTTAGCCCATTCTGGGGACACAGAGGATCCGCCTTCTCTTGGGTTTGGGGAACACTGGAGGGAGAGGCGGTGTTCAACTCTGAGGAAAAACAGGGAGAAAAGAGGGTAACAGTTAAGTGCCTTTCATTGCCGCTGAGGTTTTGTTTGAACCTAACGGTCTGCTTGCCTGGTTGGAAAATTAATAGATAAACCTAGTAGACCTCTCAGAACCGCTACTGGGTAAGATCCTCCTTGAAGACGGTTAGAACTATGTTTTTCTGCCTTTTGCTGATCTGGAATTATTACAAAGCCAGGACTATGGATGGAACCTATCTTGTTTGGATCTGGAATGTTTGGAATTCATGGATTTCCTACACAGTTTTTGAACATGATGTTTCTTGGGCACGTTGTGGAATAATTTCTCAAATGGATTTGTGACTTTGTTATAAGCAAGGGAAATAGATCTCATGTAGGACCTTCAGGTTTATTGTTAATTTTGACTCTTGGGCTGTCCCTTTTTCAGGAGTGTCAGAAACATGTGGCAGGCTTGGGGGCTTTGGGCCTGGGCAGCCACATCACTGAACTCACGGTGAATGAAGAATTGGCTGAGACTGACGGTGCCTTGGTAAATGATGAAGGTGAAGTGTGGATTGTGGGGAGTATTGTGTGAGTCTGGGAGGAGGCTAGCTATTGTACACTCCCTTTTAAGTGGGGACCAGCTAAGAAAGTGATAACTAGTTGCTTTTTCTTGAGTATTCTCTGTTTTTTATCCATAGGGTGTAATAGGAGTAGAGAAGATGCTGTGGACTATTCAGACATCAATGAGGTGGCAGTAGATGAAAGCCAAAGATACCAGCATACAACGAGGAGCTTGCAACGCCTTTGCCAAGGTCTCTCAACATAGATAGCCCTGCTTGTTCTGGAACTTACTATATATATTGCCATATGGTCCTGGGGTGGTAGAGTTCCACCTGCCTTTGTTTCCTAAGTGCTGGGATTAAAGATTCCCAGCATTCTTTAATGTTGTGAAATTGGTGGTGTAGTGCATTTTTCTCCTGTATAAGTCTGTTTTGGGCTCTAACTTCTATACTTGATTTCTGTCATTGTACTTGACTCCTATACATGTGCTCTGTCTGCTGTTGCCATTGTCAGTTCAGTTCCAGGTAGTAGGTATCCGCTTTCACCAAACTCAGGCCTTTCTTTTTGTAATGTTCAGTCTCAAATTGTTGATTAATGACAAGGATGATGAGGATTTAATGTAAATTCAGAATAAGTACGTAGCAATCCTACCTCTAGCACAAATCAAAGCATTTTTCTTCTAATATGTTTAAGTCCCTGTAGGTTTGAGATACTATTCTTAGATTCTCTTCAAAGTTAGAGATTAAAACAACCCCATTCTTTGTCATTAAAGAGTTTGTAGATTAAGAAGGATTGAGTTTGCAATCTCATGTCAGTGAGAAAATGTATTTTGGCTCAAATCATTCTGCTACTAATTCTGTTTTTTTTTTGTTGTTGTTGTTTGTTTGTTTGTTTGTTTGTTTGT